>NC_051164.1:119184367-119784367 GCF_013339745.2 Dermacentor silvarum
AGTCAGTTTGGCGAGCCGGTGGTCGTCTCCCAGGCTCCCGCTGCCACGATGGAGTGGTAACAGGTCGCGGATGGAACGGCGTGGTCGGTGGAGGAGGGGGGACGACGATGAACGGCATCGGCATAGCTCAACAGGCGTGATTCGGGCCACGGCGCGGGCGATGAAAAGGCTTGCCGCAGCTCCTGGCGGACGACTTCAGCAACAGAAGCAACTGCTGGCTCGGTAGAAGGAGCAACCAGGGTTTGTAGTTCCTCATGCAGTATTCTGCGAATCAGCTCTCGCAGAGAGCTTTCGCTAGTGGTGGCATTCTGAGTGGCGGCGCTCATCAGTGTGGTATTGGACAGGCGGTCAATGTGGCGGCATCGTTGCTGAAGTGCTCGCTCGATTATTGTGGCCTCCTTGATGAATTCGTCTACCGTGGTTGGTGGGTTTCGTATCAGGCCTGCAAACAACTGTTCCTTAATTCCGCGCATGAGATGGCGCACTTTCTTAGTCTCGGGCATATCGGGGTCAGCTCGGCGAAATAGACTGGTCATATCCTCAGCATACATAGCGACGCTTTCGTTGGATTTCTGGAAGCGCGCTTCGATTAGCTGTTGCGCGTAATCCCACAGGTCGGAACAGGAGAATGTATCCAGGAGTTGGCGTCGAAAGTCGTTCCATGTTTGGAAGCACACTTCCCGGTTCTGGAACCACGTGCGCGCACTGTCTTTTAGTGCGAAATAGGCGCGCCTAAGTTTTTGTTCTGCGCTCCATTCGTTGACTTTGGCAACTCTCTCATACTGATCAAGCCAGTCCTCAACGTCTTCAAACGCATCGCCTTGAAAGATATCCGCAACGAGAGGATGCTGAAGAGTCACCTGGGAAGGGTTTGTTGTCATCTGTGAAGGAGGAAGATTCGCCGATGTAGGAGTGTCCATGCTGGTCGGAGCTGGAACGCTGGTGAATTCGGGGCTCAGGCCTAACAGGCGGCGGCTGAATCGGTGCACTGGAGTTATGTCGAGATGCTGATTCTCGGGACTGCGTGTACGGGTCCGAGCAGGCGTCCTGAGCATCAGGTACCCAGCAACTCCACCAGTGTCACGACGTCGAAAGCTCGAGGGACAAACGAAACGCACTTGTCGGCAGAAGCAGTAACAAGAACGGACGGTTTTTAAAATACCGCGCGCTAGTCACTGCTTCTTCTTCTTGCTATGTTTTTCATAAGTGCCGATGTGTCTTATGTCGTCGTCATCGCCGCGCTAGACACGTGGCAATATATATATACCTGTACAATTGACTCAGTGTTACCTTGAAAAATTCTCTGTGGCGGGCCATTTAGATTTTGCATGTGCATAGACTAGTCTATTCAGTACTAATTTAATCTGTTTATTTTAATAAAATTTTTGCTGTGAAGCACATTATTTCCATAACCTGCTCAGAAGTGTTTAAAAATTCCCTCACCACACTGTCTGAACATCTGTTTGTTTTTTTGGTGCACTTGTGCTATGATGAAGTGTACTGGTAAGGGAAGAAGACTAACGAGAACCATTAACACGTCAGAAATGCATTCATTAAGTTTTCATAGTCCATACAAGGAGTTTACCACATACACACCTCTTGTGACAACCATTCATGTTCAGTGTTTAAATTTGAGCACAGCAGTAAACCTATGAATGAATTTCAGTGACACTCTAAACCCGAACCTTCACATTGAATACATGGTGAAGTGCCTTCAAATGGTTTCTAGTTATTTGCATACCTTGTGCTCCATTTAAGAGGGAAAATAAAATTAATTTACAGAAGTCTTGGAGTATCTATTTATAAAATAGAGTATCACAATTTACTGTTTGGCCTCTCCCTCCAAGCTGAACATTTAAACAGTACTCTAAATAACATGGTGTGCTGTGTGACGTACGAAAATAAGCTACGCAGTAAATATTCAGATGTTAAAACCGTGAGTATTTTTGACATGCTGTACATTCAAAAACAATACGTGTTTGATGCCCTGAGTAAGCACTTTAACTCTTTTTAAGCTTGATAACATAATGTTTAAACTTGATAACATAAAAGTTAGGGGTGGGTGAATATTTGGAGTTTCGATTACGAATTGAATACTATTAACTATTCGTATTTTTTTTTTTTGAAAATGAACTGTTTTATACTTTTGATATTGAGACCAACTATTTTGCAATAACTGACTGTGAAACTATTGTTACTGCTAAACAAAGCATTGCAAATAATCAGAAGTAAAATTATAAGAAATGTTTTTTAAGCAATGCAGAAACAAATGAATACTACAACTTTTGTTTTTGGCATTGCGCAGGAAGCCCACCTGACAGCCTGTGAGATTTGCTAGTATTTCATCATTTAGTGTTTTTCAGTCTACTCATGTAAGATTTCTATCTTTTAAAAGGGCCCTGAACCACTTTTTATCGAAGTGGAGAAATACATTTGTAGTGAAAATAGGCTATATCAGAGTAACTTTGCCGCAAAAAGTACTTCAATGCGTTCAGCAGAAGCGGAGTTATTGGCAATCAAACACGGCAGCTGCTGTGCTTCCCTTCCTCCTTCAATGCCTTCCACTGCGAAGGCTACGGCGGAGTGGGGCGCGGGGCCACAACGCTCTGCCTCGGAAACGTCACCGGGGCACGCAGTTCAAATTTCATTTTGCACTTCCGATTTTGGTGCCTACGAAGCGCTAAACGTAAGCCAAACGCGGTTGTCTTCAGCCGTGTGCTTAGCCACTGGACTACTGTGGTGTAGCTGACCGCAGCCACCAATAGTAGCCGCGTATTGGAGTGTGCTTTATTACAAAATGAAGAACATAGAAAAGACCGAGGATCGTGGGGTCTTTTGAAACGAGAGCGTTTGAGAGAAAGGCAACTTCGCGTTCCGCTTGCGAGCTCCACGGACCGCATTCGACAGCAGAACTTGGCTGAGATATTCGCAACATCATATGCTACCCGTGGACAATGTTATTTCACCAAGCTTGAGGTGGTTCAGGGCCCCAACCAAAGTTGTTTTTCTTGCAGCAGGCCCTTTTACTTTCTTTTATGGCAATTTAGTCCACCCAGCAGCATTTTCTTTCTTTTTCCACAATGCCCTACCTTTTTTTGGCCACCATTTATTTAGCGTTTTTGGAAAGCTCCATTCCATACAGCAGCCATGCATTCTTGGAAAGCTTCTTTGCAACCAGGCTTTAAAAATGTTGAGAGGCTACTTGTGCAAGTTTTTAATGACCATAAGTGATGTGTTTAAAACTAATCCTCTGTCCCACCTATTTAGCTCTCATTTTTTCGCACTAGTCAGCACTGGCATGGTACCTAATTTTACCGAAATAAATATTCCTTCTGTAAATATACACGTCTCCATTTGAATATTTGATATTCAATTCGATATTTGATACTTACTATTTGTCTTCAATTCGTATTTGAAAAAGTTGATATTCGCCCACCTTTAACTTGTGTGGCCTCTATGTAAAAGTGAAAAATGAGTTGTTCCTCATGTTTACTCTTTCTTGGCAGAAGAATGTGCAGTTACTATGTTCTGGACTACGGCAAAATTGACATTAATTTGAACGGCGAAGGCATGAAAGAGATGCTGAGGTCACGGGTTTCTGACTTGGCATGATATTTTACATTATGTTTTGTTTCACATATTGTTTATTGTACCTTTGCACAATTATAGTTGTGCCTTTTTTTTTTGTATAGGGGCCTTTCACATGTGTTCATTTTCATTGCCAACTACAGAGCAAAAGAAATTTCTAATGATTCATTGTATCTTTCAAAATATTTTATTACAGGATACATTCTAATTGTTTATTGACTGCTTGTACTGTAATTATTATTTCTTTTTGCGAGGAAGTTTTCCCTTCTACCAACTGGTTCGCTTTGTTACGTAGCCTACAAATGTGAACCACACTGTGGCTGCCCAGCCCCCACACACAAGCCACAATGGTTATGCAGGCTTGATTTTTATGCCGCCCCATGAATAAACATACATTTACATTTATTTTCATGGTCAGGCATGATGGAAAGTGTCCAGAGTGAAATTAGCAGTAAGTACGTGTAAGAATAGGTGACACCAACATATATCAGTACATGATCCCCTCAGTAATTTTTATTTGGAATTGCATGTTCCATTTATTTTATACATAAGGGCTTGAAGTCATTACGTAAAGTGTGGGCAAACACCACTCCAGGCAATACATGTAGGGTGCTACAAAAGCTGCAGCAGAACAACTTGGGATATTGTTGTTACCTAATTTGCTATGAACTTACAGCATACGAGCAAATGTTTGATCGCTGCAGTATACCCAGAAATTTACTCGTGAAATGTGTAATTTGATACATTCAACAAAAGCTGTCTTTAGTGAGACTTAGTGTATCTAAACAGGTTATGCGAAACTGCATTTAAAGCACTGCCCATAGCTCGCATGTTGTCTGCTGCGCTGCATGCAAGTGGGAGGCGTGATGCGGGTGTAAACCTTGGTCTTTGCAGAAAGCTTTTGGTCTTTTCTTTGAACTGTATTTTCTTACCTTTTCAACTTGCTTTTGGTGACTTGAAAGATTGCCATCTTCTAAGTCATTGGTGCATTATCCACTTGTGCATCCTGGTGCAAGACGGGAAGGCAGATTTCACGCACCATGGAAGTTTGTGTAAGGGAAGCATTGTCTTGACCCGCACTTGCGCTAAACTTGTCAATGTTTATAGCGCAAATGAGAATTTCTCTCGGAGCGCTGGCTGCCATGTAGCAGTGGTGAGGATTAACCATGACTTGCTCTTACATGCAAGTCATATTTTTTTTGTGTGTAGCTGTAGTATCACACTGATCCCCTTAACAAACACAGCATGTGCACCTGGTGACTTACTGCTCCCTTTTTTTTATTACTGCCATTGACGCAGTGCACCAGGTAACTGATTAATGGGCTTCTCAGTTTATTGGATCAGGAACTGCATTACACGCACAGATCAACAGTGATCTGCACACGAACATTCTATTCCATTTTGCTTAAAAATGAGAAAGCATTCCTTATTTGATTCAATATTTGAGGGTGATCTTTATTCATATTTGGAGTTGGCAACTGATGTCAAAGATGGATGAGCCAGAAGAAAATCGAAGCTCAAGTTACATCAATCCTGATAAGCGAATGTGTCAAAGAAAATTAGTTGTCACGAGCACGCAGAGCTGCAGACAATAGTGAAAGTGAAAGTCTTTATTTTTTTTTTTTCTGTAGCTTTACAGAAACAGTGACAGGAGCAAAAGGCATCGAGGCCTGACGGAGGCTCCTGCTCCGTTGAAAGTGTTTGACCATAGTGAAAGCTTTCATGCAGCACAAAAGTAAATACAACAACGTCGTTTTAAGATATTGTAACAAAAAAGACAGCATTGTCAACTAACAGATTATGTGATAAATAAACACTAGAATTAAAATTAATCGCTACTTCGTGACATGTGAGACATTGGTACTATGTAACATACACTCAATATAAACATATAGATACATCACAAATTGTCAACATGATAACTAGGGTGGAATCAATACTAAGTAAGATTGTACGGTGTTAGATCTTTAAACAGCATGAAGAACATATATAAAATATCACAGGTAGCAAGCAACAAAAATTAACAATGTAGTATATTACAGCATGCATTAGATATATAATAGGAAGTGAAAATAATCAGTTATATTCGATTTCATTTTCAATTAACAAGACCTTGAAAGATTTCTTAGTAAGCATATTGTACTCCGTAGATCCCAGACAATTCAACAAGGCCGAGATTTGATAAGTTGCATGTTGCCTGCCATAATTGGTTCTCGTCCGCATAACTCGAAAAGCTTTCCTACGTAGTGGATACTGATTTTGCGATTGTGACCTGTGAACATCAGAAAGTTTATTATCTTTTATATATTGTAATAACTTATAATAGTAAATTTGGGAGGCCTTTAGTAGGTCATGTTTTATAAACAAAGGCTCTGTTCTCAAGTGTTGTGGCCTTCCGTGATAATTTTAGAAAAATCTCAGCACTCTCTTTTGTAATATATAAGTTTATTGTAATTCTGCGTATATGTAGTGCTCCATACTAATATACAATACTAAAGCCTAGAATAAAATAATGAATAATATAGCACTCTCTTTAACCAAACAGGTATAATGTCACTTATTTTAAAGAAAGAACCTGTAATTTTGCTAATGGGTATTCCAGGATAGGTCCTCTCTAAACCACACCCCAAGAAACTTGTGAGCTTGTACCTGTTCCAGTTTAGCCCCGCAGAACATAACTGTAATTTTATATTGTCGCGGTTTGTTAATTGGGGCAAATAATATGTACTTAGTTTTGTTGACATTTAACTGTAGCTTATTGATGTGTAACCAATTTGATAGCCGATCTAAATACGTATTAACTGAACTTTGCAATTCTGCCATCGATCTGTCTGCAAAAAACACATTACTATCATCGGCGTACATTATTAATTTTTGGGTAAATGGTATTAGACTAAGATCATTAATATATAGGTTAAACAGTAGTGGACCTAATATGGACCCCTGGGGGACACCATTTTCAATTTCTAGTTTCGGTGACATTACTTTATTGACTGAAACATATTGGTATCTATTTGTAAGGTAGCTTTGTAATAATTTTAATGCAATACCGTGTATTCCATAATCATGTAGCTTATCTAAAAGCACGTTATGGTTCACCGAGTCAAACGCTTTCCTTAAATCTATGAATAGCCCGATAGTGTATAGCTTCTGTTCAAAGTTTTCTATGATTTGATGTTTAGCATTCAGTAGTGCCTGCTCTCAAGATCTTCCTTTGCGAAAGCCGTACTGCGCGTCACACATAATATTGTATTTTTTCATGAAACCGTCAATGCGGATATTTAGGACTGTTTCAAAAACCTTCGATAATACAGGAAGTACTGAGATAGGTCGATAATTATTGGCACTGTGATCTGTACCTCCTTTATGTATTAGGCATACTCTAGCTACTTTAAGTGCATCAGGAAATATACCGGATTCAAACATTGAGTTAGCAATGTAAGCTATGGGGATAGAAATTATGTCTGCTACATGTTTAACCGGAACTGAAAGGATATTATCAATACCAGAAGTGGTATCATTTTTTAGATTTCCGATTATGTTGACAACTTCATGCATTGTAGGCGAGAAAACAAGTGAATTCAGAAGTCCCTTTCTTTCCGTGTTCGCAGTGTTTGATAGCTTAGTAGGTAGTATATATTCTCCACTACGTATAAATTGAGCATTTAGGGCTGTAGCAGCTTCTTCATCACTTAGAGTACCCTGAACTGTCGTTACATTTATGGTGTTGCTAGTCTTTTTCCTATTGGTTATATCATTAACAGCCTGCCAGACCTTCCTTGAATTATCCGAAATCCGAGTAAATAAATTTTCATAATACTGTAGTTTTGCATGTTTTAAATCAGTATTTAGCTTATTTCAATAGTCTTTAAACTGGGCAAGTTTAGTCAGATCTCTACTTATAACGAAGGTGTGGTATAATTTGTTTTTCGTCTTGATTCTGCTCAAAAGCAAACCAGTAACCCATGGTTTTCTATTCTTGTTTTTACTATTCCTACTGCATTTAAGAGGAAAAGCCATGCTCTGCTACAACCTACAGAGCATGTGCCTGGGCGCGCACCTGTTACCGGGCAGTAGACGTCGACTGCTCGCTTTGTGAGATAGGAAGGGTCAGAGCAAACGCAACCCATCGTTTCTTTTTACAAACATCTACAAAGGCGTTGCAGTGGAATCGGCCATTGCGGACCTGATATTATCGCATTAACCGAAACAGGGCTTCATGCACCAATCGGAGACCATGAATTATTCATGAACTCGTGCCATTTTTCTCTTTACCGCTGTGACCATGATACACGATGAGGTGGCGATGTACTGCTGGGGATAAATAAAAGGCTGCCTTCAGATTGCATTGAAATTGCATCCAGTTTGGAGGTTGTACGGGCAGTCATAAAACTAGCTTATCAAAAAAAAAAAAAAAATTGGGTGTCGTTTATTGCCCCCCAAATTTCGCTGCAACATTTGTGAGCGATTTTCACAATGCAATTCATAGTGTTTGTTCTTGTCACATCACAGTGCCAATTTTCTTGCTTGGTGATTTTAATATGCCAAATATTAGGTGGAAAAATTATCCCCCCACAGTGTATCCTAACTCCTCTGTGGTGCAAAATTTTTTAGAACTGTGCACTATCTTTTCACTTACCTAAATCGTTAAGGAACTATATTTGACCTTGTTTTTACTACCCGACCCGATCTTATTTTCGAAATAACATGTTTGCCAAGTATCGGTGATTATTGCCGACTTTCATTTATAGTTAGCCTTGAGGGACCTAAACTGATTAAAAAGATCAAGATATTAAGAATTTATAACAAGGCTGACTTTCTTTCAATTGATAATTAACTAGCAGTGTTTCTCGATGAATACTTGCCTGAATTCGACTGCTGTAATGTTCAGTCAAACTAGTGTATCTGTTAATAAAGTTGCTGAATTAACATAAGCACATCCCTGTTAACACAATCACCACTAATCTAAAAATAATTGTCAGCCAAGATTCTTGTCTAATAAAAGAAAGTGGCTGTGCTAAACTAAGCCATAGCAATGCTCGTTGGTCAGCTCACAGATTGAGTGCTGATGAATACGTGCAGGCCCTAAAAGACACCAAAGATAACTTCCTAGGCAGCGCATTACCTTCCATGCTTAAAACTAAACCTAAACAGTTTTGGCGCGTGGTTAATTTTAAGGACGGTAGTATAGTAGCACTCAATGACCTTTGTGGTGACTCACAGCGGTAAACAGAAAAATGGCATGAGTTCATGAATAATTCATGGTCTCCGATTTGTGCATGAAGCCATGTTTCAGTTAACGCGATAATATCAGGTCCACATGTGTCAATGGCCAATTGGTGACTCTCTTCGTGGTGCCAACCAGTGTCCCGGAATACTAAATGAAGTTTTCACAAAACATTTTTCGTTGCCCAGCCATACCACTGCACCCCACCTACTACCATATGACCATGATGAAATGTTTCCTCTCATTATCAGTTATGACGGTGTCGTAAGCATTATTAGGTCACTAAAACCATCCTCTGCACCAGGTAATGATCAGATCAATGTGAAATTCCTTCAAAGCACAGTTTGCTACACGTCAATCACCTTAACTAAAATTTTTCATCAATCACTGAACCATGGTGTTTTTCTATCAGGGTGGAAAGTCGGGAAGGTGATTCCAATCCATAAATCAGGCATTAAGCATTCGCATCTAAATTTCACACCAATTTCGCTCACCAGTATACCTAGTAAGATACTAGAGCACATCTTGGCTTCTCACCTAGCTACGTTTTTGGAGTCACATTCATTTTTTGCACCATCGCAGCATGGATTTCTGAAATCATACTCCTGTGAAACTCAATTAACACTTTTTTTGCACAACTAAACACCATTCTTAAGAATAGGTCCTTGGCTGACTGCATTTTTCTTTACTTTTCTAAAGCCTTTGACAAAGTGTGTCACGAACTGCTCATTTTAACCCGGATTGAAAGTTTTCTTCCTAACCGCTCTCAGTTTGTTTTAGGTAATGGCACGAATTTAAAGAATGCACAGTCCATTCTGGTGTACCGCAGGGCTCAATCCTTAGTCCTCTTCTTTTCCTCAATTATAGTAACGATTTACCACCTTGCATTTCTTTATCCGTTCATTTGTTTCCCGATAATTGCGTAATTTTCTCAGAAATAAGAGGTCCAAACGCCGCCGCTCTTCAATCTAACATTGACGCCATCTTTGACTGGTGTAATACATGGCTTGTGGAACTAAACATTCAAAAATCCAAATTCATGCAAGGGTCTAGAAAGATTACTATTTTGCCCATTCATCACTTAAATAACACAAATTGACAGCGTATCTTTATATACAGTAAAAGCTCGATGATACGAATCTCACGGGGTCACGAAAAATATTCGTATTAGCCGAAATTCGTATCATCGAAACACAATTAAAACTACTGTCGAATCTCGATAATTCGAACTCGAAGGGGCCCGAAAATTTGTTCGAATTAAAAGGACGTATTTTTGAAGTATTCGTGCACCATAGCACGATGCACGAACGGTGCGAGTCGTGAAATATCGCGGCGCGCAAGCGCATAGCAAGCGCGGGCCACGAAACTGCCCACGCCGGCTAACGGTCGCTTCCCGATAACGACAGAAAACGAAGCTTCAGGGAGCGAGCGGGCGGCTCCGGCACACGGGTGCGCGCGGAGACCGTCGAAGGTGAGGGAGGAGGGCGCGCCAGGGAAGCGGATTTGGCCGCGTCAACTCCGCCGCTTCTGTGGGTCCCCTCGCCCTCCCTCCCTCACAACTCCCTCGTAGCTCTCTCACCTTCGACTCCGTGCGCACATCTCCGTGCGCGCCCGCCGGCGTGCTGGCGCCGGCTTATTTCAGCCACCCCCTGAAGTTTCGTTTTCTGCCGTTATCGGGAAGCGAGCGTTTGCGGGCGTGGCAGTTTCGTTGGCCCGACTGTGCCTCCGCCGCTGCTTCCCTCTGCGCTGCTGCCGCAGCGTGCAAGGTCAACATGTGACTAGAAAATAGAGGAGAAGGGTTCACTGCCATTTTATCCGCGTGGCTGATACGTCGGCACTAGTGTGTGCTCGAATACGGTTGTCTAGAACACTCTAGTCGGCACGTACACGCTTGTTCCTGCGCGATGCAGAAACGGCGACCTTGCAATTTGAGAGAGGGGGAAATTTCCGCCGCGGTTTCTTTTTTTTTTCCCGTTCCTTCGCGCGCGGCATTGAGGGGTCTTTCCTGAGCTTTTGCTCTATGGCGGTGTCGGAGCAATGCGGGTCGGAGGCGCCGCCGCGTTATTTGGCGCACTGCTAAGAGCATTGTCGGTGCGCGGTATGTTCGAAATAAGCGTGTTCGAATTAACGAGATTCGACTGTAGCTAAATTAAAGAGTCAGAGGTGAACTCACTCAGGCACGTGTACGTAAAAAGTATTTATTTCTTGAAGCGCCACCGCTTCAAACTCTTCGCGCCCAGTCGCGGAGTTCGCGCTGTTCGGCGCCGCGTCTCCGCACCAAAAGAGAAGAGAAAGCGCGTGACTGCTCGCTGTTCTCTTTCGCGGCCGTCGGTGGGGCGGCGTTTATTCGTATCAACCGACGCAGGCTGAAAATCGATTCGTAACAACCGTTCTCTAGCACGTTGCAAAGTAATGGGGCTCGGCCGGGACCACAGAAAAATTCGTATCATCCGGAAATTCGTATTAGCCGTGATTGTATCATCGAGCTTTTACTGTAAGTACCTCGGAGTTCACATTAGTAGCAATCCAACATGGGATACTCGTACTTCTCATGTTGTTTGCAACGCTAATCGTATACTCGGACCTTTGTCTCTCAAACTAATGCTATTTAAAACACTCATTTGCCCTAAGTTGGAATATGCCATGTCGGTTCCATTAATTCATTAATTCATTCTTTATTTACAACATACTTTACAAAATGCAAAAGCATTACTGGACCCATAGCCATTGGCTTGTCCCGGGTCCACAGACAACTTAGGGTATAAAACGCAGCACGCGAGCAAACATAGACAGAAGACATAATACATAATAGTAATATTAACATACATAACTCATACACTAATGCAAATATAACCTCAGTGTTCTATTATCCTTCATGCACGCGAGCGAACAAAACAAATACAGTATAGACCACTTATAGCGTAACTGCTTATAGTGCAGGACCGGATCTAGTGCGGTCTTTTCAGACTCCCGTTAATTTTCACATAGCACTCCATGTATACACGTATCGCTTATAGTGCAGTTGCGGGAAACGAAATACCGGTTACAGTGCGGCTGCCTGGGAGTACGGAAGTCAGTGGAGACTGTGAACGCTCCCCTCAAACGGGCGCCCCAAGGAGTGCTCGAGGAAGAAAGAGAGACGAAGTGGAGGAGTAGGGCACGTGGTGCGAACGAATAGCCAGTGAGGCTGAAGCCGGAATCTTGAGCGCGAGTCGTGAAATATCACGGCACGCATAGCCAACGCTCGCTTCACGATAACGGCAGTAAACAAAACTTCAGGGAGCGGGCGGCGCCGACACAGCACGGCGAAGGGCGCGCGCAGAGACCGTGGAATGTGAGAGAGGAGGGCGGCAGGGAAGCGGATTTCGCCTCGGCAACTCCGCCGCTTCGGTGGCTCCCCTCGCCCTCCCTCGTAGCTCCCTCACTTTCGACTGTCACCGTGCGCGCCCGCCGCCGTGCAGGCGCCGCCGCTCCAGCCGGCCCGGCGCCAGCTCCCCGAAATTTCGTTTTCTGCCGTTATCGGGAAGCGGGCATTTGCCGGCGTGGAGGGGCAGTTTCGTTGGCCGGCCTGGGACAGCGCCGCTGCTTCCCTCTGCGCCGTAGCCGCAGCGTGCAAGGTCAACACTTGACTAGAAAGTTGGAAGAAAAAAGGAAAAAGAAGGGTTCACTGCCATTTTCTACGCGTGGCTACGGTAGCGTGGCTGAGACGTCGGCACGTACACGCATGTTCCGGCACTACGCAACCTTGCCATTTGAGAGAGGGTGAAATTTCCGCCGCATTTTTTTTGTTTTTGTTTTTGTTTTGTTTGCGTGCGACATTGAGGGGTCTCTCCTAAGCTTTTACTCTATGGCGGTGCCGGAGCAATGCCGGTCGGAGGCGCCGCCGCGCGATTTCGTTCGAATTAACGAGATTCGACTGTAAATTGAATGCAAACGTCTAGCCGCATTCCTCGACTGTCGCATACGCGTGGCGGCTCGGTGCACATGTTTTGCATATGTGCGGGCCTTGAAAATTGTTGCTTTGGTTATAGTGCAGTACCGCTTATAGTGCGGAAATTCGCGACTCCGGCGGCTTAAGCGGTCTACACTGTACATAACAATGAAATTGACATGCACTACTTAAGCAATTGACATGCACAACTTATGCAAGAATGTAAATATAAGGAAGCATACTTTCATCGACATTATTTTTCAAAAAAGTATTTTTCAAAAAAGTATTTTCTCACAGCGGACCTGAAGTTACGGGCTTCTTTTATATGTATTGGCAGAGAATTCCAAATAGTGCGCCGTTAAATTCCACGAGCCTTTTCCCGTACAAATTATGGCATGGAGGCAGATTAAAACACTTGATTAGTTGCAGCTCTTGTATTTTGTAGCGGGATTTTAAACAATGTAATTGGAAGTGGATCATTGGTTTCGATAATACTATGAATGACCTCAGCAATGTTCAATTCGTGTAACGCATGCACTGGCAACACATGCAGTGAGCTGTACAAGTACGTACTGGATTGTGTACACCTAGAAGAAGTGATAATTCCTAATGTGCGTTTTTGCAGATGGAATACAGGATCAAGGTAAGTTGTAAAAGTGTTTCCCCATGAATCAATACAATAAGATATATGTGACTCTGGATGAAGATAAAGTACAGAATGCGTAGGACAGGATATTCGAAACATTCACGAGCCTTAAGAAGAATATAACATCCGTAAGCATGCTTGGAACAAAGGTGTTTAATGTGACTTTTCCAGTGCATTTCAGAGTCTCAGAAAATGCCTAAATATTTGTAGGCGAAAACTTGTTGTAGTTTTATACCTCATAATGATATATCCAGTATTTCAGTATTGAGTTTTTTCTTCCTGGAATGAAAAACTGTATACTTAATCTTACTAAGATTAAGTGTCAGCTCATTGGACGTGAACCACTTAAACACATTATCCAACTCAGCATTTATTTTATCCTGTATATCAAGCAGACTGTCTCCAGAAAATAGAAGAGTGGTGTCGTCAGCAACGTCAAAGCCTGTGAATGCCTAAGCGTTGCAGGGAAATCATTTATGTAGAGTGAGAAAAGCATGGGTCCAAGAACGGAACCCTGTGGCAGACCAGTTAGTACGGTTTGTGAAGTAGACGTATAATTTTTAAGTATAACTTGCTGCTTGCGGTTACTGAGGTAGCTTCGAAGCAAGTTCAGGATTTTGCCCCTCAACCCTAGAATGTTAGTCTTGCTCAGTAATATATGATGGTCAACTGTATCGAAGACCTTTTTAATGTCGAGATAGACAACGACCGCAATTTTATTCTGCTGGAGAGCTATATTCAGTTGGTGTGTAAGGGTGAAAACAGCGGAAGAAGTAGATTTCTGTGGTCTGAAACCGTGTTGGTGGGGGCTCAGTATATTGTATTTGGATATGAATTTGTTTATGTGCACCGATAGTATCTTTTCAAAAACTGTGTTGATAGCGCTAGTAATTTAAATCGGCCGATAACTTGATGGATTAGAACGATCTCCGTCCTTATAAATCGGAATTACTTTTGCTATTTTAAATTCTGAAGGATATATTTCGGAATCAAGGGAGTGATTAAATAGGTGAAGGAGGGGACCCGCTAATATGTCAGTGTTGTCCTTAATTAGCTTAACAAGTATTTGGTCAAGCCCAGCTGCCTTAGGTCTTAGCCCATTAACAACTGCTATTATTTCATGATATCTTCAATTACCATAGTATTCACCACAGATTAGATAGACTGCGTACATTCGGTGACTTAAGGAAGTTGGCTTGCTAGTTGCGGTCCAGTATTTACAGAATACTCGTTAAATTATTCAGCTGTATCTTGGTTAAGTACATCAGACAATATACGCTGCTTTGAACGAAGCCCTACTGCACCTGTTACAATATTCCAAATTTTACCAGTGTTGCCCTGAGCATTAATGATTAGAGAGGAGTAGTATTCTTGCTTTCTTTTACGCAGTAGAGATACTGACAGGTTCCTGAAACGCTTAAACTGGGTTAGATAATAATTATTGGTTTTAGCACGTTTCCACTTCTCATGCCATTTTTCTTTCTCCTCCAGTATGCGTAGGATGTCATGAGTCATCCATGGGCATATAGGCGCAACATATCGACCCGAGGACTTGTGTGGGGTGTGTTAAAACGCCTGTTTCAAGTATAGTGGTAGCGTCGTCTGCTACACTGTGCGGCGCATAGAAGCCGACGAGAACGAGGTTTGGAGGAGTGCACGTGGCATGCGGAATTGGGTGCGTGGACAGAAAAAAGGAAAAGAAGAAATGGGGGGGGGGGGGGGGGGAAACCCTGAAGACGAGCTGACGTATTGTCTCTTTGTATCAAGGCTTGTCCGTCCCCGACGACGAAGCCTGCTCTTTCCTTCGAAAAGGCTTTCGCCTTTACATTTGGTGCCGAAACCCGGGAATTAGTTCGCTAATCGGGGCAGATCAGATTTGGAAAATATTAAGAGATGAAGTGGACATGGGATGAGTCCCACAAAGAACTGGTTGCTAGAAGCTCGGCACTCGGATGGGTATTGCAAGGCCCAATTACCAACGACAGATGTCTCAATCGACGGACGCAGACGAATGTGTGTGTGCTTCGTACTTCGTGTTGCATGTTTGACGATCTGTCAACATCACTGCAGAAATTCTGGCAGCTTGAGAGTTTGGTTATAACTGATCAACCAGATTCGTTTGAACATGATAATACTGTTTGGAAAGAATTTAACAACAATGTTAAGCTGTGCGACCATCGCTACGAAGTAAGCCTCCCTTGGAAGGCGCTTGATGCCGAACTTAAAGACAACCGGATGGTAGCGATGAAAAGGTTACAGTGCCTCCTTCACCGACTGTCCAAGAGTGAAGACCTTCTACTCCAGTACAATGCTGCGGTCACGCAGTATCTCAAGGATGGTCACGCAGAACCCGTGCCTTCGCACGACACAGTCCAGAACAAGACGTATTACATGCCGCATCACGAAGTCATCAAGGAGTCTTCCACGACGACTAAGCTACAGGTTGTTTTTGATGCGTCATCGCGCGCGGCCGGAGCGACATCCTTGAATGATCATCCAGAGAAAGGCCCTAACGTCAAGAAAGACCTGTTGAAGATGTTATCACTTCGCATACATAAGATTGGATCTTTCACGACGTGGAAGCCATTCATCCGTAATCGAGCCTCTGAAATGCAAGACCTAACAGTTCCTTCACTATGGAACCACTGCGCTGGAAGGGTCAACCTTGCAGACTTGATTTCCAGGGGAAAGTCAGCGCGTTGACTCTGTACCAACGACCTCTAGTGGAGAGGGCCAACTTGGCTAGCGACGTGGACCGCATTTCATCCGACAACAACTGTAGAGACCTGCGCACAACTTGTGATAGAAGAATGTGCGCCCGATACAGTCGTGCTACATTCATCAACAGAGCCCCCACCCTGCACACTCGCCTCCTTAGAGTGACCGCCTGGATCCTAAGGTTTGCCGATGGTTCCAGACGGCTAAGACATCAGAAGGAAAATGCGCTACTGACTGAAGAAATTGCCAGAGCGGAAGTTTACTGGTATTCCTTTACCCAAACCCAAGCTTTCTCAACGGAAATAGCATCCCTGAAAGTTGGGCGCGTCATCGAAACATATCGTGGATAAAAGATCTCCACTCATTTCTTCGGGAGGATGACG
Organism: Dermacentor silvarum; assembly: GCF_013339745.2. Lineage (NCBI taxonomy): Eukaryota > Metazoa > Arthropoda > Arachnida > Ixodida > Ixodidae > Dermacentor > Dermacentor silvarum. The sequence goes on from NC_051164.1 coordinate 119,200,861, forward strand.
GACTTCTACGCATAAGAACACGACTACAGAACGCAGTTACTCAGCCTAGCGTCAAGAACCCTATACTGCTTCCTGGCGATCACCGAGTGACGCAGCTGATCGCCCGCAGTGCCCACAAGCGTCTCTTCCACGCTGGAATTGCAGTTGCAGTGGCAGAGCTACGAGAGAGATTCTGGATTGTGGCCATGAGGCAGTGCGTGAAGAAAGTGATCGTTAAGTGCTCATGGTGTGCTTGCTTGCGCGCGAAACCTGCCTGTGTCCCAATGGCACCACTGCCTGTAGAGCGCGTGCAAATGGCTCAGCCTTTTGACACAGTAGGAGTGGATTTTGCTGGGCCGATATATGTGACAGGTGAACCTGTTGTGAAAGCCAATGTTGTCATCTTTCCGTGTGCCGTTGTACGAGCCATTCATCTAGAGATTGTAACACTTGCTAACACTGAATGCTTTCTAGAAGCTTTTTGCCGATTCACCTCTCGCCGCGGCTACCCCCGTGTTGTTTATTCTGACAATGCGTTATGCCTTAAGCGTGCTTCGCGAGAGCCTTCGTGCATTATATGAACTCTTACGAGGCAGTCCAGTTGGAGGCTATTTTTGTTTACATGGCATGTCATGGAAGTTTTCGCCAGAACGCGCTCTGATGGGATGGTTCGTGCCTGTCATTTGAAATTGTCGAACGGCCAGGTAGTCTCGCGACCAGTGCAGCGTTTGTACCCTTTAGAAATGCGCCCCTAGCACATCTTGCGCTAGGAGTATTGAAACGCCTGTTTCAAGTATAGTGGTAGTGTCGTCTGCTAGACTGTGAGGCGCATCGAAGCCGACGAGAACGAGGTTTGGAGGAGTGCGCGTGGCACGCGGTATTGGGTGCATGGACAGAAAAAAAGGAAAAGAAGAAATGAAACCCTGAAGACGAGCTGCCGTATTGTCTCTTTGTATCAAGGCTTGTCCGTCCCCGACGACGAAGCCTGCTCTTTCCTTCGAAAGGGCTTTCACCTTTACAGGGTGCTCTGCAATATGGCACTCTGGACAACTGTAAAGAAGTTTGTATGTTCTTTGTTGGTGTCAGTATCATAGGTATCAAAGAAGTTTAGTTGCTGCAAGTTCTCACGAACTAATCGATAGTCAATCTTTTTCCTGCGGTTCATGACCAGATATGTTCGCGGTTATCTTTCCTAGGATTTTAACCGCAACAAATATGGGTCCATTCTACACTCTCTAATTACAATCGAATCGCGAGCACCACGTTAATGAAGGCTAACCTTACTACCTACGCTTGCTTCTCGATGTGCGACGCTCCGCTTAAGCCTTTTTCACAAACTGTATCATGATCCCTGCCTGTGAGATTTACTAATACTTCCTCCCCATTATGTTTCGCGCCGTCTGGATCATGCTCATAAAGTTGGCATTCCGTTGTGTAAAGCCGAATCAGTCCTACAGTCCTACATACCACACACATCAAACGATTGGAATTGCCTTCCCAAATCGGTAGTAACAATTTCAGATCATGAAAAATTTGTGGCTTTGTCAACCAATGCTTTGTAACATCTTGTTGTATTCTGCCTCTTTATTGCTATTATTGTATACTTAGAAGCATTACACTGCTTCTTGTAAATAAAATTTTGTTAGCCTGCTTTTGATTTATGATTTTTGATTATTTTGATGTATGATACCCTGAGGGTATCATAAATAATTGAATGAATAAATAAATAAATAAATAAATAAATAAATAAATAAATAAATAAATAAATAAATAAATAAATAAACAAACAAACAATGATTCAATCAGTCAGGAATTGCACTATTCACCAGGTACTGCCACACACAAATGTCGCCTTGTGAGTCTTCAGTGCATGTTCACTAGTCAAGATGACTTAAAGAAGTGCTTTTAGATGCATTCATGCATATCTAAGCCTCAGCACATTTCTAAGCATCAAACACTTGCTGTAGCGAGTGAAGAGTGGTAAAGCTGGAGACGAAGTGCATTAGAAGCCTGCACCCGTGGCCTAATGGTTTGAGCATGTCGTGTGACATCTTGTTGCGAAAGCATCAAATGGCTCATTGAGCAAAAAAGCTGACATTCTGCGTCTGTAGCAGCGAAACGGCACTGAAATTCCCACTGGCTGAGATGTCATGGCACGAGTGCACTTCGACAGAGCAGAGTTGGCGAAAGAGAGCACCTGCTGCTGCAGTAGCATGCCAGGTGTTACGTGAGGGAAGAGGGCACTGACCCTCACTTTCGCTCTTGGAAGCCTGTGTTATCTGTGTTCCTCGTTAGTGCAAATTATGGGGTTTTACGTGCCAAAACCACAATCTGATTATGAGGCACGCTGTAGTGGGGGACTCCAGAAATTTGGACCACCTTGGGTTCTTTAACGTGCACCTAAATCTAAGTACACGGGTGTTTTTGCATTTTGTCCCTATCGAAATGCGGCCGCCTTGGCCGGGATTTGATCCCGCGATCTCGTGCTCAGCAACCCAACACCATAGCCACTGAGCAACCACAGCCCTCGTCGAGCAACTGCGTTTTAACTCTGCCTTGGTAAGGTGAAATCAAAACATGCCCAAGCGTCTCTTGCCCGCGAGGAGTTCATAACTCGAAGGACCACTCAGCTCATTAATGCTTTCGCATTCATAACTCGTAAGAAGTGCTTAGGTGTCCTCGAATTTTTCTGTATCTCTATTGCACCTGTAGTGTCTGTTACATTTATAATGTCATTTTATCATGCACTTTCCTCTCTTTTAACAGGTTTTGTATCCGTACTGTACCTGTAGCATTTGTGACATTTATTATGTGTTATTTATAATGCTTTCTTTTTTAACTTTGTGATACTGTGCGAAACATTTCTATGTTACATGTCTAAAGAAGTAGCTGGCACCATCTGTTTGTGCCAGCATCATATTTATTCGTGTCAATAAAGAAAGGGTTATTGTACTTGGGAACCGTGGTTCAACTTCCATAATTGAACATATGTTTTTCTTTTATTGAGCGTGTGAGAACACTTGGCTCTCGCATCACCTGATGTGTTCCTCGCATGGCTCTCATCCCTCCTGGCATTTGGCTTCCTTGCATAGCACATATTTGGAGGAGGGAGTCGGTGCAGTAGCTACATAGTACGACGAGAGATGCTAATGGCTTGCTTTCTCCTCTTGGGGGTTGGGAAGGCATCGTGTGGACTGACCATGGGCTCATTGGTGCACTTTGCAAGACTGCTCTGCGAAAGGCTTTGAAATGCGGCACCGGCATGGCTGAACATGATCGTTTGGCACATGCTTCTGTTCAAGGGACCGCACCCGTGAATGACTTGGGCATTTGTGTTGGATATGGGTGAACGTTGCTCGCGTGCCGAGTCGAACTTTATCGATTTGTTGACATTTTCCATCAAGGAACTTGTATTCCTTGTACTTTGGCGAGCTGCTATTCTTTGTATAAAATGAGCAATATATGCTATTTTTGTATGCTTGCACTACTGTGGGATCTAAAGTGCTCTTGGTAACACAACCAAAAGCACTTTAGATCTCACATTTGACAGCTTGGCCAGTATTTTGTAGCGATGCCTTTCCGGTAATAATGCCTTTGCGCGCTTATCGCACTTTGTCAGTGGTCAGAGTGACGGTCCGCTCTCGTTATCAACGGGATCAGCCGGCCGTGAGCGGTGGATGATAAGACTAGTATATAGAACAAGTCATAAGGCATCGCTGCAAAATCGTGGCCCTTGTGTTAAACCCGAACTGATTCTTGGCGAGAACCCAACCCGTGGCTGACTGACCGACCCAAGCCAAATGCCAGGGAGGTAGGCCTGAAAAAAGTAGGTGATGCAAAGTACGGTTCTGGAAATGCGGTTCCGAATGAACTGTGACGGTTCTGGAAATGCACTGTAGTTTCTTGGAGTGGGGTGATAAAGATGCTCAGCTAAAATAGTCTTTTAACTCAGCGCAACTGTTTTGAATTTGCTCCAATTTTTTTGCTCAAATCAGTGCCTCCCCTAAAAGATGCCTGCTGCTTGAGCCAGGAAGCTGGTTCTGGCCCCTCTTCTGTTTCCTCCTCTCTACCAGTGTCGGAGTTGAATGCTGGTCGTGGCGGCCGCTCCAAACTTGAATCACGTGCCCCTGCCTCTGTGATCATAATGGTGTCTATTGTGATCCCGGTGACAGGACCTGCGGGCTCTTGCCGAGCCATTGGACGAACACATGCCAGCCTTGTAGTCATCACTTCTGCCGCAGCAGGAAGTACTGTCGGCCGCGAGTGCCATCTTTCTGCGACTGTCCTGAACCACAGGACCCTGCGCTTCAATGGGAAAACGAGTGACACGGCAGGCATCTAGTAAAGGAGGTATTGCTTGAATGCACCCAGTTGCATACCTGCGTCCTCACTCATGCAAGGCTGCTGCCAGGCCCTTCTAAACAGGCTACTTTCTCTGTGTATTGCATGTTCACACGCGTCAATGTTCACTGGATCAATGGGTCACTCCGGTCAAATTCAGTCTCCAATGGCAGTCTGTCCATTTGTGGACAATGCAGTGCAACTTGTGTTTCTTGGGCTCATTTTGCTTTCCACCTGCACACAGGTGGTGTGCACACACTGATAGCCACAGCTGTGTTGTCACTATGGCGTTTCTTTGAGAAAGTGGTGAGGAGACAATTGTATTTTTCAGCAGCAACCCCCTTTATCCCTGTGCAGGGAGTCGAGTCGGCCTGATGTGGCTGAAGTGTCAACTGGAGGTCCCTGCTCCCAGCAGGCCAGGGTGTCTGCCGTGTGGAGTCAGGCCAGCCGCCAGGAAGCCACTGTGGTGGCACATGAGCTGCGTGGGTGCCTCTTTCGATGTCTGCATGAGAGGCGGCTGTTGTGTGTATTTAGCTTGTTGGGTCACCCTTTTGGAAAGTGTGTTATATAAAAAGTATATACGAAACTTGGGTGCAATCACCTGCAACACATGGGGACACTGATAGTATTCTTGTGCTGGCAATATCAGAGGCCTGGCACTTTGAGTCAGAGGGCACCACACACTCTCACAGATAGCACTGACAAGGTCGTGTCGTAAAATCCAATAACATTGGCCAAACTGCATTTTCTTTTACATTGATATGTAACATAATGAAAAGAAAATTGTCATTCACTGGACTGTAGCATGAAGTACTTAGTTATTAAATAATTAACTTTGTTATTAGTGGTTGATACTATAATTTGAAAATTACTAACAGGTCATTATGCATGATGTGAGCTTGTGCATTATTTTCACAGTGGCAATGCCAATGCTGTCTTGTGGTTGCACCTCTACCCACTTGTGAAAGCTTTTTTCTTGTTAGAAGTTGAAGACCAAGAAGCGATGCGGTGTCTGTCACTGTGTTCCGTGTTTGCAGTTCTTGCGCGTGCACGAACACAATAATTTGGTAGGGGAAGTCCTTGGGAACATTAATGTCTAACTTTAAGTTCCCTGCACAAGCCTTATCATAAGAAGCCAACAAACATTGACTCCAAGGACAACATAGGGGAAATCACTTGTACTTACTAATTCAATAAAAGAAAATGATAAATTAACAGAAATTAAAGTGGATGAAAAAACAACTGTCCGCAGGTGGGGAACGAACCCACGTCTTCGCATTACGCGTCCGATGCTCTCACCAATGAGCTACCGCGGAGCCATTTTCCCATCCACTTTCTGGGGTATTTATGTTTTACAACGAGAACTCACCCTGGGAGTGTCAGACAGCGCCACCACTCACAAACCTTGGGGCAGATGCATAGGCGTATCTACCGGGGGGGGGGCAGAGGGGGCACTTGCCCCCCCCCCCCCACTGTCAAAAGTGGGGGGGCAAAGCATGCCATTTGCTCCCCCACTTTCGAAAGCGGGCACTTTCGGCTACACACTGGAAAGTTCAACAAAACTACAGCTGAAGCTATATTTTATTTCTTAAGAGTCACCACGTTAATAATGCTTTTCTTTATTACTGATCCCCGGTTTGGGCAGCGAGTATTGTGCCTCCTCATGACGCGCTGTAGCGGGCGACGTGCGAGATTCGCCATATACGCTTGCGTTGCGCATAAGTCCTGGTGCTGTACAGTTCCCGCAGTTACATATTACCGCCTAAGCATACCTGAAAAAAAACAAAAAAACAATCGGCTTGATATATTGTACCTTCGGGCGAGGGGAGAGGTCCGGATAAAGTATTTTAATCAGCCACGCCAAACGATGGGTGTGCCTTACTGCATGAACTGGTTGGATTATCAAATGCTGGAACTATTGAATCTCCGTCCAGAGATAGTCTACGTAGCGTTGCAGTATAAATATATATCTTATCACCATCAAAAATCTAATCAAACCACTTACAGGTGTAATTACCGAATTTATTTGTGTAATCACGACTTATCGTATATTTATTTATTTATTTATTTATTTATTTATTTATTTATTCATGATACCTCAAAGGTCCCAGAACGGGACATTACATGAGGGGTGGGCACGTAGAAAAATGGCGGGACAGGTTAGGTGGCGTGACTTGAAGGATGGTTTTCAATATCAGTTTTGAAACGGGAAATGTCGGGAATGAGGGCGATGTCAGAAGGAAGGGTGTTCCATTCTCGGGCTGTGTGCAGAAAAAAAGAACGCTGATACGTGGTGGAATGGGCGCGTGGTGGATACACAGCATTGGGATGCGTATCGCGGGAGAAACTGATGCGCTGAAGAACCTAAATAATTAAAAAAGACGAGCACTTTTGCGGCGGGAGGTGAACGAGCGAAGACGCAACCGGGATTTTAAGGCTGAGACACTTGTATTATAGGAGTAGTCAGAGAGAATGAACCTGGCAGCACGGTTCTGAACCGATTCAAGGGAATGAATTGTATTAACCGGGTGGTTATCATAGCACTGGCATATTCTAGTTTAGAACGGATTAGGGTTTTATATGCAAGTTCATTTATTCATGATACCTCAATGGTCCCAGAACGGGACATTACATGAGGGTCTGCGAGGTGGTATGTTCGTGAAAGCGACCTTGGTCGAACGTGCAGAGCCATTTCAATGCCAATAGAACACTTAACTGAATTTTTTCTAAAGGCCTTTGTCACTACTGCTTTTATCGATTTAGTTTTCAGGCCGTTTCTGAATAAGAGCTACCCTACTACTTGTTTCCCGGCAGGAGCAAGAATAGCAGATATTTTGTTTTGAAGAAATGAAGACCACTTTATTGTGACGTGTTCCGGAAATTTGAACCGCGGTGGTTGCTTACGTACTCGAAAAACTGCTACTGAATACTCGCTTTCCCCCAGTTTTTATGCTTTATACACGGCATTTAGTTGTTGATCCCGGTGTCCTCAGTAAAATATGCGGGACAGGGTGTTAATATTTATTCGAAGTACGAAACAATATCCTGAGTGACGAGCGATAAATGTTTTTTCTGTGTAGGATTCATTGCAAGCCTTTGTAGAAAGTTACATATTGACGTGTTCTAGGGTGCCATAACGCCGCTTTCCCCGACTCCTAAAACAATTGCATGAGATATGGACTTTAAATTTCATGACAATAGGGGTAATTTTAAGCGCAGTGCGTTGCAAAAATCTCACTTTCCTGGTTTAAATGCAAATGTTGCAGATAATTACTAAACCCTTGTTTTCCCATTTGTTCCCGTGTATCATACGGGATGTGTATAGGTTGCTTCTTCGGTGTCCTCGGTGAGCTAAACAAGGCATCTTGTTTATATCTGGGGATAATGAAACTTTCTGACGAAGTAAGATGTGTATTGATGAATTACTGTCTTTTTTAAGTTTCCAGCAAGAATTGCTTCAAAGCATTACACGGGGACAAGGTTTAAAACGGAACACTAATATACGGGTAACTTTTCAAGGTATGTGATGTAATTACAGGAAGCTAAAACTTTTAGTGCAACTATTCGAGAAAAAAAAAAAAAACAAAAAAGAACAGCTTCACCTAAAATCGGGTTGTACTTAACCAAGTTCGGACACCTCTGCCGTCTTTCTTTCTTTTGATTATTGAGAGTAATTTATGTTGATTGTACTTCGTTCTGTATAACCTCGACAGTACTACTACCTTAACTAGCGATACATTTAATCTGTAGACTTAAACACCAAGTAAAATTCTTTAATTAGTAAAACTGACTCCAACAAATATGCATTTTTTTGTGAGCTGCACTGCTGCTACTGGGTTGGATCAGGGACCTCTGGGCACTCAATGCCATTTGTCCCTGCATTACATAGATTTTATAGCGACAAGAAATAAATGCAGATTCAAATAATTTTTCGGGCCTCGATGGTTCACCATGTACGTGTGATTGAGAAATAGGTCTATTGTCTGGTACCTGAGAGAAAAATACCTGACAGATGCATTTCCAGGCTTTTTCACTTATTATTATAATAGTAATGCTATATATATATATATATATATATATATATAAACCATCAGCCTATATTTTATGTCCACTGCAGGACGAAGGCCTCTCCCTGCGATCTCCAATTACCCCTGTCTTGCGCTAGCGTATTCCATATATATATTTATATGGAGAGAGAGAGTCAGATCTGCGGTTTGCCCCCCCCCCCCCCCCCCACTTGAGAAATAGTTGGTACGCCTCTGGGCAGATGTGGAACATCCTTTCTGCCGCAGGCGTCACGAGCGCATGATCTTTATGGGTGATGGCAACTGGTCAATAAACCCACATATGCTACCTACAGGCATCAATGTTGCCGGACTCGAGACCCTCGTTATGTATTGAACGCAAAGGAGGCGTGTCTCTTCCATCTTTCTGCGCACGTCTCTTCTTTCTTTCGCACTTCTTTCTGTGGCCATACCAGCTACGTGCGTGAAAAAAATTTAACCTCTGTGCTCATGAACTTTCCAGACGGTGTCGTTTACACGCATTTGCACTTTGGTATAGTTCAGGCGGAGTAGTCTGTAAGAGTCCACCTAGTGGACAGTCCATTTCAGCCGCTGCTGATTGGCTGCAGCTGCACGAGTGAGGAAGAGACAAGTGCCCCCAGCCAGTCTCCTCCTCGCTTGTACAGCTGCAGCCAATCAGCAACAGCCGAAATGAACAGTCCACTAAGTGGATTCTCACAAAAGACCCCCCCAGGTGTCTCCGCTTTGAGCGAGACAGTTCAATTCCGGAACGTTGGCACTTAAGAGGGAGTACCGCTCATTACAAAAGGAAGTCGCGCCACTTACTGGCATAGTAAGCTTCTCGCATGTTATCTACACACATCCATGACTACTCGCACGCAAACTTATGCCCACTCTATCGCCAACGTATCAATAATAAATGAATGGGCGCACACTTGAATCAATGTGCCGAAGCATGAGTGATGGCGACTACACCGACAAGGCACGAATGTTTGAAGCTGAGCGTTTCATGACGATCCACAGAGTAAGCGAGAGATAGCGATAATATGTCTTTGCTACAAGCTACTGCAAAGTACTGAACATTTACATTCCAAGCTTTATGCGCAGCAAGAACTAATTATCGCAGCAGAGCACACCTGCGAGCGATCAGGCTAAAAATAAACAATCAGATAGTGGCCACACCGTGGAACCGAGGAACATTACTGAGTCAGAAATATGACAAGCCGCTGCTTCAAAGTGTTTGCCAAATAATAAACGAAGAGCTCACTGATCCCGATTTAATTCATAAGCTAAAAGTTTGGACAGCTTGGAATACATTTCTAGTCCCGCTTTTAGTATAAGCGCCGTATACGCTGCTAGCGCTGTTTGGACAAGGCGTAATAAGATCTGAAAGCACTTACATGGCCTCTGAAGCTGTGGTCAAAGCTTTGTGTCGTGCACAAAGCCACTGTCTACTATATGCGTCAAAGTGGAGGATTGCTGCTTGCATTGTAAACGTGGAAGCAACGGAGGCAGCCGAGGCAAGTAATGGATGCATCACTACATGATCAAACGTGGCCGCATCCACGAGAGCGCCACAAAAAGGGTAAATAGCACCCAACTTCCAAGGGATGCGCTGTTTGTTTGGAAGTGCTATGAGTGGCAAATTCGTTGGCGGTTTCCATTGCAAATGGCGCAAGGATGCTTATAACATTTGAAATCACAAGAAAAGTGGTTTCAGAGTTATTTATAACCATGCACTAAATATATGGTGTGCCATATGGTATGTCAAGTATGCCATGTGTTTTTGGGTCACTCCACTGTTCAGCATGCTCATTGAAGTCGGTTACTCCTTATTATTTTGTTAATGAGTGTTCCATTGTGAGTCCAGGGGTGAAAAGTGGGCTGTATGCTGCATGCAGGCACCGGTGAGACGTTGCGCTGTACTGTGGTTGTTGACCAATTGGCTTCGCTCAAGCTGGTTGGTGCCACAGAGCTTCTGCTGGAGGACTCACCACAGCTGCTCCGGTTGACTGGACAGGACCAACAAGGTGCGTGCACTGTCAGTACACATGTGTGGAGCTGATGGTGTTCCATGCACAGGGGACACCTTCTCCTCCCTGGATGGCATCTCCTTTGACTGGAGCCTGCAGCAGCAGGAGCCTGTTCTCAGGTGGGTGGCACACAGGTGCTCTGTGATGTAATTTGCATAAACCCGTTGTGGTCATATAGGCGCTTTTTCTTGCCTTATTTGTCTGCTGCTCCTCTGTGCTGCTCAGTACCTTGGTGGTTCTTTATGTCAGCTTGTCTCCTTTGGTTACTTTGTCGGGAGTCCCTCAACACCATAGTTAAAGCAAGGTCAGCACAAATGTGTCTCCAAAATTGCAGAAAGTGCGCACTTCACAGTTCAGGTCCCTCGCATTTCAGGTACGGGTATGCTGATATAGTCATTCAAACTTGTCATGGGAGAGCAGAGCAAAGGAGCACCTGACAGCAGCCATGACTGTCCACTGTAGACACGTGCGTGCCTGAGCTGTAGTGTTCCTCCAGCCAAAAAAAATTGGCCGCCATACTGCCTTGCAAACGTGAATGCCCAGCGAAGCTATATATCAAACACCACACATGGTGGAGCATTGTATTCACGCACGCTGTTCTTCTGGTGTCTTTAATTTCCGTGGTCTACCCATGGCAGTCTTAGAATGAACTGAATGAGTTGCTAGACGGGTCTCCCTTTTATGCATGAAAGTGTGGTGATGTCACTAAGTTGTGGGGATGCGTGACTCTCACGCATCCCCTGATGTTTTTTCCACATAGCTCGCATCTCCTGTAGTCCGGCTTCTCCGAGTGGCTAAACGCCGGAGGCGGTCGTGGTGGTTGCGGCGCATTGCGAGAGATGGCGCGAGTGTAGCGATGCTAACGCCACCGAACGGCGGGGTGATTTGGGAGAAAAGGTCAAAAGTGCTTCCTCTTCGGGTTGGGATTGGTGAGCGATGCGGACGTCCCGTGCGTGCGCCGATCCACGCTTCGCGAGACCGTCTCACGTGGCTAGGAGCACGGCACCGGTATGGACGAACTCGGATCGTTCGAACGCACCACCGTTCGCGTGACCGTACACGTGAACGACTAGGCGATGGTGTCACAGCATGGGGCTAACATATTCGCTCGCTATCGGGTCGCGGTGAGTCGGACTTCCTTGATTTGTGGCGCACCCATTGTGAATGTTCTATAGGTACTAATTCGGCTAGCGTGTATTAGTGTATGAAAGGTGCACTAAATGCCCTTTTGATTGTCTGCACCAACTGTGTTTTCGTTTCTTTGTCCAAAGAGCCCGAGTGAGAGCCCACAAAGTGTATATAGTTATATATATTGTCAAATTCCTGTAGCCGCAAGCTCCACCGTGCCAGTCGTCCTGAAGGGTCGCGCATGCTTGCCAACCAACAGAGGGCATGGTGGTCCCTCACTACTTTGAAGGGACGACCATAGAGATAAGGCGAAACTTGATCGCCCACACGACCGCGAGGCACTCTTTCTCCGTAGTCGAATAATTCGCCTCGGCACGGGACAGGGAGCGGCTGGCATACGCTATAACTCTTTCCACTCCATCTTGGAGCTGGACGAGCACTGCGCCAAGGCCAATGCTACTGGCATCGGTATGCACCTCAGTATCAGCGTCATCGTCAAAATGTGCAAGAACGGGTGCTGACTGCAGGCACTGTCGTAATTCAGCAAAAGCCGCCTGTTGCTCATTATGCCACACAAGTGGCGTATCGTCCCTTGTAAGGCGAGTCAGGGGTTCCGCTATCTTCGAGAAGCCTTTAATAAACCGGCAATAGTAGGTGCACAAACCCAGGAAGCGCCGGACGGCCTTCTTATCGGCAGGAGCTGGAAACGCGGCCACAGCGGCAAGCTTGTCTGGATCGGGTCGGACCCCTTTGGCGCTTACTACATGCCCAAGGAACTTGAGCTCTTCATAACCAAAGTGGCACTTTTCGGTCTTAAGTGTGAGGTCTGCCGATCGGATGGCTTCTAGCACACTCCGTAGGCGGTGAAGATGCTGCTTGAACGTTTCAGAGAAGATGACCACATCATCCAGGTACACAAGACAGACCTGCCACTTCAGTCCAGTAAGGGCAGTGTCCATCATTCGCTGGAAAATAGCCGAGGCTGAACACAAGCCAAAAGGAAGCACTCGAAATTCATAGACCATCTGGAGTCACAAAGGCTGTTTTCTCGCGGTCGCGTTCGTCTACCTCGATTTGCCAGTACCCGCTTTTTAAATCGAGAGAAGAAAAATAGTGGGCACGCCGTAGTCTATCTAACGAGTCGTCGATACGTGGCAGCGGATACACGTCCTTTTCAGTCACGTTGAGCTTGTGGTAGTCAACACAGAAGCGTAGCGTTCCGTCTTTCTTTTTGACAAGAATGACCGGAGACCACTGGCTGTTGGAAGGTTCGATGATGCCATCGTCAAGCATCCCCCGGACTTGCGTACGTATGGCTTCGCGATCCTTTGCCGACACGCGGTAAGGCTGCTGGTGTATCGGGTGTGCGTCTTGGTATGTGATGATCCTGTGTTTAGTGATGGAAGTCTGGCGTACCTTGAAAGAATGTGCGAAGCAGGTCGTGAATTTAAGCAAGATCTTGCACAGTGCTTTCTGGCTATCGGTGGACAGTTCAGAATTGATGTCGAGATGGCCTAGAGACGTGTCTGCTGTCTCCACTACTTCTGACGTGAAACAGAGTCGGTGCTCGTAGCTGAAGTTGGTAACAAGCAATTGCGAATGACCAGCACGAATCTGTATAACACGAGCCACACAAACACCTTGCTTCAGTAGGTGTTCCAAGTTACTTTTGGCCACCGCTTCGCCATCACGTAAGCCACAGCATGTGACGTTGATGAGGACACTGGCTCGTGGAGGAAGCCTTACACTGTCTGCAGAAACACGAAGTACGTCGTCGCGCCGTTGGCCGTCTTGCACGTCGATTGCCTGTTCGGCAGACAAAGTGATACGACGCTCTTGCAGGATCGATAATCGCGCAGTACTCCTGCAGGAAGTCAACCCCAAGAATAACGTCGCGGGAGCATTCGCGTAAGACAAGGCAGCTTGCTACGAATGTAGATCCTTGAATCTCAGCTCTAGTCATGCAGCCGCCCAGTGCAGTAACGACGTGGCCGCCAGCCGTCCGAATCTGCGAGTTATGCCAGGGCGTGATCACTTTCTTCAGCTGCGTAGCTATTTTCCCGCTTACGAAAGAAGAATGGGAACCGAGGGACTCGATTTTGTTAATCATAACCACATAAAGCCAACAGACAACGAAGCCAAGGAAAGCATCGGGGAAATTAAGTGTAGTTGAAATTGGAATGTAGAAAATAATGAAGAAAAGGGAAAATGAAAGTGGACGAAAAGATAACTTGTCGTCGGCGGGAGCCGAACCTGCAACCTCCGCATTACGCGTGCGTTGCACTACCAATTGTGCTACGGCGACGGCCATCAATTTGTCCACTAACTTGGGTATTTATGTTTGCTAGATGTAGCCCTAGGAGTGTTAGCCAACGCCACTCAGAACCATGGTGGGCGGATGTGGAACATCCTTTTTGGCCCGATGGCGTCACGATAGACGTGATCTTGGTAGAGCAGGCATGTGGCTAGTAAACCCTCGCATGCTACCTAATGACATCAAGGTGCAACCGCTGCCTAATGCGGAGGTTGCAGGTTCGGCTCCCACTGGCGATAAGTTATCTTTTCGTCCACTTTCATTTTCCCTTTTCTTCATTATTTTCTACATTCCAATTTCAACTACACTTAATTTCCCCGATGCTTTCCTTGGCTTCGTTGCCTGTTGGCTTTATGTGGTTATATTTTCCCGCTTAGTATCGTGTAGTCTGCGCTGGTGTCCACTAAAGCACTGACGGCGTAACCGTCAATAGTCACTGGTATATCGAGAGAAAGCCGGTTGTCCCGTTCAGCTGCAGGTGATGTCGGATCGGTATCTTTCCGTAACTGCGTCCGTCGGAGGTCTTCAGCGCTTCGACCGTCAGCGACCTCGCCCCTAAAGATCGCCTCAGTTAGTTTTCCCTGCGGGGACTGGTCAACCACTCGGGAGAATACCGCTGGGGCGGAGGTGAAAATCGTGTTGGAGACGGCGATCGCGACTGCCGCCTGGCAGTCGGCAGCAGGCGCTGCTGAGAGGTATTCCTGAATGTCCCGTGTTCGCTGGCCGTATCGGTGCGGCGGCGAGTATGCGGAAAAGCCTCGAATCCCAAGGCGCCGGTATGGGCACTGGCGGTACAAGTGGTCAGCCTCACCGAAGTGGAAGCACAGAGGCCGATGATCGGGTGTGCGCCAAATATCCGACTTCCGAGGGGGCGGGCGTCTGTATCGAGTGGCATGAACAACGGGCGGCGGTGTATACACAGCGTCATAGTACGATATCGGCTGCGCCGACTGAACTGACACCGTAGGAGGAGCACGAAGGAACAGTGGCGGAGAGGAAGCAGGGCGCTTCAGGGCTTCTGCGTAGGTTGCACGGGGGTATTCAGGAGGTACTGCCGCATCGTTATCAGGAGGCAAGGTGTCACTGAGCGCCTGGTGCAGTTCGTCCTTGATAATGCTTGCCATGGAGCTTACCGTAGGGTGAGGTGTTACGGCGGCCTTTTGCAACTCTTCACGCACTACAGAGCGGATGAGTTCTCGCAGACAGTCACCATTGCTTCCTATGGCCGTGAAAATGTCAGCAGCAGACATGCTGTTCGCTTGCCGCTCATACAGGTTCGAGCTATGCAGAAGCATCTTTTTCATGGTCACGGCCTTGGACAAGAACTCCGCGACCGTCTTCGGAGGGCTCTGTACGAGGCCAGCGAAGAGTTGCCCCTTGACCCCGCCCATCAGATGACGTAACTTCTTCTCCTCCGTCATTCTTGGATCTGCTCCTCTGAAGAGGCGCATCATGTCTTCGATGTACATCATCACAGTTTCGTTTGGAAACTGGACGTGGACCTGAATCGCTCGTTCTGCTCGTTCGTGGCGATCAGCACTGGTGTAGGTCTTCAAAAGCTGACGACAAAACTCGTGCCACGATGTCAGTTGCTCCTCGCGGTTCTGAAACCACGTACGTGTGCCATCCTCCAGGTAGAAGTAGACGTGTCGGAGTTTTTCTGTGTCGTTCCATTCGTTCACGGAGGCCACGCACTCGAAGTCGACCATCCAGTCTTCGACATCTTCGAACACGGTGCCATGAAACGTCTTCGGGATCCGTGGGCTCTCAAGTGTGTACCGGTTCGACATCGTGCTTCCCGTACTGGTTGGGGTGGTTTGAAGGGAAGCGCTGGTCATACCGGTTGATGTGGTGGGAACTGTAGCATCGACGACTTCTGGGGAGAGTCCCCTGATCCTGCGGCTGGCCCGATGCACGGGAGTGTCGACAGGCACTGGATTCGTAGCGCGGATCCTTGGAGGGGTCTGCAACATCCGTGAAGACGCTTACCCAGCACCTCCACCAGTTTGTCACGAGCCTCGAGAAGTAGTCCTGAAGGTTTAATAAACGTAGAGCAGCTGGCTCTTGGAAGGCGCGACCGTCGGGGTCACCATCGTTTATAAGTCTGGCCGTAAGCATGAAGACGCTGACACACTGTCCCACGCACCCATTGATCCTGCCAGTCAGGAAACAGAGGATGATGACGGCTTCCTGGGCGCCATTAGTTCGTCGGACTTGAGTAGACAGCAGCGTGACGATGCTGAGATTCGACCGATCATCGATCACTTAGAAGGCCGCAACAAAACCATACCACGCCATCTGTCCTGCTCACTGACGTCCTTCTGTCTACGAGACAATGTGCTGTATAAAAAGAATGCTCATTCGACCAGCCGTGCTTACCTCCTGGTGGTTCCAAGGGACATGCGCGACGACGTCCTCTTCGCTTGCCATGACGAACCGACATCTTGTCATTTAGGCTTTTCACGAACACTCGCTAGAGTAAGCGAAATGTACTATATGCCCGGGCTTTCGGCAAGCGTAAAACAGTACGTTAAAGGCTGTCGTGAATGCCAGCGCCGCAAGACACCATCCGCTAAACCGGCTGGCTTCCTCCAGCCAATTGAAGCACCTCACACACCTTTTGACCAAGTCGGCATGGACATTCTCGGACCGTTTCCTCTGTCTGCCGACGGCAACAAATGGGTGATCGTCGCGACTGATTATTTAACACGGTATGCTGAAACGCAGGCGATCCCACGAGCCACGGCCTCAGAGGTGGCGCAATACTTCATGCGCCACATTATCTTGCGTCATGGTGCTCTCTCCACTGTAATAACAGTCAGAGGGACAGCATTCACAGCGCAGCTTATGGACGAAGTTTTTGAATTAAGCAACACCAAGCATCGCAAGACGACCGCGTACCATCCGCAGACCAACGGCCTTACCAAGCGACTGAATAAGACGGTCACAGACATGCTCGCAATGTACATCGACGTCCAAAACAAAACATGGGATCAGATCTTGCCTTACGTGCCCTTTGCATATAACTCCGCCGTGCAAGAGACGCCTTACGTGCCCTTTGCATATAACTCCGCCGTGCAAGAGACGACGCGCTTCACGCCCTTTCGTCTTCTCTGCGGTCGTGAAGTCCAGACGGTGCTGGAGGCTATGCTGCCGTGTCAAGATGATGACCTATTGACAACTGACGCCGAGGAATTTGCAGAGCGTGCTGAGGAAGCTCGACAGCTTGCGCGGCTGCATATCGGCCAGCAGCAGCAGGCAGATGCACGACGCTACAACAACCGCCACAGGAACGTGTCCTACAACCCGGGGGACCAAGTTTGGTTGTGGACTCCGTTCGCCGTTGTGGCCTCTGTGAAAAGCTGCTGAGCCGGTATTTCGGTCCGTATAAAGTGCTCCGCCGCGTCAGGGACGTAAACTACGAAGTTGTTCCAGACACAACATCGCAGACACGGAGTAGAACACAAAGACAACCGAGCTCAGACATAGTTCATGTTGTGTGCATGAAGCCGTACATTGCGAGTCTGTAACTTTTTGTTTTCGTTTTTTTTTCTCTCATTCCCTTTGTTTCTACTTTTCATTTATCTTTGGGAGCTTGTTTCTTCGTTCATTGATTGTGTGGTGTGGCGTTTACTTTTTTTTTTGTACTTTCGCTTTGCCTGCCTCCTTTGTCTTCTATGCCTATTTTTTTTAGCATCGAGGCGATGCTTTTGTTTAGAAGGGGGGATATTGCCACCTGGTAGGCAGTGGGTCGAGGGCAAGAGTGGGTTGAGCCCAAGAGAACAAAGACCACGCATTCCTTCCCTGCTTGAGCCAGCTGCGACGGTCGCGTCTTCCAAGAGCCAGCTGCTCTACGGGTTATTAAACCTTCAAGACTACTTCTCGAGGCTCGTGACAATATACAGAGTGTCCCAGCTATCACGCAGCACGATTTAAAAAAAGAGGAAC
Organism: Dermacentor silvarum; assembly: GCF_013339745.2. Taxonomy (NCBI): domain Eukaryota; kingdom Metazoa; phylum Arthropoda; class Arachnida; order Ixodida; family Ixodidae; genus Dermacentor; species Dermacentor silvarum. The sequence goes on from NC_051164.1 coordinate 119,218,629, forward strand.
GGCGTTACGCGAAGCCAACCTAGTGTGTATCATTTGCCAGTACAGTGGAGTAGCCGCCAGTAATTTTTTCGTTACTGAGATTTAATTAATTGTAAATAATTATCTAACTCGAGAAGTACTGTCCTAATTATCAAAGTGTCAATGAGAAAGTTGTAGAGCAACATAAAAAACTCCCAATACAGCTTTCTGTTGCTCAATACGTGCTACATATGTTTTTCCGAGTGTGAAAGAAGCCCGCGAATACATGCAGAATTGCCGCACGACTGGCCGCTCGAGGCACTTTGAAACCGTGAAAACCGAATTAACGAGGTTTTACTTATCAGGTATATGCTCAAATTAACTTGCATGGATTGTCCGAAATGCATGCACTGGAGGTGTAAAAGAGCAACTGCTCCTTTCTTCAAGTTTAGCATGCATGGTAAGCGCGCCAGTTACTTGAAATATTACTAGGTAGTGATGGCCGGCTAGTTGGTGAGTCATGATATTGATGAAGCAGCGCACTTGAAATAGGCACGTTCACGCACACATTGTGAACGTGTCTGTGTATGCGCCTGCGTATCTCCTCCTTGATGTGTGCGTGAACATGCCTATTTCAAGTGCTCTGCTTCTTCAATATCTCTTATAATTTTCATTATTGTAATCTAAATTAGCTTGCAAGTTACTCTAAACATTTATTAATGCCTAGTAGTGTACACCTTGTCTATTGAATTGTAACATTTTGCACTGGGGCAAAAGGAATGGAAGCACAAGTACACGACTGTACAGACATAATCCCAACGCAACAGATAATAATGTCTGCATTTTTATCAAGTACGCGATAGCTAGAATACCGCTAGAACAGTTGTTTGTGAACAGAACATTGTGTGAAGAGGCAAACAAAATAGTGTTCTGTGGAGCTGTGCTCACAAATTAGAGAATGTCAAGGTTCTTGTACATTCAAACAGAAATCTCCGCACAGCCTCGACCACACAGTACACATCTATCAGTGCCCGCACGCTGATGCACAGTCAACGGTACGGGGCAGCATTTCTTGCCTGACACACAACATAAGTACATCCAGACACACACAGGTAGAAAACTTGCTAAAAAGCACCAAATTAAACATTGTACAGTGCTGCATGACCACACTGCAAATCAAGATCCAAGATGGAGTTCGGTAAGTGGTTTCTTGCTGCAGATTAAATTTTTCTTTGTAAATAGCATGTGCATCAGTAATAAAAAAACTACAAGAGCTATTAGTGCCACAGAGCAAGTAACATCATGCTTTATAAGGGCATTTTTAGCGAAATGAATGAGCACAGGACCTCACGCCGCTAGCAGACGACAGAAAATGATGACCCTTAATACTGTAGCGCTCAGAGGAAGTGCGAACAGAGTCACGGCCAGGAAGCGTCGTCGAGACACCTGTCTGTTCTTCTTCCGTGGTCTGCTCTAACATGCTCCGGCTTTTTCTATCGAGCAGAAAGCAGATGACATGAGCACTATACACCACTTCTAGCCATCTGAGGACTCGAGCTTTTCTCCTCACTGATATGACCAGCGCAAGAACAGACACGGAAAACAAAAAGAGGCGATGAGGACTAGCGCTGACTTCCAACTGGCGTTTTTTTACAAAGAAGGATGAATATATAACGTCGCGCACTTGATAACATATATGCTTGTGCAAATTATCAAGCCTACTACAAATCTCCAAGAAAAACCAACAAAGCCAAAGGCAGCTACCCACGTGCAAATGATTTTAAGTAAGCAAATCCTTTATCCGTCAATGCTATGGAAGGTTTATCGATACAGTTGCCTAATCTAGCTAATATTGCTGTCTTGACAAGAAGTGGAAAACATTGCATTGAGAGCAACGTATTCCAAGAAAACCATGTTTCCATTGTTGTACTTTCTGGCTATTCTGAATTTCCCTGCTTTGTCCTGATTGCTACCAGGTTTCCTTGCTTTTTCCTGACCACTTTTCACCTTTGTCTGTTCAAATTAAAGATAACCCTGGGCCTCACTAACCTGTGATCACTGCACTTTATGCTTCCTGACACGTCCATGTGCAAAGTAAGTATTTCATTTCATTTGTTGTTTTTCCGTGTGGGCTTCTCCACTTCCAATAGGCAGTGTCGATATCCATGCCTCAGAGGCAGCTGTCTCTGGGTAACAGAAGCTGATCTTATCAGGGGTGGGACTGCTGTGTCAAATGCGCCATTTTGATACAAACGCAAATTCCTGTGCCAAACTGCGCCAAACAGAAAATTGGCCGAAATTGCGCCACCAGAACGGCTTTGGCATGTCTGCTCCGCCAGTTGTTGCGAACATTCCGCACACCACGCGACAGTGCATTTCTCATAATTTTCGCGCTTAAAAATGAACTTAACACCGCTTCCGGCAAGTGGCCAGCGCGCGCACGGCCACTTCCGGCTGTTGTCGCTGCTGTAGGAACGGTCAAGGCGCCTGTATTTAGAGCAATTTAAAGTGTACTAGAATACGATTGAGTGTAGAGTGACCTAGAATTATTTTAGGTCACTCTAATTGAGTGGGCTGAGCGGCGCGGTACTTCCTAAAAAAAACAAAGTAGGCTGAGGCCGCTGTGAGCGAGCAAGATATTGGGGAGGCGCACGCTGCAGCGGGTTGAACGGGCGGGCGTCTCTGTCTCCAGGGCTGGTATTGGGGGCGACCTCCACCACTGGAAAAGCTGGCGCCACCGTCGGCGTGACGTGGTGTGAGGGATCACGTGGGCACAGCGGCCGCGTTGTCTGCTTGGAAGCGCCGAAGCGAGCTGAAAACGAGAGTTTAGTCCCACCTGCGCTGCGGTTCTGATTTTATCGGAATGTTTTTCTGCTTCGGGTGCCTGCTTGTCAGCACTTGAAAGCACTACAATAGATAGTGGCTGCCTTTGAAGGTGTCCGACATGGTAGGCTATTGCTCGGTACCGCAGTGCTGGACGCGTACGCAACAGAGTACTGAAAGTTGGGCGAGTTGTGGTAGCTATTCATCTTGAAACTGCAGCGCACACACAAGAAACGAGGACACAAGGTTAAGGGGACAGACTGGCACTTCAGTCTGTCACCTTAACCTTGTGTCCTTGTTTCTTGTGTGTACGCAACGGAGCCCGGTGTCAGCCTTCACACGTACCCGCAGGCCAAGAAGCTGCGTGTAACTTGGATTGCGAAACTTGGGGCCGGCAAGCAGCCATCGGCTACAACTTGGGTGTGTAGCAAGCACTTTCGTGTGGAACATTTCTACTATGGCGTTGGGGAAACTTGGAGCCGGCAAGCAGCCATCGGCTACAACTTGGGTGTGTAGCAAGCACTTTCGTGTGGAACATTTCTACTATGGCGTTGGGGAAACTTGGAGCCGGCAAGCAGCCATCGGCTACAACTTGGGTGTGTAGCAAGCACTTTCGCGTGGAACATTTCTACTACGGCGTTGGGACTCCGATGTTCGGTGAGTAGCAGAAAGCGCGTACTTAGAACCTCGCCTGGTTAATGTAATGAAAATGTGGTCTATGAACTTGTTGATGCTAGATACTACCAAGTTCACCAGAATGGAAAGGAAACGGTAAGAAGCACATTAAAAAAAGGCATGGCATATGGTCATGTTTGTGTTAGCACCAAACAATGAATGTGCTGGATTGACAAAAAGAAGCATAGGAAAATTCCTCACCGAGAAGACCGATAAACTTACTGTGCGATGCAACTTGAGAAATAACGATACTGAAACGTCCAATAATTTCGAAGAAAAGAAAAATGATTGAATCGTCGCGATGGCACATCACGAGTCGCCGTATAGCGTCGAAGTCCCTAGTTATAACAATAGTATTTTTGAACAGCTCTGATAGTGTCCACGCAACAATGGTTGCTTGTGTACTGTCAAATGTTCATATGCTGCGGCCTAAAGCTCGCGGCACGGTGCGAAATAATGCTTGCGAAATATTGTGCGCAGACATGCATGCACAATCAGTCGCTGCGAACCCGTGCGATCGCTGAATTGAGGCTTTATTCTGTTATACTCCTTTTGGTTATACAGACAGCACACTATAAGGACATATTTCACATAGTCTGCTCTCGGCGATTGCCAACCTTTCACGCAAGAAGCTGGTTTGGGGGACTCCATCGCGTCGACTGTGCACAATGGGCATTGACTGTACGTATTTGGTAAACAGATAGCTCCTGTAAACTATTCTGCGCTTTCTGTTTGCCCAAGATTATTACTTTGACAGTAAGAAACTTCCCACGTTTGGAGAGTACTTACAGGAATGGCCAGGAGGGCTCCTGCGTAGTGTTTTTTATTGAGCGCCGACAGCCAAACCTATGTGGAGTGCGCAGCGTCATCCCTCATACTATGCAAGCGAGGCGCTTCCTACAGATGGTGACTCCGTAAGTCCTCGCCCCCAATACCGTAAAACTATTCCGATCTGTTTCTATGCTCACATGGGTGAGGCCTGAGCCATTTTGACATACCATTAAGGGTAATGGCGGATTCGGAATAAAAAGTCGCAGTTTCGCCTGAAAGGCAAAGCATCGATTGCGATAGCAAATTTGTAGACAGCTGTACCAAGTAATGATAGCAGTTTTATTGGCCGTATAATCTCGTAAACATTGGCTTACTAACTAAATTAACAAGCATGGTGTCACGCACGCACAAGTAAACAGGAACACATCTCACTTGATGACTGCGGATACTCGCAGTAAAAACTCTGTAGTGAGGAAGCGCGGCAGCTTCAGCGCGAACTAAGCGGAAAAAACAGCGCACATGAAGCTATCAGCACTTGGCGCACTTTGTCCCCGGCGGCGATGTTATCACTCTTGAACGTTATAGGGAACATCACGGCAACAGCAGAAATGCGCCTGGATTGTCCATATAATTGCTATCACAATAATAAAAACAACTTGGATTAGCTATGCATTATACCAGCCCAGGGTGGATTGCGGCTCTCTGGTTCTGCGGTGACATATAGTGCCCCAGAAATCGTTACCGCTTCGATTGGACCACGTAATGTGAGAGCATTTGCCACTATCATCATGAGCCTTGGCGTGGAAATATATAGTTCGATCATAGTACCACTGATGTTTTCAGCTTTACAGAAAAGCATGCACCATGCCCCCCCCCCCCCTCCCCCCCCCGCTCGACTCACTCATTTATATTCTAGTACGCTATAGCTACAAAGTGCGCTTCTACTATGCACTTCGTGTTATTGATTTATTCTGTGTTTCGAAGTGCGCTGCCATAGTAGTAGTAGTAGTAAACGTTTATTCCATGAAGGGGATTGAAGGTTGAGTGGGTGGGGCCCTTAGTCCAGGGCTCCACTGGCCTTAGCAGCTCGCTGGGCTTGGTCGAGGAGAGCCACTTGGCTCTCCCGTTCCGTGCTGGCAAGGCAGGTCTCCCACTGCCTGTTTCTGGGTATTTGCCCTAATTTGGGGGAATTGATATTTAGGGGCCGCGAATTGCACACCCACGTAATGTGGGCAAGAGTGGGCCGCTCTCCGCACCATGGACAGATGTCCGTGTATTGTGTGAGACTTATATGGTGTTGTCGGTATAGATTTGTGTACGTGTTCGTTTGTAGTCGGCGCCAGTCACGAGCCTGTTCCCTGGTAAGGTCCGGGTGCGGATTACTAAATTTTTGGCGGTCACGTCGTTGGTTTTCCAAGATGTCACGTGAGCTTGTTAGACTCGTCGGCGCTCGGATGTGAAATACGCGAGCTAGCCGATCCGCCCTTTCGTTTCCCTCCAGTCCCGTGTGTGCTGGGCACCACGCAATGGTATGATATTCTTGTAAGCCATGTCCCAAAACGTTTAAGGCCGCCTTGGGGATGTTTCCAGTTAAATAGAGGCGGCAGGCAACTTGGGAGTCTGTGAGTACCGAGGCTGACTCTCCTCTCCGGTCTTTATCCTTGATGGCTAGGGCGATTGCTACCGCCTCTGCCGTACTGGCTGAGTTTGCTTTGGTAGAGGCTGCTACGGTCGATCGTTGGCTTACAGCCGCTAGGCAGTATCTGTTATTTTGTATTTTAGCTACGTCCGTGTAGTTCGTTCCGGGATGCGAGCCGAAGCGCTTTTGTAGATTCTTAGCCCTTGCCTGCCTTCTAGGTTGATGATATTTAGGATTCATGTTTTTTGGTATTGGAGAAAGTATTATTCGATTCCGTATTTCTCGGGGCATTGGGGTGGTTTCCTCGTTTAGGTACTGGGGTCGTAGGGGATACCCTAAGCGCTCGAGCAGGGCCCTGCCTGTTGCGGTGATATTGAGCCTTTCCCTTTGAGATATTATTACTGCGGATGCGTGCTCTTCGTACGTATTATGCAAACCTAGGGCCTCCAGTCTATCTGTGGCGGTATTTTTAGGTAGCCCCAGGGCGGTTTTGTACGCCGTGCGTATCAGAATGTTGATGGCTCGTATTTCAGTATTTGTAGGGTGCTGGTAAGGTAGGCTGTACGTCACCCTGCTGATTATGAAAGCTTGTATCAATCTGATTGTTTCGTCTTCTTTAAAGCCCTTCCTGTGGAAAGTTACCCTGTGTATCATTCGGGCCACCTGTTGTACTGTAGATTTAAGCAAGAGTAGGGTGTGATCTACTCTGCTGTTACTTTGTAACCAGAGGCCCAGAATTCGAAGTTTTTGCACTTGCCGTATTGGTTGGCCTTAGAGTGTTAGCCGGATCTCTGGTTCTGTGTGCGTGTATTTTGCTTTAATTCGAATAAATTCCGATTTCTCCGGCGCGCAGCACATGTCCGCCATGTCTGTGAAGGATTCTACTTTGTTTATTGCCTCCTGTAGGGTGTTTTCCTTATGCCCACTTGAGCTTGTCGAGGCCCATAAGGTAATATCGTCCGCGTACAGTGCGTGACCTAGATCTGGTATTGTCTCCAGGGACAGAGCGAGTCTGCGCATTCCGATGTTAAATAGCAGTGGTGACAAGATGGAACCCTGCGGTGTGCCTCTGCCTGGTACCTGTATTTCTTCCGATCGGAGTGAGTCGACACCTATGGTGGCCGTGCGATCTTGCAGAAAAGAGCGTATGTAGGCGTATGTTTTCGAGCCACAAGCTAATTCTTTCAGCTCTTCCAGTATGAGCTGGTGCAATATGGTATCGAACGCTTTCTTAAGGTCTAGCGCTACCACTATTCTATCGGAGCTGCCGGCTGAAGAGTTTAGGACTTCGTCTTTTAGCATGAGGAAAATGTCTTGGGCGGATAGATGGGGCCGAAATCCAAACATTGAAGTTGGGAAGAGTTGGTTACTTTCTATGTGAGCGGTTAAGCGCGTTAGCACGACTTTCTCAAATAGTTTCCCTAGGCAGGATGTGAGGGAGATTGGTCGTAGGTTTTGAAAGTTTTTGGCCTTCGCGCGTTTGGGTATGAGGATTATTTTAGCCTCTTTCCACTCTCTCGGCACCAAGCCGGTGTCCCAAACCTCTGCGTTAAAGAAGTCTGTGATTTGATGAAGGGCTTCGTGACTAAGATTTCTTATCATAGCCTTAGTGATTTGATCACTGCCTGGGGCTGTGTTTTTCTTTAGGGATTGTGCTGCTGCATGTACCTCCGCTACTGTTATTGGGGCATCGAGCTCATCGTTGGCTGCGCCGTCGTAGGCAGGGTAGTGCTGCTTTTGGGGAGGGTTTCCTATATAGGTTTCTCTAAGTTTCCGCAAAAGTTCCTCATCCGTACCTTCGAATTCGCTAGCTATTTGCCTTAGCGTTCTGGAGGTGGCTGTTTTAGTGCCTGATGGGTCCATCATACTGCGGAGTATGGCCCACGTTTTTTTTTGTGTGCAGGGTGCCCTGCATGGACGCACACAATTGTATCCAATTGTCATCATCCAAATGTTGGGCGTATTCATTCGCCTCTTGGGACAGTTTCGCTATTCTAAGTTTTAGTTTTCGATTATGCCTTTGTCGTTTCCATCGTTTTATGAGGTTACGCTTGGCTTCCCAGAGATGCAGTAGATGTGAGTCTACTGCCGGAACGTCGTCTGTTAGCGCCACCTTCTTGGTGGTCCGTCTATAGGCCGTCCGTATTTGTTCTGCCCAGGTCGCCACATTATTTAGCTGAGTGTTTGGTTGATTCTGCCGATATGCTTTCCAGTCAGTGATCGTTGCTTGGCCTCGTGGTCGTCAAATCTTGGGCGAGTTTACCGAAATGCTTATGATGCTGTGGTCGCTACCTAGGTTTTCCTCGAGGTTAGTCCAGCTGATTCGGTCTAAAGTATTTGCAAACGTGAGGTCTGGAAAAGTATCTCTCGTGACGCTATTTCCTGTTCGCGTAGGAGAGTCCAGGATGGTGACTAGCCTCATATTGTGGTCCTCCATCGCCTCCACGAGGTTGCGACCTTTAGGAGAGTCCCTCGGATACCCCCAGTCTGTGTGTGGCGAGTTGAAGTCCCCAAGTATTAATATTTTATCCTGATTTCGTGCTAGGGATTTTGCATGCCAAAACAGATCTTTGAAATTGGCGGATCGTTCCTTTGGGGGGCTATAGATGTGGATTATGATGGTTTTGGGTTTGCTGCGTTTACAGGGCCAGATTGTTAGAATTTGGTGCTGAATATTTGTTTGGGACATGTAGTTTACACTCACTGCGATGTCTTTTCGAACCGGCGTTGCGATTTTTGGGTGGTCGGGTTGGGTGGGGTAAACATAGCCCAGTAGGGTGTGTATTTTATTTCCTAGTTCCTGAATACATATTATGTCTGGCTGGATTGGCGCCGTTTGCATGAAGTGGGATAATGCGGCTATCTTATTGTGGAGAGTGCGACAATTCCATTGCCAAATTTCCAGGGTTTCGTTTGAATTTGCACGTCGATTAGCCATGATTAGTACCTTCGCTGTCCGTCGTCTCTATAGCTTTCAGGTGCCGCGTTGGGGCTCCCGGGCTAACATTTGCTCGCTTGCGCATGGCGCCGCGTACGCTGTTGACGGATTCATCTACATAGGTTTTTAATTTTTGTAGCTCGGTGCACATTTGTTGTTGGAAATTCTGCATTTGCTGCGCTAAAATTGCGATCTGATTGGACAGCATGTCCTGATTGATGGGTTTTGGCTTCGCAGATTCCTTAGCTATCACCGGTTCTGTATTTTTGGGTATGGATTGAGTTTGGGTGGAGCGGAGTGCGGCCAGCTCTTGTTTGATTTCGGCTAAGCTAGCTTTAAGGAGTTTGTTTTCGGCAAGAATGCGTTGGTATTCGGGACTTTCAGTTATGGCTTTGGCAGTGGATGATGCAACTTGCGCCCAGCTTACCTGTGGGTTGGTTTGTTGCTGGCCTTTCTGTAGGGCAGCCCTGGACTTTGTAGAGGGTGTTTTGGAGAGATTTGTGGGTTTTGAGAAAGGGAAAGTTTCATGGCGGCTCGTGCTGCGATGTCTGGATCCCGATCAAGATCTTGAGCTGGATCTTGATTGGTGTCTCGCTTGCGGAGTGCGGCTGCCAGATCCGTGTCCGAGTCTCGGGAATTCTTGGTCTCTGTAGGCTGCTTCTTCCTCTTCCGAGCTGAACCATCGGGATGGATGTTTATGTTGCAGCTTGCTACTGGTATGTGGTACAGTTTTCGAGGATGGTTTGTTGCGCCGAGATGCGTTGGTGTGCTGCAGGCGACGGTTTGGCTTCAGCGGCAAGAATGCGTTGGTATTCGGGACTTTCAGTTATGGCTTTGGCAGTGGATGACGCAACTTGCGCCCAGCTTACCTGTGGGTTGGTTTGTTGCTGGCCTTTCTGTAGGGCAGCCCTGGACTTTGTAGAGGGTGTTTTGGAGAGATTTGTGGGTTTTGAGAAAGGGAAAGTTTCATGGCGGCTCGTGCTGCGATGTCTGGATCCCGATCAAGATCTTGAGCTGGATCTTGATTGGTGTCTCGCTTGCGGAGTGCGGCTGCCAGATCCGTGTCCGAGTCTCGGGAATTCTTGGTCTCTGTAGGCTGCTTCTTCCTCTTCCGAGCTGAACCATCGGGATGGATGTTTATGTTGCAGCTTGCTACTGGTATGTGGTACAGTTTTCGAGGATGGTTTGTTGCGCCGAGATGCGTTGGTGTGCTGCAGGCGACGGTTTGGCTTCAGTCTTTTTTTGCAGCTACGATCTCCTGTGAGGTGTGGCTCCCCACACATGGCACAGCGTGGGGTGCATTGGTGCCCTTCCGTGGGGTCCGATGTGCCACACGTGCGGCCCACTTGGAGTTCTGGTTGTGGGCACACGTCTGTGCGGTGTCCCACTTGTTGGCACAGTTTGCATACTTGCACCATATTTTTGTAAGGGTAGCACGCTAGCTCTCCTCCTTGGTAGTAGACGTAGCGTGGTACAAACGTACCGTAAAATGTGATCACTGCAGTCTTTGAGTCACCGAGCATGCGGGCTTGAATTATTTCCACACCTTGGGATCGGATACGTAAGTTAACCTTGAGGATGTCAGATGGGGTATGGGGCGGTATGCCATGCACTACGCCGCGCACAGCCTCGTCTCCGGTGGCCACGTACGCGTTCACTGCATGCGGCCTGCCGTTGATGACGATGGAGGTAAGTTTGCGTACTCGTTCCGCCACTTCTTGCAAAGGGGTCGATACGATAAAAATATTTGAGCCCGGTTTAATACGGAGCATGAAGTGCTCATGTACGTGGCCGTTGCATGCTTCGATGACCGCTTCGGCGAGCAAGGGACTGGCGAGGGATCAGATTGGAAGTCCTTGGTTGGGTCTTATGATGACCTTGGAATCGTCGCGTAGCAGTGGTGGAAGCTTGCGGTATTTTGGCCGTCGTCGGTTATTCCCGGAGGCGTTCTGGCCTTGAGCAATTTCGGAGCTGGGTCCGTTTCTCGATGCTTGTTGTTGGCGTTCCTTTGCTTGCGCTTTACGCTGTCGCAGGGTGAGTACCGTTTGCCAGTCCTCTTCTCCAGCGTTTAGTGTTCTTGTCGGACCGCCGCCGCTGTAGCTGCTGCTTGGTCCTATGGTCATGGGCTTGGATGCTTGGGGTTCGGTGTCACGGCAATCCATGCCTTCGGTGTCTTCTTCGTGGCCTCCGCGGCTCCGATCTGGGGGATTCTTCGCGTCCTCTGCGCCAGACGCAGGTGTTTGTGCCGCCATCTAGAGCCGCGTTCCTCGGCGTTCCGCCGGGCGCTGCCGCTACCACCTACGCTCCAGTAGGCTTAGCGTGGCGCTCACGAGGTTGGTGACTTCTGAGGTCCGTGGTGGGATGAAAAACGGTCCCTGGTCCAGAAATTTGGTATCCACAGGTTCCGCTTGCATTCATGGATCGAATGGTGTCGGTCAATCCGGTGTTTTGAAGAAAAGTTAGCTGAAACGCATAGGTATTCCAAGAACGATGTGAGCGCGTCTGCCTCATGCCGTGCGCTGCCATATTCCACCAAAATTCACTTGGGCCTGTTCCAAACTGCTTCAAAATGAAATTTTATCTGCTCCATATTGCTCCAAAATGAAATTTAGTCTGCTCCAAGCTGCTCCAAAACGCAATTTTACTTGCTCCTAAAAAACTTTTGGCAGTCCCACCCCTGTGATCTTGAAGGCCATACTTTTTCTAACTGCATGTGCCGAAAGCAATTGCGGAGCTGGAAATGCTGTCGTAGATGCCATGTTTTGGGCACCCTTTCTGAAAGAATGTAGTCGAGGACGGGCAGAAAACTAGGTGGAGTGATGAAGTTAGGAAATTCGCAGGTGCAAGTTGGAATCAGGCTAGCGCAAAACAGGTGTAATTGGAGATCTCAGGGAGAGGCCTTCGTCCTGCAGTGGACATAAATATAGGCTGCTGCTGAGGATGATGATCTCCTGCAGGTTCTGCCACCGCAAATATAGGCTGCTGCTGAGGATGATGATCTCCTGCAAGTTCGGCCACCGCAAATCCTCTACTGTTACTAGCCTTAGTTCCTGACTGCCTGTTCTCCAGCCTGCTTTTCTCCCACTTTTGCTTTAAATCACCTATGATTTCAGTATACTGAGCTCAGACCTTTCTCACTACTAATTTAGTGTCCTCATAGAAAACCCCTCTACCTCTCCATTATCATGATTGGCTGTTGGCGTTCTGCGTTCTGTTCTTTGCCAGATATCTTGGAGTGTAGGGGGGTTAAAAGAGGTGGGTGTAAGCCATGCATGATCTTCTCGCCTCGTTCAGCACATGGGAACATTAACAGCTTGCGTATGGTTCAGAAAGTTGCTACTAGGTGTGTTCAAGTAAGTACAATCAAAGGGGGGGGGGGTCCTGATGTTTTTTATTTTGACAATATTTGTATATGAGATAGTGAAATATATTTTCACATTTGAACCGACTTTATTTTTTAGCGCACGCCTTTGTTTAATCATGAAAAATTCATAACTGAGACAAGGTGCAAAATGAGTCCTAAAATTTTCATAAAATTTTCTATGCTATCACAATTTTTATACCTGATTCACACAACTTTGTTAATGGAAATAAAAAAAAATAAAAAACTCAGTAATTGACGAATATCTTTTCAAGAAGAGGCTAAAAAATGGTCCTTTTTTTGGCAATTTCCTATAGGGGTGTTACTCAAGTTCGCTCGTGCGCACCTGATCCATCTCTGGATCGCACCTCGCCAGTGGAGCAGCAGTCGCTTGCAAGCTCTTTCGCAGCAGTCCTAACAGTCAGAGCTGTGACCCCTAACCTGCGGTTTGCAGTGAGTTGCGATCATGGCGGGTTCAGGCTAGGGGGACAGGGCGAGTCCTTGACTTAAGGTGTTTATTCACCTTGAGTTTCACGCACCAACTGAGCAACAACAAGCCAGCAAACAAAACCACAGCAGCGGAGCGTTCCAAACGACTGAGGCGACAAATCACACAATAGTGGAAACACACAAGAGGCTGATAAGGGTTCAGCTCACCTAGCGTGGATCTGCGCTCGGGCCCTGGGGCGGTCAGTCGCTCGCAAAGGCCAGGCGGGCGCTGCAGGGGGACGGCGTGCGACGGTCTCTGCGGCTGAATTGAGGATACGGCCAGTCGCAAGCTCCTCAGCCAAAAGACAACCACGCATTGAGGGAATAGCACTTCTCCCCAAGCGACGGAGAGGGAGTCTCCCCGGTTCCAAGAAAGAGGAAAGGAGGGAACGGGGTGCCCTGGATGCGGCGTCTCGGCCAGGCGCAAAGAGCAGCGGGAGCGGCGAAACGTGCTCACTCCCCGCTACCCTCCCCGAGTGAGCACATGATCATCACGTGATAACCGCACGGCCACTCCGAATATATTGGGATGTGCGTGCGATCCCACATTCCTTATGTGTTCTTTAATGCATTTACTTTAGAGATTTTTTCTGTTCATACTTTTCTACATGCTAAACATGCAGCAAAGTGTATTTAGTCTCTTTTATGTACCGGTATATTCAAATATTGTGGTAAATTTGGAAGGTCACAAAGCTTCTTAAATTTGATAGTTTTCATGCGGAAATAAAAAAAAAAACTTCGCTCTTGCTCAAATTTTCCCTGATTAGGACTTTAATTGAATATGTGTTATATGCAAAAAACATGTTGCATTGTTTTATTCTGAGTAAAAAAAAAAGAAAACAATGAATAGTGATGTATAGGCTGCAGGGCTTGGCGCCCTGCGTCCGTCTTCTAGACTGTCGCACCACGCAAGCATAAGCAACATCAAGGGTTACTGAAGGAACACAGATGCTTTTTATATGAAATAGAGAGCTGTGACTAGCTGTTATTACGGTGGCTGAGTGCATATGGTGCTCCCCTGCTGAACACGATGTTGCGGATTCATCTCCCTGTTGCAGTGGCTGTATTGCCATAGAGAGGACCGCAAATACTCGGTTACCTAGATTAAGTTAAGCGTAAAGGGGAGCACATGGTATCCACAGCCTTCTCCTGCAGCGTTCTCATAGCCGCACTGTTGCTTTGTTGCGGTGAAAACCTTCTATCAACCAGTCAACCATGAATGAGAAATCAATCTATTCTTGTAAAATCATGTAGTATGCCTTAGCTTGATGCAAATGTTACTGCACGAAAGGGAGTGGCGGGGGTTGCGAAGCTCCTCAAAATGGAAAGAACATTATTGCATCTCATGTGCAGTGTTGTAGCATGGCAGCTTTGTGTTTAAGAAAGTTGCTGCTTAATTTATTCACTTCATCAACTTCCAGTGGGGCAAGAAAAAGGAAGAAATATATGTAAGAATTTTCAAGGAAAAGGATGTGGCTAGTCATCTCAAAGAACACCTACTGACTTGAGATGCACTGAATCTGTATTGGTCATCACACGACCTGATCAACTATAAATAAAAAAGAAGTTCAATGCTTACTTTTCATTTCAGCAATGTTGCTCAGTAATTAAAAAAAAAAAAAAAAAGAAGAGAGAGAGATTTCAAGTTCTCTTCCAAGACCCGGGTTGACCTGGAGCTATGCTCTTTCGATATCTCATGAATCATATGCAAGCTTGGTTATATAATTAGGGCCTTCATTTTTGGATAAAACTAAAAAATTCCAGATTTTTGCACCTTGAACTAGTTTTATGAAAATTGGGTCAAAGCCAATTTCTTCCCGAAGTTTGCCTTTTTGTAAAAGAGAATAATAAATGCAAGAGTTAAATTAATACAACACGCCATGTGTACACAAGTGGTCAAGATTACATTATTAGGGGTGGGCAAATATTCAGAGTTTTGAATATGAATAGAATATTACACGCTAGCTACATATTTCTTTTCGTATTCAATAAAGAAATATTCGGTATTTCTGAATATTAGAAATTTTGCAACAACTGTCTGTTAAAGCCTTGTTACTGTTGTGTGTCTGATAAACCAAGAATCACAATTTATGAGAAGCAAACGACAGAAGTTTTAGAAATAATGCAGAAACAAAATGGGTAATGCAAATTTTGTTTTCGGTTTCAGGGTGGCAGCCTACATAAAAACCTGCGAGTTTTGCTTGTAGTCTGTCATTTAGTGTTTCACGCAGTCGAGTCATGTAGCATTTTTATCTGTCACGCTTCAGTTAGCGTTTTCCTTGCAACCAGCCCTTCATGTTGCAGCACAAGTCTTCAGCAGCTTCTTTAATTATTTATATTTTTTTCCAAAGTTCCAATTTTTTTCTTTGGCAACCATTTCGTAAGCGTTTTTGTAAAGCTCCACTCTACACAGCAGCCATTCATTCTTGAAAAGCTTGTTTCTAACCCGGCTGTAAAGATGCTGAGAAGCAATTCGTGCAGATATTTAACAACAATTAGGGATCTTATGTTTAAAACTGATTCCTTGTTCCTGGTAGTTAGCGGCCTTTCTTGGACTAGTCAGTACAGGGGCAGTATTCAGTAAGAGTCTACCTAGTTGACTGTCCATTTCGGCGGCTGCTGATTCGCTGCTGCTTGATGTGCAGGAAGGTGCCAGCCAGTCTCCTTCCTGTACGTCAAGCAGCAGCGAATCAGCGGCCGCCGAAATGGACTGTCCACTAGGTAGACTCTTACAAAATACCGCCCCAGGTGTGGTACCTAGTTATACAGAAATAGATGTTTTTACCGTAGATATGTGTATGGGCCTGCATTTGACCATTCGGTACTCAATAGTTACTATACTTATTCGAAAATTTTGATCTTCATGCACCTCTCTTTATTATTAATTTTATACATTATGGATATGATATGACTCATTTTTGTTTGTGTTTCACTTTGTGAAAAGAAAGTGCGGATTACTATGCAAAGAAGTGATCGCCAAACATGTCTTTGTTTGTTCTTGTTCATGTAGTTTTTTTTAAATGTATAAGTAATGCCTGCCAATGATAATGTAGATGAGTTTGTCACACGATTTCTGAGCAGCTCACTTTGTCATTACATGTTCATGTGAATGATTTCGCTTGTTCAAATACAGTCAACGACTGATTTTCCGGACGCCCGATTTTTCGGACCTGCCCTCGCGGCATCGCCATGTACCCCATAGAGTCAATGTATAAGAAAGTCTGAAATTTTGGACGCAAAAAACCTTCGCCGTCCGATTTTCCAGACTTTCTGCCATGACCGCAGGTCCAAAATGACATTAATTGTAGCCACCACCGCCGTCGTTCTGATTATCTCGCTTCCTCGAACGACGCCCTTTTATGCGAATTATGGCTGCGACGGCTTCGGGCTAATGCGCAGATGGTCCTGGCGACAGCTTCCACTATGAATTTGACCGGACTTGCCATGTTGGCCAACAAAGTCATAGAAGTAGCCACCCAAACCATCCTAACCGCCACATCGTCTGCGCAGCGTACCATTGCCTGCTCTTTGCCACCACAATCTCCTCTCAACTCTTTTTGTGATGACCACCTTGAGTGCATCGTCTGTGCTGCGGAACGCTATCTCATACCATCTCGTAGTCCACGTAGCCATAGTTCCTGCAGATCTCAACACCTAGACATGATCCATGCAACCTCACCAACAGCTTCTGGCGCTTGCTTCTATCATCTCTGTTTTGTGAATGATGCTCGCCCTGTGCGTGGCAAGGAAACAGGCTGGCAGCGACAAGTGTGTAGCCCAACTTACAAGTCTTGTCTTCTACGTAAAAGACAGTCACAGGACAGCAGTTTCTCGTCGATGCAGGAGCCGATGTAAGCCTTATTTCTGCTCAATGCTCTGACTGCAAAGCAACATCAGTGTTGTCTTTTCAAACCATTAATGGCACCAGGATTTCAGTGTTCTCACACTCCCTCATGCTAACCCTTGGCCTTTGACAAGCGCTCCGTTAGATTTTCCTGGTTGCGGGCGTCCGACACACCCTTATTCGAGCAGCCTTTGCTGCGCAACTATGACCTCCTTGTCGATGTGAAGAGCCGCCGTCTCATCGTTTCCATTACACAGCTGACCGTTCCTGGCATTCCTTCATCCACCACATTATCCATCCCGCCCACTTCTGCCATGGTGGAAGTGGTGTTTGCTGAGCTGCTCCGTGAGTTTCCCATCTTGACGCAACTGCCAGATTGGACGTAACTGGTAAAACATAACGTATGCAACCACATCGTCACTTCCGGCCCTGTGGTCTATTTCTGTCCCTGTTGCTTGCCTCCGGAAAAACTCAAGATCACTTGTGCGGAGTTTGAACACGTGCTAGAACTCGGCATCATCCACCCTTCCTCCAGAAGTCTGGGTACTGGGGCCCATGTGGTCATTCCTCATGATCATCCTATTTTTACGTCCACTGCAGGACGAAGGCCTCTCCCTGCGATCTCCAATTACCCCTGTCTTGCACTAACTGATACTAACTTGTGCCTGCTAATTTCCTAACTTCATCATCCCACCTAGTTTTCTTCCGTCCTTGACTGCACTTCCCTTCTCTTGGTGCCCATTCTGCAACTCTAATGGTCCACCGGTTATCCATCCTACGCATTACATGGAATGCCGAGCTTCATTTTTTTCTCATAATGTCAATTAAAATATCGGCTATCCCTCTTTGCTCTGTGATCTGCACGGCTCTCTTCCTGTCTCTTCTTAATGTTAGGCCAAACATTTTTCGTTCCATTGCTTTTTGTGCGGTCCTTAACTTGTTCTCGAGCTTCTTTGTTAACCTCCAAGTTTTGGCCCCATATGTTAGCACTGGTAGGATGCAATGATTGTACACTTTTGTCGTGATTACCAGGCACTAAATAACGTAACAGTTCTTGATCGCTACCCACTCCCAAGCATTCAAGAATTCACAATACCTCTGCACGGCGTTTGAACCCATCACCAGGTACTTGTCACTGTGGAGGACATCCCCAAGACCGCCATCACCTCACAATTTGGTTTTTGAATTTCACCAGATGCCCTTGGCCTATGGAACACTGGCCAATCGTTTTAGTGTTTCATTGATTCCGTCACGCGAAGTGTGCCTTACCTTTTTGCATACATTGACGACCTTCTTGCCACAAGTTCTTCTGTTCAAGAACATCTGGAACACTTGCAGTTGTTTTCTTCCCTTGGTAGTCGAGGAGTCATCAATGCCACCATGAGCCAATTCGGCTGTCCGGACCTCGAGTTCCTTGGACATCTGGTCGACGCCAATGGCCTTTGACCGCTGCTGTCCAAGGTTCGCATCGTCGAAGACTTTCCACGGCTGACCACAGTGACCAAGCTTCGGCAATTCCGCAGGTTTATCAATTTCTACTGACGTTTTGTTCTCGATTATGCTCGACTTGTGGCTCCTCTAGACGCTCTGCTTGGCTCCAAGTGTAACCAAGTGCTTCAGTGGACCGATGAGGCTGCTCAAGCTTTCACGAGTGTCAAGTCTGCCCTCGCCGCCACCACGCTGCCCAGAAAGCCAAAACCCGACGCACCTACTGCCATCATGACTGAAGCCTCCAACACCACTGTTGGCTCCATTCTGCAGCAGTTCATCGTCATCAATGGTGTGTGGCAGCTACTTGCTTTCTTTTACAAGAAGCTGAAGCCTATGCAGAACCCCTACAGCGTGTTTGGCCGCGAGTTTCTCGCTGTTTATTTCACTGTGCACCACTTTTGTTGTTTCCTGGAGGGCCTCCATTTACATTCTTTATAAACTACAAGCCTCCTTGTGCATGTCATGAGCCGCTCCTTGTCCTGTTACACACCACGTGAGAGCTGCCACCTTTCCTACATTTCGGAATTCACAACCATATTAGTCACGTTAAGGGCACTGAAAACATCCCAGCCTACGTCCTTAGTTCATGCAGTTTCCAGCCTACTGGAAGAGCCTTTTGTTATTGACGTCGACCTTCTTGCTAGTCACCAACACAACGATGTTAAACATCATACCCCCCGGAGTTTGTCAACATCCTTGCGATTGGAGGACAATATTATGACTCCAGTTGGGTACGCTGGTTGTCTGCAATACTTCTACCTATACACCTCGACCGTTCATTCTGGCATCACTTCGCTGACGTCTCTATGAGGCAGTCCACAATCTGTTGCATCCTGGAATCCGCGCAACGCAGAAGCTTCTTTCCAGCCACTTTGTATGGCCCCGGCTAAACACACAAGTTCGCAACTGGCTTCAATGCTGAGCTTCATGCTCCCAAGATTCAGTGCCGCCCCGTACCTCCTGCTAAGCTTTTTTTTCCACTGGACGCTCGTTTTGACACTGTATTTAAATCTCTTTGGCACTCTTCCACTTTTGAAGCATGCATCGAGCATTTTTTTTTGCATGCATCGAGCGAAGCCATTCTAATAAGATTGCATGCATTACGGGAATAGTGTTGTACGTTCTGGAACACATGCGAGTGCCAGCGATGGCGCTGGAATCTACGAGTCATGTATAAATACCCGACGCGCTTGACCTGTAGATCAGATTTCGATGACCAACGACTGTGCCTGCTGCCATCATTGTGCTTTGAGTGTTCTGGGTTTTCTGGGCACGAGTTTGACCAATTCAGAGTTTCCTACTTACCTCACACCTTATTCTTCGCCGTCAAGCCAATGTGACAATATTAGTTCACAGAACAAAGGTAAGCCATTATTAAACCTGATGCTTGCACGGCGCAACATTCTAGAAGATGGGCATGTGGCACCAAACACCGCAGTCTATACATCACTATTCCCCAGCTTACACATCACTATTCATTGCTTTCTTTTGTACTCGGAACAAAATAATGCAACAGCTTTTTGCATATTGTCACGAAGATAATTAATACGAACTTTCCGAAAGAGAACAGCCTTCTTTAATGATGGCCGACACTCAAGAGAACGCGCGCTTCAATATACAGTTAAACCTTGATATAATGAACTATTTAATTTTTTATAACTTCTTGTCCATAGAACATATTGCATTTATAACCTCAATATAATGAAGTGTGTTTATGTACGATTTGAACATAAAATTTCACTGCCGCTGTAGAGGACTACCGAGACAATAAATGGCAAATTCTGCAATCACAGCTGGTCAAGTGATTGAATACAAGCGACTGCTTGCAAATGCACCTCAAATTGCATACTGCACGACTAAGAGCAAACGGCGAAGCAGGACAGTGTCATGTTCCGCATAAAGTCCAAGTGGATAAGATCCTGTCGCGCCCCATGCGCTGTATGTTTTGGATGTGTGTGAAAACGTGCTAAGGTGAGCCAAGAAGGATGGTGGCTTGATGAGTGCAGTCTTCCTGCATGAGTGAGGGGAAAGTAAGAGGGGAGCGAGCTCGCAATCAAGCCCGCACAAAGGGAGGGAGGAGGAAGTAGTGCGGCTGTGGCCGCGGATGGCTATCAGTATGGCTGAGTGCATACACAGCCAGGACGCTGGTTTAGAGGTAACCTGCTGTGTGTACAAAGAGTGGTCATGCCAAGATGGCATGGCATCATGTGCACTGTCTTCCCACACGTTTAGTACTGGAGGTTGCATAATCTCGAGTTTCGGAGTCTCTTTGAAGCAACAGGCAAACGAAGCATTCGCTCTCCAGTACTGGCGCTTTTCACGATAGCATCGTCCCATGACAGGTGACACTCAGCCGCAAGGGTGGAGTGGACGTGAAAGCATGGTTGGCTTTGTTTCGTATAGCCGATGAGAAGAAAACATAGAAACGACATGAAACCATATCTTTCGTAGCCGACTCTCAAATTCAACAAAATGAATTCTTTTCTCATTCAAGTTTGCTTTCTCCGATTGCCTGATAATTCGGAAAATTTAGCGGCCCCTCTTGCATCAGAAATATCCATCGGCAACTGTACTTATTTGCATAAAAGATCGAATTTCATCTAATAAAATTTCCATATAACAAAACAAATTGCAGATTTTAACGACTTCGTTATATGGAGCTTTAACTGTACTAACAGATATTCGATGAAGAAACATAATCCTGGAGAAATTTCAGCCAAAGTTGGAAGAAGACGATTTGACGTGTCGATGTGAAATCGGTCTCCACAGCCATTTTGTTTGTACATCGTTGCATTTCTTGTAAATATTGTAAATACATCTTTATATTTGACTTGTGCAACGTAACAAATTGGTGAGAGGTGCGGGGTACCCACAAGAAACAACGCATTATCCTTCATGACCTTCGCTTACAATTCGTCCCGTCACGAGACCACTGGCTTTTCTCCCTTTTACCTCCTGCTCGGCCGTCGCTTTACTTTGCCCTATGGCACAGTGCTTCCTTCCTTGACGCACACTCCCACTGAATATGCTCAAGATGTTTTTGCCCGGGCTCGCACGGTGCGCCAGATTGCTGGCTCCCAGCTCGCCGAGTCTGAGGCCACACAGAAGATCTGGTACAAAAACCAACATCGAGATGTTCAGTTTCTCCCCGTCTCCGTTGTCCTCCTATGGACGCCATGTCGCTGCATTGACTTCTCTGAAAAACTGCTCCCGGCTACACAGGGCCCTACGCGATATTGTGGCAGCTTGGCGATGTTAACTACGAGATCGCTCTGCTGAACTCGCGTGTCCCCATTGACGTTGTGCATGTGTCTCGGCTGAAGCCTTACTTTGCCGCGAGTTCACCTCCGTTATAGCTGGCACCGAGACGGCGTTTACAGGCGGGGGTTATGTTACGGCACAACCAAGAACGGCACCAAAGTCGGAAGACGACAATTTGACATGTTGAGGGGTAATCAGTCTCAACAGCCATCTTTTTTGTGCATCGTTGCCTTTTTGTAAATATTGTAAATACATCTTTATATGTGACTTCAGCAACGTAAAAATATATATCTCTCTTTATTCTGGGGTGAAAACTGGCAAATTTTCTTCGTTTTGTAGTTTTAAAAAATTTGCCACCAAAATGAAAATTAATGGTAAAGAAGAGAGATTAAATATGTTGCATGTTTAGCATATAGCGAAGTATGCACAGAAGGTATCTTGAAAGATACTTGCATTAAAAAACACATCAAGAAATTGCTGAAAAGGCCCATATTTAGCCTCTTATTGAAAAGACAAGTTTGTCATTCTTTTTGTGTTGTTGGCTTGTACAGTCAGTTGCGTTTATTTGATTTCCATTAACAAGTTTGTTTGAATCAGGTATAGCAATTACGAAAGCATAGTAAGTTCATAAAATTTTTTACTTTTTCAAATTTGTAACATTGTTTAATTGCATAAGTTGCATTTTCCACCTCGTCGCATTTAAAATTTTTTCATGCTGATACAAATGCGTGCGCCGAAAAAACTGGCTTGATTCAAATGTCAGCACAGGCTTTAATATATCATAATAGTATTGTTGAAATGAAAAAAATTCACCAACAATTACTATACTCCCTAACGTGAAATTTGAGCGCAGCTGTATACGTATTTTCATTTTGCGATATATCGGCTGGCATGGTCAATCTGTCTCATGTGGCACGTTTCAAACGGAGCGAAGTGGGGCACGACTGCCTCGCTAATCGGGAGATCACGAGAGGCAGTGCGCGGGTGACGCGTGGCCGCAATTCTTAGCAGCTGCCGCAGACAGACCTCCGCTCATGCAGCGCTTTGTTTTCATATATGGTATCGGTGGTGTCATTGGTGAACAGACGACGCATGCTACTCTGGCGCCATCTCGTAGTCATCGTCGCTGCAGGGCCTGTCTTGCACGGCACTACGCTTTTCTTCTCACGTTTTTGCCATACCCTCCTCCTCCGCTTTCTTCCTCGCTCTCTCTTCGCTGTCGCCGTCTTTCATTCACACTCTGCATTCATTCTTTCATCCTTTGCTGTGCTCGTTGGCTCAGTCACGAGGGACGACGCTGACGCTCGCCGCAGGAACGGGCGCCCAAGAGCTGTGCTCTAAAGATAGTTGGACACTCCCTCTGACTGCCCTTGTCTGAACGCACCTTACTATGGTTTCAAGTTTCAAGTTCAAGCTTATTTAAATAGGAAGAGTACACCGGAAATATTGTATGAAACAATGCATTGTATTGTATAGCTATATTGTATATATTGTATAGCAATATATATATTGTATAGCTTAATTGTATATTGTTTGACACTATGACTGTGGCATAAAGGAGTTCTTGAGAGAAAATGAATGTTAAATGCTCAGCACCTTTATGTCCTGCACTACGTAAAAGATAACCAAGGGTGTGTGCCCAAGGCACCTCATGGCTAAATAAATATGAAGTAAAATCTGGTTGTTGGGGGGGTTGGTTGTCAGTTGAACTTACAAGAGCGTGATGCAGGTTTGCGTCACATGGGCCAGCTGGTGTGAAACTGCATGGTCGGCACGGATGGGCGGTCCTTGTCCAGGGCCAAGCAGTGGGCACGGCACGACTATCTGTGCAGCCTGCCCATGCAGCCTATGCACATGTGGCGCCCCAACAGCTGGAGCTGCGTGTGGTGGACAGTGTACGAATCGAGCCATCGGTCGTCTTCCTGCTCATTGGCTGCCAGGCGTGCTTCCGTGTGAGCAGTGAGTAGGGGCATCAACCTCACCTTGTCCCACGTGATGATTCTAGGGGCAGTCAGTGAACTTGACAAACCCTGCAGTCCACTGAAAACAGTTATCATTGGCACCATGCACTTTATTTCTTAGCAGGCAGTCAATCTTTACAGAAAACCAAGTTCCGCATTACATCCCACAGTTCAGGCTCATTTATTTAATATCTTAGACGGTGTCTAAGAGGAGCTTGAGGCTAAAGGTGCATTGGACCTTGTCCGGGTCTTTCTTCTGGGCTGAACGAGCACCTCTAGCAGTTGCCACTAGCAGTTGCCTGGTGTAGCTCAAGGGTTCAACTGCTTGCCTTTGTTTGCTCGAGGTGAGCCTGCTACAAACGCTGTAACACTTAAGCTTAAAGAACTGTCTTTCGTTTGCTTGTGTGAGCTATTGTGCACATGTTTCTGCAAAACATGTTTGAGATGTGCTCACAAGTTCAGCTTGTTTTACGTCACGAGAGGTGAACATTCCTGAACTAGACAGGTTCGGGAATTCGTCAACAAGCTGACTCGTGAGCCTGTTATGAGCTAAATAAACATGATGCCAACAGAGTTGAGGTGAGTCGGCTTGCTGGGCTGAAATTCGGTTGGCAGTTCATGCTAGCCATGCTAGCTGGTCAGGCCAAGGGAGCAGGGGGACAAGTTGGGCTATCCTGACTGCGAGGTGTGGGTTGTCTTCTGCAAAATGCATGTAAACACAGTTGGAGCGGACCAGGTTGAACAGACTTTTAACAGCTGTGGGGAGCACACGGCTGCCACCTTCTCCCGCGAGCACTCGCCCGTCGCTTGCGAACGGAGCGCACGCGGCGGTAGCCGGGCGGACATCTCGTGCGCGCACAACGCGCGCCGCGGGAGCTGGGCGGACACGGGAGAAATGCACTTTGCCCTCTCCCGGTTCTCGCTTGCCTCTCGCGACGCGCGCGCCCGCGTGGGAAGAGGGAAAGGATCCGGCGGGCGAGGAGGACACTCCTCGCGGAAAGGTAAAAAGATATAAAAGAGCGCGACCGAGAGACCTCCGGGTCTCTCTGACCTTGCTTGACCTACCTGCTCATACGGATTTACCCGCTGAAACCCGTGAGTGACCTCGTTTGCGTGACTACTACACGCGACGAGGCAAGCCTATTTTATTACTTATTATACAGAGCGGACTTCCCTCTGCAAGTGTGTTTTATTGCCCACAGCAATAAACGTTCTTGAGTTGACTTGCTTGTTGCCTTATTCGCCCGAACCCTACGTAGCTGCAATTATACGCTCTACGGGTTGGGGAAGACCGCCACACAGCAGAGCTGTTTAAGCTCTTGATTAGGCCGCGTAGTGCGAACAAAATTGTGGGCCGATCCTGGAGGTAGTGCAGAAAGGGTCCAAGCGCAATGGCACATACCCCTGTGAACTAGCGAAGCTGTTTAAGCTTGAGGGTAGTCCGTCGAGTGTACGCTGCAAAACCTCTGCCTGGTGATGACGTCGCCATGTGTCGCCTAGCAACGCTTCTCCCCAGCTGCGCCGACCATGATGAGCCTGGCCACAGCTGCGTGAGCTGTGACATCACCGCGCGTGCCGCATCGCTTCGCCTTAGCTTTGCCGAACCATGACGTCACCGTGCCGTGCGGTGTGGTTGGCACGGCTGCGCAGACATGGAGCTAAGCCGTGACGTCACTGCGCCGACCCACGAGATATATAGCTCTGTGTTGCTGCCACGGCGACACCAAAGCCCCTCCGTCTCCACGCCGAGCACATCGCCGCGAAGATGGGGTGGCTGAAGAAGAGCATCACTCCCGAAGAAGAGGAAGCATGGCGCAAAAGCCACTGCGCCGCTAGTCGAGAGCGCGTGAGATGACTTCGGTCCGATCCCTAGTATCGCGCCGACGAAGCGGTGGTGAAGCGTCGGTAATTCGCAGAAGATCCGGAGTTACGAGCACGTGAAACCAAGCAAAATTGTTCGAGCGTCCAGAAACGTCCATATACTTTAATGACTGAGTGTTCGTTGCTCCTTGGTCTGTCGATGATTCCGGGGTGATCTAGCGCAAAACGTGGCCGAGTTTGTAGCATAACCTCGCAAAAACTTGGCCGAACCGAGATAAAGCTAGGTGTGGTCGCCAGCTTCGCTGTTTGCCCAGTCTTTGCGCCACTAGTGTGAAGCTGCCCCTATTTTTTTTTTTTTACTCCAATTCAGTTGAGTTCTTGTAAACAAAGCTATAGATAACGGAAGCACATTTTGCTTCCACGAAGTCTCTCGCATTGCAGGCAACTTGTTGGGCTCATAAAGGCTGGCACCACGAAAGTGGTGGTTGTAGCTTGATCACAGAGAACTGCGTGTGCAAACAAGAATGCTGATGGTGGCATTTTACAGACGCATGTTGCAGTTGAATGTTGTCTAAGTCTCATGGTGGTAAACGTGACGCAAGGAATGTTTGACTTAAGAAAAGCCTCTATGGGGCATGAGCATCGGAAACATGTATCATCAATGAACGCACACTACAAACCCAATTGAAAACCCTAATAAACAACAAACAATACCGAGTGCAAGTTAACTCAAGGCATTCCCTAAAGTACTCACGCACAGTGTATTCTTAAGTTCAAAATACAGTCGAAACCACCTATAACGATCCCAGATATAACAATCTATTGGTTATAACGACCACATTTCAGTGCATACAGTGGAATCTCGATGATACGATAACAGCTAATACGAATTTCCGGATGATACGAATTTTTTTGTGGTCCCGGCCGAGCCCCATTACTTTGCAACGTGCCAGGGAACGGTTGATGCGAATAAACGCCGCCCTACCGACGGCCGCGAAAGAGGAACAGCGCGCAGTCACGCGCTTTCTCCCTTTCTCTTTTGGTGCGGAAGCGCGGATGCGGCGCCGGACAACGCGGAGGCCGCGACTGGGCACGAAGAGTTTGAAGCGGTGACGCTTTTGTTGCTTTTGTGCTTTTCCTCCTTTTCCGCGTTCCATCGGCCGGACGGAGTGGCTGCTTTCCTTCGGGCCGCTTTCTTTGTGTTTGCGCAATTTTGCCTAGTCGCAGCGAGCTATGTCTACCGAGATACGATCTCGGCTGACTCGCGCGACCGTACACCGAGGCACGGAAGCCTCCGTTGGCGCGCCTTCCGTCGACTGCGTTATCGGTGCCGATGGCACTGGGCGATTGTCTGTTTCGCTGCCGGAGTCGCATGGTGCAAGATAGCGCGGCACGTAATCCACGGTGCAAGGTAGCGTGGCACGTTCAGTCGGGTGCACCTCCGCTTCTCCCGCTAATTGCCGTATTTTTCTTGCCGTAGGAGGCTTGCGCTTCCGTATTCCGAAGGCGTGCTTCGTCCAAAATTTCTTCTCCAACGAGCGACGATCCATCACTAACCTGGGAGCTCTCAGTAATCCGAATTCTGTGTGTCAAGTGAAGACGCCGGCGTGGTTTACGAAGAAGACAACTGCGGTTGCCATCTTGCCCCTGTCATAGCAGCAACCAATGGAGAGAAGCCTTTCAGCACGGCAGCCAATCGGAGGCCCGCTTTCATCGGAGGGCCCGTGTGACTACCTATCGCAGACCCGCGTTTTTTTTTTTTTCGTTTGTTATAAGATGGCGACTACGGATGAATTAAGCGGAACGGCGAAACCTTGAGCTTTCGAACGATACCAAGATGGAGGCGCTCAGTGGCGGGAAATATGAGATATGTCTCCGTGAACTGCGGTGATTTTGCGCAATTTAAAGCCGTTTTCTCACCCTGTGCACTGACAAATTAATCTTTTTCAGGCACTTTTAGTGCATTTTTAGCCTAACCATTTTGATACAGCGTAGATTAGGCTTTGCAGATACCGAAACACCTGGTTTTCAAAAATCGTTTTTTTTTCTTGCGATTTTCGCGATCTGATCCCTGCATTTGGCTAGTTTTAATTGCGTTTCGATGATACGAATTTCGGCTAATACGAATATTTTTCGTGACCCCGTGAGATTCGTATCATCGAGATACCACTGTATACGATTTTCTAACCCTCCCTATGGAAACTGCTTCCAGATATAACGAACATTTTTTAAATTGCCGTACTGCTACAATGAAGCATACTGGTCACGGTAAAAAGAGCGCACCTGCGAAGTGCCAAAGCATGGAAGCGCGACCAGACTGGGTGCATGGCAGCGTGTTCGCCGCTCCTGTCGAACCGTGATTAGATACGGCCTTCGAGATGCGCAAGAAGGCCTTGCGCGGATTTTGTAAGCCGCGAAGAAGGTCACACGTTTTCAAGGCACACCTCCAGGGCAAAGGCGTGCCGTGCACAGCATAAACAGCATGGCGTGGGGCATGTGCTAGCGCGTGCGTCGTTGCCGCGACGGCGTCGCTCTAGTTTTTGCGCAATTGCCTGTGCGGTACCATGTGCATTATGCCTCGTTGAACGATTTGGAACGACTGTGTATGTCTTTCCGCCATGGGAAAACGGCCGCTCAAGCGTTCCTGTCGACGTGGCCCTGCGCGACCCAAGTTGGCAAGAATGTTGCACCACGCGCTGCCGCCATGCAATGTTGCGAAGGGTCGGCGGTTACTACGCCGTTATCAGGAGATTACGGTTCAGTGGCACTTCGTTTACACATTGCTGACAACGGTTCGCGGGGACGTCTTACCTTTTGAACATCGCTTTTTTTTTCCACCCGAAGCAACATAGATAATGTAATTTTACAGCTCTTTTGTGGCTGATGTGCAGTCACAATGCCGAGACCATGATGTCCGATACCTTCTCAGAATGGCAGCATGTTGCAGTAGTTTCCTAAGTTCACGCTTCCGGCCAACTAGAACGCTTCACTCTTGTGTGAGGAATACAGTCATGTTCCGCTGGTAGTAAAATATATCACAAGCTCTTGAATAAAAAAATGGCGGCTGCACTTGCAGTTTCTAAATGACAAGTGATCGGAACTGGGCACCATTTTGAAAGAGCTACACGATGCCGCATTTTGTTCTATGGATGGACGTTTGTAACGGCAGTGTGCAGCTAGGTGTGGGAACGCACAGGGAACAAAAATAACTCTGAAAATTTGGTTCTCAGACCAAAGTGCTGTCGAATTGTTACTGCAGACACCAGCTTCAGTGTGGTTAAGTTTTGAGTTTTTTAAGGGCGAGTCCATATATAATGAACTACTGATATAACGACCACTTTTCATAGCACTGTTGAATTCGTTATAAACGGGTTCGATTGTATTTACATTGAGTCCACCGGCATTGCCTGAGCAAGAAAGAAAGCATGAGAGCAGGAAAACACGAGGTGGCAGAGAACAAGATAGAGAGAGAGATGTGAAAAAATAAGGAAGTGGCCGAACAAAAAGAACTGTGGAATATATGAACAAAGAATGTGAAAAATGCATGTGGAACTACGGGGCCAACACTGCGAAAAAATGCGTAGCAGAAGGAAGCAACCCAGCTACGCTCTTGGAGGACAGGCAGGAGAAGGAGCTGTAGACCGGATGGTTTTCCATGGCTCATGGAAAAGTCGGCAATCGAGTGGAGGGTGTGCCTCAGCTGTCGTTGCTATGACCCGTGAGCTGAGCGGGTACCCCACCGGAGACCTTGGCTACATACAGGCTGACGGCGCCGTTTCCGAGAGTCCCTACGGTTACGATTCGCCGGCTAACGGAGTCGGCCGGGTGCTTCAGACACCTGGTCACATCACCGGTGATCTTGACCTTCTGGCCAGATTCAACGTAGGCTGGACGGCAGAGATAGCGATGTTAAATCCACGACGCATAGGCAGGCCCAACGACTTTTTTCCGGAAACAGTGACAACAAGGCGACATGGCAGCGCCGGTGGATTCAATGTAAATATTGTAAGGAAGGTAAAGAATGTTGGCGCAGAGTCAGCAGCATCGGCAGCATCAAGCGCGCAGTAGAGGCTCGAGCTAGGGGACTGTGCTTGGTGCATCCTATAACCGGCTGTCGCTACGAACCTCAATAAATCTCCTTTATAAGTGATGGAGCCGTGCGGGGTAACATTCCACTCTACCATCCTGGAACTCTGTTCTCGGACGCTACCCTCTGCCATGCCGGATGCCGACCAGCGGACTCTTCCATCCATCTTGAAACTGCAGCGCGCACACGAGAAACGAGGACAAAAAGGCGAAGGTGACAGATCACACAAGATGATGAGTCGTATGTACAGATGACGACGATATGCACAAATAGCGCCTACAATATATATATATATGGAGGTTATACGCCATGCAAAGTGTTCTGTTCTACAGCAGTAACGACACATCGGTGGCAGCAAGACGAAAAAGCCTTTATTTCATACAGCACTGCACTTTTATAGATAACGCTGCATGCCGGTCAAGCACACGTCATCGCTGGTACAATCTTATCAGACGGCGTGGCGGATACAGAACATTCCTTCCTCTTTAATTTCAAAGCTATACGCGTTTCTTTCCGCGATCGTAATTGGAGGCTTGATAGCGGTCGGGCGGGCGTCTTGTGCGATTACTTCTTCGCAAAGGGGCCCCCTCGGGTGATGCCGTAGTTGCAGTTGTTGTGATGCTTGAAGGCTCCGCTGCCGACTGTTCTGCCTCAGGCTGCAATGCCGGTTGCTCTGTTGAAGCGTCGTCGTCTAAGCGTACATCCTCAAGCTGACCTGCAGTAGCATCACTAACCATGGAGTCACTAGGACGAGCATCTCCTGAGGGAATTGATGGAAAGTCCTGATTACGGGCACCTGGAGTGGACTCAGGATGAGCTTTTGCGATGTCCGGATGGAGTGATGTCTTTGAACCCGAAGCCCAGCTGGGTCTCAAGTGGTCGATATGCACGAAACGAAAATGATCTCCGACTTCGACTACAAACGTGGAGTCGCTTACTCGTTGTACCAGGACAGCTTCCTCCCACGACAGTAGTTCCCCTCTCGTAGTCTTCACTAAAACTGCATCACCAGCTTCCATCTGCGGATCCCTTCCTCGATCCTCATTGCAATGGGTGGCGTCTCGGTCTTGACGACTCCTCATATCGTGTACAAAACTTGGCTTCAGGAGCGAAAGCTTTACTCGAGGTTGTCGTTTCAGGATCAGCTCAGCCGGCGTTCTTCCAGTTACAGAATTTGGAGTGTTCCTGTAAGCAAGCAAGAAGTCGTTAAGTCGCTGATGCAGAGTTCTATGTTGACCTGTCAGGTTATCATGAAGGACTTGCTTCAGTAGAATGGCTTTGGTTGTTTGAACTAGCCGTTCTGCTGCCCCATTCGATGAAGCATGGTACGGTGGCGTACGCGTATGCCGAATCCCGCAGGAGGAGGTAAAATCTGAGAACTCCTGTGCAGTAAACTGAGGTTCGTTGTCACTGATAATTTCCTCCGGGTAGCCATATGCTGCAAATATCTCTTTCAGACAGTCGATTGTTTTTGACGTCGTTGTAGTGCGGAGACATTTTACTTCTATCCACTTTGAATAAGAGTCGACAAGAAGAAATAAGTTGGCGCCATCCTTCATGGCGAAATCGACATGGACTCTTTGCCAAACACGAGCTTTCGCAGGCATGGTCGTTTGGCACACTTGACATTGACGGACAGTGGCTTCAATGTCCTTGTCAATTAACGGCCACCAAACAAACGACCTTGCAAGCATCTTCATTCTTTGCATTCCTGGGTGCTCTTCGTGCAGCAATGTTAGCACCGCTTCTCGAAGTTCGTCCGGAATGATGATTCGCTGGCCCCACGTAACACAGCCTTGCTCGTATGAAAGCTCGTTTCGACGAACGTAAAAGGGCTGAAATTGATCATTGTAGTGCGCGGGCCAGCCAGATAAGGTGAACTGCACGACTCTGGAAAGAATACGGTCCCTTTTTGTCGCACTAGCCACTTGGCTTGTTGTGATAGACGTTGAATCAAAAACTGCTAGACATTCTTGTGTGTCGTATGTATGTTTGACTGGAAGTGGCAGCCTTGAAAGGGCGTCGGCAACTTCCATGCTTTTGCCGTTTCTGTACCGCAGTTCGTACTGATAAGCTGCTAATGTGATAGCCCAACGCTGAATCCTTGCTGCGGCCAGAGAAGGAATTGGTTTATCAGATGCCAAGATGCCTAACAGCGGTTGGTGGTCGGTATACAGCGTGAATTTCCGTCCGTACAGGTATCTATGAAACCTGCTTAGACCAAAAATTATGGCCAGGGCTTACTTCTCACCTTGCGCATAATTGCGCTCCGCTGCGTTCAACGTTCTGGAGGCGAAGGCGATGGGTCTTTCTGAACCATCAGGCGTAACGTGGAAAATTACGGCCCCGAGACCGTAGGCCGAAGATTCGCAGCTTAACCCGATTGGCTTCTTTCTGCACGTCGTAAAACATCAGAACTTGGCTGTCGATAAGGCGCTGCTTGAATTCCACGAACGATCTTGAACATGCGTCCGTCCACATCCAGCTCTTATCCTTCTTGAGCAGGTCGTACATTGGTGCAGCGATGGTGGCCAAGTCTTTGATGAATCTTCCGTAGAAATTCAGGAGGCCCAAGAAAGCTCGCAGTTCGGTTATGTTACTTGGCTGAGGTGCTTCCAAGATGGCCTTTATCTTTGTTGTTGTTGGAAAAATACCATCTGCTGTCACTTTCTGCCCAAGATAAACGACGGACTGCTTGAAAAATTCACACTTCTGATCTTTTATGGTGATATTGTTCTGTGCAAATCGTTCAAGCACCTTTTCCACGGTTTCTTGACAGTCGTCTACGTTATCACCTACGACGATGACGTCATCGCTATAGCACCCCACTTTTGGAATTCCTTTTAGGACTTCGTTCATTAATGACTGAAAGATAGCAGGGGCGCTAGAGATGCCGTATGGCAGACGCTGAAACTGAAACAATCCGAGATGCGTGTTCACCGTTAACAACGCTTTGCTTTCCTCAGCAAGTGGCACCTGTAGATAGGCTTGCGATAGATCTAGGACGCAGAAGATCTTGCCTCCGGCGAGCGTGGAATACAAATCTTCTGGCAGTGGCAAAGGATAATGGTTCGTTTTCAGAACAGGATTGACCGTGACTTTGTAGTCGCCGCATAGCCTTAATCCTGCGCCGCCTTTCTTTGCGACCGCCACCAGAGGCGTTGCCCAGTCGCTTTTTGTGACCCTCTTCAGTATTCCGGCTTGCTCGAGCTTGTCTAACTCTTTTGCTACTTCATGCTTGATAGCAAACGGTACTGGCCGGGCTTTTGAGAACACTGGTTGAGCCCCTTCCTTTACAAGGATGCGAGCTTCGAAGTTTCCGACGATGCCCGGTCGCTCTTGAATACCTCGGGAAACTTCTTTCGTAGGGCTTCTACCCTCTGCTCAACTGGTGTGTCCGCGGACAGGCTGTATACTGCTCTCCAGTTTATCTTTAGTTTTTCCAGCCAGTCTCTACCCAAGAGAGCAGGCATCGCCGTTACGTTCTCTTTCACGACCACTACAGGTAAAGTGATCTTGTTTCCTTCCTGGTCCACGGAGACGTTTGCTTTTCCAAATACTTGGAGCTGTTCCCTTGTGTATGTGCGCAATGAGACGTTTGTTTTCACGCACTTGACATGTGGAAAATACTGGTTATACAAACGCTCTGGTATGATCGTTACTGCTGCACCTGTGTCGATTATCATCGAAACAGCCTTCCCTTCAATGTTAAGGTCTACGCTGTAGCCACTGGAGCTTTTACCAGAGTAGAACACCGTGTGACAGCTGAATTCTTCGGATTCGTCGTCCGTGGTGTCTACATATCTGACAACCTTTGTTTTGGCTACTTTCTTGCAGACGGCTTGCAAGTGCCCTTTTTTGTTACAATTTCGGCAGATGTGGTTCCGCTACCAACATTTTTCTGCCTCATGACGCTTTCCGCAATGCCAACAATCGCTTCGTTGCTCGTTATCATGCTCATCTTTAGACCGTGCAACTGGCCTTGGTCTGGTTCCCTTCTCATGGTCTCGGTTGCCACGAATGATGTTGACGCAAAATGGTTTTCCGTTAAACTGATGCATTTGCTTTGCCTGTTGCGCAGCTACAGTTAAACCTGCTTATAACTAACCTCCATATAACGAATTCCTGGATATAACGAAGTTTTTCGATTCCCCGCCGTTACTCCATAGAAGCACATGTATTTGAGACCTCTACGTAACGAAGTGGTAGCGGGAGACCCCCTCGATTTAACGAATTTTCCCCTCCGACCAACTAGAGATTTCGCCCCAAATTTTGTCATTTTTGCGCGAGCAGCAACCGGAAGCACCTTCTCCGCCGCGATGGAATGCGAAGCGAGCGCACGTGTGCGAGGCGGCCCTGCATCCCTCGACCCGGCGATCTTGCCGCCGCGGGCGTGACCTTTCCCCCTCCCTTCATTCAAAGCTGATCCTGCCGCTTGCTGCAGCTGGCCTAGCACGCCAAGCCGGCACTCTCTCCTTTTCCAGCTGATGTTGCCGACGCGCTGGTACACGCTGTGGCACATCAGACTCGATGAGCGCGGACACGCGCTGTCAAATGCTGGCGGCGTGTGGAACCGCTGGAGAAGCGAGCGAAGTGACCTTCGTGCTGTTGTCTATCGCTTCAACCCAAACTGAGCGCCGAGAACACACAGCACGCAGAAAGCTACGAGCCGCCATCGCACCTACACTCAGTAGCGCACCCAGGATCTCTGCCAGGGGGGGGTTGACAGTTTGCCAATACCATCTAAACAGCACTAATTTCAATTTCTTCACGGGAAATTGTCAAAAAATGCGCTTTTTGCGAGTGTGCAGACGATTGCGCGTCTTACATCTTAGTTGCAGTACTCAAATGCGTAAGGAAAGAAAAGGGGTTAAACAAAAGGGGGGGGTTAAGTCGGCCTCAGGGGGGGGGGGGGTTAGAACCCACGAATCCCC
Organism: Dermacentor silvarum; assembly: GCF_013339745.2. Taxonomy (NCBI): domain Eukaryota; kingdom Metazoa; phylum Arthropoda; class Arachnida; order Ixodida; family Ixodidae; genus Dermacentor; species Dermacentor silvarum. The sequence continues at coordinate 119,252,682 of NC_051164.1, forward strand.
CCCCCCCCCCGTCGGTGCGCCACTGCCTACACTGCTAGACTCTGCCCCAACGCAGATCGCTTTCAAGATACGGCCTGCGCGACCGCGCGCCGCCCCGCTATCTCTCCCCCCTCACTCCCTTGCCGGTGCCTCGAGCGCAACGGAAGAAGGCGCGCTTCCTCCCCGCTTTTCTTGCGCGCGCAAGATTTAGACGCGGTCGTCGGCTCCCCTCGCACGTTTTCACTCGCACATATGGCGCGCGGCGACTGCGTTATCGCCCTCGGACTTTAGGGTACCGTCACGCTAGTGGCAAAAACACGCAGCAAAAACGCGCGGAAACGCGTCATGCCGCGCACGGCAAAAGCGGCAGGAATTGGGGGTCTGCGTGCCGCGCGAAATGAGTTCTGCGGCAAATGCCACGTGCCGCGAGATGAAGAACCAATCAAGAGCGACGAGGGTGACGTCACGGAGCCATCACAACTGGAACGCCGCCGGTCCGCGCCGGGTTTTCAATCGACGATCGTCGTCTCTCGCATGAAACAACGAGCGCTCGCGGTGTTGCTCGCCCGTTAGGAGAGCGCGGAAGATCTTATCGCGCTGCCGCGCGGCGAGACGCGCCTGTCACGGTGGCCTTGCGGCAAGGCGTTGACGCGCGGTAACTTGCCGCTCGCTGCATGACGCGCGCGTTTTTTGCCGCTAGCGTGGCCGTACCCTTATATACGGAATATCTATGAGCCAAAACCAATTTTAGGGCCACAACGCGTCATGGACGCCATCTTTATATAGCAAATACGGATCTCAAGGGCCATACTTTTGCTGGCGGAAACCGAAAATACGTCATAGTTGTCGCCCCCGGCACTTTGGGCGGCATGCCATCATCAAGCCACCAAGCCAAGCGACATGAAAAGTCAAAATGGCCGCTCGGGCCGGCGCGGGGTGGCAGTTCGCAATGTATGATGCGGGAACGGTCCCATGGTTGCGACGCAACAGCGGGGTTACCAATGCATTGAGTTCTATGAGAGCTGTGCCGGGACCGGTCGAAAACGACGTAACAGCCGGGAAAACGCAGCCCCCGGGAACGTAACAGCGAGGTTCTACTGTAACACTATACGACGCCATCGTGACGCTCACTCTTTGCTTCCGATGCCTCGCGCTTGTGCGAAACGACACGCGTCCACGCATCCGGTACCTGGTGTGACATTCCGAGGATGAGTGCTTCGACGAAAACGGAAAACGGGTGAGCTTTACAACTGAGGGCGCGTTACAATCGAGTAAATACGGTAAGCGTTTCTTTTTCGAGTTTTTGTGCCGAACCTGCATATAACGAAATCCTCTTTATAACAAAGTTTTTCGGGAATTTGTCAATTTCGTTATATCCAGGTTTAACTGGAGTTTTTTTCTAGCGCCATTTTGCATGCCAGCTCGAATGTCAGGCCTGCCTGTGCAAAAAGAGCCCGTTGCGTTTCTTCGTCACGCAAACCACCTACCAGCCTGTCCCTTAAGGCATCATTTAGAAACGTGCCGAAATTGCAATCTCTTGCAAGATGCTTCAGTTCAGTGATGAAATCTTTGACACTTTCATGCTCTCTTTGCATTCGGCGATTAAATTTACAACGTTCTGCGATGATTGAGTGGGCTGGGCTGAAATGAGCTTCTAGGAGCTGCTTAATGTCCTCAAAACTTTTCTCAGAAGGCAAATGAGGCACGACTATCTTCTTTAGCTCTTCATAAGCTTCCGCTCCGAGTACGTTCAGAAACAACTTCAGTTTCTTGTTTTCAGGGACATCATTTATGTCTACGTAGCTCTTGAAGCTTTCAAAATACGAGCGCATATTGTCGATTTTCGAGTTGAATTCTGCCATCCTGCCAAGCTTACGGCCATGACCTTCTTCTGCCATAATGAGCAAGGTTCACTTATCTGCAGAGTTTAGTTCCTCGATGTGCGTTGTCCGTATTGCAGTCTCTTGTTCGTTTGCTCCAGCTTTTCCACCGAGGTCAATGCAAGGGCTCCGTGACGCCTCGCTTCCTCGCAACGTTCTTGTGCTGCTCCACGCAGTCGATGAAATACTGGCTGCAAGGGCTCCGTGTCGCCTTGCTCCGTCAGCGGTTCAGTCTCGTTCCTGCTGCTGGCCGACGGCGGTTAAACTGCTCACCGATCCCATCCTCGTCGCCAGATGTTCTGTTCTACAGCAGTAACGACACATCGGTGGCAGCAAGACGAAAAAGCCTTTATTTCATACAGCAGCGCACTTTTATAGATAACGCTGCATGCCGGTCAAGCACACGTCATCGCTGGTACAATCTTATCGGACCGCGTGGCGGATACAGAACACAAAGACAGTTTCCTAGTGCTCCCCAGAAAAGAATGCTTTAACAACGAGGAAGCAGGTTTTTGCATTTCTGAAACAACACTTTGCTTAACTTCTGACAAAAGTTTTTCATTGTTACGGTGTGCAGCCACTTCGCATTCAGTTATGCTATCATCCTTATGCTATGTTTAAAAATGATGGTTATAAAATAATGTAAAATTTCGTTTATGAATTGATGCACTTATGTATATCGACGACCTAGCTGGTGCATGACTTGGAAAAACGAACAGCTATAAAAACGGGGCCAAACAAAAACAAGACAGCGTACTGTCTGTGCGTCTTCTTGTTTGTGGGCCTGACTTCTTGCAGCGCAGATCTTCTAGTGAGTGGTACGGTTACGTACGGAAGAGGGCAGGTACTATTTTGCAAGTCGCCTATCACCCAATCGCGCTTTCGGCGTTGTGGGCGTGCTATATTATCCTAGATTTAAAAATAATGAAGCTTTGCACTAGAAATTTGATAGTATCATATGATGGAAGTTTCACTCGCTTTCGGTGACCTTCTGTCTGACTTGTTTGAAAAGATGTTTGGAAGTAACTTGTGATCATGGCATTGTAGTCATCATGCGACGCATATTGTTATTTGATCACACTCGAGAATTGATGAGTCAGACAGTCCAAAGCAGGGCTGCTTCCTGTTTAGAAGCCTTTGTGAAATTTGTGGCATCCATAGCTTGCTGAAAAATTAGGGCCAGTAGCTCGGAGAGATTTGAAAGTGTCGTGTCTTTTCACACCCGTCGACTTATCCGCCGACTTCTTTCCTGACGCCTTTTATGCGTGTCCCCCCTCCTCATATCCATCACCCCACTCACTTTCCTAAAAATCTTTTCCGTTAGTCACTGTCGCACTCCTCAACATTCACCGGATTGTTGAACGACGCGGCAGCCTCTAGCATTCCTATATTTCTTTTTCTGCATGGACTTCGAGGCTATTCACCTACTTTCCCTCCAACCTGTTTGTTGTGGCGGTTTCTTAGCTTCCCTGGCCCAGCACCCCTGTCCTTGATATATTTTGCCGTGCACAAAATTCTGTAGGTCTTCCTTGTCCCGTTTATTGCCCTGTTTTCATTCTTAACAGCATGTACAAACTAGCCTTTGTGGGGATGCGCGACTCTCATGCGTCCCCTGATGTTGTTTTCCCCGCATGTCTCCTGTAGTCCGGCTTCTCTGCGTGGCTAAGCCCGGCGGTGGTTGCGGCGCGTTGTGAGAGATGGCGCTAGTGTCGCGATGCTAACGCCACCAAACGGCGAGGTCACTTGGGAGAAAAAGGTTGGAGGCGCTCTCTCTTTGCCTTGGGATCGGCGACCAACACGCACGAACGCTTCGCGGGTGCGCCGGACCGCTTCGCGCGACCGTCGCGCGAGGCTAAGAGCGGGACACCGGTATGGACGAACACGGATCGTTCGAGCGCGCCACCGTTCGCGTGACCGTACACGTGAACGACTAGGCGATGGTGTCATAGCATGGGGCGAATGTATTCGCTCGCTATCGGGTCGCGGTGAGTCGGACTTCCTTGATTTGTCGCGCGCCCGTGTGAATGTTCTATTGGTTGTAATTCGGCTAGTGTGTATTAGTGTATGAAAGGTGCAATAAATGCCCTTGTGATTGTCTGCACTATGTTGTCGTTCCTTTGTCCCAAGGGCACATGTGAGACCCCACATCTGGCTGCCCAACGTGGGGCTCTTGGGGCATCGGACGATAATTTTAACAGGTTGGCTCGGTTCGAGATGTTTCAACCGAAGCGTAGTCCTAGCTTGGATTTTGATCGCTAGTGTCGGCGGTGTGCTTTCTTGAGTGAGGCGACGGTTGCTGTAGCGTGTTTGAACTTTTCAACATGCTAAGCCTTTTCGCGAGTGTTTTGAAGTACACTCGTCGGTACGAGAGCCACGTGGTCTGCATCCTGGGAGAGCGAGGCCTAGCGCCCGCGGAGCATTGGCAAGCCTGAAGCGAGTGAGTACGGAAGCCTTGTGGGTGGTCCGAATTTCTTATGTAAATAGCTTCTTCTATACTTCGACTTCAGAAGTGGAGGCTCAGGGAGCCGGGTGGCTGCGGGCCACGGGTGCCGGTACGGGCTGACTGGTATTGCGGCCTGGCACCGGGCGCTCCGACACCGTCTGGGACGGTGGGCGCCGTCAACTCGGATGCTGTTTGCACCGAGCGGGGTAGGACCACCTCACAGAGCTAACGTCTCCTCGCGGCTGCCTGTTCTTGTGCCCATTTTGGGTGATGTTTTTTTTTTTGAATGCCGGTTGTCAAAGTAGCGACGCATTAGGCCTAAGGCTTAACAAAGCCGCCTGTCGCACGTTGAGGGACACAACCTGGTGGACCGTGGTGTTGAGGTGTCGCACATTGCTTCCCTCATTAGTTCGCCTCGCACGAATTGAAATTACTCGTTCGACTCAAGAAAGCAAGCTTTGTTCACGTGAACTTAGCATCTGAAATGCCACCCGAAATTATTGCTAGCCGAATTGAACATGTACCACGTGGGCGATGCGTATGCCGAATTCCTCTCCCTTGCACTACTTTAGTGTTTGTCGAGTGCGTTGAGTGTACGCAGCGTGAGCGGAGTCACCCCTGGTTTTCTGTCACCTGCACATCGTCAGCCGCTGCTGCCCCGAACTACAATCGAGCTACCCCAGGCTTTGGAGATGCCTGTGGTCAATTCGGCGCAGCGACTTCGGCGGCCGCCAATGTCCGGCTCGCAACCCTCGGCGGCTGGGAAAAGAGCCAGCAGTCACCAACGGCTACTGCGGCTCTCGTCAGCAGGGCGCGAGCGACGCTTGCTCGTGCCGACTTCTGCGTCGCCGTTTCCGGAGTCCTGGGCTGGAGTCGTGCCATCGAATCTGCAGACGTGGTGCTGAGACCAACGGACGCCAGCGGTGAACCCCAGAGTCAATGTCGGCTCGCACGTTGTGGATAACGCGTGGACATTTACTCGGCAGCGCCACTGTCGCATGTACTAACTTTTGTTCGCGACGCGCGCGTTGATAGGCCTTGTGACATGTTTTTCCGGCGTATGTGTAGTGATTTAAGGTTGGGGGGATGTGGGGATGCGCGTCTCTCACACGTCCCCTGATGTTGTTTTCCCTGCATGTCTCCTGTAGTCCGGCTTCTCTGCGTGGCTAAGCCCGGCGGTAGTTGCGGCGCGTTGCGAGAGATGGCGCTAGTGTCGCGATGCTAACGCCACCGAACGGCGAGGTCACTTGGGAGAAAAAGGTCGGAGGCGCTCTCTCTTTGGCTTGGGATCGGCGACCAACACGCACGAACGCTTCGCGCGTGCGCCGGCCCGCTTCGCGTGACCGTCGCACGAAGCGGGTTAACGACTAGGCGATGGTGTCATAGCATGGGGCGAACGTATTCACTCGCTATCGGGTTGCGGTGAGTCGGACTTCCTTGATTTGTCGCGCGCCCGTGTGAATGTTCTATTGGCTGTAATTCTGCTAGTGTGTATTAGTGTATGAAAGGTGCAATAAATGCCCTTGTGATTGTCTGCACTACTGTGTTGTCGTTCCTTTGTCCCAAGGGCACATGTGAGACCCCACACCTTATATCAAGATCTTCTCAAGTTTATTAACATACCTAATGAAAGTCGGAGACAAGGGGGGAAAAAAAAACATGGGCAGCTTGCACTAGTGGTGCAACGCTGGAGTAAACAGCGGAGCTGATGATTGACGTAGCTTTTCTTCCAGGTTTTACTAGGCTTGGCTAAGTTTTGCTAGGAAATGCTAAGTGCTGCTAGTCACGGTATTCCGAACCGGCTCGCCGCCGATGCGCAGATTCTCGCTTGGCCGCACGACGCGCTTCAAGATGAGTGGCTTCTTCTTCGCGTGTCTGGATCTTCTTTGGTCGTCCCATGTCAAGGGTACATGTACTCGCCACATGGTCAACGAGAGTTCTGCCGCCGTCGCCGCAGCTCCGAGCTTTATCTCCCCAGTGATGTTATGGCCAAGCTGTGCCTCCATACTTTCCGGGGCGTAGCTGGTCGAAACCTGCCGAGCCGACGCCAGAGGCGCCTGCTGCAGTCACGGACACTGCGCTCGTTCGTCGCGAGCGCGGGGAAACGGGGAAACGTCGGCGGCAGCCCTGCGCGTTGCCTCGTTGGTGCTGCTACAATTTCTCTCTCTCTGTCTCATTTTCTCTTTCCCTCTCCCGAGCATTGCGCACGCGGCACGCATGCTCTCCTTCCCTCTCCTTAATGTCCCATGTGAAGGCAACATCTGCACAGCACGGAGAGGAGGCGAAGCACACGCTGCTTCACGAGGTGGTTGCTGGGCAACCCAGGTAAGTCATCGCTGAGCGATATTGCGGCTCGTGGCACAACTTACGGCCGTCTGAAACAGCTCCGCTGTTAAAAAGAACAAAAGAGGAGGGGGGGGATGCTTATGTGTTTCCTAGACAAGCGCTTAAGTCGCAATATTTTTGGAATGCTTTTCTTCCGTGCAGTGTGGTCGACGATTTGGCCAAGTACCAGAAATGAGAAGCTCAACAACACGAAGGCCTGGTGGGGAGCAACAGTGCTCCCTAAGTTTTATGCACGCGCTTGTCCCATCTTTATCTGGGTGTGGAATATTTAGCGCTGGTCCCCCCTCAGCAGTTATGGCTAACACGATCCGGAATGAGGTAGAGGCCGCAATGTTCTGTGCTGGGGGAGGGTATCGCCCACCTGACAACTCGCGTTTGGGCCGGATTTGTTAAGGCTTGCAGCAACATAATAGGCCAGTGTGCATCATTTTTCAGCAGCAGCACGCAAACACCTTGTGAAATGGGTTGCCCTATGTGCAGCTGCAGGGGCACATGGGCAACCATACGCCCTGCGCACGGAGGATGACCGGGTGGCTCGTGTGGAGGGGACATGCGTCTTGGCCCAAGGGCTTGGCCACACCCGACTGCTGCTTGCTGATACCTGTATCCTTTGACACTGAAGTACCTGCTTGTGCCCGTTCCATGGTGGTGCCTTGACTTTGCCTTCCAGCTTCATCCATCAATGTGCGGACTGCTGATGTGCACGTAGTCAGACCAAGCTACCTTCGTAAGCCTCTTTCTAATCTTGACTTTCTGGTGGCACCTTGTAGGACATCTGTCTTGTTCCTCATTTACATCACTTATGAGGATATAAAGTGTGTCAAAGTGAATCACTAGTCAGTGTTTGCCAGTGCCACAATCAGAGGAAACAAATTGTGCTAACAGCTTATTTTTGTCCCTTTTCACAAGAAACATCCTCCCATGGTAAAATTTTTAAATTGCAGGTTCCAGTAGTAGGAAATTATTGGAAACTCATGTATACAGTAAACATTTATTGCAAACAATACTTTGTATGAAGAAATGCTGTACACTCATCAACAGTACATACCTGCCAACTCTCCTGAATTGTCTGGGAGCCTCCCGAATTTTTCTCGCATCTCCCGATTGTAAGGACGTGACCTCAAATCTCCCGAAAAGTGGCCGCCACTTTTTTTTTTTTGGCCTGTAATATAACCATGCGAAAAAGCGGCGCGGGAGCAGTTCGTCACCAGCATGCACCGTGAATCGTGGTAGCAGCCGCCGGCACCAGCACGAACGCGAGCAGCCGACTAGCGCTGTCATACTGGATTTTCCGGATTGGCTCGTCTCAGGCTGGGTAGAGCGTTTTTAGCAATCATATGACCGTGAGTGGGCTAGGCTTCAGTTGACTTTGCCAGGTTGTCGATTGAATTGCGAATGCCGAACTACTCTTTGTTGGAACGATCGATGGCACTTTCAAAAGCCAAGAATAAGTACACTTGCAAGTATTTCTGAGATCATACACGACTGAGTTTTTGTGCTGTGTTACTTCACGGAATCGTGACAAGTATGGACTCTGTACCAGGTGCGCCGTTTCGCACGGCGGCAACATTTTTTTTTTGGGGGGGGGGAGGTGAAAACTTTTTGACCCCCCCCCCTCCCCTTGCACGGCGGTCTCCCGAATTTTCATGTTGCGAGGTTGGCAGGTATGACAGTAGACACACACACACTCCATACACTAAGAGATCAAGGTAAGTGTTTACAGCAAAATTTATGGCTAAAAATATGTTAGGCATAAATAAAACAAACGCTTGAGCAGTCGCCGCAAGAAGACACACCGCATGCGGCCATACTAACCCTGTGACTGCGGGCAGGCCAGTGTATGGCAATACACGAACCACAACCAAAGGAGGAACCACAACAGAAGGCAAAGAAAAAGAAAACTCATCAGTATCTCAAAACTTCTGACTGTGCAGGGCTACATCTAAGGTGCCGGAAACACGATAGCATCGGCCATAAAGGACAATAGCATCGCCTCCATGCATGACCATGTGAGAAAGTGCCTGAAAGTAAACAAGTTGAGTAGTGGGCCTTTGCGAGTGGAAACATAATTTCCAATGAGCTTGTGCGACTCTGTAGAGATGACAGCACTCCTTAACAACCAGTAGTGTTCACTGCGAAATATCAAACAAAAGATTGACGACGTACAGGTATGGCAAAAACCCGCAAAGGCTTAAGGATTATTTCACCCAACTTTTCCAGCTGAGACTTGCTGCTTTTAAGAGCATAGAGTTGACGGAGTGTAAGCAGCTACTAAATTTCTATACAAAACATTTGTTTCTTTCATCGCAGTTCTCTTGTTGCAGCGCTACTATCGCCATGGTTGCCATCAACACAGAATAAGTCGGCAAACCATATGAGACAGCACACGGGAGAGCGTGTAGTTAGTCAGCAGCTCACCAGGCAGCTCCGCCTGTCTATTGCAATGGAATATAGATAAGCCTAACAAATTGCAGATGGCTCTTGCCTTACTAGCTGCTTACAAATGATATAGAATATGCACCACGACAACTGCTACTGGCACCTACAAGGATGACAAACTCTAGCAGGTATTCCACCTTTCCTGGCATTCAGACCAAGCAGTCTAGCTCTGTGGCTCATGCAACTGGAGATCCAAGACAGATTCGTAGGATGATGGTGATTTGAAATGATCAATGATGTTCAAAAGCTAGGTTCAGAGACGTCTCTTGTTTGACCGCTGCCGATCAGTCCAGCTCTCGCTGCTTCTATATCCTGATTTAGCATATACTGCCCACCAGCTTTCATTTTCACTTTGACTTTGAAGTTGATAAGTACCCATACAAATAAAAACACAAAATGTGCAGATATATTGAATGGTTAGGAAAAAAATGGTTGTTTCTTCACAGAAAATTTGAAATTTTGGGACGCTAAATCGGCATACACTGCACATTGATTTACTCAGGGGTACAAAAAATATTAGCAATGCTTATTTACCTCACGATGAAATGCTGAAATAATGAAAGGAATTGCTTTTTATAGTATTGCAAAAGAAATCTGAAAACTCAGCACAAGATGTCACTCTATGTTGGAGTCGCTGTCGAAAGTTGAGGCAATATATGTGGACTAGCATTGGTTCAAGCCGCCTTGAAAAGGTTGTTTGGTACAAAAGTATTGCCATCAGTTATGTTTTGCCGAATATTATATGCCAGCGGTGGATCAAATTCCTGTGAATTTGGTCCAGTACTGGAATCTATTATAGAGGCCAAACTGACAGCATAAATGGTGATCATTTCTGGCAGTTGCCATTGCCTCTGTAAGCTGGTACCCATAAGTATTTTGTAGTTCTATTGACCCCATGGCCTTTAGATATCATGAATTCACTGTAGTTGATTATACTAGGCTCTTGCCGATGATTTTATTTGTTGACACTGTGTTTCAGTTTTATGGTGGTCAAGTGATGACACTTAAGTATGCTGAAATAACCAGCGCCGATATTATGGTGCATTGTGGGCCAGCAACAGTTGAAAGTAATCTTGCTATGCCATGTGAAACTGTTTTACAGGTAGACCTTCAGTGTGGTACTATAAAATTGGACAGTACTTAATAAAAACAAAACACTTCCAAACAGTTTCCTAAGCTGTTTTATTACCGGAAAAAAAAGCACACCTTAATGAAGAGATAGGGGAACGTTTAGTGAATGTTGTTGGGTTCAAATTGGGAAAGAACGGCATTGCATAAACACAGAGGGCAAAGAGACACGGGGGGGGGGGGGGGGCTGTGGCCCGACCAGCTTTCCGAAACCTACCTATATATATATATATTGACGTCTCTGTTGGCATGATGTTTATTCAGCCCGAGTACTCGGGAGCGAACCAGCAAAGGCACACACCCGATGGTGATGATCACACATAACTGAAGATGAGGATCGAGCAACGTAGGATGATGATGATAATCTACATATGAAGAAGACGTGCATAATAAACGCCCACACTAACTTCCCCCCCACGTGGAAGCGGCCATCCTGGCCGCAGGTCAAGTTGGCGAAGAACGCCGCGTGAAGGGTTTCATGTGGGAGACATGAACGACTTCGGTGCTGCGACAACGGCGGTCTGTTGCGGCGACAACAGGAGTCGCGCGATAATTTACGGGCGATGTCTGCTCCAGGACTATGTAGGGCCCGATGGGGCTGGAACTTGTCGCACAAACCAGGCGTGCGAAGGGGCGTTGATAGAAGTACAGTGGAATCTCGATGATACGAATCTCACGGGGTCACGAAAAAAATTCGTATCATCGAAACACAATTGAAACTAGCTAAATTAAAGAGTAGAGAGGTGAACTCACTCGGGCACACGTACGTAAAAAGCATTTATAGTATAGACCACTTATAACTTAACCGTTTATAGTACAGAACTGGCTACAACGCGGCCTTTTTCGACTCCCGTTTACCCTCCCATAGAACTCCAGGTATACGCATACCGCTTACAGTGTAGCCACGTGAGACGAAATTGCGGCTTCCGCAGGAAAATCTCGCCGACAAGGGCGGTAGCGAGCACGAGGTGCGCCCACCGATGGGAGAGGAGATCAACGAGTGCGATGCGGCGGAGGAGCATGAGACGTGGAGCACGAGTCCAAGTGCGATAAAGTCGTTTCCGCGTGCTGTATGTGCGAGTGAAAGCGCGCGGGGTACGCACGCTTTCACGGACAGCGAACGCACAGCGGAGAGCAAACGCGACTTCCGTTGCGCGAAAGGCCGTGGGGGTATTGGAGGGAAGGAGGGGGGCGGGGGGTGACGCTGTGCTGCGGTGCCAAATGCATATCTTGCAACCGAGGGCAAGGGTCACTGGCGACGCAATCTCCCCACGCGAAACGCGAAAGGAGCAAAGCCGGAAGGTAGTGCGGGAGGGAGGGGTGGTGGGGGGGGGGGGAAACCACGGCTTCAAATTCCTCGCACCCAGTCGCGGCTTCCGCGCTGTCCTGCGCCGCGTCCGCATCTCCGCACCAAAAGAGAAAGAGAAAACGTGCGTGACTGCGTGCTGTTCTCTTTCTCGGCCGTCGGTTGGGCGGCGTTTATTCGTATCAACCGACGCGGGTTGAAAATCGATTCGTAACAGCCGTTCTCTAGCACGTTGAAAAGTAATGGGGCTCGGCCGGGACCTCAGAAAAATTCGTATCATCCGGAAATTCGTATTAGCCGCGATCGTATTAACGAGATTCCACTGTATATCGTCACCAGGTCGGAAGGGGGACACAACGCGATGGAAGGTGTCGTAAATGATCTTCCGGTCTTGTTTGTCTGGCCGCTGTGTTTACGCGAGCACGCTGGCGGCACTGGGCGAGTCGTGAAACGAATTCTTCGCTAGACGATGCAGATGGGTGGACAGGAGAATCGAAGAAAGAAACGTCTAGAAGGGAAGTAGGTGATCATCCGTAAACTAGGTAAAATGGCGATTAGCCAGTGGTACACTGAACGGCCGTGTTGTAGGCGAAAGTGACGAATGGTAGAAGCCTGTCCCAATTCTTGTGATAAGGCTGAATATATACGGCGATCATGTCGGCAAGCGTGTGATGAAATCGCTCCGTCAAGCCGTTAGTTTATGGATGGTAACTCGACGCTGTTTTGTGGGTGGTACCAGAGGCGCGCAGGACTTCGTTTAAAAGTTGCGAAAGAAAGACTTTTCCACGGTCGCTTAGCAGTACCCGAGGAGCACCATGGCGCAGAATTATAGCTTGAAGGACGAAGTCGGCAACCTCCGAAGCTGAGCCAGTGATCACTGATGTTGTCTCAGTGTAGCGCTACAGGTGGTCGATGGCGGTCACTATCCACGGATATCCACTTGCAGTAACAGGAAGGGGCCCGTAAAGGTCGATGCCTACAACCTCAAATGGTGCGGTGGGACACGGAATAGGCAGTAATTCGCCTGCAGGACCAGAGGTTGGGAATTTGCGATGCTGACACGGAGAACAGGAACCGACGTATCTCCCCACACTAGTAGAAAGGCCAGGCCAATAGTAACGGCTTCGAATGCGATCGTAGGTCTTCTGGAAACCGAAATGGCCAGCAGTCATGTCATCGTGGAATGCTTCGAGGACATGGGCTCAAAGAGAGCGCGGTAGAACGGGCACCCAGCGTTGACTGTCAAGGTGGTAAATTCGCCATTACAGCACGCCATTGTCCAGGTTGAATTGTGCGAGTTGGTGTCGAAGCCGCGCGTTAGGTGGTCGAGAAGCGCCAGAGAGGTGTTCTATCATACGCCGACAATATGGGTCAGCCCGTTGGCGAGATGCAAATGTTTGATCGTCGTCCGGAGAATGGCAGTCTATTGAGGCTAGAGAGGAAACCGGCGTAGAAGTGACATCTGAAGAGCTGCTTTGCGACGCAGTTGCCGAGGTGTCGAGTGGGTGCGCAGGAAGCGGGCAACGAGAAAGAGTGTCAGCGTTTTGGTGTTTTTTGCCTGACTTATGAATAATGTCAAAGTTATATTCTTACAGGCGGATAACCCAGCGATTCAGGCGTCCCGTCGAGTTCTTGAGAGCGGAGAACCAGCATAATGCATGGTGGTCTGTAACAATTCTAAAATGATGCCCGTGCAAATAGGGACGAAACTTCTGTACGGACAAAACAACAGCCAGGCACTCCTGCTCAGTTATCGTATAGTTCTTCTCGGCATCGGTGAGTACACGGCTCGCGTATGCAACGACTCTCTCGTGTGAAGAGTTGTCACGTTGCAGGAGAATGGCACCGATGCCGTGGCCGCAGCGTCTGTGTGCAAGAGAGTCGGTGCAGTCTCATCAAAATGGCAAAGCACAGGTTCAGACGTGAGGGCGCCCTTCAGCATGTCAAAAGCTGCTTCACATTCTTAAACCAGAGAAAGGGGACACTGGAAGCAAGTAGCTTGTGTAGCGGCGCAGCGATGGAGGCAAAGTTCCATATAAAGCGACGGAAATAAGAAGCGAGGCAAGGAAGCTTCGCAAGTCTTTAGGCCTTTCTGGGCGAGGGAAGCGAAGGATCGCAGCAATCTTGTCAAGGTCAGGAATTATGCCCTCCTTGCTCACGACATGCCCCAGGACCTTAATAGATCTGCTGGCGAAATTCCATTTCTTCGTGTTAAGCTGAAGACCAGCGCCGGCAAGGCACGTCAGAACTTCATCTAAGCGTTGCAGGTGCTGAGGAAATGTTGATGAAAAGACGACAATGTAATCCAGGTAGCAGAGGCAAGTTTTCCATTTCAGGCCACGCAGCACGGTGTCAATCATGCGTTCATGTTCATGCATTCGTCAGTCCATCAGGGTTGGCAAACGCTGTTTTTCTTTATCGTCTTCGTGCATTGGAATTTGCCAATAGTTGGAGCGCAGATCGAGGCTTGAAAAGTATTCTGCACCTTGTAGTGAATCAAGGGCGTCGTCAATGCGAGGAATAGGGTATACGTCCTTTTGAGTGATCTTATTGAGGGCCCGTAATCGACGCAAAAGCGCACGGAACCGTCTTTTTTTCGAACCAAAACAACCGGAGATGACCAAGGGCTAGCTGAGGGCCGGATGACCTTCTGTTGTAGCATGTCCGTGACATTTTCTTCTATGATTTTCCGCTCGGCTAGTAACATGCGGTACGGGTGTCGGTGCACTATGGACGCGTCGTCTGTCTGAATGCGATGCGCTGCAGCTGTGGTTTGGCCCAGAGTTGACGAACGGACATCAAAAGAATTTGCGTGTTTGTTCAACAAAGCAAGCAGCTGCTGCATCTGTGAAGGTGGCAAGGCACTGCTGATGGCTGCTGTAAGGGCGAAGGGAGAAGCAGTAGCAGAAGTAGAAGGGTCTTTGAAAGACATAGTCTTAAGGGACACGATGCATACAGGCCCTGGGTCGGCCGCGCAAGCCACTGTGGTGCTTTGAGGAAGGAGAATTTTCTCTGATGTCGCATTCGTGGCAGTGACAAGTGCCGAGCCATTGTAAAATCGAACTACACCTGATGCAAAAGTGATGCCTTTATGAAGACAACGGGAAGAGGGCAAGACCAAGACGTCACCATGGTCAATATCGGTCGACATAATGGTAATAATTCGCTGTCGGCCGGGAGGCAGTTCAGTATCTTCCTCAGCGATCAGGTGCAACGGTGTGTACGTCTCTTGCCCAAGTAAATAGTCGGTGTCCGTAAGATGCACGACGTGTTGACCACAACAAGTAGCCGCAGAAGCACAAGACAGAAAATCCCACCATAAAATAAGTTGATGAGCGCAGCACAGCTAATTGTATATGCTGCCGAATATCATCAATCACGACACAGGCAGTACAAAGAGCGGAAGGTTGAACAGTGTCCCCTTGGGCTGCAACTAGCGTCGGTCCATTGTATGGCATCGTGACTTTCCTGAGACGGGAACATAAATCTGTGTGAATAACTGAAATTGTCGTGCCTGTGTCCACCAAAGCATCGACGGGCACTCCTTGGACAAACACAGAGAGCATATTTGATGGGCGCGCTGGAGGAATTTCAGTCCTGGTGTCGTATGCAGTTTGTCCTCCAAAAACTGCATCGCTTAGTTTTCCGGACGAATGTTAGAGTTGATGGAGACGGGCCGTAGTGATGTGGAGCGGCAGGAATGGCGAAAGGGAGCGGTGTCTGGCTGAACGGTAAGTGCTGCGGTCTTCAGTCGAAGCGGGCGGAGAAGTAGAGCGGAGCGGAGGTGAAGAGAAACGGCGGCTTTGGGAAGAGGCTCCACTGGAAAAGCTGCGTTCGGAGATGTCGTATCCCCGACGCTCGTCCTGCTGGCGCTTGCGGCAGAAACGTGAAATATGGCCGCGGTAGCCGCAGTAATAGCACGTGGGACGTGACGGATGCCATGCGGATAGTACAGGGGGCTAGGTGCTCCGGAAGTCAGTGGAGTTAAATAGGTTGAAGAAAGCTCGGGCGGCATCGATGAGATGTTTAGTGGAGGCGCGGCAGCAACCGACGCGTACGTGGGTAGCGGCACCGTGGAGTTGGCGTTGCCTAGAGGCGTGGCAGCAACTTCCGCGTACATTGGTAGGGGATGAGAGACGGAGGGTTGCACGCGCGTGGAGCAGGTCAAGGACGCCAGTTCATCCCTGATGATGTCACACAAGGCCGTGCTAGAAGGCGCACTGGGGCACACCGACGGTGACGACAAGCCCATAGATTGTAATTCTTCGCGTATCATAGCTCGTATCATGACACGCAGATGTGGATCCGCCGTAGAAGAATAGTCGCCAACGTCCGGCTGAAGGCGAACAGACTCAAGTTCGTCCAGGCGCTGAGACATGACGATGTCAGTAATTGTAGCGGGGTTCTTGATGGCAAGGGTGTTGAAGGCGACTGAAGGCAAGGGTGGGGCAAGGGTTCGTGCTTTTCAGAACGTGGCGCACTTTGTCTGACTCTGGCATAGATGAACTCGCACGGAGGCAAAGTGCAAGAGTATCCTCGATATACGATGTGTAAGACTCGCCTGGCTGCTGTTGGCGAGTATCGAGGGTTTTCTTTGCGATGGTAGAACGAACGACCGGTGTACCAAATACTTCACGGAGCTGCTGCTTGAAGGCAGCCCAGTCAGTAAAGTCTATCTCGTGGTTGAAGAACCATGTCTTCGCCACACCCGTCAGGTAGAAGGAGACGTGGCGGAGCTTGCGGGGGTCGTCCCAATGATTAGCGGAACTTACTCGCTCGTAGTCATCCAGCCAGTCCTCCACATCTTCCCCACGAAGACCAGCGAAGAGATGGGGCTCACGCTGGTGCCCGCTTAAGATGTAAGGGGTGGCTGGTGGTGCCAGAACGGTAGCGGTAGAAGTGGAGGGTGGTGTGTCCTGAGACATGCTAGCAGAGAGTGGGCGCAAGCGGCGGCCTGAACGTAGCTCCAGGGGGGTAGACTGAGCGGGCAGAGGACTGAGGATCGAAGGAGCTACCTCCACCACTTATGATGTCTCTGTTGGC
Organism: Dermacentor silvarum; assembly: GCF_013339745.2. Taxonomy (NCBI): domain Eukaryota; kingdom Metazoa; phylum Arthropoda; class Arachnida; order Ixodida; family Ixodidae; genus Dermacentor; species Dermacentor silvarum. Next base: position 119,269,246 of record NC_051164.1, read on the forward strand.
ACGTTTATTCGGCCCGAGTACTCGGGAGCAAACCAGCAAAGGCACACACCTGATGATGATGATCACACATAACTGAAGATAAGGATCGAGCAACGTAGAATGATGATGATAATATACAGATGAAGAAGACGTGCATAATAAACGCCCACAATATATGTATATATACCCTCTGCTAACGATTTTCTATTTCTAGCTTTATGGTGAAAGCAATTATATCGCCACTTCAGGCAAATTGTAGCAGTTGTCGTCGCCGTGATGTTCCACATTAAATCCAAAAGCCATATACATGAGCGGCCAATACCCTGTGGGTGCGGGAAAAAGCACGGAACAGTGAGCCGAAAAGGATGGCGGCTTGATGGGCATTATTTCCCACGCGCTCAATATTCGGGTTAGTTGTAGGTCACGTAATCAAACGCGAATGGGAAGGAGAGCACGCGTCTTCAGGAGAAGACCTGCTGTAGCTGTGAATGACTGTGCGCGGCTGACACATATGGGGCCCGCGTGCCATATCTAATTGTAGGTAATCATTGGTGGGTGCAGTGATAAAGGGTCACCAGGGATGGCTGCTAACTTCATGCGCGCTGTCTTTCTTGCCCGGCTGTCTTTCTGCGCCCCTAGTGTTGCAGAGTTAAGAGACAGAGCTCATCGCAGATGACTCACAGAGGCCGTCAGTAGTGGACATAAAAATAGGCAGACAATGATGATGAATCTAATTTTCAGAGTTGCGGTGAATCGCGCGGCTGTATGAACCATTTGCCTTCGCTGCCGGCGTTCTTCACAATGCTTGCGTTGTGAAAGCGAGTGCTCGAGGTCATCCAGTGAGTTATTTACAGGTTTACATGGTCCGTGCTTACTATGTACACTATGTCCACTATGCTTACTATTTTAATTTTAGGTGAATGTTTGCTACAATTTATATGGCCACTATAACTAACGTATAGACGCGTGTAAGGGCCACACTTTTCTGTCGTGATTTTGACGGGTCTTTCATGGGACCGGGCCATTTGACCTCATTTTTCCAACTACGAGTATGAAATCCGCGGTAAACCTCCGCGATCGCCTAATCTCGACATCCAGTAGCGACGCGCGAAAGTACTCTGCGCGAGACAATTCGCTGTTGAGCCCGATCAGAATCAGCTCATGGAACACGATTGCTTCTTGGTTGGATGTCTTTTTGTTTAATATTGGCTGTCAAGTTATGGGTGCGGCCCTTACACATACGGGTGTGATACTTACACTGATTTACACGGTAAGAATCTTCCTTCGTGTAATTGTCTTCTACTTTGCTGTCACTAATACTGCTTCGCCTTCCCAGCCAAACTGCACTCTTTTTTATTTTTTAGTACTTTGAGTCCGAGTATAAGCGCTGCTGCGCATGATTCTAGACTTCTATTTATTCTGATTTTGAGTGAATCCGGCTTGGCATCGTTTCAGTTACTGAGTGAATTCTATATACAAGGTGTTTCAGCGAACAGTTTCAAAAATTTTTGAAGGTGGCCTGTGGCAGATAGTACAATTCTAGTTCATGAGCTCGTCTACTCGAAGAGGCGGGCATTACTTGCACAAAAAATTGAAATGCATAATCGACTAATGAACAAAATTAATAATTAAGTTTTTAGCTAATTACCATATGGCCCATTTTGCAATTAACAAATTCTAGCCGTGGAGTGCGGATCCACTTTGAACTAAATCTCAGCCCCTCCCCCCCCCCCCCCCCCCGGGAAAATTCCGGAGGGTGCTCGAGCCCTGGAGCCCCCTCGTAGTCGGCGCCTATGAAGCAGACACAAAGAAATTGGCCAAGTGTATGGTAAAAGAATGACCAGACATTTGTTGGGATAGCCTATAACAGCATTTCCTGAAAAAAATTTAGAAAATATTTGTTGCTGCACAGTGTGACAGAGGTAGCAGTGATACACCCATGATCACTCTTTTTAATCTGAAACGCTTCCATTATTTGACACCCAAGCATGTCACTGGTTCTCCCAAAATTTCATATGCCAGAAGCATAGGCTCACATGTAATGCGCAGTGTCTGTAGATGAGACTTTATTTATGACCCACACCTCATGTTACTGTGTTCGGGCAATGCTGCGTGGCCTGTCTAGTAGATATGGACCTTTCTGCATGTGAGCTCCTGGAAGCATAAGGCCTTACATCTTTTTTCTTACACAGGGTCTTCTTGAGTGGATCTGAAATGAATGGGCACAGCTCTGCCAGCTTGCTTGGTATGGAAAAGACAGTGGGTACTCTGTGCATATTTGCCTCGTTTTTCATGTTAGGTGAAACTTTGTGCACGTACGGAACCACTTTGGGCCTTTTTGTTTAAAGTTTTGGCTCTGTTTCGTTTTTACCCTCCATATTCTGGAGAAGTTGTCCAGACACAACAGCTAAAACTGAACAGCGGAATGCAGCTGACTTAAGTTGTGCAATCTGAATATCAAAACTCTTCCACATGAAATAAAAGGCAGGTATATTAAGCCAACTCACATTTTCATCGTCATTGCCTTTCGTTGCGACCTGCTTGCACATGAATTGATGAAAGCATTTTATATCAAGAAGAGGGTGTTTGTAGTTATATCAGTGGTATCTCTGTCGTAGTGTGCAACGGCGTAGGATTGTTGTTATACAGTAGTAGCTGTTATGGGCTCACTCCCCTAGTTGTTTTTATGTCCTTCACAGGAATCTCGAATTGTTTTGCGAGCTCCGGCCTCACAAAGTAGCTGTCCAAGGTTTTGCATTTCAGTCACTCCACCGATGCTACAGAAAGGAAAAAAACTGCGCCAGGAGAGTGGGGTCAAGTGAGTTGCTGTGATGGGATGAACCAGCACTGAAGGGACAGAACTTAAATAAAGGTGGCGTTAAAATGAGAAAAGCAAGACAGAAAAGAGGAGGAAAAAATTTACTTTTCAACTGGGGAACTCTACCTCGACATTGAATGTCTTCTCGACAGGAGATTGGCCCGCATGCATCTGCGATTGTCTACTTCAAATGATTGAGAAGAGGGGGTAAAACCTAGGGGCCTGATTTTCGTTTATCACAACAATATGAAGCCAACAAAAAAATTAAGACAGAGAAACCATTGGGGCAATTTTTTTTTTTTTTAATTGGAATGTAAACATAATGATGTAAAGGCAAATGAAAGTGAACAAAAAGACTACTTGCTGCTGTTGGGAGCTGAGCCTATAACTTTCGCATAATGCCTGCAGTGCCCTACCATTGAGCTATGGCGACAACTGGTCCCACGTCAACATTCTTGGGTCTATATGTGTATCTACGATATGTGACCCTGGGGGGTTTTAGTCAGCACCACTCATGACCACGGCAACGGATGTGGCACGTCCTTTTGATCGCTGGCAATATATAGCAGTACGTGAATGTTTAGAAGCAGGCAGCTGGCCAATAAGCCCTCGTATGCTACCTCCAGCCTGTTTGACGGACAAAGTGACGCATGCCAGTGTCAAGGAAGCAGTGAGCCCTCTGTTTATTGAACGAGCGTATATAAGGGGCCAAGGGGTTAGGACGGAAGGAACACAGTCGTCATGTGATGGCGGGGGCACAGTGATATCTCGTGCATGCAGATTGCAATACGATGCATTGCAATACGATACATGTTTCACAAGTTTTCCTTCACAAGTTTTTGCGACAACTTCATTTAACGCTGATGGCCGATCTGTTTGAAATCTTTGAAATCGAAGGTGGTCAGGTGGCTTTGTCGGGCTTTGTCACTTGTGTGGACCGCCGGGGCAGCTGGGGTGCTGGACTGTTCACTCCACTCGGGACAACTGAATCCTCTGCTGTTGATGGGAGTGTCAACGACTCTTTCTAGGTTGAACTGTTGTCCTCACTGGATTCACTGCTTTCCAAGACGGCAGAGTCGAATTGCTCCTTTGTTGCCAGTAGATGCTGTTGGCTGCGCCTCAAGATCTCGCGGTTCTCGGTTTGTATGCAGTAGAAGCGGGGACCTGCCGATGTCATTACCTTGGCCTCGCGGTCCCATGACGTCCCTGTGATACACACGACGTCTTCGTTACGAAGAGGGGCCAGGCATCGGGCGACGTGACACTTCTGCTCGTGTTTCTTGACATGTGTGACAGCCTGGGGTCCAAAGTCTTGCATAGGCGTGCGCAGGCGCCTCCCTTGCAGAAGCTCACCGGGCGATCGGCCATCTTCCAATGGGCTTGATCTGTAATTCAGCATGCTGAGCCAAAAGTTTTCATTCACCTCTGTGGTCTTCTTGAGGATTCGTTTACCTGCACTCCCTTGTCGGCCATCCCATTAGATCGAGGAAACATTGTGCTTGATGTAACACGTTTGAAGTCGTACGTCTCGGCAGATAGTGCAAATGCATGACTGGAGAATTGTGGGCCATTATCTGAGCATACCTTCATCGGGATTCCGAATGGAGAAAACATGGCTCCAAGTCGCTCGATGACGCCGGCTGCTGTTGGGTCGGGGGTCACGGGTCGTGTCTGGAAAATTTGACATTGAATTGTAAGTGATAAGGTAGTATTTAGGTAGGCTTGGGCTGGAATGGTGCGGAGCATCAGTGGCTCTGATGGTTAGTTATAAGTATACTTCCTGCAGATTGATCAACTCTGGATCAGCGATTCAACGTCAGCGTTGATGTTCGGCCAGTACACCAGCTGCCTTGCCCTTGCTCTGTATTCAGCTATGGCAAGATGCATTGCACTCGTAATGGAAACACATACCATTCGTGGACATAGCGACGGCCGTGGCGTAGTCTTCTCGGTTCTCTCCTTCGGCAACCGAAAAATTGAACAATTGCGTCCTCACCGGCCACGCTAAGGAATAGCTCCACTTTTGCTGTTTCTGATGTTAGCTTGCTGGTAGCCGACATTGCTTGCAAAAAGAGTTCAAATTCCTGCTTGAACAGCTTCCAACTTCGGCTGCTGTTCCCCGTTAGACGCAGTGGTTCTGGTGGCCTCAGGCTCTCCATTTTTGCTTTAAGTGGCACGTAGCCAGCAGCCGTTGCAAATTCTAGGTGCACGGGGGCTCCGCAGTGAAGTGATCACGCGTGATCCTACTTCTGACACCATGTTTCGTCTTGTGACGGGCGAAGTGACGCACGCCAGTGTCAAGGAAGCAGTGGGCCCTGCTGTTTATTGAACGAGTGTATATAAAGGGCCACAGGGGCAAGAGGGTTAAGACGGAAGGAACACAGTTGTCATGTGATGGCGAGGGCGCAGCGATATCTTTTGCACATGCAGATTACGATACGATACATTGTAGCATGATACACAGCTGATACGGTACATTTCTTGCTGCACATTTCTGCCTATACTACACTAAAAATGAGCAATGCACTTGGACAACGATGATTGGCTGATGCAACACTCTGCAGCTGCGCTAAAAACCAGCATCGAGTTGTCGCCTTTCATATAGGAAGACGACGAAACTAGAACCTACATTGAAGAAAGCTTTTTCTTTTCAAAACCAGATTACTAGCGCACATCTTTGAATGTTTACTTGAACTTGACGATAGAGTGCAAGGCTTGCTGCGTACAGTATTGCGTCAGCTATCGCATCAGTGCTTCGTATTATGAGTGAAACTGCAGCTTCCTTTCAGGAAAGGCTGGTCATATAGGCTGTTCCAGAGAAGTTTTGGTGACGCATGTATATCATTCTTTCACTATGCTTTAACACTTTCGTGACCGCGCCTATTCCCGTCGACAGTATGTTGTCGATGGTACAAGTTGAATTTTCGCGCCTCTCCGAGCGCTCCGGACAGCTAACGCCGTCGAGCGGGTTAAAAGAGAGACTATTTTATCGGTTTCGGTTTTGTGTTTCTCTTTTCCACCGCGCGGGGATTTTTAAAGCGCCTGCATAGTCGGGGTGACGAGCGCTCGTCGTTTGGCACCTACGTCGCGCGCGTCCGCTCCACGGAAACGGCGAGTTTCGACGGTTTCCGACGCATCTGGGCTCGAATTTGCGGATGATCGCAGCAGCACAGACTCGGAAGGCGACTTCGATTCGTCTGACTTCATTACGGACGAAGAAAGTGCGGCAAACCGCCCCGGAACATCGACGGGTATCCGCCGTTCAGTTTTGCTTTCTTCTCGGACCGTGTTATCGCTGCCGCGTATCGACGTAAGGATTTCCGGCGTGTTCTAAAGGTCACAGTTCTTATCTGCAAGATGTAAACGTCGTTCGGACGGAATCATTTACTGGCGGACGCGCAGAGAGTCGAGTCTTGTCCACGAAGACGGCCGGTAGTGCACCTTGGAATCGCGCTCCGAAGTGTTGTGTGTACCCGTGTGCCTCAAGAACTTTTGTAGATACAGAGCTTATATTTGCAGGCTGATTTCATATATCCCTTTTCTTGAAAACGTATATTTCGATTTTTTTAAATATTTTTTTTGTGCAAAGCAGCATTGATGTTTTTATCGATCTTTCTCGTTCTTGATGCGATTTTTTTGTTTTGATAATTTTTTTCGAAGTATTTTTAATAAATATGCTGTTTGAAATTAATACCATTGGAAAGATAATTTCTTCTTCTACAATTTGATACCATACACTTCAACATGAATCATTTCCTGTGGCAGGAAAAAAAATAATAGCCAGACTACCCGAAAACTACCGATTTTCCCGCGGTCACGAAAGTGTTAAGCAATTCAGTGCACCTTGCCAATTTCTTGAAATGCGTGTCTGCTCAAAATAAAATTCAGTAGTGGTTAGCACATGTCCTGTGTGATTCTCCACTTTTTGTCTTTATCTAAGTTTATGTTGTTTGTTGTATCATCTGTTCTCCTACCTACTTATAACAGCTGAACATTGTGTCCCAAGATTTTAACCTCTTAAGTTTATTGTTTTCACCAAATGTCACCCTTTCTTGCGTTTTTTTTAAATTTTATGGCTTATTTTGAAACTTCACTCAATGAAAACCCTTCTAAAGCTTTTTCAACCTAATTGCTTCGCATTTTAGGTGAGATAACCTCATTTTACTTCTTCACTATGCAATATATTTATGTACTTGTCATTGCCACATACAGTACAGTTAGAAATGTGGAAAAATGCTTTATTTTACCCTGTTTAAAAATCACCTCAAATTAAATAATGAAAGGCGGTCTTTGAGTGCTGACATAGTGGTGCCATCTATGCAGTAGAAAACTGACTAAATAAGTGTGTGCCCTCCATCTATGTTGTAGAACATGACTGAAATCAACACAGCCTTCGAGGCACTGAAAAAATGCTGACATCCGTGTAGTTAAACAACTGCAGATTTCAAACGCTGGCACTGCAGCCGTGGATGTACTGTGTTTGCCCAAGTCGCTGTGAAAACAACATTATTGCCGCTGACGAGCTGAGCTTGTCCAAAGCACTATTAGGGTTAAATGCAGCAAAATGTACATTTACCAGTTTTTTAGTGTTATTTTTCCAGCTGAAATGAAGTTTATTGGCCGGAACAGGCGTAGATGTAGATCCTCGGGATATACTGGCACGGAATGGGCGGCTAGAACAGTTACGTGGGGCAGCGCTCTGAACTGTAACTTTGGCATCGTCTCTCATGAGGCGATCACGATGCTGCTGCTGTTGGTGGTGTGCATCATCTTCTGTGCATGGTGTACGTCGTCTTCATCAGTCACCTCTGGGAGAAAAAGCAGCCATCCTGGCGTCTCAAGCAGTAGTAACCACAAGCGGCTCACGGTGATTCCTAAGGCAATTGACGTGAACAATGTCACGTCCACGATGACGGAGGTCAGAGGGGGGGGGGGGTCATTGGTTCGATTAGGTTGTGGCGACGAGCGACCACGTAGACCGGTAAAGTCTCAGGCTCTCGTGTTACAACACCCGAACCTCCCCCCCATCGTTGCGCCACTGGGCCGTTGACGTTCACGACAACAGTCGTCGGACGACGCTTAAGAACACAATATGGCCCGGAGAAGTGTGGCTGTAAAGGCTTCCGCATGGCACAGTTACGAGCGAAAACGTGGGTAGCAGAGGTAAGTGCAGGAGAAATGTACGGAAACCTTGCTTCTTGCGAATGTGTAGGCCCGGGGCGTATCTGGCTGAAGAAAGTTTGCAGTTCGGCAATGTAGTCGGCAGGTGATGGCATAGGTGTTTTGCTCGTGGCGACAAAGAAATCGCATGGAAGGCGTAGGTGAGTGCCGTAGACTAGCTCAGCACTGGAGCAACCTAGGTCACTCTTGAGTGCGGCTCTGAAGACAAGTATGACACGAGGCAAATGTAGAACCCAGTTCTCCGGCGATTCATGTGCCATAAGCGAAGCCTTGAGATGCCTGTGAAAACGTTCAACAAGTCCATTGGACTGCGGGTTGTAAGCAGTCGTACGAAAACGTGTTGTTCCAAGTAGTTAAAGTAGCTCGTTGAGTGCTGAGTCAAACTGCCGACTGCAATTGGTGATTATTGTGGATGGGCAGCCGAACCTTGCAATCCATTAGACACGAAAGCTGCTGCATCAGTGGGTGCTCAGATTTCAGATATAGGTGTAGCTTCTGGCCACCGTGTATAGCGGTCGATGCATGTCGGCAGGTAGCAGTAACCTTTCGAAGGTGCGAGAGGGCCGACGAGGTCCAGGTGTACGGTGTCAAAACGAGCATTTGGTGGAAGAAAAGACTGGGCAGGCAGAATGGGATGACGCTGGACCTTATAGCGTTGACACGACAAGCAGCAGCGAACCCAATCGCGAATTTGCGCGTTTAGTCGAGGCCAAACGAAACGACTGGAAAGGAGCTTCTGTGTCGCACGTATGCCAGGATGCGACAGGTTGTGCACGGTTTCGAATTGGCGTCTGCGAAGGGATGCTGGAATGTATGGTCTAGGTGTGTCGGTAGAAGTGTCGCAGACGATGGACGTAGCATCCGGAGTCACGACGTTCTCCAATTTCAGGGACGTTGACGAATTCCGGAGTGTACGAAATTCGGTGTCGTCACGCTGTTGACTGGTGAGTAAGTCGACATCGATGGTGAAAGGCTCCGACGTCAACGTGCAAACAGCATTGACACGACTCAGAACGTCGGCTGGTACGTTGTCGGTGCCCTTGATGTGTCGGAACGTTGCTGTAAACTCGGAGATGTAGGAAAGGTGTCGACTCTCGCGGGGCGAGTAACTGGACGTCAAACGGTTCATTGCGTGCACAAGGGGCTTGTGGTCTGTCAAGACAGTAAATGCACGGCCTTCTAGGAAATGTCGAAAAATGTCTGATAGCCAGGTAAACGGCGAGTAATTCACGGCCAAACACGCTGTAGCGGGACTGCGCAGGCTTCAGTTTCTTGGAGAAAAAGGCAAGTGGATGCCACGCATTGTCAATGAATTGCTGCAGAACGGCACCAAGGGCGGTGTTTGAAGCGTTGGTCATGATGGCAGTGGGCGCATCTGGCTTTGGGTGTCTAAGCAGCGTTGCGTCGGCGAGGGCAGACTTGACTCTTGTGAAAGCGTCGGTGTCCTCTTCATTCCACTGAAGCACTTGCTTACGTTTGTTCACCCGCAGAGCGTCGAGGGGAGCCATAAGTCGTGCACAATCGGGGATGAATCGGCGGTAGAAATTGACGAATCTGAGAAATTGGCGAAGCTTGGTGAGTGTGGTCGGTCGGGGAACGTCTTCGATGACGCGAATGTTAAATGGTAGTGGTCGAATGCCGTTAGCGTCGACGATATGACCGAGGAACTCGAGTTCCGGTTGACTGAATTCGCTCTTGGCAGCATTGATGACAATTCCTTTGCAGGCAAGGCATTAGAACAACAACCGCAAGTGGTGAAGATGTCCTTCTGTGGAAGAGCTTGCGACGAGAAAGTTGTCAATGTAAGCAAAAACGAAAGGCAGGCCTCTGGTGACGGAATCGATGAAACACTGAAAGGATTGGCCCCCGTTCCATAAGTCGAAAGGGCTTACGATCTCAAGGCAGCCCTGCGCTGTAGCAGGGCTGCCTTGAGATGCTGCCTTGAGATGCTGCCTTGAGATCGTCATAGGCGGCGGTAGACAATGGGGTGTTCAACAAATCTGCTACTTCATCAATGCTGGCAGGCAAGAGCGCTGCAATTTCGTAATGAAACTTTGAGGCTTGAGAGCGGATACCATCAACTTGAAATTGCGATTCGGCCTGAAGAAACCATGCCGAAGGATGCTGGTCGCAGTACTGTGGAAGGCGGACGGCGATGGCCGAACAGGAGGGCGCACCGCGTTCGTCGGAAGGGTTCTGGCCTTGAGCTCTCGTAGCGTTGGTCTGGTCCATGGTCGTCTCTACCACAGGAGCAACTGGCAGTATCACGTCCGAGGTCACCAAACTGTGGCGACGAGCGACCATGTATACCGGTGAAGAGAAAAAACCGACACTCGATCTCTTAGCGTAGCATTTTTAATCTTTTGGAACGCTAGCCCGTGCTGGAGCGTACTAGCTGCTTGTGCCTTTTGTAGACGCGAGCGTCTACATAATTCTCACGCGGCGCCGATGCTGCTGCAGCTACAAAGTAATTCACCGAAGACGTGCGCTGGACAATACGATGAGGTTCATTGAAGCGGGGAAGAAGTTTTGAAGAGAGGCCAAGAGAATTCGAAGGTACTGACATCCAGACGAGGTCGCCGGGGTAGAAGACGGGTTGCACACAGGGAGCATCATGGAACCTTTTCTGGCGCTGTTGCTCAGCGGTGGTGAAGTGGCGCGCTAACTTGCGACACTCCTCGGCATGACGTGCTGCAGTTGAAACGGGCACACACTCGGAAGCATCGGTCTGGTAGGGCAGTAGGGTTTACACGGTGTGGGATGGGTGATGGCCTTAGAGCAAAAAGTAGGGAGAAAAGCCAGTGGTAGTCTAGGTTGCAGTGTTTTAGACGACTGTAACAAATGGTAGGACAAGGTCCCAATCTGTGTGGTCAGATGCGACGTACATGGCCAGCATGTCACCCAGGGTCCGGTTGAAACGTTAGGCGACTCCATTGGTCTGTGGGTGGTAGGCGGTGGTGGTTCTATGAATAACGTGGCACTGAGCCAGAAGAGCTTCGACAACCTCAGAGAGAAAGACGTGCCCTCTGTTGCTGAAGAGTTCACGAGGTGGGCCATGACGGAGGATGAAACAGCGGAGCAGGAACGAGGAGATGTCGCGTGCCGTGGTGGTAAGGAGTGCCGCAGTTTCAGCATATCGTGTAATATGGTCAACGGCGATGATGATCCAGCGGTTACTGGCGGGTGTCATAGGACGCGGACTATAAAGATCTATTCCCATGCGATAAAATGGTTGGGCAGAGCAGGGAAAGGGCTGCAAAGCTCCAGCTGAATGGCAAGGCGCAGATTTCCAACGTTGGCAGTCCGTACATGAGCGAATGAATTTGCGGATGTATATAAACATTCATTTACAAGATTTCTGCTAGCCTTAGAATAAGGCCGTAAGTAGGAGTGGGCAGTGAGACAATGTCTCTCTGGTTGAACAGAATACATTATAGCACACTGTAATGTTAAACAAAAGTGTTGAGAAAAAAAAAAGAAAAACACTGAACACACAATTGGGAACATATTTAGAGAAATACAAATAAATTACACAATGCAGAACATATACTGAAAGATGTGCCAAAGTCAGAACAGCAAAAGGATTAGAACAGGTATGATGACAAAAAAAAAAAAAAAGGGTTGTTACAATTGTTTCAGCTGCGCTAAAAAAGAAGGCACTGTTGCTGCATCCACAACATCGCTCGGGAGACCATTCCACTCACGTACAGTTCGCGGAAAAAAAGAATGCTTGTGGGTGTTAGTCCTGCAAGAAAATTCCTTTAATTTTTTTGAATGATACGCCCGCGTGGGTCGTCGCGTAACTTTTTCGATGTATGCACTGGAGGCAATGCCAAGCTTATCATGATAGAGCAAGTACATGTATTTTAGTCGTAGTTGCAAGGATTTAGTCGTAGTTGCAAGGATTCCAACTTCGCTGTTTGAAGAAGAGCACTAACTGAAGCATGGCGACTGTATAAGCGAAGGATAAAACGAGCGGATTTTCTCTGTATGTTCTCAAGTTTATCAATATTTTTCTTAGTGTACAGATCCCAAACCACGGAGGCATATTCCAAAAGTGGACGGATATAGGTTTTATAAGCCAATAATTTTATTTCTTGAGTCGTCTGGCGTAGAGACCTTCTTAGGTATCCAAGTTTTTTCATGGCTTTCTTTTCTATAAAAGTGATGTGGTCATTCCACCGGAGGTCTGAAGTGATTATTACACCTAGGTATTTATAATAATTTACAGCAGTAAGACAGCGACCGTTAATCGAGTACGGAAAAGTCAGTGGCGCTTTCTTTCTTGATATTGTCATACGAACTGTTTTTTCTGTATTGATGCTCATTTGCCATTTTTCGCACCAAATATGCAGTTTGTCTAGAGCAAGGGTTCTCAGGTACGTTCATCCCAGGGAACCCTGCTACGCTCCATAAAGTGCCAAGGAACCCCCCCCCTATTTAACCGAATTATCGAGGGTATCAAGACAACAAACAAATTCTGCACTACGTCAACACGCTTTTATTTACTCAATGAATCGTCAAATCTTGTTTCTATTTAGCACAACCTGGGGCCGTATTCTGAAACGTTCGCCTAGGCGAAATTTCTTTTTTTGCTTTCAGGCGTGTGCTGATTGGCTGTTTTAGCAAAATTGGATGAGCTGATTGGGGTGGTTGAGCCCGACGTCATTCAATTTTGCTCAACTAGCCAATCAGCGCGCACCCTGAAAGCGAAAAAAGAAATTTCGCCTAGGCGAACGTTTCAGAATACGGCCCCAGTGCGGAAGCTGAAATTCTCTTCATCTCATGACTGATTAGCGCTAGCAGCGGCGAAGGCCTCGCGACATCCTTCGCGGGGCACGTTTTCATCTGAGACGCGCTTTGCACCAATGGGCGCACATCCCGATTATTTTTTCGCCACTCAGCTGCTCGCCAACAAATTGTCCGTCGATCGCGATGTAGCCGGTGCTTTTTATCTTCGACAGCTTTGCACTGAGTAAAAGCGAAACTACTGCTTGCCGCAACCGCTGTCGACGAAACTGCGGCCGCTATATATCGACACGATCATGGACGGCGACCTTGCGGTTCAGAAGGCAGGTGGCTGACAGACGCATCGAGTGAAAACGAAAGTACCTTTCGCTGCAAGAAGTGCGGACGAAACTGCGGACGCTGACATGGGAGGCAACTACGCAGTTGTGAAGGCACGCAGCCGACGCGCGCATCGAGTGAAAACGAAAACTACTAACGCCGAAGCACTAAGTGCTTCGGCGTTGCTGTCAGTCACGTGCCGTGTACGATTGCCGCTGAGGACCACGGCGATGCGGACTGCGCCGCTTCGTTTCGGTTGGACGCTACGCCGTTCTTGCTCTCATGCGGCGCGCATTTGCGGTGCTCCGCGTTTTTTAAAAAATTTTTCCTCCAACGTATAGGTCAGTGCGCACGCTATCGGCACCTACCCTATCTACAAATAGAAGAAAGGCGCATGGTGGTAAGTTACGGCCTCCGAGATTCAAGTGCGAAAGCTTAGGCGCGTTGCCCGTTCTCAGAGGTTGGGTGGCTACAAGCTGCTTGCGTATTTATTGCGCAGTTCGCGCGTTGCTGTTACGCACTGTGATGTGCTTTTTGACACTCGGGCATGGGTAATGGAGGTTCTTTGGATCAAGCGCACCTCGTGTTCGCTGTTTTAGACACTTGTCGAGAGCGGGACCAGGGAAAATTTATCAGTGGCTCGCGGAACCCCCAGCAGGGGCCTGCGGAACCCACTTTGAGAACCCATGGACTCTAGAGCACTACTTAATAATTTCTGGTCATTAGGATTATTTACCTCATGGTAAAGGATACAATCATCTGCGAACAACTTGATCTGTACAGGTATTTCATTTACAATGTCATTGATGAATAATAAAAAGAATAATGGCCCTAGAACCGACCCTTGCGGAATACTGGATTTCACTGGTGCCGGGCATGAACACGAGTTTGCGATTGATACACATTGGCTCCTAGACGATAAGTATGCCTCTATCCATGACAACAAGGAATTATTTTTTAGTATATGTTTTTATTTTAACAAAAGCTTTTGATGTGAGACAGGATCAAAATCCTTCTCGAAGTCCAAAAAGATAATATCTATTTGACTGTGTTTATCTAAAGATAAGGCAAAATCATGTATCGTCTCAAGGAGTTGGGTAACCGTCGACATACCCTTACGGAAACCGTGTTGTTGCCGATCAAGCACGTCATTTTGCTGCAGAAAATTTGACACATGCTTAAAAATAATGTGTTCTAACATCTTTGAACAGGCACATAGTAAAGATATTGGTCTGTATGAAGTAATTAGTGAAGGGTTTTCAGCTTTAGGGATAGGGACAACTTTCGCGCGCTTCCAATCTGTAGGGAGTTCCGCAGTGGATAATGATTTTTTGAATATAAGTGACAGGTACTTCGAACACCATTTGGCATACCTTACTAGAAATGTGTTTGGTATACAATCAATTCCAGGTGTTTTTTTTTACGTCAGTAATAAGAAGCAGTGACAAAACGCCCTCTTCAGTTATCGTTATGTCAGTAATTTGAGGGACATCCTCAGAAATGACAAAATCGGGTTGTTTGCCATCATCGACTGTGTAGACAGAACAAAAGAACTTGTGAAATGATGACGCAAGCAGTGGCGTACCAACTATTTCTCGAGTGGGGGGGCAAACCGCAAGAAATCTTACCTCTCTCTCTCTCTCTCTCTCTCTCTCTCTCTATATATATATATATATATATATATATAGAGTGTCGCACAGAGGCCTCGGGTCCCACCCAGTAGCAGCAGCACAACGCACATAAACAATGTACATTTGCTACAAACAATATTAATAATTTAATAAACAATTGTACTTGGCATTTTAGTCTACAGCCTAAATGTATCCCTAATTTAGGTATTAGTATTGTGTAGGTTCTACGCAACGTAGTACTATAAACATTAATTGCAATATTCACTAGAAAAAATTACTGCAGATGTGTGCAACAACCCGATTTCCAGCGAAGCTGTTTCTTTCGAAGAGTTGCAATAAAACTTTCAATTTCTTGTAATTATATCGTATACATTAAAAAGTTGACCCTAAATAACTGTACCATTTGAAACTTTGCCCGCATATAATCCTTTCTAGCACTTCTTGTTGGGAATTTTTTAAAAGCCAGTAATTCATCAACACACATGTTACTTCGCCATAACATTTACCATGGTGTCCTCCTTCCGCCTCGCCCTCCTTATTCAATTTCCGCTAGATTTGATATCGGCTGAGTTCACAGTTCTGCCAGAGCAACAGGATGAATTTTTTGTTCGCAAAACACCTTCGTAAAGCTCCGGATAGCTTGCATGCGTAATTTACTGCAAATGTCATAATTAGTCGCCTGTCCTTATAGTTTACCTACATTTTGTCCATAAAGTGCCCTTTATCTTCGCCAAATACAAACAAAATATCTTGCTTAGTTCACCGAGAACATCGCTGAAACCAAGTCTGAATGTGTTGTGATGCCTTAACCCCACAAAGCCCAAACACCATTCCACATCAAAGAAAATTAAAACAGCATGTTCACATTTATTTCTGGCCATGAAGATATGTGTATTGATACAAGGAAAACAATGAAATATTATTGAGTAAACATTAATTAGTACGGTAATTACTTAATTTGTAATTTGTTTGCTGTACTATCACGACTGTAAACTTCTTCCAGCACATCAAAAACCCTAGTACGGCCCCTAGTTTAGGTCATTAGCAAATAAATTTGAATTTTTAGGCATCAAATTCAGAGTATCAAAAATCATACGTTGGGTGTTGTGGGGTTTATTTATTTATTTATTTATGTAGGAATACTACAGGCCTTAGAACGCCCAGGCAGGGGGGGAAAGGTACATACAAAAATGAAAATACAATAGATTGATGAAGGAGTAGGAAAGCTCCGGAAAAATGTAATACAAAGTAGGAATGCATGATGAGTGAAGCACCTAAATAACGCATAGAGGGTGACAAATACAAATTGAAACACTGTTTCATAAGCCCATTTTCGAAGCATTGGAATGTAATGAGAAAGAGTATATAATTCAAAATTATTACAACGCGTAAGTCAATAAATAATGCATAACGATACAAAATTGAAACAATATTCCGTAACAACAAGTAGTAATTTTAGATTGTAATAGACGCTATTGAGTCAATGCTGACAAGTTTGCTATAAGGTAGGCTGTTACATTCAGTTACTGTGCGAGGGAAAAAGGAATACATAAAGACGTTGGTTCTACCATTATAAGGCGTTAATGCGGCAGCTTGTCGATGTCTCGTTCGACGGGCAGTGAGGGGTGTTATATAAGGTTCGGGAGGAAGAGATAGTTTATGGTTACTCAGTAAGAAGAGAAAACTAAGCCTGTGAATTTTTCTTCTTAGTTGCAAGGACTGAATATTGTGTTCAGCCATTAACTGACTTGGGGAATCACTTGAGCGATATTTCGAAAAGATGAACCTTACTGCTTTACGTTGTATTATTTCTAGCGCATCGATGTTAGCTTTAGTATAGGGATCCCATACAATAGCGGCGTACTCGAGTTAAGGACGGAGGTGTAGGCGATAAGACGGGTTTCAGAAGGAGCGTGTTTTAATTTATGCCTCAGGTAGCAAAGCTTTTTAAAAGCTGAGTCGCAAAGGTGAGAGATGTGCGAGTTCCAACTAAGGTTACTGGCTATCGTAACACCGAGGTTAAAATAGGGACAGAAAAACCACGGCTCAAAAATTATTTGCAACGCTTCTAGCTGGATCAAGAACGTAAAACTTTTGTCGCAAATTGCAATTACCATGTGTTCCCTCTCCATTCCACAAAATATAAAGCTGCTGTAACCTACAGCTATGTTGCTACAGCTATAGCTGACCGCTGCCATAGCACAGGCTTTAACACTTGAATAAGAATCATTTTACAAAGGCTGTGCATGATCCAGCCACATTTAACTTCACACAGAGTTTTTATAGCATTCCACCAATTTTCGCTAAATTTGGTCTTGGTGGCTTTTATAGTTCTGCCACGGCAGTGGGCTCAATCCTTCCCCGCTCACTAGACACGCTCATAACATTCTAGAGTGCTTGCATACGTAATTTATTGCGAAAGGCCCAATTACCCATCTACTCTGAACTTCGCCTACACATCACCTATTAACTTGTCTTTACAGTCACCAAACAAAACGAAACTGCCTCCTTTAGTTCAGTGAGGACGCCAGGCGAACCTAGTATATCATGCATGAAAAAGTAAAAATAAATAAAATATGAGGGTTAAATATTCATTGGTATCGCTTCTAAATAAGCCAGAAACGTTAAAACTATGCGACACATTGCACTTAAAATCTGCCTATTCCTTCAAAGTATAGAATATCTGAAACCCACAATTCTCTTGCGACATTGGGAAACCTAGCAGCAGCGTGATACTTTCGAACAATTGGTTACACTTTTTTTAACCTCTTTTGATCAGCATGCATTTACCATCGCAAATAAACTTGGAGTATTGTTCCCCTTATATTTGCAAAATTTCACCTCAGTTGTAGTTGTAATTATGTCAGCACAGCCGTCTAAGTTTTACACCGCGCGTAAAACATACTAATAACACAATGGACCACTTGCATACGTATTCTAATGCAAAATGCGCATTTAACCCACCCATCTGGAGCATTGCCTACAGATTACCAATATCATGCGCTTAATTATCCCCAGATATGAACAAAATGCCCTGTTTAGCTCAGAGAGCTGAACACCGGAGAAACCAAGTACGAAAGAAAATTTAGCTTCAGCTGTAGTTTTGTTGGACTTTCCAGCATACTGCCGAAAGGGCCCGCTTTCAAAAGTGGGGAGGGGGGGGGGGGGGCAAATGGCACACTTTGCCCCCCCACTTTTGACAGTGGGGGGGGCAAGTGCCCCCCTTGCCCCCCCCCCGGTAGATACGCCTATGGACACAAGTAGTGATTCATCGGTGACTAATTCACTGTTAATTAGGATTTTGTACGCCTGTCGCTTCTTAGGTGACAAGTGTCGCCAGAACTTCACGGGAGACAAAAGCAGAAAGTTTTTCAAAGATGTATTAAAATAGTAGTCTTTAACCTTTTTTATAGTTTCATTTAACTGTAGACGCATATCGGAAAGTTTCTATACATAAGCCGGTGATGAGTTCTGGCGCAGCTTTTTGCGCACTTTCTTTAGCTTTCTCCGCGTGCGCACTACTTCTCTTGTCATCCATGGCCGAACAGAATGTACTCTGATAATCTTTGTGGAAACGTAATATGTAACGCATTTCATTACAAGATTTCTGAAGAAAACCCACAAACCGTCAACAGAGCAAGTGCGTGACTCGTACAAACTATTGAATTCAGAAAATGATATATCTAACAAGTCAAGAATGGCGACGCCATTAGCACATGTAAAGTTTGGCACCATGCGTTCTTCTTTCACTTTTTTCATTATGCGCAATGGAATGCTTAAAGATAACATTCGGTGGTCAGATACACCATCAAACACGTGCAAAGTCGGATTTCGACGAAAGATGCTGCCGCTCACAAGAAAAAGATCCAAAATAGATTGTGTGTTGCTTTGAACACGGGTGGCTTGTTTTACTAGCTCTGTTAAGTCATGGAAAAGGACAATGTCGACCAAAGGCTCAGCAGCACTAGAAAGTGGCTCTGGGAAGTCATTGTCCCATTTAACGTGAGGAACATTAAAATCGCCAGCTAAGAGTACATTACATGAATTTGTATTACAGGTACAAAGAAAATCATTCACTTCATCAAAAAAGGCTCTATCGGCTTCCGGAGGGCGATAAAATGCACCCACCACCAGATGAAGTTCCTCAAGATACATTTTCATAATGACACACTCAATTCCAACTATGTCAGGCAGCCTGGTCACACTTGGGTAGCTTTTAAACATAATAGCTACGCCACCGCCACGGGAAGGTCTGTCTTTCCGATAGATGCTATAGGGTACCCTGGAGGTGTTACTTCATCATCGTTAATCTCTGAATGTAACCAGGTTTCGGTGATTACAATGACATGTGGTGTATGCGCAAGTATGATACTTTCTAAGTCATCAAGTTTATTAATATTACTGCGGGCATTAAGCTGAATACATCGAAGTAATTTGCCTGGCTCTGCTTCGGTTCACTGCTGCGATTTCTTAACGACATTCCCCTGAACTGGCACTCTTTCTTCGCGGTCTGCATCCCAAACGAATAGAGTACTATCAACTCGAATTTTGTCATAGGTTAATTTCACTTTTTCACCTGCCCTTCGATTTTCCGCCGTGTTTTCCCAAAGATTTCTTCTTTTATGCCGTGTCGCTTCTGAAAAGTCCTTGGAAATCGAGATACCTGTACCTTTAAGTTTAAAGCCGTTTTTTAGTACAGCTACTTTATCGCGATGATCAATAAGTTTCACGATTATTGGGCGAGGCTTACTTGGATGTTTGCGGCCAATTCTGTGAATCCTTTCTGCAGATGATATTTGGGTGCCTAAGACGTCAGAAAATACGCCTTTGAGTACGCTTTCACTGAGCTCGTCGGAACTTTCGTAAATTTTTTCCGGGATACCAAAGACAATCAAGTTATTTCTCCTACTTCTATCTTCAAGGTCTACCAGTTTGCTTTCTAAGCTTCCGACCCTTTTTTCCAGCTTATATGTCATTGCCTTCATTTCAGTTATAGCAGAAACGACTTCTTCTACTTTCTTTAACTTCAACTCAATACCATCCAGCCTTTTCTGAATAATTTTCTGACCTTCTAAGAGTTCCGCAAGCAACTGTTAAACGTCTGGGCCAGGATTAAGCTCGACGTCGCCACACAACATAAGCAAAGAGAAGCAATTTGCATCCAACAGAGCAGATTATGCATAAGGTGCGTGGGCATGTCAGCTGGACAAAGAATGGGTCATCGCATTTGACAGGATGAAACATCGTCGCTAACCTGCATGAAGAAAACAAACGGATTTGACATGATGCCGACGTGAGGCCAGCCGACATGCCCAATGAAGAAATTAGATGGATGCTGTTCATTTATGTCCTGGGCTGGTGACGTCAATGTAGCCGCACGTGACAGCTCCCAAATCGGTTTGAAGTAGGCTTATGCGCTGTCTTCAAAATGTCCCATGGGTTCAGCGAAGATGAGCGTGCGATTCATTCCTCTGGCCGCCGCTGTCGATCCAAAGGCAAGCAACTGCATGAAGAAAACAAAAACGGATTTGACATGATGCCGACGTGAGGCCAGCCGACATGCCCACTGTCGTCAGTAGTAGTGCTGAAGAAGTCGTTCATATATTTTGAACACTCCAGCCTGGGCGCACTGCGGGTCAACATGAAAGAATGCGCAGATAGTGGACCGCAGGCTGCGCAGTATGACGAGTAGCCTTCTGTGGCCGTCGGATACGTAGTTGCGTCGGTGGAGAGGGTCGTCGCGAATGGCGAAGTGAACAGCTTGGCAGCGGAGTGCGCGAGAGTCAACACTGCCGCCACAGCTCCAGGTGTTCATATGCGAGGAAGTAGCTCGGCAGTTCTCACTGGTACAGTTTGCTCAGCAACAGCCCCAGCCGCGTCCTGCTCTTTACCTATCACCCGCTATTCAGCAGGTGATTGAAGCAGAAATTGCCGACGCTGTGCCATTGTCCCGTCAACCGCATCCAGTAGCTGCTCCTCTCATGTTCGCCATTGTCGTCGCACCGCCGAGTGCGTGTCGGTTTTTCGTAAAGCAGGTCAAGGAGGGCCGCTATCCAGGGTCGTGGCACTGTACTGAAGCAATTCTGTCGATGTTGAGAGGCGAGATGACAGGTGTTAGTGCTGACAGGCAACTATGGTTGCCAGGCAGAGGAGACTGCATGGTATAATTTTTTAACTGCGCTAACACACACTGACAAGGACGAGGTAGACAAGACGTGCGCAGACTCGCAACTTTCTTCTCTGTATATATGTCATTTTCACCCATTAAACATTCAGTTGCGAGTCTGCGCACGTCTTGTCTACCTCGTCCTTGTCAGTGTGTGTTAGCGCAGTTAAAAAATTATACCATGCATGTCAACCAACTAGCCCGACTTGGAGGAGACTGCGACAGAGCATCAGCATCTGAATGCTTGCGGCCAGAGTGGTAGACGATGTCGATGTCGAACTCTTGAAGTTGAAGAGCCCTTTGGGCAAGGCAGCCACGAGGGTCTTTCACATTTGATAGCCAACCAAGGGCGTGATGATCCGTGACGACGTCAAATGGGCGGCCGTACAAGTAAGGGCAGAACTTGCTAAGGGCCCATAAGATGGATAAGCATTCTTTTTCAGTTACAGTATACAGTGGAATCTCGATGATACGAATCTCACGGGGTGATGAAAAATATTCGTATTAGCCGAAATTCGTATCATCGAAACACAATTAAAACTAGCTAAATTAAAGAGTCGGAGGTGAACTCACTCGGGCACACGCACGTAAAAAGCATTTACAGTATAGATCACTTATAACGTAACTGTTTATAGTGCAGAACTGGCTACAACGCGGCCTTTTCCGACTCCCGTTTACCCTCCCATAGAACTCCACGTATACGCAGACCACTTACAGTGCAGCCGCGTGAGACGAAATAGCGGTTATAATGCGGCTTTCGCGGGAATATCTTGCCGACAAGGGCGGTAGTGAGCACGCTTCTCAACGAGGTGCGCCAACCGATGGGAGAGATCAACGAGGGCTATGCGGAGGAGGAGCATGAGACGTGGAGCACGAGTCCAAGGGCGATAAAATTGTCGCTGCGCACCTTTCGCGCGCCTTCACGGAGAGCGAATGCAATTGGAGAGCAAACGTGACTTCCATGGGGCAAAAGGCCGTGGGGGTGTGGGAAGAAGGGAGGGGAGGCGACGCTGTGCTGGGCGTGTATATTGCAACCAGGTGCAAGGGTAACTGGCGACGCAATCTCCCGCGCGAAAGGAGCAAAGCGGGGAGGGGGGGTGGCTTCTACTCTGCCAACAAATGCGTTCTTGTACTTGCGCCTGTGCCGGCTGTTGGTGTTGTCGCCTGCACCGTATCTTGAAAGCGATCTCCACACGGCTCTGACCTTTGTATGCGCTGTGCTTACGCCACTCAGTTTCCGTTGAAGCGATAGACCGCACGAACCTTCACTCGCTGCGGCGGCTGCGCTTCCCCACGCCTGCGTGGGGAAAAGCGCAAAAGCAAGAAAAGCGCCACCGCTTCAAACTCTTCGCGCCCAGTCGCGGCCTCCGTGCTGTCCGGCGCCGCGTCCGTGCCTCCGCACCAAATAGAAAGGGAGAAAGCGCGTGACTGCGCGCTGTTCTTTTTCGCGGCCGTCGGTTGGGCGGCGTTTATTCGTATCAATCGACGCGGGTCGAAAATCAATTCGTAACAACCGTTCTCTAGCACTTTGCAAAGTAATGGGGCTCGGCCGGGACCACAGAAAAATTTTTATCATCCAGAAATTCCTATTAGCCGTGATCGTATCGAGATTCCACTATAGTGGGTCTCTGCTTTGGTAAGTGTACGGCTGGCATAAGCAACAACATATTCAGGATGCTCGGCTTTTCGTTGCGCTAGGGTGACGACGAGACCTATTCCAGTTGGCGTCTGTGTGTACCTCCGTCGGATCTGCAGGATTGAAGTGACCCACAAATAGGAGGCGAAGCGAGAAGACGTCGTAAAGTAGTGAATGCCTGATTGCAGGCTGGAGACCATGATGACAGGTCGCTGGGGCTACCCAGAAGCTGTGTCAGAGGGCGTATTATAGACGTGAAGTTATAAATAAAACATAGAAAGTATGAACATCAGCCGACGAAACTGCGAAGTTCTTTGAGATTTGTCGGTCTGGGAAAGTCGGTAACAGCACGCAATTTCGTGAGATCAGGTTGTATGCCGTACTTAGACACGACGTGGCCAACAATAGTTAACTTTAGAGCGGCAAAGTGGCATTTCTTAAGATTCAGTTCGAGCCCAGCATTGGTTAGGCACGTCAGAACGCACCTGAGGCAGTGAAGATGCGTAGTAAAATCCGAGCCGAAGATGACAATATCATCGAGGTAACACAGACACGTTTACCGTTTCAAGCCACGCAAAACAGTGTCCATCATTTGCTCGAACGTTGCGGGGGCATTACAGAGGCCGAAAGGAATCTCGTTGAACTCATAAAGTCCATCAGGGGTGATAAAAATGCTGTCTTGGGCTTGTCAGCGTCGGCCATGGGTACGTGCCAATACCCTGAGCACAAATCCTGTGAAGAGAAGAGTTCAGACCCCTGTAAACAGTCAAGGGCATCATCTATCCTCGGTAGAGGGTACACGTCTTTGCGGGTGATCTTATTTAGGTGGCGAAAGTTAACACAAAAGCGCATAGACTCATCCTTCTTTTTAATGACAACCAGCGAGGCACACGGATTGTGAGAGGGCTGAACAATGCGGCGGTGAAGCATGTCGTTGACATGCTCACTAATCACACGGCGCTCCGTAGGAGACGCACGGTATGGCTGTTGCCGCAGTGGTGAATGGGAGCCCGTGTCGATGTGGTGCGTGACAGTTCACTGTCACACACCACACCACCGCACCAAGGGGAGGCTGAATGGCGTCGAAAGAAGAACGAAAATCTTACAGGACGGCGATGAGCTCCGAACGCTGATCTGGTGTAAGGCCGTCAGCGATGGATGGGCTAAAGATGTCGGTGCAAAATTTGTCGGTAGCAGAAAGAGTGCTGATGTCAGTAAGGTTGTCGCGAGAAGTAGCATCTGGCACGTCGACGATGTGCAGGGTCTGAATGGCTTGGTGGACATGGCCGAGACATTGGCCATGGAGCAATGTGAGCAGAGCGCACAAAAGGTTGCAGACAAAAATATGACTGAAACCAGCCGAGAAATCGAGGGTCGCGAAGGAAAGCAGTAAAGTATCTTTTGCAATGAATGTCTCAGAAGGGGCGAACAAAACAGTGGCGTCAAAGATGATTTCACAGGACACAGGTTAAACAACAGTGGCATGTGAAGGAATGTCGTCTCCTCAGCGACGACTTATTTAGGGTGATGTTCGGGAGAATCGTCTGAATGGAGATGGCATCACGGAGTAAGTTCGACTTCTGCCTGCTTGCAGTCGGTGATGGCTTTGTGTCGTGAGAGGAAATCCCATCCAAGAATTACGTTGTGAGAGCAGAATGGCAACACAATGAACTCAATAATGTACATAATGTCCTCAATTACAACTCGGGTCGTACAAGCTGCTAACGGCTGAACATGCTGCGCTGTTGTGGTACGGAGGGCTACGCCAGCAACTGGCGTCATCACTTTCCGGATGGAGCAACAGAGTCTTTCATTTATAACACAAGTAGCGGCACCAGTGTCCACAAGGGCAAGAGTTGAGACTTTCTCGACAAAAACAACAATTACGTTCAACGGAGAAATGTGAGGACTTGGATGCTGTGACGGTGATGCAGTTCTTGCCAACGTTAATAAAATCAACTCAGTTTCACAGCTCCGCTGAAAACGTGGGCCCCGTGGTGAGTGTGAGAACGAACGGCGCGGCGATCGAGTCGCGCTACTAGCAGCGCTTCTGGTTGTGCGCCTTCTTCGCTGTGGCTGTGTCCCATGAGGGGTTTTTGGTGATGCGTATTTGTTGCATCCTGCAAAAGTTTGTTCGGAGGTTTTAGTGTTAGGAGCTCGCGTTGGTCTGCGGAGGTGTGAAGCCTGGCTTGTGTCGAGCATGCAGTATGCCGGCGTGTTTTGAACTGGGTTGTAAAAGCGGCTGCAAGTCGTCAGGTAAGCTCAATGTTTAATGCATAAACATTCTTTGGCGAGTACCACAGGTCCGTCACGCGAAAAGTGTAATGCCTTCTATCTGTACAAAAATGTGTAATTTGCGAACTTAAAATGTTTAATCGTTATAATATATAACTGTAGATGATTGGCAGCTTTACAAGAGATAAGGAACAATTAAAGAAATGGATCAGCGGCAATACTTGTAGGGATACATAAGGCTCCATAGAAAATGCATGGGTAAGCTTATAGTAGGGGTAGGCCAAAGAAATTCGGGCGTGGGCCAACTTGAAATTTACAAGTAGGCTATTGAAATTTGCGGGTGGGTCAGCTGAAATTTGAGAATGGGCCAACTTGAAATTTGGGGGTGGGCCAATTTCAAATTTGGATGGGGGCCAACTCAAGTGTGGGAGTAAACTAGCGCGCAATACAACTGTAACTTTCTCCAAGGAAATGCATAGCTTACACAGTGTGTCCTAACTGTCATGCACAAAAATTTAAAAATATGTAAATGCCACGTAGGTGGACAGAACCAAGGTAATGTTGTTTGCCATTGCTTGCAGATACTCAGATAATTTTTTGCATTTTGCTTAATTACATAATTACTCTTAATTAACAAACTTCTGAAATGTAATTGGATTGAACGTGTAAATTAGAAAATTGTAGAGCAACATTAAAAACTCCCGATACAGCTTTCGGTTGCTCAGTACGTGCTACATAAAAACGTTTTTCCGAGCGTGAAAGAAGCGCGCGAATATACGCAAAGTGCCTCGAGTGGCCAGTTGCGCGGCAATTTTACGTGTATTCACAGGCTTCTTTAACGCTCAGAAAAACTATTATGTAGCACGTATTGAGCAACAGAAAGCTGTATCTAGATTTTTTCATGTTGCTCTACAATCTCCTCATTGACACATTTAATCTAATTATAATATTGGAGAAGTTGATTCATTATTGACGCTAACTATCTATTTAGGCGGTATGCAAAAAATAATCTAAGTACAGTGTAGACCGCTTATAACATAAGTCGTCGGAGTCACGAATATCCGCACTATAAGCGGTACCGCACTATAACCAAAACAACTATTTTATTGCGATAATGGACACTCCAGGCGCATTTCTGCCGTCGCTGTCACAGTGCTCAAGGTTCTGTATTCGCTTAGTGATCGCGATGCTGCTGCTGCGATGGTGTGCATCATCTTCAGTGCATGGTGTCTTCATCACACCGCCTTTAATTGCTACATATAAGGATCTCAAGGCCTTCATTTACCATTGGTATGGCCGACCAGAGAGGGCTCTCACTCCAACTACAGTTAACGCCACACAGTATGTTCCCGCAGCGCCGCCCCACAACACATCGAGAGGTTGCTGTTGATACATGGTCATTTAACAGCACAAAATATTTTCACTATGTTGCTTTGCTGGCAGTGGGCACTTCATAGGATGCTATGCAGACACCTCAACAACTCTGTGAACCCTGGTTGTGGGTTTTGTGCTCATTGCTAGTGTTGACACAACCAATCCACCATTCTCCACAGCATTCATTGCATTGCCCTTGGCATACCTTCTTTCAACTGTACTAGCGTCTTCATGGTACAGATGTCTGTAACTGGCTCAATGGCTATCCAACGCTGCCGCCTTCATGCCCCCATGTCTGCAAATGCTCACACATCTCACACATCTACAGTCCTTAGTTGCTGACGAAGCTATTGGAATGTCTGGAAACCCAGTCTGAGCCAGAACAAGTCCGGCCCTCTCTATCAACTCCAGTTCATCTGTTAAGCAGCTCTGTGAAACTAGCTCAGCAACCAGACATGCTGGAGTGATGTGACACTTACTTGCACCTACGATGACGCACATGTGCTTCCATTGTTTGCCTGCCTTTCTTTTCTGAACCAGTGTGCACCATCCAAAATGGTGTTTTAGAATAACGGTAGTTCCCTTGCTCATAGTGTAGGTGCCTTAGGCAAGGCAATGATGCGAAATAGACCTTTTGCCCATCACTGCGTGGAACTGCCATTTCGACAGCCACTGTGATGACTCCAGTACTTCTTGAACAAGGTGTCATCACTTAACCTTGTTTCATCATGGCTCTTCTCCCTATTTGGGGCATTTGGCAGCTAACACAAGTCATCTCATGCTGCTGAGCACTCCCAAGTTTTTGCCAAATCTGGAAACTTACTCCATCTGTTGCCGCTATCTGCCTACAGTCCTGCTCACACCGAGTCTGTGAGCATCGCAGTGAAAATTGTCATAGCTTGGAGCCTTGTTATCAAGAAACCCTTCTAGTGAGCTGTGTGCTGAGCCCTGCATGCATTTTACTGTCCACTTTCCTGGTGCTTGGATCACACAGTCCAGAGCATGGTATACTTTAGACTGGTCTAAGCAGTTTGATGCTTTCAAAAATGACACCATAAACAAACACAAGGCCAGGAACTATGCTACAAATGTTTATCATGTGCTGCTAGGTTTTAGAAGGTATGCTTAGGTTAGATGAAGCACTTTAGTAAGTAAAAGACATAGGTTGGCAGTGTGGGAGAACACTCACTCACACTCGCTCACCATAATTTCTTCCAGGCCCCGCACTGACTCACGTTCACACTCACCTCCACTCACACTCACAGCACTCACTCGCACTCACTTCCACTCACAGTCACTGGCGCTCACTCGCACTCACCTGCACTCACACTCACTCGCACTCACCTGCACTCACACTCAGTGGCACTCACTCGCACTCACCTGCACTCGCACTCGCACTCACCTGCACTCACACGCACTCGCACTCACCTGCACTCACTCGCACTCACCTGCACTCACAATCACTGGTACTCACTCGCACTCACCTGCACTCACACTCACTGGCACTCACTCGCACTCACCTGCACTCACTGGCACTCACCTGCACTCACTCGCACTCACCTGCACTCACAATCACTAGCACTCACTCGCACTCACCTGCACTCACACTCACCTGCACTCACACTCACTGGCACTCACCTGCACTCACACTCACTGGTACTCACTCGCATTGACTTGCACTCACATTCACTGGCACTCACTCACCTGCACTCACACTCACTCGCACTTACCTGCACTCACACTCACTCGCACTCACCTGCACTCACACACACTGGCACTCGCTCGCACTCGCTCTCACTTACACTCACATTCACTGGCACTCACTCGCACTCACCTCTTTGAAATGAGTGCGAGTGTGAGTGAGTGCACTCATGAGTCACTGTGCCGATCTATACCGCTCCCAATTCGTGTATATTAATAACGAAGCTTCCAATTTAGCACCTGTTGCATCGGGAGTGCGCCAAGGCAGTGTTTTTGACCCAGCTTTATTTTCAATATACATAAAAGATTTGCCTTCCGGATTACATGGTAACATCCGTCTATTCACTGACTATTGTATTTCGTACCGCGAAATTAATCACAGTGATAATCACCATATACAAAATTCTGCCTTTTCTTGGTGTCAGGAGTGGCAGATGACCCTAAATGCCGAAAAATCTGTAACGCTAACAGTAAGAAAGAAACAGATATCTGAGTTTACTTACATTATTAATGACACAACTCTCATTTGTGCATTTCAGCGTAAATATTTAAGTGTCACTTTAACATACGCTGTCCGATGGGAAAGCCATGTTAACAAAACAACCTCAAGTGGAAATCAATGTACATGCTGAGCACTAAACCGACTCTTCTTTCTGAGAAGACACCTTCGTCTTGCGGCCCCAGATAAAATTTGCTGTCCTACAAAATGCTTGTTCGAAGAGTGCTGGAGCACGCCAATATTGTTTGGTTTCCATACACAATATAACTCATTGCAAGAATGGAAGGGGTGCAGAGGAAGGCAATAAGGTTATGTTTTAATAAATACAAATTAATGGATTCATTGACTAAATTATTAAAAAGAGCTGGTTTATTAACACTGCAAAGTAGAGCAAAACTAGCACAACTCATGGTGACATAAACATTCATGGTGACATAAACATTGACGTCAGCCCCAAACTCTCTCTGTCCATCTCTCTGTCATTGACATTAGACGTGTACATGCTTGCCGCCCATGCTCGCTAAGCTCCCCTTCGGTCGGATTGAGCCAGGAGAGCGGTAAATAGAGGGAGAGATTGACTGTCCGTATACTTTGTTAACCACTTAACGCCAAAACAAACACAAAAGGGAGAACAAAGCGGTATCTATCATTGCATCTTCGCTTTTTCTCCATGTATGCGAGCGTGCGTGTCTGTTACTCTGTGCTAACTTGGCTAGTCCCTCTTCCGCTCTGTCTGTTTAATAAGGAGCCTGTACGTGTACGTTTAAGAGGGAAGCAGGAAGAAAATGAGGAGCCATTCCACCCTCTGAAGGCTGATGAGCAGCGAAGCTGTAGCAAATCACACGGTATTAAACGTCTTCACTCAGTGGAAGTCATGGCAAAATTTGCCGGTCATGATTTGGATATGTCTGCCATCAGCGCTCCAGCCCATACATATTCCCTGGTGTATTAAAGAAAATGTTGCAGTTTCACTCGAAAGGCGAAGCTTCGATTGCGATAGCAAATGAGTAGGTAGAGAGCTATACGAAGCAAGGATAGTAGTTTAATGGGCCGTATAAACTTGTACACATTCACCTACTAACTAAATAGACAAGCACGGTGTCACGCGCGAACAGGTAAACATGAATGCATCTCGCTCGATGACCGCGGAAACTCGCTGTCAGAACGCTAGAGTAAGGAGGCGCAGCTATAGCCGCGAGCGAATTGACCTTCGTGCCGCCTCTCGCTTCAAAGCGAACTAAACGTCGAAAACACGGCGCATACGAAGTAACTGGCTCTAGTTGAACATTGTTCACGTCGCAAATCGCTTTGAAGAGGAGGCGCGCGCGCGGGCGCCCTTTTTCTACGTCGCAGATCGCTTTGAGATACGACACCCACGCGGCCGCCGCCGCAGCAAGACGACCCCCCCCCCCAGTGCCTGACGCGTGACAGAAGCAGCGCGCTTCCACCCCGCCTTTTGCCTCGCGCGCCCGAGATTGAGGAGCAAGTGTCGGCTGACCCTCGCAAGCTTGCACTTGCACACGCAGCGTACCGCCGGCACGCTGCGACGATTTTACCGTGTTTGGACTTTATACGGAACCTCACAACGACGCCCACGACCACGGCAGAAGTTCTCTTGGAGTGTCCATATAATTGTTATCGCAATATAATATATCCGCTCATCTCATTATACATTGTGTCACTCATGCCTGATGCTTGGATTATTACGACCTTAGTGAGTGGTTTCTATCTTGGCGTGCACAATCTGCTAGTGCGATAAGTCATCACCGCTAGTGAGCTTGTACACACAACGTGCCTTCATTTTTCCGCAAGCAAGCTGAACCGATATCACCTCTGCTTATCATTCAAGCACTCACCACCATTCATTTCTACTCAGTCACTGGCACTCACTCTCACTCGCACTCACTTCCAGTCGCACTCACTGGCACTCACTCCTCCACTCACACTCACTGACACTCACTCGCAGTCGCACTCACCTGCACTCACACTCACACGCACTTGCACTCACCTCCACTCACTCATGTACACACTCACCTCTACACACCCAGAAGCACTCATCCCGTTCACACTCACAGCACTCAGTCACGTTCACACTCAGCTCCACTCAGCACTCATTCACGTTCACACTCATCTCTACTCACACTCACAAGCATTCACCACGTTCACACTCACTTCCACTCACACTCATTGGCTCTCACCTCCACTCACACTCACTGGCACTCACCTCCACTCACACTCACCGGCACTCACTCGCACTTACACTCACTGGCACTCACTCTCACTCGCACTCACTTCCACTCACACTCACTGGCACTCACGCGCACTCGCACTCATTTCTACTCACAGTCACTGGCACTCACTCGCACTTGCACTCACTTCCAGTCGCACTCTCTGGCACTCACTCCTCCACTCACACTCACTGACACTCACTCGCAGTCGCACTCACCTACACTCACTCGCACTCACCTCCACTCACACTCACAGGCACTCACCTCCACTCACTCACACTCACAGGCACTCACTCGCACTCACCTGCACTCACACTCACTGGCACTCACTCGCACTCGCACTCACCTCCACTCACACTCACAGGCACTCATTTGCACTCACCTCCACTCACACTCACAGGCACTCACCTGCACTCACACTCACTGGCACTCACTCGCATTCACCTCCACTCACACTCACAGGCACTCACTCGCACTCACTTGCACTCACTCGCACTTACACTCACTGGCACTCACTCTCACTCGCACTCACTTCCACTCACACTCACTGGCACTCACTTGCACTCCCACTCACTGGCACTCACGCGCACTCGCACTCATTTCTACTAACAGTCACTGGCACTCACTTGCACTCACTTCCAGTCGCACTCACTGGCACTCACTCCTCCACTCACACTCACTGACACTCACTCGCAGTCGCACTCACCTGCACTCACACTCACTGGCACTCACTCGCACTCGCACTCACCTCCACTCACACTCACAGGCACTCACCTCCACTCACTCACACTCACAGGCACTCACTCGCACTCACCTACCTGCCCTCATACTCACTCGCACTCGCACTCACCTCCACTCACACTCACAGGCACTTATTCGCACTCACCTCCACTCACACTCACAGGCACTCACTCGCACTCGCACTCACCTGCACTCACACTCACTCGCACTCACCTCCACTCACACTCACAGGCACTCACTCGCACTCACCTGCACTCACACTCACTGGCACTCACTCGCACTCGCACTCACCTGCACTCACTTTCAGTGGCACTCACTCGCACTCACCTGCACTCACACTCACTGGCACTCACTCACACTCGCACTCACGCCTTTGAAATGAGTGCGAGTGAGTGTGAGTGAGTGCACTCATGAGTGAGTGCGCCGACCTATGGTAAAAGAAGCTTAGATGCAATTTTAAAGGATGTGCAGTGCAGGAGAAATGCAATGCCTACACTTGTGTCTCCACAAGTGATGGGTTTGTTGTCAGATGTAGCACCTTGTCATTTGAGCTCAGTTGGTCATCGTGTGACCAGAGTGGATACTGCTGCTTGACAAAAAGGAGTCTTTGTGGTACCTTGCTGGCAGATTGATGGTAAGTCAGTAATATCCCCTAATGGCAACAAAGGCAACAGTTTCTTCCGCCATTACGTGCCTTTCTCATCTTTGCATAAGGTCTGTCGGACAACTATTCCAACATATTTAAATTCTGTTGCAACTGGGCACCTACCTTGATTATGAAATCATCGCCTTTTCATGTAATTGGCACTCGAAAGGTATTGAAGGCGTAAATCTCTCTTCGGAATTGTTGTAATTTTTTCTGGCAGGTTTGGCTGTGTCCCCAGGGGTGTCCTGGGTGCTGGAGCGCCAGGGCATATACCAAATTCTGGTGCTGCTGTTTGATGAGCACCACCATCAGGTTCACGCAGGCAAGGTAGGTAGCCTCTCTGTGTGCTCAAGTAAAGCATCACAGTCTAGGGTTTGGTTGTTGCAGGGCCTGCAGCTGCATGTCCACTTACCAGCCGAGTATTTTGACGTGCTCAACTCCACGGAGAATGGTACCCTCTACCAGGTGCGCCCACTCCGGACGGGGAAGACAGTGATTAGGGCACAGCTGCAGGGGTGCCAGCGACTGGTTCGTATAGCGCAGACATCTTTCAAGTTCCCTTGGGATGCCTGTGTTTTAAAGTTTTGTATTTTTGAATCTCGATTGTTTTGTTTCTAGACATGTTGGCAAGTCAAATTGAGTGCTGTCCAGCTAAAAAGAGAAAGGAAAGAACAGACAGAACATAAGCTGGGGCACAAATGACTATTTACTGGAAATGTAGTCTCACAAGAATATGTTTTTCATGGGTCAAAGGCATAATTCCACATGCATGCATACTCTGGCGTTGTGTCACAGCACCAGTGCCTAAAAAAAAGAATGCAGAACCCATGGCACAATGAATGACGATGTTAATGCAGTACGCAAGCAGTGTAGCGATACACTGTCTTGCCACCGCTCTTCAATGAGAAATGATCAGTTCACCAGCTATCGCATTTTGAAAACAACCTATGGATTTCACGGTGGTGCCGCTAGATGGTGCAGCGCATTCAGAGAGAAGCAATAACTAGTAAGCAGGGAAAAGATTGATAGAACCGGATCCATTACAGGCATGGGTAACTGTACAATATAGATATAGACTAAAAGGTTTTAAGGAAGATATAAAGTATTAAAAAGAGACTAGCAAAATGCTAGGCAGCTATGCATGTAGTTAATGCCCAACTACCTCAAGCAGGCTTAGTGACTTTTCGTAATCATCCCGTTTCAAAGGTGATGTCAAGAATTTTGTCATCATCATCAAAGCCTGAAAGAGGAGCCAAGTGGCACTGCACACCTCATGCATGATATGTTTCTCAGCATTCGCATGCGCTGGTGGCTACGCGCATACTTTCTCAGTTGCCCCGCTTGGACTTCTTGGCGCCGCCACTAGATACATGACGTGAAGAATTTTTGACAGTCTCACCATGTTTGCAACCCATTAAAACTGAGTGCCCCATGTGGTACCACACTTTTCTTCAACGGACGCAACAGATCTGCACATATCTCTACGTGTATGTGAGACATGCCGTTCCTTTAATTGTTTCATTATAATCGTTCTGATAGTGCACTGGATAACTGAACGCAGCCGTTTATAATATACAAGCTGCTGAGCTGAGCGGTCATACATTTGGGAACGGCATTACATTTACTCATGAAATATAGGATAAACGTAATATGTCTTTCTGGGAAATCAGACTGGAGAATAATTTATGTTGTTTACACCCCCAGAAATAAGCTGAAGAACGCAGCCACCTGCTTTTTCATTTTTCTTTTTTTAACATAAGCAAATTCTTGAGTTTTACGTGTCAAAATCACGATATGATTATGAGGCACCCAGTGTAGTTTTTGCCACCTGGGGTTCTTTAATGCGCACCTAAATAGAAGTACACGAGTCTTTTTTCCATTTCGTTCCCATCGAATTCCGCAACCTGGATTGAACCCGCGAGCATATAGAATGGCTAACTAAAACCGTTTTCGGCACTTGAGGTCCGACTGCAATAAATGACCCCGTACCAATTACTCCGATTCTGTTACGCGAGAAAGGCGGTAACTTGAATGGAGTGTTGCACTGCAGTTTACTCTGTTTTTTTAATCTATACCAATGCTTCCAGTAAACTTAAGTACAAGGCGCCGGATGGCGCAGATATGCTTTACTTGTTTGAAGTGGCAAGCAGGAAGGTTACATATGTTGCTTCGTCTGCGTTTCGCAAGAACTACTGATAGAAAACTATATGCGCAACAATACACACGAGAGATAAATGCTGCTTCAAGAAGGAGAAAAATATTTTTTCTCCAAAGGGAACCGTACAATAACATAGTAGAATGAAAGCCGACACTGCGGACGCAATGCACGCGCAATCACCGAGCGGCATTAGAAATTGATAAAAAATAAATGAAGAAGAGAAAGGAAAGGAATTTATTCTTCAGGCATAAATACATGTCATATGCAATTATGAACCCCATTTGATCGGTCTGAACGCAAATACCAGCGCGCGAAGTAGTACGAATGACCCTGCCGAGCAGTATCGCTAGAACAAATTCCAACGGCGCGACCTTGATGCAGCCCAATCCACTTCGACCGCAGCGCTGCCCCAGTATTTTTCCACGTCGGGCGCGGCGCCTCACTGCAAAGCATGCGCCACCCCAGCCACTCGTCCCACTCGACCATATTCTAGTACACTCTAATTGCCACTAGAAAATTGTCCGTGGTTGTTGTGTGCCAAGCTAAGACGCTTTGTTTCCATAGCTTGTCAAAACTTTGGCACAAATTGATGACTTGAGCACTTGTGCATGGATTCTTCACCAGCAACATTTGAAAGGCATCCTCATTAATGCCTTTCATAATGTTTATCTCTCTTATGTGTGTCGTCTACGTGCCTTTCACCCCAGAATTTACTAAACCAACATGCCCAGAATATGATCATCGGTGCCACTAAAGATGGCAGTATCATGTTGGCACAACATATTAGAAACGATGACTCAAAAAGGCCTTGGTGTATCTCACTAGGAGATTTCGTCGGGCATGGCTGTAGCACTGGGCAGTGTCCAGTTTCAGAGTTTCGAAGTTACTATGCGCCTCCACAAAATGAAATAGGGGATTTAATAAAATTCTTGCAAGCGATTGAAAACAGGACGCTCCGACGCAGGCTAGCCCGGCTTAACAGAGATATAGAAGCATATGCACAACAGCTCTGTAACCAACAATGGGAAGCAACATGCACCAATATGGATAATCAGTTAGGATTACTAGAACGTGGAACTTCCTCAGGCATCTTTTGAATCCTGAGGAAAGTAAAGCCAGGTACAGACAAAACATAAACAAAATCTTGCTTGCATATGACAAAACTTTTATCGACGAGATAGCCACAAGGTGTTTATCTCGGGCTAAGCCAACAACTCACCCAGATTACACAGGCACCAAAAACAGACAATTAGACGAAAAGATTAGCGAAACGAAATTGAGAGCAGCTCTACAAAAGCTAAATACTACATCCGTGCCAGGACTAGACAGAATAACAAACAAGACGATCCGAAATCTCAATGATGCCTCTCTAGAACAACTTGCCAAGTATATAAACACATGCTGGCTATCTGGTATAATACCACAGCAATGGAAAACGGCCCAGATAATTCTAATACCTAAACCAAGTAAGCGGCTGCAGTTGGAGAACCTGAGACCCATTTCACTCATGTCCTGTGTGGGCAAACTCATAGAGCACGCTGTCCTAGTGAGATCGAGGACAATGACGTTCTCCCGCTTACAATGTTGGGCTTCCGGAGAAATTTGTCGACACAGGATGCACTGTGTCAGATTACCTACGGGACAACATTATGGTTGCTCC
This sequence comes from Dermacentor silvarum, assembly GCF_013339745.2. Taxonomy (NCBI): domain Eukaryota; kingdom Metazoa; phylum Arthropoda; class Arachnida; order Ixodida; family Ixodidae; genus Dermacentor; species Dermacentor silvarum. The sequence continues at coordinate 119,304,966 of NC_051164.1, forward strand.
TTTTCCCAAAAACGTGCATCCACAACGCAATGCGAGCAGGCGCAAAGCTAGGGCTGTGGCATTGCTCCGGAGGATAAAAGCCTCGCCTCACAAGGTCACTTTCGTTGATGCGGCCCAGTACGAGCACACATCGGACTTCGTCACAACGGTAGTCAATCATGACGGACACGTCACTTGTGCGGCATCCATCAGAGACAGCACCCCGGCTAGGGGAGCGGGCTGCGATCGCTCTGGCACTTCTCAACGATGAGAGAGCTGAAATATTTACTGACTCAAGGGCAGTGGTTTGGGCATTTGCTTCTGGTACCATCGCCGCGGAAGCTCATCGAATTCTCAAAAGCAAAGTCATCCAGCCGCATACAATCACATGGTTCCTGGCACATCTCGAACCCCAACTCGACTCCCTCCCCAACCTCAATGACATCGCACACATCCAAGCGCGCGAACTAACCCTCCGCGCTGACGCCACTGCGAGACGAGGCTCTGTCAATTCTAGGCTCGTCGAGTTCCGTGACACTCTCTTCAACTTCAACGAGGTTACAAAACACTACTACCTTGGTAGGAGACTATACCCTCCCCCACACAGCATACTAACCAGACCTCAAGCTGTCACACTACGCATTCTTCGGACGGGATCATATCCCAACCTGAATTTATTTCACCACATCAATCCAGACTGCTTTACGTCCAGACTGCCCTAGCTGCGGACAATGTAGTACTTTAGACCACATGCTCTGGGGATGCCCCTCATTACAGAGGGGCCCGCATCGATGCACTGCAGAGGAGTGGAGCTCTGCTCTTCAGAGCTCCAACCAGTCACGCCAATTTTGGGCTGTCCAGAGAGCCCACGATGCGGCGCTGGAGCTTGGTCCCCCCGTCCCGACGTGGGTGCGGCCTGCAGCTTCGTCGCCTCCCTGAGAGGGGGCACCGGAGCTTCTCAGGACCTTCATTAAAGTTCTTTGTCTGTCTCTCTGTGACAGGATGCAATGCTCCAACTTAAGCATCAAATTATAGATAACACCAGTCGGAACACCAAAGCTATCTTAGGATTGAACCTAAAGAAGGCTTTTGACAATGTTACCCACGAAACAATATTAAACAGAATAAATGAGCTAGGCCTAGGCCAGCGAGTATACAATTATATACGAGACTTCCTTACTAACAGAAAAGCACACATTAAGATAGGAGACCTTAACTCCGAAGAACTACAGATTGGAAGCGCAGGTACGCCCCAAGGTTCAGTAATATCACCGATGCCGTTTAATCTGGCTCTGTTTGGATTACCAACAAAACTACATGAAATCGATGGCCTCAATCATACCATTTAAGCTGACGACATCACCCTCTGGGTGAGCGATGGCATCGATGGACAGGTTGAAAACACATTACAACGTGCAATAGAATCAGTTGAACAATACCTAGCAGGAACCGGACTAGCATGTTTGGCTGAGAAATCTGAGCTCCTCATTTATATACCATCGCGACGTGGCCGAAAACCACGCAACTACGAGGAACGAAACAATCCGGAAATTCGCCTAACTACAGCGGATGGTACGCCCATACCCAAGGTTGACAAGATCAGAGTATTGGGGCTCATCATTGAAAGTAACGGCTACAATGGAGAGTCCATACGTAAATTGGACAATATAACATCTCAAATCATGCGACTACTGAAGTGAATAGCCAACAAACACAGTGGAATGAAAGAAGGCAATCTGCTTAGGCTAGTCCAAGCATTTGTAATAAGCAGAATAGTATACGTCGCATCGTACCTACGATGGTACTCGTCAGAAAGATACAAATTAGACTGCTTAATCAGAATAATCTACAAGCAAGCAATCGGACTCTCCATCACCACCAGCAACGATAAACTACTGCAGCTGGGTCTACACAATACACTGGATGAGCTAATCAAGGCACAACACATAGCACAATATGAACGCCTGTCCGAAACTAGAACAGGTAGGCAAATATACAGGTAGGGTATCATACCCAACATGGTGTCAAAGTAGATATGCCCAGACACATCAGAGGCATGATAACCGTCCCTCCAATACCCAAGAATATGCATCCCACCCACCATCAGGATAGGCGGGAAAGCAGAGCACGCGATATACAAAAGAAATTCGGTAACAGCAAGGACACCATATTTGTAGACTCAGCTAAATACAGACACAAGCGCGCCTACACAGCAGTGGTGATAAGTTGCGAGGGAAAATGCACGACGAGTGCTGCAGTCAACACGCCACACGTAGAAACCGCAGAGGAAATAGCTATCGCTTTAGCCATAGCACAAACACAAGCAGATATAATCATCAGTGATTCCCAGACGGCAAAACGAAACTTCGCCAATGGTCGAATCTTTCCAGAGGCACTATGACTCCTAAAATTAGGTAACAACCACGACAGAAGTGTCCATCTCATCTGGACATCCGCTCACACACTACCACACGGTAGCAATGAGGTGGCGCACCGCATGGCTCGAGAGCTTACGGACCGAGTCTCGGTTAGTCCCTCCTCAGCGACTACCGACGAGTGGCAAGATCGACTGACCAAATTTAATGAAATTACACAAAACCATAGATTGCAGAGGCACACATTCCGGCTGCCTCACCCAAAATTAAACAAAAAACAGTCTGTCGAATGGCGGAAGTTACAAACCAGATCCTATCCGAGTCCAGCTATCATGCACATAATACACCCAGATTTATACACGACTGACAAGTGCAGACATTGCGACTCTAGGGCCACCCTAAAGCATATCCTATGGGAATGTGCGGGTATAACACACGATAACCGTGATGCAGCCTCAAACAACGACAGTTTTTGCGCGCACTGGGAGTCTGCGTTGCTCAGCTCAGACCTGCGGCACCAACTCTGGGCCATCCAGCGAGCCGAGGAAGCCGCCAAGGGCCAACAACCCTTGGCCGAAGCCTAGGTGGGGTCTAGGCCCACCCCACCAAATCGCAGAGCACTCAATAAAGTTATTTCAATGAATTAAGCGATTGAAAAAGGCTCTGAACCAACCAAGCATGATGGCAGTGCCCACAACGCTGCGCGATGTTTCTCCACACTTTCCTGCTGTACAGTTCCGAATCACTTCTAAGTCACTGGTGAGGTAAGACTGTGATGGATGTTAGGCAGATGATGCCTAGTCTTTTTATTTCGAAAAAATCATTTTTCAGTTTGCATTTTAGATAAGAGTACGCATTCCTTTTTTCCTGTGGCACTTGAGCAGACGAATTCTGTGGGAGACATTCATGATAAAGATGAGATATGTGCAAGCCACGGTATTTGTTCGATTCTCTATGGTTGATGGGAACTGAGTTTATGTAATAAGTATTCTGGCTAATTTAGGTTTTGCAGGAGCATGTCATTAATTTGCATTTAATAATGTTTAGGAGCATGTACCATCATGTTTATATGTCACTGTTCCACTAAGGTGTGATGACATTGTCATGGTTTAAATGGTGGTGTAAATGACACAGTGATTTGTGAATAGTCTAAGATAGCTTTTATGTTGGTCAGTAAGTTATTGATGCATACCAGGAATAACAGAGGGGACAGGCCAGCACCCTGTGGGACACTGGAGGTAGCATGCTTAATGAACAGTGACACCTGACATACAAGACAACTGACATTCTAAACTTGACATATGCTACTGCAAGCTAAGCGTTTTCAAACCGTTAAAAGAACACTGAGAAGAATAAAATTCCTGTGGTTAACAAAAGTTTCTTGAAACTGTAGAGTTGATTCGTTGTCACTCACTCTGACGTTGTGTAGTTCAGCTTGAAGCTATGATGTTGGTCTGGTGTCGCTAATTCTGACGTCCGCGTAACTGAGCCCGAAGGTGAAGACACCGTCAGGTCATCACAGCTTGTCTTCTCACTTATGCCCGCTGATGTCATGGAGTATACTGGCAAAAGCATGGCCTCGAGTTGAACGAACCATCAGGTTGAGGCTGGTTCGCTTATTTGTGCCCACCCATGAAGTGTAGCCGCAGGAGTGCGATGTCAGCCGAAGCGCTGCCAGTGAGGCCTGTACACAACCAGAATGGCTCAAACTCAAGAAGTCACCCATCTGTCACTGTCCCATTTCAGAACTGGGCTGTTTCTTCTGCTACATATGTTCAGTTCATTATGCATTTGCCTTTTTACTTCCTTTTTCGTTCTCATATATGTTTTATTTTTTTTTCTTTCCTGTTTATACTTTTATTTTCTAATCTCTTTCTCTTTTGTTTGTGTCTTTAAATACCTGGCAAGCTGACATGAACGCCCAGGAAAGAACGAAAATCAGCGCACACATGAAAATGAGGAGAGAGAGGCACAGACGACACTGCAGTGCTGTTTCTAACTCTGAACCCGTTTTTGTGTATGAACTGTCTTTTGTTTGTCATTAATGAAGCAAGCCCAAGTATCTACTTTGCCCAGGAAGGATGTTGACAACAAAAGTGGTCACTTGGTTCATGGCTCCCATCAATTCCAGTCCTGTTTTTAAATTTAGTACCAGCTCAAGAGCTTGAATTGAGCGTAGACCTAGGAGAGTATATTGTGTACTGTGACACAGCCAGGTGGCGCAGTGCTGTGGGGCTGCATCTTTGTCTTATTGATTGTGGGGACCCCTTGGACCCCCTTTTTCGGTTCTTGCGTGGCTTGGGCCCATGTGATCACTGGGGGCATGCCATTCCAGCCTTATTGTGGATAGTGTACATTCCCCGCGGCATCTGGTGCCGGCGCGACGCAGAGCCTGCTGCTTGCTCGCGCTGCTCACGTTACCCCGTGCACCATGCACACGAACAGTTCCTGAGGAGTGAGCCCCTCTCACCCTCTCTTCGGCATCTCTCTCCTTCACCATCCAAGGTACGCGGGCACCTTCGCCCGGCAGATTCACCTTCGTTGCTCTTGGCTGTCGAACGTGCGGATCCACTTGATCCTGCGCCCCTCTGAGCAAGGTGGCCCCCTTTTTGTGGCAGAGCAAACTTCCCGGGAGTTTTCACCCATAGTCTGTGACTGCCACCCTAGTGCCGTAACCCCTGTATTGTACGCGCATTCTGTACATAATAGGGAATAAACCCCCATTCGTTTGTACCGCAGCTGGAGTCGTCTCTACGCCTTGCCGGTGAGTCAGCGAACCTGCCACGGCGCCCCTGGTGGGGCTGCATTCTTGTTGCCCTATTGCTTTGGGCCACAATGTTGATAGTTGACTGCTAAAACAGGTTTCAGGTCTTTGTTTCGAACTCTTGTAAGCTTGAGCAGAGAAACTGCAGCGTTAAATGAAGCTTGTATTTTTTGTCAAGACTTGAATTTTTGTCTTTACTTTTTTTTGCAGCATTGGCCACTTTTTGACTTTTTTTCATGTTGGAGAGGAGAGAGCTGGGCTAGTTTGTTTGCGCTTCTTTACGGAGCATTTTTTCATGTCTGCACTGTTTAAACCACACTTTCTTGTTGGGAGCAAGAAGAATCGGAGGAATAGAGGAGCTAGCTTATTTGTGAGTTGCAACCATATAAGGCATGTACACAATGAAGCCAGATCTCCCAATGAAAAGAGCCTTTCAATGGTGGGTCACAGCCAGTTTGAAAGTTTAAGGGCTGGAGCTGTTACAGTGGTTCCCAATGTATTCCTAAATGGTCATTTGAAAACATTAATTACGAGTTTTGCAGGAAATGTTTTGCTGCCAAGGCTAATGTCAAATCATCAATACTTCTTTATGGGCGAGTTGGTACATCTTGAAACCTTGGGTAACAGCGCAAAACTGACGACCACAAGAAGGGAGACACAAAACACACAAGCGCAGGGAGACACACAATTGCTGCGCTTGTGTGTACGTGTCTCACTTCTTGTGGTCGTCTGTTTTGCGCTGTTACCCAAGGTTTCAATGTCAAATCAGTTGTAAGAAAAAACAATAAGTTTCAGTTAGTGACAATGAGGGGGCCAGTTTAGAGGTTGCGATGGTGGTAGGTAGTGGTTCGAGACTGCGCTCCTTGATGGCTCAAGTGCATGATGGCAGTGCGAAGGAAGACAACACAAATCCATATACGTATATTTCCCATTATTCCTATGGTAGTTTAACCACATTTCCTTCTTAGTAATTTTAGAGGGAAACTATGGCCATTTCTAATAACCACTGCTGTGTGATGAAAGACCTTTCTAAATCAATGCACCAAGCGTGGTGCATTACACAATGTTTGGTGCTTCTAGTGACGCATTTTTTGCATACAGCACCCACTGCGATGGTACTGGACAGGGGCGGCTGCAGAGGTGCCAAAGTCTTTCAGCAATGCCCACAAGGGTTGTCAAAGAAATGACGTTGTAGGCCGTGACGGCGTTTCCTAGACCTTTCCAGAGGTAGATTACAAAGAATGTGTGGGGAGCCAGCTTGTAGAGGCGAACTTCGGCCGTGGGATCTGGTTAAGAGGAAAAAGAATTCCCGTTGAGTTCCGCTTTTCAGCCTGTGTTGTTGCAGAAGACCAATAACTGCTTGTTCAGGCATGCGATGACGGATGGCTGCCGGCAGTGCACAATTTGAAATGCTAGTGGGGTGTGACGGAATGTTGTGTCACTCATGTTGGGACGGGAGAAAGCATGCACTGTCAAAGAATGTATGCATACTTGTTTTGTTGTTAGGAGCTGTTATGTGACTCCACCGGAGAATGTGGATTGACTCAGGGGAGTTGGACTGAGGCTTTAAAAACGACAGCTCAGGTAGAGAGGGAACGAGGTGTTCCGGCGCAGCCCAGGTAGATGTTTTGCTGCTGGAGAAATAAACACTTATATTCACAGGACATTGGCTCTTCCTTCGCACTGCCATCATGCACTTTAGCTATCATGCACTTGAGCCATCAAGGAGCAGAGTCTCGAACCACTACCTACCACCATCACATCTCTTAACTGGCCCCTCGCTGTCACCAACTGAAGCTTATTGTTGGTTGCTTACAACTGATTTGACATTAGCCTTGGCAGCAAAACATTTCCTGCAAAACTCGTAATTCATGTTTCCATGGAGAGCGATTGCACAGGCCATAGTGTCATTGGCAGAAACTTTGTTCCCAGTCATTGTATTTGCGACGTCATGCATGCGAGTCAAAAAAATTATGCATTGATTCTGTAAAATAACACAGTTGAGCATGTTAAAAAAGAAAAGAACCACTGTTGGAAAGGACTGCCTCTGTATCCATTTGTTAAGAACCAGTGGCTTGCAGGATGGTGCACTGTTGCGAGCCACAGCATCAGGAGAGCAAGAGGTGTCCATTGAGGAGCCACTTTCAGTGCAGCCCGAAACAGTGTGGCTTCCTTGGGACCCAGAGAAGGAGCCAGTGTACACATTGCGGGCACATGCTCGGGGTGGCACTGGGGCCCCAGTGCATTGGCAGCTAGAGGCAGCACCAGCCTGGGCGGATGTTGAGGCCCTCGGCACTGTGGCTACCCTGGTGACAAGGGGCGGCCCCGGCCATGTTCGACTGGTGGCTCATGATGGACACTTCACCCCAGCCAGTATGCAGGTGTCACTTGCCCCCATCGTAGAACTGGAGGCCCTAGGCTCACCAGTGCTCGAGGCAGAGTTGCCCAATGGAGAGTTGCTGGTAGCTGTGGCCATGTACGGGCGCCACCGTAAGTTGACCCTGGAACGTAGCAATCTATAAGCACCTTAATATCATTGTGAAGCTCAATAATGTGCAAGTTTGCTTTCCCTTGCTTTCTGACGCAGATGTTGTCTATGATTTCGTCATCCGTGATGTCTGTATTGATGCCGTGTATTACCCCCTCCAGGAGGTATTCAGGGGTCGTTACGTAGGCAGACATCGGGTGGGTCTTGCCGTTTAGGTTGAGCTGCTTGAGTTTCTCAATCCGTTTCCAGAGTTCTTCGAGCGTGGTGCTGCCGATCACAATATTCGAGCTCGGTCTGATGCGGATGATCCTGTCGTCGCATTTAAATCCCGCGGCGGAGCCCCCCGCGGCTTCCATGATGGCGCGCGCGCCACCTCATATGTCTTGAGGTCGCGGATGGCGAGCCCTGGTTTCGGTTTTAGGATGATCTTTATGTCGTTCCGAGGGGAAGGAAGCGCACGCTGACTCGGGCGGCTCTTTCTCTCAGCCTCCGCTGACTTCTGGTCGCTAGCGGTGCCGCGGCCGCCTGCTCCCCTGGAAGTTCCGCTATCTCCCTTGACTTTTCCCTCAAGGCCAGCCGGGTTGGTGGCCCCTGCGGCGTTTTTGGTTGTGCGCTCCTGCCTCCTGATCTTTTTGCGTGCACGAAGAGACATGGCGATATCCCACGTACCTCCGTTCGGGTCATCTTCCTCAGTGTTCGTGACTGCAGCCGAGACCTGTCTGTTCGTGGCGGCGGGGTGGAGCTCAGTCTCCGAGACGACATCCATGGAATTTCGGCGGTCCAACGTGGGTTTCGAGGTGGTACTTGACGTTCCGTGATCATAATCCATGTTTTCTTCGCCCTGCAGCGGTTAACCGCGTGTGGGCTCGATGTAATTTCTCCTTCGGCAACCCGGTAAGATGACCGGCGAGGCTGGTCGGCGTGGTCGTGGCTTTCAATCCTCACAGTGAAAATTCCTGGATCCGCTTTGCCAAAAAATTGGTGTCAGTCGATCCGGAATGACTTTATGCACCACCATAGCAAAAGTGGTGAAAATCCATGGAATTTATCAAACTCGTGAACGTAAAGAGTCGGGAGACGATGTGCATGCGTCCGCACTCCTCGGCGCCACCTGGCGATCCCAATAATGTGCAAGGTTTTCCACAGTAGGTCCTCATCTGGTATTAGGAAAGTAAAGTTTTTTCTGAATTGGCTTGACTGACGGCTTAGCCCATGGTGTGACTATGGCTGTGTAAGTGCTTCTTTATGATGAGAGCACTGCAACAGCACCGGTGAAATGCCAGTTTCAATTCTGCTTGGTTCTGTATGCAAAACATGCATCACTAGAAACACCAAACATTGTGTAATGCACCAGTCTTGGTGCATTGATTTATAAAGGTCTTTCATCACACAATAGTGGTTATTATAAATGGCCATAGTTTCCCTCTAAAATTACTAAGAAGGAAATCTGGTTCAACTACCATACTAATAATGGGTAATATACGTATATGGATTTGTGTTGTCTTTGTGCTTGTGGCATTATTTATTGTGCTTTATCTTCTGAATTTCTAAATGCATGAGAGCAGTAAGCTTTTAGACACGTGCATATTTATTTAGAATTGATGCATTTATAATGCAATATTTTATTGTAAATTATCAATTCACTCAGAAAGCAATTTTAAGCCAGAAGGATGAAGTTTAGGCAAATTCACGTACTACCCATAACACTCACCCTGGTGCCATACCCGTACACAATAGTACCAGAGTGCCTTCTAGTAATTTTAAAACATTAGCTCTGCTTAGTCAGTTTCCCATTGTCGGCGTCAGCGTAGCTGTCTGCAGTGCAGGCTTTAGCAGCGCCCCAGAAGGTGCTTTTATTAATGGAAGCGCATGCCCAGTTGCACCAGTGTATGCTTAGAGAGGAGTGTGGAACAAGTGAAGTGCTTCCATGGAACACATTATCGCAATAATTTTTTTTAAAAGACCTGGTATGACTGGAGATAATCTTCCGTTCCCAAGAAGTTGAGTGGTGCCCATCCTACAATGTTAACGTTTCATTCCCCTGCTTGCGACCGTAATCGAGCACGGACAAGCTTGAGCAGATGGCAGTTGGTTTCTTTTGGAAGTGCTCAATTCTTATCAAATTCGAAATGCAGACAGCGTGTTTTGTTAACTGCATCAATTACTTTATGCAGTAACAGCTGGAAGAAACACACTGATCTAAACATCTTGCTTGTGTCATGTCAACTATGCGCCAATGGCAGCTCTCTATGGGAATCTGCTCTATGATGACACATAACAGCCGCGGGCCTTGCCATCAGCCTCGAAATGGGTGAGGCGGAGGCCTGTGTTTGGAAAGTGAGTGTTTGGAGAGAGGTCAACTTTGCTCTCCGCTTGTGAACTCTACGTGCCGCGCAAGGGTGCAAAATTTGGCTGAGATGTTCAGAGCTGCTCATGCTCTCCACGGAATGTGCTTTCACACCAAATCGGAGCGGTTGTTCAGGGCCACTTTAAACATTCATGTTACTCACTTGCAACCGTCCTGTAGGTTTTTTTTTTTTAGGGACTAATATAGTTATGAAACTGTGATATGATAGGGTCACATAATTAGTAACACTACACAGTGTATATACCTGCCTACTCTCATGAATTGTTCTGTAATGTTTGTGAATTTGGGCTGGTTCTACAATTTTATGAATGTTACGTGAAATTTTACAAGAAATAGGTTTTGTTCGTGAAAGACTTTAAGGTGTTGAAAGATGTGGCAGGGCAAGATTGCAAAAAATGCATTAAGAAAAAAGGAAATTGTGATGGTACCCACGTCACCCTCTTATGTAGGGCAAGATGCCATATGCAGGGCACTTTCTTCGAACTAATTTGAAAGGAGTACTGATGCAAAAATTTTGTTATTATTTTGCTGTTTTTAGGTGGCTGTTGACTCCATAATTACACAACCTTTCGTGTGTCTTGTTCAAAATGCAGGCCTAGGGCAGCGCAACTTCAGACATGAAAAGCAGACTATAACTGTATTGAGCTAGGAGAACATGTATTGTGCCTGACGAACATGTCATAAACGTGGTATCACAAACAACTCAAGAGTGCGTACCACGAGACTGTTGTCACATCAGGTTTACGTGACGTGAATAGTCTCCTCTTGTGCATCCGAAGTTGCACTGAACGTGGCACACGTTTGGATATGTCGCATTAACCGTAATTAGTTATTTGTTTCACTCTTAAGGTATTGAGGCTTCACAGTTGACAGCTATCCAATAAAGAAATAAAAATGAGACAAACATTTTTTGTCAATACTCCTATAAAACATGCTGCTGAAGCAGGCTAAATCGGCAACAGCAAGGTTGCTGCAAAAGTCACCGTAATGTAAAATAAATGTGTTGCTTGTCTGTCTCTGTTCCAAGTTTGCTGCTGCTTGTGTACTGCATCAGAACGTAAATCATTGTTAATAAATGTGTATGTATCCCACATGTGCTCTGGGCACACTTAGAAACAAGTGTAGATCCAGCACTATGTTGTACTCTAAATGAGATGAAACTTGTTTGAGTTAGCGGGGTCGCAACAGCAGTAGCACACTCATCGCCTGTAGCTGTTAGCAATCTGCATCACAAGGACGAAGGCAAAGTAGGATGCTTGTTGAGGAAAGAATGATAATGCAAGAGAAGTAGAACATGTATCTAAATACATTGAGGCTTATGGGAAAGCTGGCATGATGAGCGGCATCGGAGCCAGCGATGGAAGAAGACGACGAACGTGCGAACAGTGGCCCGAGCAGTGGCCCAAGTCGTGGCTCGAGTCGTGGCTGGGCCCTCTTGGGTGTGGCTGGCCAATACTGGGGCCTGCTGGTGCGGACTGCAAAATCGTGCGAAGCCCATGTTGATGAGTGTAATGTGAGGCTCCGGCTGTGTTTTGGGATGGACCATCGTCATGGGAAAGGTGGGCGGCACGCGTTCCACAGCCAGTAGCGTCTCCTTCCCTGACCTGGTGCTTGACCATCTCTGCAGTGCGAGATGCACCTGTGGCATTCGCTGAGGAGCACTTCCGCCTGCTCCTCCTCTGTCACTCTCATCGGGTCTGGCATGGGACCCGGAGGTGGCGGGGTCTGCTGCGCACTACTTCTGCTCTTGGTGCTGCCGTTGGAGAAGGGCACTGCCAGTTTGGGTGACATCAACGCAATGGGGTCAACACCGTATCCATGAGCGGCCCTCGGTGGTACAGGACGCAGACTTCCACCCAGTCAGCTCGGGAGGACATGGTGAGCGGTGTCCGGTCAGATCATGGATCAGATCGCAGGGGTTCAAGGCCAGTTGTCAATAGTAGTGCCAGCAGCACCATTCGAGTGAGGATCATCATCATCTGCAATCTTCCCCTCCTGTTACCTGCGTGGTGCAGAGCAATGCGGTCTCTCTGCAGTGGCATGGCAGTGAGCGAGCAGCTGCACCTTCCGGCGTTCTGCTGCCTGCTCTCATTAAAAAGAGGTCAGGGTGGAAGACCAGACCAGGTGTGCATCCGAGAATGGTTTAGGGTCTACGGTTTCTTGCAAGACCTCGACAATTTGGAGGCTGCACCACCTGGTCTGCCGCATTTCGCGAGGCGTATGTCCGGGAAAACAGCCAGGTTTAGAACCTTCAGGTTCCTGGAAGACTTTGGCAACTCGGACGTTGCTTGCTCTGCTAATCCTCGTTGAGTGCAGTAGTCTGCAAGGTTTATCCGCCGGCCAGGATGCCGTGCTGTCGCTGCAAGCCATCGTGACCCACTGCCGTCAGCCTCTTCGCAGAGCGACGGGCAGTATGGGAACGCCGGCATGATGAATGCCAATCGGAGCCAGCAGTGGAAGAAGACAATGACAAATGCGCGAGCAGTGGCACGAATGGTAGTCTGAGCCGCGGCTGGGCGCTCTTGGGTTGTGGCTTGCCTGGGCTGGGCCCTGCTGGTGTGGCCTGCGAAATTGTGCAGTGCTCACAGGCTTCATGCCCTTTGTCATAGGTGGAAAGCTTTCATTTTCGCGAGGGGGGGTCAACTCTAGCCTCTCTGGCTGCGTCGCTGCTTGAGTGGAATGTTCTCACATTTTTGACGCCGACTCGCGTGGATCCTCATCCAAGTCGCATCACGTCTCTTCCGGTGTCGCTACTCCCACGCTCCTGGAGATGTCGCCTGTGTCCCGGTCGCCATCAATGACGTGCGAGAGGGGCCTTGCGGGTTAGGCCTATCTATGGGTTCGGCCGCTGCTTCCGTCCGGCGCCTTGCTCAAGTGCTAACAAGGCGCCCCGGGGACTATCTTGCGTGCTGGTCTGCCTCAGAAGGGGGATCTTTGCTGGAGTGCCCGAAACTTCCGTGAGAGGCTGGAGCAGGTTCAAAGAGCCTCACTTGAACGTCGCCGAGGTCGACGGCCACACCCTGGACTGCCAGCGTCACGGACTTCTTGGATCGAACCTCCCAGGCTTCCGTCGCCAGTGTGATGCTGACACCACAACCTTCTTGGTTCAAAGCCACGCCGATGATGACAGCCTGCGCTCCCTCTTCCATCGATCACGGCTTGGGTCACGCGCCTCGAGCGCTCATGCTGTTTGGAACACCGCATGCTCTTCATCGTCGTCGTTCTTCCACGTGTTGTCCCTTTACTCATGACAGAGTCAGATTACAGCTGTGTCACGTTCATCTATGGCTGCTACGCCACGTCGTCAGGTCTTCTTTTGTCAGCGTATTTTTGGCTTTGCTTTGAGGCTTTATCGGGATGGCGGCGTGTCGTTGCTACATCGTCATGATAGAATGTGAAGCATTGTTGGTAGCAGCGGAGGATCTTCGGCATTTCGACATAGAGCAACCGAACCTCCATGGGTTGCTGCTTTTAGTTTTCTGGGTTAGAGCTAAGGGACTGGCCGCAGGATGGTCTAGTATACAGTCGGCGCTGTGGCAACACGTAGCGGCCTGGTGACGGTTAATGGGACGGTCGTCGAGGGCTCCACTGAGTGGCGGCGAGGTACGATGGCTGCTGACGATGTTGGCTTCGTCATCGGGGCTTCCTACTTGGTCTTGGTCTTCTGGTCGTCACAGGTAAATGTTCGAAATCCGGCGGCAGGCTTTGTAGCCTGCCCTTGGATTAATGGTACTGGGCGACATTGGTGCTATCTTCGGGGTTCAAGCTTAGATCACGGCACTGTGGGGGCGTCTGTTACATGAATTCAGACGACCTTCACCAGATGTCACATTGTAGTGACTGTGAAGAACGATGCAGTGTCAGAACTGTGAGTTACAAATTTAACTTTTATTGTGTGAACTTGTGCCCAGCAAAGTAAGTAACACTCAAGCACAGCGATTACGGCAAAAAAAGTTTGCGATCGTCGAAAATCTGAAATGCAGGTCAAGCACGTCAGCTTCTATACATGAGTCGTCGAAGGTTCCAGGGTAATCGATAGTGCCTGTGTGCCTTGCAGAAAGTACTACGCAATTCGTGTTGTGCATACAATCTGATTAAACAAGGTGCGGCGAGAACATACACAACAGATAGAATCACCAATAACATTCGAGTATGTTCCAAATAATGGCGGCACATCTTGCTCTGAGGGATAACACTAAGTTGCTAGCGGCTGAAATGCAGTCCCTGGAAAAAATGCAGTCCCTGGAACAGGTTGATACTGACATTACACATGTCAGTATCAACCTGCAAAAAAAAAAAAAGGCATAACTATTATGGGCAATTCTTTTTTGTTCTCAATTGCGAATGTTGGTGCCAGGAAATTGTATGAAACAAAATTGTATCGACAAGGTTCTACTGTACAAAGGCTTGCATGAATCATTGCTGCGTGAAAAGCCAACACGCACTGTGCAGATGGGGCCTTGAGCAGCCTGAGATGTGCATTGCCGTTTTTGCAGCTTCGGCAAGCTTACGTTTGCGCTTGTTTAATTGGGGCTGGGTCAGCAGCTTCTTCGGGCAGTGCATTTTGGTGGGAAGTTTTGACGTGCCCACTTGGCGAGAATCGTTGCAGCATGATATGCCGATGCCGCCAGAGCAAAACATAATGCTCACTTTGTGCTTCCTGCAGCAGCAAACATCTTCCCTTGACATTCAGGGTGGGGCTGTCCTTCCTTTCCCTCTTTTGTTTCCTTAAAGGGACACTACAAGTAAATACTACGTTGAAGTGGCCTGCTAAAATGCCACTCTAGAAACTTGGCACTGCTTGTTTTGTGCCAAGAAAAAAATTTGTTTACGAGAAAATGGCATCTGAAGGGCCCGCGTGCTTTTAGTGCAATTTGCGCACCCCAAGCGAGCTAGTGGTGGCGTTGCATACGCCATCATTGCCCTTTAATGTCGTCGAGGGACGGCGCTGTGGTTTTCTGCACAAAACGCAAATGCACGGCCATGGAGATACTGCGCTAAGGGAGATACTGCGCCGCTGCAGCTGCTCTTGGTCAAGTGGCGTTGACCGTTTGGGAGTCCCGCGACATCACATGGACGTGGCATTCTCTGGCACTCGCAGTCTATGTGAGTTTCGCGAGCCAGCAAAACCAGTGCAGCATTATGCAATACTGAAACTTCTGAAATGCAAAAGCACATGTGGTGCAGAGTTGAGAAAACTAAACCTTTCGACTGCTGTGTCGTGTTAAGTGTAACGTGAATGAGTTCTTTTTTCTAACAATCTAATAGAACTGGACAAGTAGCATTTTCTTTCGTCGAATAATGCAATACAATTATTTTTTTATGATGAGTGGTTGAGGACTAGTTACAGGTGTTGGTATTTGAATGTCCTAGGGGAGTGTCTAATTGTGTCCTGCATTTACCTCAATTTCTCGATTACTGTAGCTCTGTTCACTTTAATATTGATACCTTAGACAATCTCGAGCACTACTAACCTATAACTTTACCTTGACTTCATATTTGCCTTTAGTGTCCCTTTAAGCCCTTTCTGCCTGTGTAGAGCAGCAAATGAGATGCGGGTTTGGGTCCTCTTTCTCTTCTCTCTCTCTTGCCTCAATAAGAATTGTACACTGCCTTTGTCCTTGTGACGCAAACGGCTGACAGCGTCAGGCGACAAAACTGTGCTCATATCATCCGCTACTGTTGCTACCTCGCTGACTCAAACAAGGTTCGCATCATTTAGATTCTAACACTGTGCTGGGTCTGCATGTTATCACAAATTTTAACGTTCATAGGTTGGTAGGTATGGAAACATGATTTTCCACACTATGTGGTAACAGCATAAAGCTAACTACCAAGTCATTCAGGTGCATTCATAGCACAGGGCCCATTACTGCTATGTGAAATGTGCACGTACTGTATAGTTGTGATATTTATAGCTATTTGTTTTCAACTCCTGAGTGTGTAGGGTATTTCACATGCTCCCTGGCTTTCTGGTCACAACCCAGACTACTTGGCATAAAAGCCTGGACGCATGTTCTCGCATCAGTCACTCACTTTGCATGCCATAATTTCCAACATGCGGCCTCACTCGAGTGATGGGCACTTGAGAGAATGATGCGACATTAATGTAATGCGACATTAATGTAATGCTTATGGAAACTGTGCCTTTAGGTTCATACACCTATTGACTTTAGGCAGTCGGTGTGCACTGAAAGTGAGTGACCAAGAATGTGTCTTTTGCTGTTGTCATGTCGAAGCCAAGCCCTGTGACACTGTGTGTGTGTGTGTGACCTCTTCAGCCAAGGACCAGCAGCTGAGGCCATTTGATGACTGCAGCCAGGTGTTGCTTGATGTGGAACTCGTGGACAAAAGCATCATCAAGCACCTTCCAGGTAAACTCTCCCTCAATCTGGTGACATCTAGCTGCATCCACTATGGCACAGCTTGTCAGAGTTGGAGTGCTCGCAATACAGTTGTGCGACGCCTTTGTGCTTCCGAGGGCCTCCATGTCCTTTGCCTCCAACCTGGACATCCCGGGATGTCCAGCGCATCTTAAAACACTGTCCCTCGGTTGTCACCCCGCTTTTTGGCAGTATTCATGTAAAGTTGGCTTCTTTTTTGTCGGTACAAAAACTTCACTTTTATTTTTTCTACCATAAATGCGTGCTTCGAGTGTCGCAAACAAGTAGCTTATCCATGGCCCTTTGGAAATAAGAGGGAACATGCATTTAGCTAGCTGAATGTGAATAAATCTTATTTAAGAAACAGAATGTCCACTGAAATAACAAATGCATTCTTTACTCTGTGTGCTGGTCTCCAAACAAAACGATAAATGCTGCTTCACATGCTGCCCGAGCTCGTTCGCAAGATCAGCGTGATCGAGGCCTGTGGGTTTTCTGGCCTGTTGTTGTAGTTCACGGAGGCACTTTCTTTTTCATTTTTTCTCCATTTTCTTCCTTCTTTTATTGCGATAGCAATTATATGGACACTTCAACCGGATTTATCCCGTCAGCGTCGCCGTATGCCCGAGCGGAAGCGTGCGGGGATGCGCGCTATCACGGAGAGCGAACGCATTCAATCTCCCACACGCAAGCAAGGAAGCGGGAAGGCAGCATCGGAGGGAGCGGGGGGGGGGGGGGGGGCGCACTTCTACTCTGCCAACAACCGCGCTCGTCGCTCGCCCGCACCGTCTCTTATCTCCACACTGCTCTGACCTTTATGCGCCGTGCATTCGCCGCTCAGTTTCCGTTGAAGCGACGGACCGCACGTACCTTCGCCGCTGCAGCGTATGCGCTTGCTGCCAGAGTATTGACAGTCGTTGTCTGCAGTCAATCAGTGTGATCTATTCGTGTTTGCTTGTGCGCGCTCACACCACGCTTGTTCATTCAGTTAGTAATAGTCAGGCCACATTTTCCAATGCACGCTACACATGCAATGCTGCCCGGATCGGCAGTGCAGCGCTACAGGTGTGTCTCTTAGGGTGAAACTGTGACATTTTTTTGTTAGTTTCGTTTCGCTATACGTTTTCGCCTGTCATGGTCACACAAAAAAAGTGCTTATTAATATTCATAATGTATATATTCCATTATTGATGAAATGAAACAAACTTTCCAGTCTAGTGCCTATATTTTGTAAAATATGCTTTACTTAGGCGCAATAAAACTTAGTTTCAGTGTGATTATGATTGTTGCCTGCACGTACTGGGTTTTTAGTGGATTTTTGCTCTTCGTATTGTGGGTTTCGAGCTTTGTGGGATCTTGACTAGCAAGCTTTTTTTTTTTTTTTCTAGTTGGCAACACTGCTTTACACTTTCTCCATTTCCTCTGCTCTAAGATGCATGATCACAGGAATGTTGGCCGAAGGATAGGGGTCCTTGTATTTTTCTTTTTCGTAGTGCACTGTTTGCGGTCACTGACGACCACAAGCGTATTGCGGTGCACGTCAGTTTCACGTACACTGTCAAATGATGCAACGAACATGTGACATTGACAGTTCAGTTATAGGAACGAGAACTGTTGACCACTGTTCTTTTTACATTCCTTTTTTTTCGTGAAATTTGCATGTCATCGCAAAAGTCATTACTTACAGTGACACTAGCGTATTTCAATTTAATTTCGAGGCGTAGACAGACACTTTCTGTAATTCTGTAATTAGGTTCTGATTTCGTTGTATGTTAAATAATTGTATTTCAAACCCCAATTACCAAATGTCATATTTGAGAGCGTCGCCTAGGGTTTCCCTTATTTCAGGGTCAGGCTCGCTTTCCTCTGGCTTTGAGTTGCTGAGCACATGTGCGCACAGCGGTATGTTGGTACATGGAGCGGAGCAGGCGCAGACGCAGCACTCTATGGGGGCTCGGTGTGCTCAAACCTGTGGTGGTCATCTAGCTTGTGAGCATCTCAAGTGCGTGTGCTGTGTAAGCAGTGAGAAGAGAAGAAGCAAAGCTGGAGAGTGAGACCACAAGTGTAACTGAGCTCTGTACCAGTGATCTCACAGTGTGCCAGCTCTGACTGTTGTGTTTATCCAACCTAGCCAAAACAAAAGCCTTCAATTTCGTGTTGATGTTCCAGTTCTTCCTTTGCTGTACAAGCACCTGTTGACAGTCAAGGAACCACACCCATTCGATGGAACTGGTTTATCATGATGCCTTTGTGTAAAGCACAGTTCATGTCCTGGTCCGTTTTATTCTGTGGCTTGTTTTCAGCACACTGCTATCTATACACACTCGGAGTGTTATACAGTTAAACCTCGATATAACGAACTTCAATATAATGAAATTCTCTATATAACAAAGTATTTAACTTTTTATAACTTCTTGCCTTTAGAGCACCATGTATTTAAAACCTCAATATAACGAAGTGCATTTATACTGAATTTTCATGTAACAAAATTTCACTGCCGCTGCCGAAGTAATACCGAGACACCAAACAGAGACTTCCACGAACGCAGATTGTCAAATTGTCAAATTACAAGCAGCTGCTTGCGAACACAGCTCTCGAATTGTGTGCCGCGTGATCATCGAAGCGAAGCAGTGTCATGTCCCATATAAAGTCCAAGTGCAATGAGATCCTATTGTGCCCCACGTGCTGTATGCTTTGGGTGCGAGTGAGCCAAGAAGTATGGTGGCTTGATGAGCGCTGTCTTCCCACTCAAGCAGGGGGGGATGTTGGGGCAGGTTGCCGCACACCTTTTTTTTAGTGCGGCCATGGCTTTGCACGGCGGAGCGCATATGCAGCCTGCGTGCCCTGCTTTAGAGGTAATCAACCGTGTGTGCATATATCTAACAAATTGTCACATGCCTTGTGAGAGAATGGGCGACGCGACGTTTATTGAGGGTAGCGGCTCCTGAAAAGCATGGCACTGGGAGCTGGCTACTGAGCGGGCGGAGGAGCACGCGCACTTATTATACGTGACCTTCGGTATTATACGCGAAGGTCACGTAAGGCAAGATGCGATCCCATGTTTTGTGCTGGACGTCCATGTACATAGAGATCATGTCTTTGATGGTCTTGTTTAATCGCTCCGTAAGTTCATTGGACTGCAGATGGTAAGCAGTCGTCTTTCGATGGCTGGTGTTGCTCAATTGAAAAATTTCGTTCATGAGCTGTGCCGTGAACGCCGTTCCTCTGTCTGTGATAACAGTGGATGGGGCACCATGACGCAATACAATGTGACACAAGAAGAACTGCGCTACCTCAGAAGCCGTGGCTCATGGGAGCGCCTCTGCTTGGCATAGCGGGTTAAATAGTGGTGACGATCATCCACTTGTTGCCGTTGATTGGCAGAGGAAAAGGCCCAAGGATGTCCAAGCCGACTTGGTCGAATGGCTTATGAGGTTGTTCGATGGGTTGCAATAACCCGGCAGATTTCAGGGGTAGTGACTTTCGTCGCCGACATTCACGGCAGCCTTTAACATACTGTTTGACGCTTGCCGCAAGCCCGGGCCAGTAATACATCTCGGCGCCCTAGCAAGCGTTCCTGAGTAGCCGATGTGGCCAGATGTAGGCTCGTCGTGGCAAGCGAAAAGAATATCGTCCCGCAAGTCTTTGTGAACTACTAGAAGGAAGGCTCGGTCATTCGGGCGGACGTTCTTCTTGTAGAGCACATTGTCTCGTAAACAGAAGGACGTCAAGACACGATGTAGATGGCGTGCAGGCGCGTAGCCAGGGGGGGGGCTGATGGGGCTTCAGCCCCCCCCCGAAATTTTTTCGTGCGGGCATGCACCACCAACCAAAACTACCACCGACGCCTGCAATCATTCTGGATTTTGTCTACAATGTCTTTTTCAGGCTCGAAAAGACATTTCGGCACGAACATTGCGAACTCGAGCTGGATTTCGTGACAACGTCCTTGCACCTGGAGTCACGTAACGCAAGGAGCCCCATCCGAGCACAAGCTTTCATCGGCTTTTCGATAGCGAGCGGGCGCGTTGCGGCACCTCGCAGCGGCCGCGGAATATACGGAGCGCATGGATTTCAATTACGGAACTTTATGGGTATAAAGTTCTCATAAACTTTTGACGCGAAAGATGCGCTGACATTTCCAAAGGCATGCTTTAAAAGATTTTCAATTCTAGAACTTTATGGGGTTAATGTTCTTATAAACTTGGGCCAACATGTGCGCACCAAAACGCTCGTGTCCAAGCCGTTCCATAAATGGAAGCGCGCGCTTGCGATCTCCCACACACACGAAAATACTAAATATCCCCGTGACCGTCAGCTAGCAGCTGATAATTTTCTCCAAACATTTTCAGGAAGCGTGCCCAATGTGATTGATCAGCTGGACCAGGGTAGGCAAAGTAAATTATGAGAAAACAGAAGAAAGTAAATGGCCTACTATTACGATTTTTTTTTTTTTTTTTTCCGGGCGACAAGGTCTGGCTCTCCGTGGCCACAGGGACAGGGGCCCTATGGATATAAGCAATGCCCCTGCTGAAAATACAGGCATTTTCAGAGTGCTTCTTCGCATGCGAGCTGATTGTGGAGATACATATCTGAAGAACCATTTGGAAAGTTGCGCCAGTAATGCCTCGTATTTAAGCCCGGACGCACAAAACCAAGTTATAGAAATTTATGGTGACATTATCAAAGAAAGCCTAGATTCAAAAGCAGGCTGCTTCTCCATACTTCCTGACGAAACGACGGACATCGCTGGAATCGAACAGCCTACTGTTTCTGCAAGGTACCTAAACAAGTATGCCAACGACATCAAGGGATTGTTTTAGGTTTTAGCACCGGAATAGATGCCCATCTCTCATTGCGACAGCAGGTTCTACGTAAATGTGTGAATACTGCTGCAGCTTCTAGTCACCCTTCCAGTGACCACTGCCAGCGCAGAGAGAATATTTTTTTAACAAGAGTTTACTAAAAAACTACTTGCGCTCTACAATGTCTGTGGAACGCATGGTTAGGCTGGCGCTTCTATACAGCCACAGAGACGTCGGCATCAACGTGTCTGAAGTCATTGACCGCTTCGCTCAACTTTCCCGCCGAGAGAAGTTCGTCCTTTAGATAGCGAAGCAGCAAAAATCAATGCAAGTAAAAAGCACTGTTCCTTCAGGTCCATAAGTTCTTAATTATGTAAACGTGTGACCGTTCATTAGCTTTTAAAACCGTAGAAATTTTCGCCGTTTATTCTAGCAGTTAGCATCATGATCACAATTATCACGCGAATACAAAAATTACGAGAATACCAATAACCAATTATGACCGACCTTGCTCATTGAAAGCCCGGCCCACGCGGCGTTCGCCAAAAACACACTCGGATATTGGGTAGTTCAACTTGCCGCATCATCTGTGGCCTTCGCTTGTCCTTTTCTTTCATTTTCAGCTACCTGCTTTTATTTCTTTTTTGAAACGAAGGAATACCCTCCTTTAATTTTGGGTGCAGAATAATTGTTGGCGTTGTGCAGACAGTTAAATTAAACATTTTCGTACTGATTTATGCATTATTCCTCTATTATTCTACCCACATGGCGCTGTCGCGACCGCTGCATGGCCCAAGTACATATCACGATTTCTGCGATCATAGTTATGTTCTTGCCTAAATCATCTGTCTTTCTGTGCGCAAAGTTTACTATCTGTGACTGCGCAACATATTTATTTGTCTTATTTGACGAATTATATACACTAACGTTTGCTTAAATACGTAGATTTATTGGAGACTCTTACGTATTTTTAAATATCTTATTGGTTTTGTGTATACAAGCAGTGAACTTTGTTTCCAGCGACTCTTTTTTGCCCTTTAGCGAGTTGTATCTTCGCATTTGAATATTTCATTCTTTCTTCGCAATTTCTAATATATATTTTGCAGAACTCCCACTTCTTATTTGTACTCACTGCTGCGAGTATTATCTCGGTGTAATTACAATACACGACGAATTACAGCTGCTAGTGCGCTATCGATTGCAACGAGGGATAGCGTCATTGAGGTTTCTTCCTGGCCGTTGCATATGTAGAAAAATGTAAACAAGGTTATTGAATGACAAAGATTCATCAAAATGTTTGTCCTCAACTTATTCATTTCATGGCCTTTACGTTTTTCATATAAGCTGCATGCACTGCTTTCCTGGTTTCGAACTGATATTGACCCTTTTCGCGGCAATCCCGTGGGTGCTGCCATATTTGATCACGTGGTGACGCGTCCATTGCTTGCCTCAACTGCCTCCATTGCCTCCTTGTTTACAATGGAAGTGTATGACGCCGGCGCGGCTTAGAAAACATCTGTTTTCGGAGATATCATGGACGGAGACTAGATGGATGACACGAAGCTTTGATCACAGCTTCAGAGAACATGCAAGAGCGCTTTCGGAGCTGATTAGGTTAGGCAACATAATGCTTATATGACAACATAATGGCATAATCAGCGTATATGGTGCTTGTTCTAAAAGCGGGGCTAAATATGAATTCCAAGCTGTCCGATGATATATTCAGTCAGGATTAGTGTGTTTTGCTCTTTGTTCTTTATTAGGCAAATATTTTGAAGCAGTGGCTTGTCAGTTTCTGACTCAGTGAAGTTCCTATCTGATTATTTTCTGCCTAATCACTCGCGGGTGTGCTCAGTTCCGGATCCGATAGATTTGTTCTTTCTGCGCACAAGGCTTCAAACGTAGCGGTTTTGTACATTGTAATACCTTGTAGCAAATATATATTACAGCTAGTAACTTGTTTACTCTTGTGGACCACCACGAAACATTCACCTTCGACCATTAGTGCGCTATAGGTGTAGTCCGTCATTTATTGCGTGTATACAGTGCACATATATTCAAGTGTGAGTATTCACTTATTCTTGATACGTCGGCGATAAAGTGGGCGTAAGTTTTCCTGCCATTTGGACAGATGTGTATAGATAACGTGCACGAAACTTAATATGACAGGAAGCGGTGCTACTCCCTTTGTCATTGTTTAACGAGTGGTACTCATTCTTGCCGACGTTATGGGGATGAAGCCCTTTCTTTGAAGGTTAGCGATACAAGGCTGGCGGATGAGCAAATTTCTGTATCCTCGAGGAAAGCCGTACATCACGAAGTGCCGGTAACACGTTCGGACAGTTGCAGCAGCGGTCCGCGAACTTCGCCACACAGATTCATTCTATTCCTTAACATGCCAGTCACTATTTTTGCAGCCAACTACTGCACACGTCTTCAATCCACATTATTCAATCTAGCATGATTGGAGCACAGTGTGTTAGCGAAAACTCAGTTGCATTTTCGACAGCTGATCGCATAGAAGCAAGGTAGAAGCGGTAATGGTTTCGTATTCGTGCGCGGTCGCTGAGGAGAGGTATGGCGCGCCGCCGTGAGCGCCATCTCGTTTCTCTAAAACACACTGCTCCCCGAAAAGGGTCAATAATTCTAAAGTTCATGTGATGTTTTCTTTACTTATTAATTAGACAAAAAAAAAAACGCGGAAGCATTGATATCAGATATTTCTGCCACAATTTTTGGGGCATATGAATTTATTCTTTTATGACAACATACATATTTTAATCGGACAGTGCATAGCGTTCAATAATTCGTTTGCAGCATCTAATATACAACGGAATTGACAATGCAGTTATTATTCATGCATTTGATCCCTCGACAAATTCTATAAGGAGGAGGCCGCGCTGCAACCTGAGCCCCCCCCGAACAAAATTTCTGGCTACGCCACTGATGGCGTGGTATGGATGTTTGACGGCCCTCGAAATGGTCGATCAGAGGTCGAATTTCAGCGTCGTCACGCTGCCATTTGAC
The DNA here is from genome assembly GCF_013339745.2 of Dermacentor silvarum. Lineage (NCBI taxonomy): Eukaryota > Metazoa > Arthropoda > Arachnida > Ixodida > Ixodidae > Dermacentor > Dermacentor silvarum. Next base: position 119,329,155 of record NC_051164.1, read on the forward strand.
CAAGTCCGGCGTAGTAAGGGCGCCCAGGAAGCCGTCGTCGTCCTCTGACTGTCGACTGACAGATTCGGCGGGAGCACGCGACGTGTCGGCGTCTTCGTGCTTGTGGCCAGACTTATAAACTATAGTGACGTCAAATTCCTGTAGCCGCAAGCTCCACCGTGCCAGTCGGCCTGAAGGATCGCGTATGTTCGCCAACCAACATAGAGCATGGTGGTCTGTCACCACTTTGAAGGGACGGCCATAGAGATAAGGGCGAAACTTCGTGATCGCCCAGGATGACCGCGAGACACTCTTTTTCTGTAGTAGAGTAGTTCGCCTCGGCGCGGGACAGCGAGCTGCTAGCATAAGCTATTACTCTTTCTAGGCCGTCTTGACGTTGGACGAGTACTGCGCCAAGGCCAATGTTACAGGCGTCAGTATGCACCTCGGTGTCAGCCTCTTTGTTAAAATGAGCAAGGAAGGGTCCTGACTGCATGCGTTGTCGTAGTTCAGCGAAGGCCGCCTGTTGCTCATGTGTCCAGGCAAATGGCGTGTCATCCCTGGTAAGGCGAGTCAGGGGTTCCGTAATCTTCGAGAAGTTGTCGATGAAGCGGTGATATAATATGCACACAAGCCCAGGAAGCATCGGACGGCCTTCTTTACCCCTGAACCCTTGCGTTTGCCAAAGCGTTTGCTTTGCCAAACCATAGTGTTTGCCAAAGAAATACGTGTTGTATTTCTTTGGCAAACGCTATGGAAGTACCGCGGAACAGGTGTCGATGCTCGTTACTGAAGTTGGTGACAAGCAACTGAGAACGGCCATCACTAAGCTGTAGCACACTTCTAGCAGCACAAACACCTTGCATCAGTAGATGCAATAAGTTACTTTCAGCGACCACTTCGGCTTCGTGCATTCCACCGCACATCACTTCGACTAGGACACTGGTTCGCGGAGGAAGCGTAACACTTTCGGTGGAGACACCACGACGCCCTGAAAGGGCGTAGTCTCAACGCTTGTGGTCGTACCCGTCGAGTGCTCGGTCTGCTGAGAAGGTGATTACACTTCCCCATAGGTGAATAACAGCGCCGTATTCTTGCAGAAAATCAACCCCGAGAATGACTTCACGGGAGCATGCGCGTAGGACAAGGCAGCTTGCCACGAATGTCGTTCCTCGAATCCGAACTCTTGTCGGGCAGGTTCCCAGTGGAGTAACGACGTGACTGCCAGCCGTACGAATCTGCGAGCCATGCCAAGGGGTAATTGGACTTTCTTCAGAACCGTTGCCAGCTTCCCTTTTAAGATAGAATAGTCCGCACCGGTATTTACTAAAGCGCTAACCGCGTCATGCGTCGATCGTCGGCGTAATGTACCGGTTGCTCCTGCGGAAACACAGCGGGAGGAGCGGCAGAGGGATACGCTGCAGGTGCGCGTCATTCTGCGATGTATTGTACCGGTTGGGTAGATGAAAGTGTAACCGGATGAGCCACGTGAACTAACAACAGGGGTGGTGCAAGGAGTCTCGGGGCTTCCGCGTAGCTCTCACTGCGGTGTATAGTGGGTGCAGGCGTGGTGTAAGCAAGAGGACAGGTGGACCGGAGCGCTTGGTGAACTTCATCTTTTATGACACACTCAATAGAGCTCACCGCTGCTTGTGACGTGCCGAAAGCTTTCTGTATTTCTTCGCGCACCACAGTGCGGATTAGTTCGCGGAGGTGGTCATCGTTGCTTCTGGTGGCCGTGAAAATATTGGTGGTGGATGTCATGTTCACTTGCCGCTTGTACAAATTTGATCGTTGCTGAAGCATCTTCTCCATACTTACAGCCTCAGATAAAAATTCGGCGACAGTCTTTGGAGGGCTCCGCACAAAAGCAGCGAAGAGCTGCTCCTTCACGCCTCGCATCAGGTGACGCAACTTCTTGTCCTCCGTCATTCCCGAGTCTGCTCGTCTGAAGAGGCACGTCATATCTTCGAAGAACGTGCTAACACTTTCATTGGCAAGCTGAACGCGGACCTGGATTGCTCGTTCGGCTCGTTCGCGGCAATCAGCACTGGCGTAGGTGTCTAGTAACTGACGGCGGAACTCACGCCACGACATCAGTTGCTGCTCACGGTTTTGGAACCATGTGAGTGCGCCGTCTTCCAGGCAAAAGTAGACACTTCGAAGTTTAGTTGCGTCGTCCCATTCGTTGTATTCAACCACGCGCTCGAAGTCGGCTCCCAGTCTTCGACGTCCTCGAAGACCTTGCCATGGAACAACTTTGGAACCCATGGATTCTGAAGTGCGTACCGGATAGTCATTGCGGCGCTTTCCATACCGGTTGAGATGGTCTGAACCACTGTGGGGTCTTCAGGAGGCTGGCCCGGTGGACCGGTGTAACGATTGGCACTGGGGTTGTGAATCCACTGCCAGAAGGGGTCTGCGACATGGGTGATGAATACCCAGCACCTCCACCACTTTGTCACGTGCCTTGTGAGAGAACGGGCGATGTGACGTTTATTGAGGGTAGTGGCTCCTGAAAAGCACGGCGCTGGGAGCTGGCTATTGAGCGGGTGGAGAAGCACGTGCACTTCTTTCTTCCTGTCTGTGCCTGCCTCTTAGCACTGTACCCACTACTACTGGTGGCAATATCATTGTCTGTAATCTTTACTAACGCACGCAGTTTCCTTCCAAAACGTGACGCTTTTTCCAACCTTGTTTTATCACCCAACAGTAATATAATGGTGATAACGAAAATGTGGCTAACCCGCCGTGGTTGCTCAGTGGCTATGGTGTTGGGCTGCTGAGCACGAGGTCGCGGGATCGGATCCCGGCCACGGCGGCCCCATTTCGATGGGGGCGAAATGCGAAAACACCCGTGTACTTAGATTTAGGTGCACGTTAAAGAACCCCAGGTGGTCGAAATTTCCGGAGTCCCCCACTACGGCGTGCCTCATAATCATAACTGGTTTTGGCACGTAAAACCCCATAATTTAATTTTTTTTTTATGTGGCTAACAGAAGATATAACAGATACAGAAGTACTAGCCGACCTACCGGAATTTCATGTCTATTGAAAGGATCGCAAAGGCATGCGGAGGGGTGTACTGATTGCTGTGCACCAGCAGCTATCACAGCAGTTATCGTGCTCTGTAGCCAAAAACATCACTTCTGATCTTGAAGTATTATGGCTAATTATTCACGCTTCCCCCCATACCATCATTCTAGGTATTTGCTACAGGCCTCCAAATAATATTCCAGATTTCACATTTAACCAAATAACAGTTTGAGTGACCTTAGTAATCAACACCCACAAGCAGAAGTCCTCCTTTTTTGGTGATTTTAATTTTCGTCAAATAGACTGGAGCAATGACGTCCCCATAACTATACGCAGTGAGCCTGCTAGAGATTTTGTGGATTTCTGCTTTAATTTCAAGTTAACTCAACTTGTATCAGAACCTACACGCATTGCACTGAGCACTTGTAGCATCTTAGATCTCATGCTAACAAGCAATCCAGAAAGCTTATCATCAATAGCATATCTACCTGAAGTCAGCGACCACAAAGTGATTCACGGCACATTTTCTTTTCAACCCGTAAGACACAATTTATTCAGCAAAACAATCCGCCTTTACTATAAAGGTAATTATGATGCCATTAATAGTGATCTGAGTGCATTTCTTGCTATGTTCGTGAGGTTATGTTCTACTGCACTCTACTAATGAAAAGTGGTTAATACTTAAAAACAAGCTAGGTGATCTTGTTGGCAAGTTCATACCGAGAATAACGTTCCACGGAAACCGCAACAAGCCATGGTTTACTAAAATGCTTAAGTGACTTGAAAACAAAAAGAAACGTCTCTTTCGCTCAGCCAAACTAAACGGACACCCCTCTGCTTGGGGGGAAATATTTTGTGACCGAAGACGATTATCTGAGGGCTATACGGAATGCTGAATTCTCCTTTTTCCACGATGAACTGCCTAAAATGCTTATGAACAGCCCTCGTCAATTTTGGCAAAAAGTTGTCGCAGTTTCACCTAAAAGGCGAGGCATCAATTGCGATAGCAAATTTGTAGAGAGCTATACAGAGTAATGATATTAGCTTTATCAGCTGTATAAACTTGGACATGCAGCAGCACCGGCAACACGCAGAACTGTTGTCGACGCCGTCGGCGATTTGCCCGCGTTTGCTCAAAATGCGTGCGGCGTTGGTGACTGTTGCCGGAACCTCTGATATAAATAGGCACTTGGTGCCGCAGCTAAACGTCGCCTCCCTTCCCTCCCCCCCTCCCCCACGGCCTCTCGCGCGTCGGAAGAAGGCGCATTTGCGCTACATATATGGTGATTGTAAAGGAGGAAAGAGACGCCTACTTCTGCAGCCCTTAAGGCAGCACAGCGCAGAATGCGCGTTTGTTCTCCGCCGTGCGTTCACTCCCCGTGAAAGCGCGCGCCCCTCGCGCCCTTTCACTCGCACATACAGCGTTCGGCGCGCGGCGACGATTTCATCTCTATTGACGTCATACAGAACCTCACGGCGACGCCGACGCCGACGGCAGAAATCTGCTTTTGAGTGTCCATATAATTGCTATCGCAATAATAATAAACCCTCAGGAGGCGCATGATCTGTGTGTTAAATGCACATTGCGAAGTGGTCAACGACAGTGAGTGTGCTGACATTTTTAACGCAGCCCTTTTTTCTGTATTTACTAAAGAGACTTCAACTCCAGATCTTCCCACATCTACTAACATAACTGCGTATATGCCACCAATTATATTCTCGGCAGACGGAATCACTTCGATCATTGTTAACATGAAACTATCATCGTCAGCAGGTGTAGATGATATTAATTCCAAACTCTTAAAGATATTAAACATGTATCTGCTGCGTACCTAACTGTTGTTTTTGCAGTCACTCTCTACAGGCATCTTACCATCCGACTGGAAAGTGGGCAAGGTCGTTCCAGTCTACAAATCGGGCAACAGAGACACCCCACTAAATTATCGTCCTATATCATTAACTAGTGTCCCCTGCAAAATCATGGAACACGTCATATACTCGCATATCATGAACTTCTTAGACTCAATCTGTTTTTTCCACCCTTGTCAGCACGGATTTCGAAAAGGCTATTCTTGCCAAACGCAGTTGGCAATTTTCCTTCACGACCTGCATGTTAACCTTGACAGTAACCTTCAGACTGATGCCATATTCCTGGATTTTGCAAAAGCATTTGACAGTTCCTCATCAACGTTTGCTGCTAAAATTGTCTCAGTTAAATTTATACCCCGACGTACTAAAGTGGATAGAGTCCGGCGAAATGGCGAAAACACCCGTGTACTGAAGATTTAGGTGCACGTTAAAGAACCCCAGGTGGTCCAAATTTCCGGAGTCCCCCACTACGACCTGCCTCATAATCAGAACTGGTTATGGCACGTAGAACCCCATAATTTAATTTTCTTTTTTTCATTCCTGACTAACCGCTCTCAGTTTGTTTTCATTAATAACCATTCTTCTAGCAGACTCCGCGTAACATCAGGCGTCCTGGAGCGATCCGTCTTAGGACCGCTTCTTTTTAAAATTTACATTAATGATCTACCAACGCATGTATCATGTAACTTTCGTATGTTTGCAGATGATTGTGTAATCTACCGCAAAGTTACCAACACATTTGACCGCACATTCATCCAGAACGATCTCAATAATGTACAAGAATGGTGTAATCGCTGGCTAATGAACCTAAATCCTAACAAATGCAGTGATTCCACTCCTGCGCCAATTGGGATCTACTGCGCCATCCTGATACAATCGACGAAAATTGCGCCTATCTGCGCCAGACAGTCTCGGATTTGACTGCGTCTATCGCCAATTGCACCACCGGGGAATTAAAACGTTCAACGTGACGATAGGGTGTGGGGATGCGCGACTCTCACGCGTCCCCTGATGTTGTTTTCCCCGCATGTCTCCTGTAGTTCGGCTTCTCCGCGTGGCTAAGCCCGTGGCGGTCGTGGTGGTTGCGGCGCATTGCGGGAGATGGCGCGAGTGTCGCGATGCTAACGCCGCCGAACGGCGGGGTGACTTGGGAGAGAAAGGTTGAGGTACGCCTTTTTTTTAGGTTGGGATCGGTGAGCGACGCGGACGTCCCGCCTGTGCGCCGATCCACGCTTCGCGAGACGTCTCGCGTGGCTCGGAGCGGGGCACCGGTATGGACGAACACGGATCGTTCGAACGCGCCACCGTTCGCGTGACCGTACACGTGAACGACTAGGCGATGGTGTCGCAGCATAGGGCGAACATATTCGCTCGTTATCGGGTCGCGGTGAGTCGGACTTCCTTGATTTGTCGCGCGTCCATGTCAATGTTCTACTGGTTGTAATTCGGCTAGTGTGCATTAGTGTATGAAAGGTGCAATAAATGCCCTTTTGATTGTTTGCACTACTGTGTTGTCGTTCCTTTGGCCCAAGAGCATGTGTGAGACCCCACAAGGCCGAGCCTTAGCTGCAAACAGGAGACGAGAAAGCTCTAGCGCGTACGTCCCAATTAAGGTCACTGGAACCTGGAAAGTACCGCAGCCCTTTTTTCTTAGCCGCCGCACCGCCGATTGGTCAGTTGCCGTCACATGATCACTTTCCACTATAGATGGCGGATCTAAGCCGCGCCGGAGGAGACAAGCAGACAGACATCGCTCGCACACGCCGCGCGTACGAGTCAGCAACGAGGTCAGATTTTGCATTTTGTATAATTTAGTGTATATGTAACTTTCGTAGACTTAAAACATAACGAAAGGAAATGCCCGGGTGCTGCACGTTCGGGTGCAGCAACCGCCGGGAGTCCGGGAAAGCGCTTTTCGCTATGCCAGTTAAGCGGAAAGAGCGACAGCAAGTGCCGTGCTATCTCTGGCTGCAACGGATAAAGAGCGACAAGTTCACTCCCACTTGGTGAACTTGTTGATATCGCAAAGCTGAGAAGCTCCTTGCGGTATTTCATCGAACTCCCTAAATGCCATAATGTGATGGAAAAGCTTCTTCGCGCATTTGCTTTGAAGACTGCGGTTTGCCTTGGGTAAACAAAGCGAGGAGATGCTCAGAAATATGCAGAACCGAGCAAAATGTGGCTCGAAGAGCGACGGAATACGGGCGGCTGTGTCAAAAATAACAAAGTGTAGTGAGAAAACCACTGCAATAAAGATCGATCGACCTGTCAATGTTAAAAATTAAAATATAGATTTTCTCGTGTGTTGTTTAAAACAACACGAACATGACCTGGTTAATTCTGTTTTAGCATCCCTTTTCTTGTAGTGCAGTCAGGGACCGTTTATTTTCGTAGAAATAGATCTGTATGAAACATTTCGTGCGCGGTTAAATCAGCAGCCACGTTAGAAAGCGATAATATCCACGTGTATAAACGATTTTGTGGCAGCGCTTGATACCTAGTCATCCGAAATAAAAAAATTCTTGTGTGACACACGAGCATTGGGATCGCTTTGCATTTAGAACGGGTGGCGCACAGTTGAATGCTTCACTTTCAGAGTGCAGTAGCCGACCAATTTTCCGGACTTCGCGAGGACTGAAAAATCGAGCAGTCCGAAAAACTCGCTCCCCCCCCCCCCCTCCACCCCAAGAGAAAAAAATTATGAGGCTTAGAGCGGCTTAAGAAAAATGTCGCACTTTCGCCCAAAAGGCGGAGCATCGATTGCGATAGCCATTTAATAGACAGAGATACGAAGTAAGGACGTTAGTTTTATCGGCCGTATAAAGTTGTAAATATGCCCTTACTAACTAAATAAGCACGGTGTCACGCGCGCACAGGTTACATGAACAAATCTCGCTCGATGACCGCGGGCATATTGACCTTCGCGCTGTCTATTCTTTCGCTTCAACGCGAACGTCGAATAATAAAAAAAAAATGTCGCAGTTTCGCCCGAAAGGCGAAGCATCAATTGCGATAGCAAATTGGTAGAGAGCTATTCGGAGTAGGGATAGTAGAGTAGTTTTATCTTCCGCATAAACTTGGACACATTCGCTTTCTAACTGAATTGACAAGCGTGGTGTCATCGCGCACAAGCAAACATGAATAGATCACACTGAATGACCGCAGACAACGACTGTCAAAACGCTGGCGCGGCCGCTGCAGCGGGCGAAGAATCGTGCGGTCTATCGCTTCAATGGAAACTGAGCGGCGAATGGACAGCGCATAAAGGTCAGAGCCGTGTGGAGATAAAGAGACTAGTGCGGGCGACGGCCACCACAGCCAGTGCAAGCGTATCTGTTGGCAGAGTAGAAGCTGCTCCCCCCGTCCCTCCCGCGCTGCCTCCGCGCTTTTTTTATTTTTTGCTTTCGCGTGGGAGATTGCGTTGCCAGTTCTCCTTGCGCTGGGTTGCAAGATAAGCATTTGGTGCCGTAGCACAGCGTCGCCCCGCCTCCCCCCTCCCCCCATACTCCCACGGCCTTTTGGGCGACAATCGCGTTTGCTTTCCGTCGTGCGTTGGCTCTCCGTGATAGCGCGCGTCCCCCGCACGCTTTTCACGCTTTTAGTCGTACGGCGCGCGGCGACGATTTTATCGCCCTTGGAATCTATACGGAACCTGACGGCGACGGCGACGCCGACGGCAGAAATCCCGTTGAAGTGTCCATATAATTGCTATTGCAATAAAACGGCGCATACGAAGCTAGTGGCACTCGGCGCACGCCCTTTGTAACCATCGCAGATCGCGGGCGCACACTTCGGCCACATAGCAGATCGCTTTCAAGATACGGTGCCTGCGCGGCAGCTCTGTCGGCAGCCGCAAGAGCAGAGCGCAACTGCCCACCGTCTCCGCCGCCTTCTCCCCGTGCCCGCGAGCGAACGAAGTCCCCGCGCGCCTCCGGCCGCCTTCCTCTCTCGCGTGCGTGAGAATAAATTGCGGTTGCTGGCTGACCCTCGCAAGCTTTCACCCGCACACAGCATACCGACCGAACAAAAAAAAAAAAAAAAGCAAGTGCAGCTTTTTAGAACGTTTTGTCGGCCAAGGAAGAGCGTGCATGGCCTCGGAGACGAGGGGATAGCGTGCGTGTACTAATCTTGAAGGCTATACAGGGGGGCACTGGACGCCAAGCCAGCGGAATATCCAACATGGCGGCCTCCAAGATCAGGTAGCGTGGCTCGGAGCGAGCGATTTAGTCCGGCAAATCGAACATTGGCTCCTAGATTCGTCCGAAAAATTGCTTGCGAAAATGCATTAGCTCTATGGGAATCCTGCCGGTACATCTATGACTATGACATCTATGAAGTCCGGACTATCCAACAAGTCCGAATTTTTGGAGTCCGAAAAATCTGTCGGCTACTGGTAATTTACATCGTATCTAGCTAAACGAAATGCGGCTTTGTTTGTGGATTTCAGAGGGCCCACTGCGGCAGCCATCGTGCTGTTCTTCACTGTAGCAAGCCTAGAAAACCCGAGGAAGAGCTGCTCGTGTTTTCCGCGCAGTGTTGCCTGCGCTCGCTCTGGCGGTTGCGGTACTTTCAAAGTTCCAGGTTCCAGTGACTTTAGCAGTGCCACGCACGGCGCCGATGCGGCGTCTGCCTTGCAAGGCGGCTCGACGGCAAAGTGCGGTTTCTGCCGAGGCTCGCGGCTTCAAGGTTCATTGGCGATTCATCGGCGGACGTTATCTACTCCGGAAACGCAGCTAGTAGCTTGTTTGAAGCGCTGCATGACATGGGGCCGTATTCTGAAACGTTCTCCTAGGCGAAATTTCTTTTTTCGCTTTCAGACGTGCGCTGATTGGCTGTTTTAGCAAAATTGGATGAGCTGATTGGGTGGTTGAGCCCAACGTCATTCAATTTTGTTCAACCAGCCAATCAGTGCGCACGCTGATTTCGCCTAGGCGAACGTTTCAGAATACGGCCCATGGTTATAATAACTGCGTGCCGCCAATGTGTCCATCATTTCTGTTTCTGGGAAAACTAGCAATATACGAAATGATATCGATTTGTGTCTGTGTGTGTCGCATGCACACAAGTGCATTTTTTTTCTCCACGAGATGTGCAATAGATGGAAATGTTTACGAAACTTCTCGTGAGAACATAAGAGTTATTCAGGTAATTGAATGTAAATTACAACTCGCTTTTTCGAAATACTTCAGGATGTGAAAAATCAGCTGCTCCAAGCTGCTCCAAAATGCCAAATTGCCTGCTCCAAAGTGCTCCAAAATGAAATTTCTGATGCTCCAAGAATTGCTCCAAATCATAAGTCCGCAGTAGCATCACTGCAAATGTAAACTCATGTCTTTCACTCGCTGCCGTAACCCCCTCACATTCCATTGCTGATGTTCCAATAAATCAGTCCAATCATTCAAATACCTTGGTGTCACTCTATCTTGTGATCTGTCCTGGCGCTTGCACACTACTAACATCATCTCATCTGCTAATAGATCACTGGGATTTCTTGGGCGACATCTACGTCATACCCCAGAACAAGTAAAAGTGTTGGCCTATAAATCATTTGTAAGATCAAAACTTGAGTATGCATCTCCCATCTGGATCCCGCATCAGACTTATGTCATAATTGCACTTGAGGCTGTGCAAAATCGTGCTACTAGGTTTATTCTTTCATCATATACGTATTGTTACGGGGAGATTTACAGAAAAGGGGGTTTATTCACACTATGTACAATGTTGGCCAACAACAACAAAGATGGCGAACCACAGTTTCACCTCTTCCTCGTCTCTTCAGGCTCTATGCTTCAGCATCTTCTTTGTCTGCCGGACAACTGGCTCATAACACTACCCTCCGGCGGCGAAAGCACCGACTCGGTGCAGGTGAACGAAGGATACATGAAAAAAACAAAAAACAAAAAAAAAACTAGCACACAAGGTATTGAGGGGTGTCCGGGGCACGATAGGGCTTGAGACGGACAACGTGTACAATGTCCTTGCGGAGAGGAGCAGAGGATGACGAAGGCAGCAGTGGAGCGATTTCATAAGTGACATCAGTTGCTTGGCGGCACACGCGATATGGACCGGTGTACTGGAAGAGCAGTTTTTCGGATAAGCCAACGCGTCGTGCTGGGGACCACAGGAGAACGAGCTATCCAGGGACAAAGTGGGTGGTCCTGTGGTGGCTGTTGTAGCGAGACTGCTGGTGGATTTGAGACTCAGAAAATCGAGTGCGAGCAACTTGACGTGCATGGTCGGCACGTGCAATGGTCTCTTGAGCATATTCAGTGGGTGGGCACCCAGAAGAAGGCACCAGGGTGTCCATAGGCAAAGTAGGGTTGCGACCGTATAAGAGGAAGAGCGGCGAATAGCCAGCGGTCTCATGCCTGGAAGTGTTGTACGCGAATGTCACAAACGGTAGTGCAACGTCCTAGTCGTGGTGGTCTGCAGACACATACATGGCCAACATGTCAGTAAGGGTGCGGTTCAGGCGTTCTGTCAAGCCATTCGTCTGTGGATGGTAGGCTGTAGTCAGTTTATGTTGCGTCGCGCAGGATCTTAGAATGTCGTCGATCACCCTGGACAGGAACTGTCTCCCACGGTCAGTGAGCAGTTGCCGAGGAGCTCCGTGCTGGAGTATGACGTTATGCAGCAAGAAGTCTGCAACGTCGGTGGCACAGCTAGTGGGAAGTGCACGCGTAATACCAAACCGCATCGCATAATCTGTGGCAACGGCGATCCACTTGTTCCCAGAGGTGGATAGGGGAAACGGACCAAGTAAATCGAGACCGACGCGGTGAAAAGGCTCGTAAGGAATGTCCAGAGGCTGAAGATGTCCTGCAGGCGGCAGAGTCAACTTTTCTTGGCGCTGAAAAAGGTCGCATGAGCCCACGTAACGGCGCACTGATCGGGACATCCCAGGCCAATAGAAACGGCGGCGCGCGCGGTCGTATGTGCGTGACACGCCAAGATGTCCCGCCGTTGGTGCGTCGTGGAGCTGCTCCAGGACAGTGGAACGGAGGTGAGCCGGGATGACTAACAACAGGTCAGGACCGTCAGGGAGTAAACTGCGACGATATAACGTGTCGTTTTGGAGTACAAAGAGGCGGAGGGAAGGATCAGGAGCGTGGGAGTGCAATTTGTCGATGATCTTGCGTAGAGACTCGTCAAGGCGTTGTTCGGCAGCGATGTTGAAGAGTTGAGAGATGGAAAGAACACACGGGCTGGAGTCGTGCAGGGCAGCGTCTGGTGGATCTACTGGGTATCTGGAGAGGCAGTCGGCATCCTGGTGCAAGCGGCCAGACTTTTAAACGACGGTATACGAGTATTCTTGAAGTCGCAGTGCCCATCGACCAAGGCGACCAGTGGGATCTTTGAGAGAGGACAGCCAGCATAGAGCATGGTGGTCAGTAATAACGGTGAAGGGTCGGCCGTAGAGGTAAGGGCGAAACTTGGCGATGGCCCAAACTAGAGCGAAACACTCTCGCTCTGTGATAGAATAGTTTTGCTCAGCCGAGGAAAGAAGGCGACTGGCATAAGCAATAACGCAGTCCTGACCATGCTGACGTTGGGCTAGAACTGCGTCGATTCCATGGCCACTGGCGTCGGTACGGACTTCTGTGGGCGCAGATTCGTCGAAGTGAGCCAACACTGGTGGTGATCAGGCGCGGATCCAGGGGGGATGTCCGGATGTCCTGACCCCCCCCTCAGATTTCTGCATCGCCCCCTCGCTCACAGGGGGATGGCCCTGTCGCAAAAAATATGACCACCAGCATTCTACAAAAGTATTTTTCGCGAGTACCAGTGATATCACCCATGTAGAAGTAAAGCTAGCTCGCTCACAAGCTTAGTTGTATACCGTCGGGGTGTGGTGTCGCGAAGTTGCTGTAGTTATTTTTTTTTTCATGAACACCTTGGACCTCCTGGCGCCGGCGGTGCCTTACTCGTCCCGTCGGTGGCGTCGAATGAACGAGGGGACGTCCCTTTTGCCAAGCACGCCGATGTCCGCGCGAGCGCCTTCGCGCCTGATCAACTTAGTTGCCCCTTGGGGTGTCATCGGTTGCCTCATTGGCTGTCATCGGTTCCGCGACCAACCTGCTTAATGAAAGAGACCACTTGCTCAAGTGTTCATATACAGGGTTTGTCCGAAAAGTAATGTGAGTGATTGCATTGTGAAGCGACTATACGTCGCAGCGCGCTAAGACCAGTTGGGATTGGTGGAGGGGGAAGTTAGCTTACGCAGGCGCGGTCGCTCAGTCGTCTGCGACCATCTGGAGCGTAAGGACAAGGTTTTTCGTCAACTCATTTTCATTTACCGTGCAAGCCGTAATGCAGCGCTCGTTGGAACAGAGGATTGCCATCGAGCTTTGTGTGAAACACGGCAAGTCTGCAGTGGAAAGTTTTCCTATGATAAAGACAGCTTTTGGTGATAACTGTTTGTCAGCGGGGGCACAAGGTCTTTTAAGGAGGTTGTGAAGAGGTCAACGATGAAGCCCGCGCTGTACCGCCATCAACGACCATCACCGACGAAAATGTGACGCGCGCGAGAGATCTTTTGTACTCAGACCCTCGTTTGAGTGTCCGTTTAGTGACACAGACAGTAAACATTCCAAAAAGTACCGTTCACGAGATTGTGACGAATAATTTTCAGATGCGAAAAGTGTGCGCGAAGATCTTGCGCAAAATGTTCATGGACGACCAACAATCGAGCAGAGTTGAAACGTGCCAGGAGGTTTGGGACTTGTGCGAAAGTGACCCCCACGTTTTGGACAATGTCATCACAGGTGACAAGACTTGGGTGTTTGAATAAGACCCCGAAACAAAAAGGCAAAGTGCTAAGTGGCACAGCTCGGCGTCCCCTTGCCCCAAGAAGGCCAGAATTAGCAAGTCAAAGGTCAAGACCATGCTCATTGTGTTCTTTGACATCAGTGGCCTTGTCCACCATGAGTTTGTACCCTATGGCACAACCATGAACGCTAAATTCTACGTTAAAGTGCTCAAGCGACTCAAACGAACGATTCTTCGCACCCGGCCGTCAGGGGCGATTGGAAACTTCACCATGACAACGCACCATGCAGCCTGCACCGCCTTCCTCGTGAACCGCTTCCTGGCCGATTGAAAGATGCCAACGGCTCCCCAGCCGCCCTACAGTCCTGACGTGGCTCTCCCAGGCTTCTTTTTTCTGCGCTTGAAAATTCCCATGAAAGGACATCATTTCGCGACAGTTGGCAAAGTCGAAGAGGCTTGCACCAAGGCTGTAAAGGACATTCCTAAGGAGGCCTACCGTGATGCCTTCGATGGTTGGAAATCTCGCTAGAAGCGATGTAACGACGCAGGAGGAGCCTATATTGAAACATTTTATTGTGTTGTACCGATCTGATCAATAATTTCTTTTTAATCGACTCACTGACATTACTTTTCGGACAAACCCTGTATAAATAATAACAACTAACAGCTAAACTAAGAACTACGCATGGGCAACTTTTTTTAAACTGTAGCACTCATTGTGATCACAGTTACACGTTGACAATATCCAGTACGAGCACAGTACCGTTCGTGCGCTACAAGTTTTTCATTGTAACTTCGCAGTTTTATTGCCGTACATTAAGCATAGGAGGGTCAAAGCTGCTGGATCCGTTTATCTGAGTCAGCGTTCTCGCGGAGCGGGGCGAAGTCTCGAGCAGCGGCTGCGAAGTGGGGGAGCGTGACGTCAGCGGCCAACGCCAGTGCGCGGGCCAAGGATGGCGTCGCGTGGTTAGAGAAACGGGAGCAGATGGGCGCCTTGTGTAAAAGGATGGCGTCGCGTGGGAAACAAAACATGAAGACGCTGGCTCGTGCTCTCGGCTACTAAACCACATCGTTCTTCTTGTAGGTGGTGTCGTGAGTCTTCATACGCGGTGATTCCCATATCGTAAACAACCAGCGTAGTGGTTGCCGCGTTGGAGCTCCAAAGCAAACGAAGGTGTCTCAGACGAACACAAAGAGTCTCCTTAAGGAAAACAAGGTGTCCCAACGGAACTCCAAAGACGGACCCGTGCGTATACGCATTTATGATGAACCTGCAACAGATCATCCCAAATTTTATTTCAAGAAGCAATACAGGCTAGGTATACCGGGTGTTCAAAATTAAACATTATGGTTTTCTTAAAATTAGGCACTGGGAGGCACGTGAAGACCACCTGCGCAAATAAGTTATGTGGCCAGGGGGCACAAAGTGAGATGATAATTATCGCTGTCAGCAGCCGAGTTGACTAAAATTGAATAATTAACTTTTTATTAAATGCATTAAGGAACACGACTGCCTCTAAGTTTTCAATACAAACATACCCACTTACTGCAGTCGACAAAAATAATTGTTCAACTTTAGTTAATTGGGCTGCTCACAGCGATTATAACCATCTCACTTTGTGCACCCCTGGCTACATAACTTATTTGCACAGGTGGTCCTCGCGTGCTTCCCAGTGCCTAACTTTAAGAAAAACATAAAGCTTAGTTTTCAACACCCTGTATTATCAGGCACAGCCGCCAAGCACATGGCTTTATTGAGTAGCGTCCTTTACCTATAAGCTCGGAGAAACCGATATCTGGCTTCGCTACAGGTCTTCTGCCTCTTTCTGGGGTTTTACGTGCCAAAACCAGTTCTGATTATGAGGCACGCCGTAGTGGAAGGCTCTGGATTATTTTTGACCACCTGGGGTTCTTTAACGTGCACTACAACGCAAGCACACGGGCGTTTTTGCATTTAGCCTCCATCGAAATGCGGCCGCCGTGGCAGGGATTCGATCCCGCCATCTCGTGCTCAGCAGCACAACGCCTGAGCTGACTTGAGCCACCACGGTGGGCTATAGGTGTAGCTCTAGACGTATAAAGCGCGGGTTTATCATGAGCAGAAACGGTGAATTTCGGTAAATAGGAAAGGCTACTATCATCATCATCATCATTGACAGAAGCTGACCCCCCCCCCCCCCCCTCAGAAAAAACCTGGATCCGCCCCTGGTGGTGATGTCAGTATTCCTATCAGCTGTGAGAAGGCGGACGCTTGTGCAGGACCCCAAGAAAAGGTCGCGTCTTTCTTAAGCAGGCAGGTGAGGGGCCGTGCTAGTGCTGCAAAATCTTTCACAAACCGCCGAAAATAAGAACACAGGCCGAAAAAGGAACGGACGTCCTGAGTAGAGCGAGGTGTCGGAAAGTTGGCAACGGCGCTAACTTTGGCAGGGTCAGGCCGTATACCTGTAGCATCGACAAGATGGCCAAGTACTGTGATCTCGCGGCGACCGAAGCGGCATTTGGCAGAGTTAAGTTGAAGACCTGCATTGCGAAGGATGCGCAGAATAGCCAAGAGTCTACTTAGATGACTGGAGAACGTAGGCGAGAAAATGACTTCGTCATCGAGATAGCACAGGCAACTAGACCACTTGAAACCACGAAGAAGGGAGTCCATCATTCTTTCGAATGTTGCGGGATCATTGCACAAGCCAAATGGCATAACTTTGAACTGGTAGAGCCCATCGGGTGTTATAAAGGCGGTCTTCTCCCTGTCTTTTTCGTCAACGGCGATTTGCCAATAGCCGGACCGAAGGTCTATAGAAGAAAAGTACTGTGCGCCATGCAAAGAGTCGAGGGCGTCGTCAATCCGCGGCAGAGGGTACACGTCCTTTTTAGTGATCTTGTTTAGATGGCGATAGTCGACGCAGAACCGCCAGGTGTTGTCTTTTTTTCTGACAAGCACCACAGGGGACGATGCCCAAGGACTCGTAGATGGTTCGATGATGTCCTTTGTAAGCATTTTCTTGACTTCGGTTTGAATTACGCGCCGTTCAGTCGCAGACACTCTGTAAGGACGCCTATGGATGGGACTGGCGTTGCCGGTGTCAATGCGATGAGTCACAACTTTTGTCTGGCTGAGATGGGGCGAAGCAACATCGAAAACGTCGCTGTAAGCGGCTAGCAAACGACGAAGGTCGTCAGACTGAGCAGCCGAAAGTTCGGGGGCGATCATGGCGTCAAAATGTGCATCAAATGAAGTACTAGTGTCAGGGCTTCCAGAAGACAGGGGCGCATCCATAGTAAGGGCCACAGGGTCGTGTGCGTCTAAAGGTGCTATATGTCCCAGCGTGATACCTTCGGGAAGAAACTGTGGAGTCCGTCCAAAGTTCAGAATAGGGATACATGCCCGGTTCGCAGAAACAGTCACAACAGAGTGAGGGAGGGCTACCTGCCTTGTTAAAAGAGCGTCTAGGGAAGGAGAGATGACGTAGTCGCCGTCACAAATGGCGGAATCAGAGGTCAGTGTGACATACGTCGCGGCGGCTGGTCGAAGGCGAACAAACTCGGCGACACATAAACGCGGCTGTGACTCGGCGGGGAGATCGGGTACAAAAGGAAGTTCCAACTGGAGAAGGCCAGAAGAGCAGTCGATGAGGGCAGAATAGGTACTCAGGAAGTCGTGGCCGAGGATGACTTCATGTGGACACTGCTGCAGAACGGCGAATAGAACTGAGGTCTGGTGACTGGCGAAGCTCACACGCGCAGTGCACATCCCAACGACGCAAGATGTGCCGCCGTCGGCTACACGAACGACAGGCGACGCCGCGGGCGTCAGAACCTTGCGGAGACGACGAGAAAGGCGAGCGCTCATAACCGATAATTGCGCCCCCGTGTCTATGAGCGCCGAAACAGGCACGCCGTCCACTTCTATGTCCAAAAGGTTTTGTCGGGTGGTCAGGGTCAACAGAGGATTTCCGGGTCGGTTGGTCAATGCAGCATCACCTCCGGGAGCTGCACCGGTCAGTTTTCCGAAGAGGGACGGCGGGGGTATGGCGACGGTGAGCGACGGGCAATCGGTGAGCGAGAACGCCGGTTCTGTGAGGACGGCGAGCGGCGATCGTAGTGTGGTGTCGGAGCAGCAACATCACAGTGCGGCAGGTCATTGCGGGCATGAAAAGGCGAGAACCGGCTGTCTTCTGGGCGGTAAGCGTACGCGGGACGAGGAGACGAAATCTGACGATAGCGACAATGGCGGGAAATATGACCAACTCCATTGCAATTAAAGCATATGGGCTTGTCGTCATGTGTGCGCCACTGGTTTGGGTCGCGGTATCGGAGGTAGGTCGATTGTGGGCGGGGAGGTCGAAAGAAATTGCCGACCGTAGGGCTACTTACAGAACAGATCGGACGGATGCCTGCGTTCGCCAGCTCTTCGCGTACGACAGCTTGAATCAGAGATACTGCCGGGCGGGACTCGTCGTAAGAACGTATCGGGGGAACCGACGGAGACGCAGCCTCAATCTCTCGCCGGACAAGACGCAGCAAGTTTTCGGTACCAGGCGGCTGGACGTCTTCACACGATGAGCTAGCGGCGGTATTAGGGAGCCGAACGAATTGTTGTGAGACACGACGGCTCTTTGCTTCTTCAAAGCGTCGGCACTCTCTTATAATGTCGTCGACCGTCGAGCAGTCCTTGTACACGAGTAAATTAAAGGCGTCGTCTGCGATGCCCTTAAGAATGTGGCTGACCGTGTCAGCTTCGAGCATCTTGTCATCGACCCGCCGACAGAGTGCTAATACATCTTGAATGTACACAACGTACGGTTCAGTCGATGTTTGGGCCCGGCACGAAAGTTCCTTCTTGGCGGCTCGCTGGCGGCCAAGTGGCTTCCCAAAGAGTTCCTGCAGTTTTTGCTTGCAAGTGTCCCAACTGGTCAATTCCTCCTCGTGTGTTCGGAACCAAACACGGGCCGTTCCCTCGAGGTAATAAACGATGTTCGCCAGCATTAGAGTCGGGTCCCAACGGTTGCTCTTGCTAGCGCATTCGTATTCAATTAGCCAGTCTTCAACGTCCTTGTTGTCAGTGCCCGAGAAGGCGCCAGGGTCCCGGAGTTGAGTCAAGACAATCGGTGCTGTGGTAGCCGAAGCTGAAGCAGCGGGCCTCTCAGTCGACATGGTCGAAGGGCCCACGAGGTTTCCGCTTCGAAGTTCCGTGATGTGCTGGTGATGTACCCCGCACCTCCACCAAGATGTTACGGGGAGATTTACAGAAAAGGGGGTCTATTCACACTATGTACAATGTTGGCCAACAACAACAAAGATGGCGAACCACAGTTTCACCTCTTCCTCGTCTCTTCGGCTCTATGCTTCAGCATCTTCTTTGTCTGCCGGACAACTGGCTCATAACAGTATGATCGTACGTAGCGCTGTTAGATCCAAGCAAAACAGAAGTCTACACAGACTCAAGATCGGCAGCCAGAGCATTCGCATCTGGGGCCGTCTGTAAGGAAGTCGCCAAGATTATTGAAGGAAAAGTACTTGTTCATCACACCATCACCTGGTTCCCGGCCCATGTAGGGTCGAAAGTAGGGGGGCTTGTCAACGCCAACGAATTGGCCCATGCTCAGGCGCAAGGTCTTGCTTGCCGCGCCGGGCTATCTGGGGCTGGTGCACCGGGCAGGGCCCGCGACGGGTCTGGTCCGATCGTGGCGGAGACGGAACCCCCCCGCTTCAGGGATATACTCTCCATCTTTACCGAAGTCACAAAGCATTATCAACTTCCTCGCAGGGCATTTCCATTGCCCCACCGAAATCTATCATGGCCTCAATCGGTTGCACTTAGGTTATTACAAACGCACTTGTATCCCAGCCTCTCGATTTATAGTCGTTTCGCAGAGGTCTCTCCTTTGTGTCCCGACTGCGGCGGATACAACGATTTTAACCATATGCTCTGGGAGTGCCCCTCTTTACAGCACCACACGCATCAAGGGATCCCGCAAGACACATTTTATTTACTGATAAAGAGTCATGACTGGTTCGATCAACTCAAGGCAGTCCAGAAGGCCCACGATGCGGCGGGGAGGCTTGGCCTTCCCGTCCCGACGTGGGAGCGGCCCGCGGTCCTCCCTCCATGAAAACGAGGGGTGACTACTTCAGGACGTCAATAAAGTTTACTACCTACCTACCTATACGTATGATATCAGCATTTCATTGATGAAAGCGGAATCTGGCTTGGAAACGCTTTCTTTCCGTCGACAGGTTGCCACCCTCTCTATCTTCCGTTCTTTTTTTACAGCTCTCTAAATCGCCCACCATACATCACGCACCCCTCATACATATCTCATCGCACCGGTCATCCACTTCAAGTTGCATGCGCACGTGCCCGGACCACCACTTTTCAAGCATGATTTTTTATTCTAGTATCAAGGGACTGGAACGGCCTTCCGCATGCCATCGCAGCCATCACAAGCCCATCTGTCTTTTCCGAAGCTGTTGTCACCCATATCTCAATATGAATGCCTGTTTCTAATATATATATATATATATATATATTTTTTTTTTTAACTACCCCTTATGTAATACCCCTCCAATGTGGTTTTTAAGGTAATAAAGTGAAGTGAAGCGTGCAAAGTGTGGGCGTGTCAAGATGGTGTGGCATCATGTACGCTCTCTTCCCGCACGTTTAGTACTGGATGTTGCGTAATCTCGAGTTTCGGAGATGCGTTGAAGCGAGAGGCAGATGAAGCATTCGCTCCCCACTGCCGGCGACGCTATCAGCCACGGGGCCGAAGTAGACCAGAAAGCAGGGCTTCGCTTCATACAGCCAATGTGATGATACCGTCGACACGGCATGAAACCGTATCTTTTGTCGCCAACTCTCAAGTTCAACAAAATGAAATTTCTCATTAAAATTAGCCTTTTCCGAATGCCTGATAACTTGAAAAATTTTGCGGCCCCCTCCATCTAAGAAAGATCCATCAGCAACTTTACTTATTTGCATAAAAGGTGGAATTTGTAATAACAGAATTTCAATATAACAAAGCAAATTGAACAATTTTGCCAACTTCATTATATCGAGGTTTAACTGTATGTTCAGAGAAGATTGTCTGACTATATATGATGCGGGTTTGATTTGCCCTGCACCGGATAAATTATGAATTTATTTTGTCCTTGAAGAGTGGCACTTACTGATCGCACAAGTTAGCATCAACAAGGTTCACAGAAGAGTGGCACAGGCCCAGCAGCACACACCCAGCAACCCAAGTTGGTGTCAAAGAGGTTCATTGAAGAGTGGCAAGTGTCGCATACTTAGTGACCCAAGTTGACAGGAAAGTGGTTAGAGACATAGACAACCCACTGTGGTGACGTAGTGGCTTTGGCATTGTACTGCTAAGCCTGAGGGCGTGGGTTCGAATCCTGGCCGCGGCGGCCGCATTTCGAGGGGGGTTAAATGCAAGAACGCCCATGTACCGTGCATTGGGTGCACGCTAAAGAGCCCCATTTGGTCAAAATTAATCTGGAGTAGCCCACAGCGGCATGCCTCATAATCATGTCGTGGTTCTGGCACGTGTAATTTAATTTTTTAGAGACATATACGGGCAGATAGATAGGCAACGGCAAGTGTGTGAAGTATCCCAAGCGCGCTCATTGCTTAAAAATTGTGCACTAAGAAGCATCATGCTAAATTTGTTAAATGAGTTGAAGTCATTTGCAACGTTTACCCTTTACTTGTGGGCAGTCTTACGTGGGACAGTCGGGATGCTGCCTAAATGATAGGTTGCGTGAGCACACTAACAATATAAAAAACAAAAGAGGATGGCTAGCCATACATTGCAACAGGGCTGGGCAAAGATACTTTGCAATTGTATCATGATATGATACAAGATACTCGGGGCAACAAGTATTTGAGATACAGATACAAAATTCTACCACAATAATTGTATCTAATACGATACTTTTCATTGTATCTTAAGATACTTTGATACGTTCGCAAATTTCTTATAGATCTATACAATGTAGCAGCATACGCGTGTGCACAAAAATTTTTGCTTGGAAATTTCTTAACTTCGACCAACCTTGTTTCATTTTAATGAAATGTCTGTTAGTATCTCAAAATTTCTGTCTTTCTTGTTCAAAGTAATAATATATAATATTTAAGTATAATATTTTATATATAAAGTATAATATTTTCATTCCAAAACAATTTATTGGGGTTGCTTTGGCTGCTTAACATAAAAGCTGCGCTGTCAGCAGTTTTTGCTCATCGCTTTTGTAATTGATGGTAGTCGCTGCTCTGCTTGCTGACCAGCTAGCGGGTTGAGCTAATTACAAGAAAGAATGCCAACGAGAAGCCTCTGCACGATATGCAAATACCGCTGTCGAGTTTTACCTTGTCCGTTAAAAAAAAATAGAAAGAAAGAAAAGGTCGACTGCGCGCAGACATTCGCGCGCTTGTTTTTGTTGAGACGGTGCAAGCACCACTACGCAACTCTGTGCGCCAACAATAGGGATGTGCAGACCTCATCACCTGTCCTCGCTTGAGGGCTCTGGCCGAAAGGCAAGAGTGTCGCTGCCTTTAGTTTTATTCAGGTGGCTTAGTGGCAGCAGTATCAGCTTGAGAAGCTGAGTTTAGCCAACGTTTATTGTTTCGCACAGTGATGTTACCATAGCAGAATCTTGGATCTTAAGATACACGATACATTCTTTACATGCAAGATACATACCAGATACCCAGAGTATCTAAGATAGTATCTAAGATACATGTGTCTTCGATGCTGCTTATCACTGCATTGCAAAGAGTGTAGATGTACGGCACCTGTTCTATAAGTGTGCAGTTATCCCCCAAAATAGAAATTAATTGATGTGATTGATCATAGAAGGCGCATGATATTGCAAACTTATAAGACGGATGCATCACTGTGGCTTCAATCATGCTGCCAGGTGAATTAGCACTCCTAAGAGTTAATACACATGTAGAATAGTCAATCTTGAAGCATGCGCAGTACTTGCCATGCCTGCACTTAAATGGTCAGGAGTTTTCAGAATAAAATTTATTGAGTTAGTGCCGCGTGTCTATCGTTTGTTTCTTCCTTGTGTCCTTGTTCGTAATGTATCGGTATGTAATCTGTACCAATAGCACACCCAACAGGCCCAGATAGCAACCTTAGGCAAATGAGGAATTGCAGAATACTAGACTTTTCAAGGTGTTTATTGACAGGATTGAGAGGTCGAACTCGGTGCGGCAGTCAGAACCCTGCAAGCAGTCAGGACAAGCCCCGTGCGTAAAAGCGCTGGTGATGCGCCTGACTGACCGGCACTTCTTTTTATCGTATTTCATACACCGGAGATGCACCTGGTTAACCAGCACTTCTTCTTCGTTACATTTGTCCCCCGGAGAAAAAGACGCCATCCTGGCGATCTAAGCATACGATAACATAGAGGGATCGCAGAAGGGCTTGAGCCGATCTACGTGAACAGTTTCGCGACCGCGACAGCGATGATCAGAAGACGGTGACACAGGCTCGACGACATAATTCACGGGGGAAGTTTGTGCAATTACACGGTAAGGTCCATGATATCTTGGGAGAAGCTTAGAAGAAAGGCCGGTAGCTAAAGGTGGAACCCACAGCCAAACCAATGAATCGGAAGGGAAGCTTGGGGGAACAGAGCCACCACGACGAAGCTTCTGTTGTGTCTGATCTGTGGTGGTAAGACAATGGGCGAGTTGTCTGCATTCTTCAGCATGCTGCGCAGCTTGAGATACAGGAACACATTCTGATGAATCAGGCTGGTAGGGTAGCATGGTATCGATGGTGCAGGAAGGTTCACGGCCGTACAGTAAGAAAAAGTAAGTAAGCGTAAAAGCGCTGGTGATGCGCCTGACTGACCGGCACTTCTTCTTTGTTACAGACTATCATTTTTCAGCAAAGTACATGTTCCAACTCTTCAGAGGTGCATGAATTCTTTGTGAGAAGAATTATTTTGGTTGGGGCTGTAGTCTCTTGTGCATTAGGGCTTTGTAAGTTCACGCCCTCTATATGGCTTCTTTGAACCGTCTGAACACGTGAAAGTCACTGGCGGTGGGGTCAGTTGTATAAGGTGGCTGTGTTAACTATTCATATTTCATATCCCAGATTGTTGGAACCACAGAACGAACAGTATGGGGTCTGGCATTTTCATGCTGTCACAATGCAACACTAGTCAGAAGTTTCCGTAGCTTACTCTTGATTTTAGGTGTTTTTTAGCAGATCTGCATAAGAAAAGCTGGTTACTGTTACTTTTCATCCCATGTAATGTTCCAATATTACTCCATTTGCATCACAGAATAGAGCCAGCATGACCTTTTTGGCTAAAGATTCGGCACGGTGTTTTTGTCCGTCACCACAGTGTGTGCCTGGCCCAACCCTGGGGCGTCCTCCACAAAAGTTACAGCGCCTTTAAACTTTTTCTTCGACTTATAGACTTGCTGCACAAGCACACACAAATCTACATACTGCGCTTTCATCATGCAATGAATTTAAACAAATTTAACGCCTTAAATCCTTCAAAAAAAAAAATTTGACGGTCACTTTAGCATACACTAAAAAGGGTGAAGTAGAAAGCCTGCATGCTCAAGAGACATTCATTAAATCACTTAACATTCTCATTCGTATGCTTTCTTGTTACTTTTTTTCTCCCACCAAAGGTCATGGGTTCGAGTGCCTTAATTGACGCTACATTAATCAACTTTGCCCTAATTAGCACCAAACGTCATAGGTTTGACTCCCACCAAAAAGTCGAGGGTGTGACTCCCACCAAAGGTCGGGGTTCGAGTGCCCTAATTAACTCTATATTAATTAACTGTGCCTTAATTAATTTCGCCTTAACACCAAAGATTGTGGTTTCAACTCCCACTGAAGGTCGTGGGTTCGAGTGCCTGAATTAACTCTATCTTAATTAACTTTGCCCTTTTTTTTTACATGATGAGCGGCATAAGAGCCAGCTGTGGAAGAAAACTGAACACGAGAGCAGTGACACGAGGGTGAGGGGCAGTATGGGAGCGCTGGCATGATGAGCGGTATCGGAGCCAGCTGTGGAAGAAGAAGAAGAAGACGACGACGACGACAAACGCGCGAGCAGGGGTACGAGCGTGTCTCTGCGCGAGGCGAGCTCGCATGACTTTCTGTACCGTGCACCGCGTTTTCAAGGCCACCGTCTGATGAGGCATTTAAAAAAATGCATCACACATTGCTACTCTGTCGTGGTGCGCATGTCAACAATGCGGCGGTCATCCTTTCACTGACATTGCTTCCTGCTGCTGCGTTGTGTTTATGTGCTGCCACCTGTTTATTCATTAATCCACAATGATAACTCCTTCCAAATACCAAATCAATCGTACAGATTTTCAGAATACCGTTTTCCTTTTAAGGTTTTCAATTGAATCGCCTTCACAGTTAGATTTTGTGCATTACTTTTATGGAACCATTTTGCCTGCAATGACACAGGGGATAACTCTCTCTAGCACTTTCCTCCACCTCAGCTCTGAACTTTGCTCTCTATGGATAGCTCTCTATGGACTTAGTGGAGTTCTTATCTACTTTATTTTCTATTGCATTACTTCAACCTCGGAAAGTGATTTTTGGCTTTCTGTATAGTTCTTTTTAATTCCCACCTCATTAAGTCCCCCATGATAAACTCATTGCAAGTTTTGGTTAACTGTCATCCCAGGAATATTCATATTATGGATATCAGCTTATGTAAAAAAGTGTAAACAATTTGTGGACATGGGAGAACAACATTCGGGCTGCCTTCCAGTAACTTCTGGTATTCCTCGGGGCAGTGTGCTCAGCCCATTGCTTTTTCTCATTTAGATAAACAATATTGTTGTAGGAAAAAAGCAGGTCCACGAGTGTAAACTAATGCATATTTACAACTGATGTATATGGCATTCAGGCAACGGCCAGAGTCTTCGTCTTCCTGTAGTTAGTGTCCCCTTCTTCTTTCCCTTCACCGTAACATCACCCTCCAGGTGGGGTTAGCTCCGTCCCGGTACAGGTTATAGAGCCTCACTTAATGAGCGGGACATAGGGCTTGAGCCTGGTGATGTGAACAACATCGCTGGTGATGTTGGGAGGCACTGAAGGCTGACCGACTGGGGCGATCTCGTATGTCACATCGGACAGTTGACGTAAGATCTGCTACGGACCAGAATAATGGGAAAGTAGTTTTTCCGACAAGCCGACGCGGCGTGAAGGCGTCCAGAGAAGGACAAGGGAACCAGGTGAAAAATTGTGGTCTCGGTGCCAAAGGTCGTAGCGTCGCTTTTGAGAAGCTTGCGGGACTGTGAGGCGATGACAGGCGACCTGTCAGGCCTGGGCGGCTAAGGCAATACCATCACGGGCGTAACCAGTGCTGGGTGATCGTACTGCGGACGGTAGCAACGTGTCGAAGGGCAAGGTGGGTTCTCAACCATACAAAAGGTAAAATGTTGAGAATCTGGCAGTGTCGTGACAGGAAGAGTTGTATGTGAAAGTGATGTATGGTAAAGTGACGCCCCAGTCGCGGTGATTGTGGGAAGCGTACATGGCCAGCATTTCAGTTAGTGTGCAGTTGAGTCGTTCGGTGAGGCCGTTCGTTTGAGGGTGCTATGCAGTAGCAAGCTGGTGTTCTGTAGAACAGGAGCAGAGCAGATCATCGACGACCTTCAATAGAAAGTAGCGGCCGCGATCCGTGAGTAACTGGCGAGGGGCGCCGTTGTGAAAGGTGACGTCGCATAGTAAGAAGTCGGCGACATCTGTAGCGCAGCTGGTTAGCATCGCTTGTGCGATGGCATATCCCGTGGCATAATCTGTTGCTACAGCAATCCATTTCTTTCCTTTCATGGAAATTGGAAAGGGGCCAAGGAGGTTGAGGCCCACACGGAAGAAGGGCTCTGTAGGGATATCAATTGGTTTAAGCAAACCAGCAGGAGGCATAGCAGGCGTCTTCCGGCACTGACACAGGTCGCAAGAAGGGTCATAATAGTGCACAGAGCGATAAATGCCGGGCTAAAAAAAGCGGCGCTGCAGGCAGTCGTAAGTACTAAGTGATGCCCAGATGTCCAGCAGTAGGAGTGTCGTGGAGTTGCTGGAGCACGGCCAGTCGAAGGTGCTTTGGAACGACTAGGAGGAGCTCCGGGCCATCAGGACGAATGCTACGACAGTATAAAGATCCATCGTGCGAAGTGAACATCTGGAGGGACGGGTCATTGGGCGAGGAGCTTAGACGTTCCATAAGTGTGCGAAGAACAGGATCTTGGCATTACTCGTCGCCAATATGGAGAAAGCCGGAGAGGGACAGAATACTGATGTCCGAGTTTGCATCGGTATTGTCCGGTTGATCCACGGGATTACGGGACAGGCAGGCAGCGCCTTTATGGAGGCGCCCTGACTTGTACATAATATAAAATGTGTATTCTTGTAGACGCGATGCTTAACATACAAGTCGTCCAGTTGGGTCCTTCAAAGAGGAGAGCCAGCAGAGGGCGTGATGATCGGGTACGACGCAGAAGCTCCAACCGAAAAGGTATGGCCATTTTGCGACCACCCATACGAGCATGAGACATTATACAGGCGTGACCGCTTGTATAAGCGAGATAGTGGGCACGCTTTCCCGACAGTCGGAACGAACTGGAGCCGGAGCCATGGCCTCAAGCTCACGGCAAACGATACGTGTTATATCTTCCGGTCCTGTCGGCTGAATGAACCGCGGCGGGTCTTCGCACGAAGATATTGTGGCGGTATTGGGCAATCTGTCGAAATTTTGAAGGATGCGGCGGCCCTTCACTTGTTTGAAGCACTGGCACTCCTTTATAATTGCATCCACTGTGGCACAATCCTTACACATCAGGAGATTGAAGGCATCGTCTGCAATACCTTTTAGTACGTGACCAATCTTGTCTGCCTCGGTCATGTTGTTATCAGCCTTGCAACAGAGAGCCAGCACATCCTGTATGTACACGACGTAGGATTCTGTGCATCTCTGAGCGCGGCACGCAAGCTCTTTTTTTGCTGCCAACTGACGACCGACAGGTCTGCCAAACAGGTCTTGCATTTTTTTTATGCAGACATCCCAGCTCGTTAGGTTAGCTTCATGTGTATCGTACTATTGCTTCGCAGTTCCTCTCGGATAAAACATCAGGTTTGCTAGCATCATTGTTGGATCCCGCCTGTTGTTGTCGCACACTCGCTCGTACATCGCAAGGCAGTCCTCGACGTCGGTGTTGTTCGTGCCACTAAATGTCCCCGGGTCCCGCGGATGAGTGAGGATGACCGTTGGCATGGGCTGCTGAGGCGTCGGTTGATTTGCCATTGTGGCGGCAGGTAGATGACGTCCGCTGCGAAGTTCCGTAATTGTACCCTGCACCTCCACCAAAATGTTGCGGGAAGAAAGCAGGCCCACGAGTGTAAAATAATGTATATTTACAACTGATATATATGGCATTCAGGCAACGGCCAGAGTCTTCGTCTTCCTCTAGTTAGTGTCCCCTTCTTCTTTCCCTTCACCGTAACAATATTGTCAATGCAGTTGATTCGTCAGTGCAGATTCAGCTGTTTGCTGACAATTGTGTCCTCTTTAGAGAAGTTACCTGCTGTAGTGATCAGCGCGACCTTAATACTGACGTGAATAATGTGTTAGAATGGTGTAAGCAATAGAGTATGGTTCTCAAGGAACATAAATGCTCCTGTCTTCCAATAACACACAAAAAAGTGCCCCTAACATATAACACATGAACTGGAATTATCACCTTTACAGAAAGTATCGAGCTATAAATACTTAGGCATAACAATAACAGGTAACCTATCCTGGAATACGCACATTAGCAACATTTGCATTTCCTCTTTCGGAAAGCGGTGCTTTCTAAGTCATAAGCTTAAGGCTGCTCCCTCCAGTGTGAAACAGCTTCCGCACTTTTCTTTAATCAGGCCCAAACTCGAGTGCGCCTCCATAGTGTGATACCCTTATACAAAAACTAAAATTAAACATTGAAAGAATTCTAAGAAAGGCAGTACTGTTCATTTTTAGCAAATTTTCAGCCATTGATTTCCCCACCGCATTATTGAAGGTAACAGGATTGAACTGTTAGAACTCTGAAGGCAGAAATGCAAATTAGAGTTTCTTTTGCACCTACTGGATAACAAGCTAGCCTTTGATCCCTCTTTATACATATCTCCCTCTATAACCAGACATAGTACTAGGCAACACAAAGCTTATTCACTTACGCTAGTTTTTGCATGAACAGATACATTGAAATTCTCTTTTATTGCGATAGCAATTTATATGGACACTCCAGGCGAATTTTGCCGTCGCCATTGCTGTGATGTTCCATACAATGTTCAAGTGCAGTAACATTGTGGCTGTGTGCCGTATGCTGTAGGTGGGAGCGAAAGCTTGCAAGGGTGAGCCAAGAAGGATGGTGGCTTGATGCGGTGGTGTCTTTTCATGCTTGCAAGGGAGAAAGGTGGGGAATGTGCACGCCGCCTTCTCATGCGCGCATGCGCAGATTGGAGGCAATCTGGGCTAGGTTCGAAGACTAGGCAAGCAGACTTAGCTGATAGCTTCGTGTGTTCTGATGTACCTAGTTCGCATTGAAGTGAGAGGCAGCACAAAGGGGAATTCGCTCGCCACTGCTGCCGCTCTTCATCACACCAGCATTCTGACAGCGAGTGTCCGCAGTGATCTAGCGAGATGTGTTCATGTGTGCCTGTGCACTCCTGACACCGTGCTTGTTAATTTACTACTAAGCTTACCATGTATAGCTGTATAATAATTTGTTATCGCAATCAATGTTTCGCTTGTCGTGAAAAACTGACTTCTATTTCCAAGAATGATAGCGGGATGGAATCAATCAACCCAAACATTGCTCCATCACCAGTGAGAAAGCTGTACTATTCATTTTTATTTAGTGCATTTGTACAATTTTTATTTTGATTGTGTACTTTGTATTATGCCCACCCTGCTTGGACTTCGTGTCTGCAGTATTTTGTAAATAAATTCTTTACTTTATCTTTGCCATATTTTACTTTATGTTGAAGATGAGTTGAAATGGGCATTTGAAGCTCTTTCGATACGAAAATGAGTTATGGCACCCAGCATATGGTGTTTTTGCCCCAGACCCTTCACACCTCTTTACAGCAGCACTGAGCTCTTCAGAACATAGTGCTTTAAGCTGCAAGTTAATACTACCACTGATACCAAGAGAAGGGAAGCGCAGTCGAGGATAGCAGTAAACTAGGTGGGGTGATGAAGTTAGGAAATTTGCAGGCGCAAGTTGGAATCGGCTAGTGCAAGACAGGGGTAATTGGAAATCACAGGCAGAGGCCTTCGTCCTGCAGTGGACATAAATATAGGCCGATGATGATGATGGCTACCACTGGTATTTGAGTTGACTAGATTACTGACAACTGTAAAGTTACAGTTACAGATTGTTACAGATTTCGGCACATGAAAGAACATGTTGCATACCAAAAAACAAGGATATGCAATTCAGCAGCTAAAACTTAATCATGTGGAAAAATACTCCAAGATAGATGCTGCATATGTGTCACAAGCCCTCCATTAACACACACTGCTATACAGTATATACAGTTCTACTCATATAAACAGTCCTGGCTGTGTCGTGTAGGGTATCGCACGTGCTCTTGGGACAAAGAAATGACAACACAGTAGTGAAGACAATCGCAAGGGCATTTATCGCGCCTTTTATGCACCACTCTAGCCAGCCAAATTATTACTGATAGAACATGCTGATGGGCACGTGACAAATCGAGGAAGTCCGACTCACTGTGACTGGATAGCGAGTGAAGAGACATGAGAGCCATGCGGGGAAAACCCCATCAGGGAGCGCGTGAGAGTCGAGCATCCCCTCCGGCAAAACATGTCGCAAGGGGTAACATCAACGTGTGCTTCTTGAACAAAAGGTAGTACATGTGGCGGTGGCCGCACCGAAGAAATGTCCATGCACTGTCTATAGCATGCGCGCCGACAATGACTCTGGGGTACACCGCCGGCGTCCATTGGTCGCAGCAGCAGCTTTAGACTTGATGGCATGACGCTTAGCAGCGCAACACTCGCACCATCTCTGATAATTTGCTGCAACCACACCGACCACCGGCGGCGCTTAGCTAAACGGAGAAGCCGGATTACAGGAAGCGTGAGAGCCATGCGGGGAAAAGGGAAAACATGCGGGGAAAACATCATGAGAGTCGAGCATCCCCACAGTCAATGTCGGCATACATGGATTGCTGTAGCCGAACCACCACAGTGGCATAGGACAGGGCTGGTAGTTAGGTGGTGCCCGTCATATATTATGAAACTAGATAAGTAGAGGTCCACTGTGCCGCAAGATGGGGCCTGGTGGGTGATGTTGAAGCCCTAGCTGTGGCACAGTACAAGGCTTGGACTGGCAGTGGGAACCAGGCGGGGTCTGCCATACACTATCGCAGTTCTCTAGGAAGATGACAGGCCAGTGCATTGCTGGTAGGTCCTCTCTCTGGGCCACACCTTTTAAGCCACTCTCTGCTGTCTCCAGAGATCCACTGGAGACATGTCCATTCTTGCTTAAGTCTACGTCACGTACTGCTGATCTTAGCCTCCTCTTTTATCTTCACAGCACATGCTCCTGACACGTGCCGTTTACTTCTTTCACACAGCCAGTATTCTCTCGGACCTCTTTTCTTTTCTTCCATACTTATGACACAGTAATTCCTCAGTGACCCTCACAGCATAATAGTTCAGGTGTTGACACCTGCTAGTCATCATGGGGGAGACTGTTGCTGCAACACCCCCCTCCCATCTCCCATTCTTGTGTTCAGCGGCTGTACCATGCAGCGGCGAAGTGTGGCCTCTGAGGTTTCACCGGCACACCTTTTGCTAAGGTTCACTGATGCAATTTCGGAGGCTGTGTGGCCAATGTATCGTAGTGGCTGGTCCAGCTTTTGGTGACGTTTGGAGCTGTTTTATATGTGTATTGTGTTGCCACACTGCGTCTCAGCATGTAAAGTTTAGTTTCTCACCTTTTGCGTTGTGGTGGGCACTGTGCCGAATAGTTTTCTTTCTTTTCTCTTTTTTTGTTACTGGACTTTTGTGTCGCACTTCTGTGCTGCAGTGTTCATTACGCAAGCTTCATTGATGATGTGGGTCATACCTGTGGACAGCTGTTGCTACCTATGTGCCTGGGGGTTGTGGTGTGCTGACCCAGAGACCCAGAGGCAGACCCAGAGGCAGATCCAGAGGCCCAGTCAGCACGACTATGGGCAAGAAGTGTTTCATTCCGAACTACAATTCAAGCTACCAAATCTGTGTGGCCTTTCTTTATCTCTTTATCTTTAGAGAGCAGTTTACTTAACCATGTGTTGAGCAGTTGCCCAGTTGTGCTAGAAACAATAAGCTGCACTTCTATAACAAGTTCTTATGGATGAGAATGGCCACGGCCTCGTTGCTGTTCCGCTCATTCATGCAGTCCCAGCAAATAGAAATAAAGTGTAATGACTCGATGTCGACTACAGCTGGAATACTTCTGTCATTTACCACACTTAAAAACGCACACATACAAGCCACACCTCTGAATGATCTCGCAGTACTTGCAGTAGAGCTGCCGCGGCTTGATGCAGGGTGCATACAGCTCCTTGAAATCCTTGAAAACCCTTGAAATTGAAAAGTGCATTTTCAAGGCCCTTGAAAGTCCTGGAATTTTTTTCCTTCCTTGAAAGTCCTTGACTTTCGTGAGCAATGCACTCTGATATCGAAATTGCGACCTCCTTTCTGTGGTAGATCGGCATCGATATGACATACTCGCCATTTCAGAAGCAATAGGCCGGCACGAGCACACATAGTTTCATTTTGCAGAACAGCGGGGAAAAAATAAAAAAATTGTCGCAGTTTCACCTGAAAGGCGAAGCATCAATTGCGATAGCAAATTTGAAGAGAGCTATACGGAGTAATGATAGCAGCTTTATCAGCTGTATAAACTTGGACATGCAGCAGCACCGGCAACACGCAGAACTGTTGTCGACGCCGTCGGCGTTTTGCCCGCGTTCGCTCAAAATGCGTGCGGCGTTGGTGACTGTTGCCGGAGCCTCCGATATAAATATAAGCACTTGGTGCCGCAGCTAAACGTCGCCTCCCTTCCCTCCCCCCCCCTACCCCACGGCCTGTCGCGCGTCGGAAGAAGGCACGTTTGCTCTACATATATGGTGATTGTAGAGGAGGAAAGAGACGCCTACTTCTGCAGCCCTTAAGGGAGCACAGCGCAGAACGCGCGTTTGTTCTCCGCCGTGCGTTCACTCCCCGTGAAAGCGCGCGTCCCTCGCGCCCTTTCACTCGCACATACAGCGTTCGGCGCGCGGCGACGATTTCATCTCCATTGACGTCATACGGAACCTCACGGCGACGGCGACGCCGACGCCGACGGAAGAAATCTGCTTTTGAGTGTCCATATAATTGCTATCGCAATAAAAGGCTTCACTGTGTCAAACCGTG
The DNA here is from genome assembly GCF_013339745.2 of Dermacentor silvarum. Taxonomy (NCBI): domain Eukaryota; kingdom Metazoa; phylum Arthropoda; class Arachnida; order Ixodida; family Ixodidae; genus Dermacentor; species Dermacentor silvarum. The sequence goes on from NC_051164.1 coordinate 119,362,284, forward strand.
AACGGAGTGAGAGATATACTCGTCATTTCAGAAGCAATAGGCCGGCACGAGCACACACGGTTCCGTTTTGCAGAACAGCGGGGAAAAAATAAAAGGCATCACTGCGTCAAACCGTGAACGAAGTGAGAGATGCATGCCGCGCTTGGGTGCTGGCTCGGCTGGCAGTGTTTATGCTGCTTTCCTCATCCTATCGTTTGTTTCACTCCTCGCCCGTCGGTCTGGTCTGCCTTTTCCCATTTTCCCTCTTGCACACAAGGTGAAGCTAAAGAAAGCAACTTGCCACTAATGCTCAGTGCCTTTGTGCCTTCGGGTGGAGGTTTGGTAAAATATTATTTATGATAATATAAGTGCAATAACATTATGCTGAATGTTTTGGAAATGTTTGATGAACGAACCCAGCTAGTACTGCAGGAGCCTGAGAGCTGTTGTGAGTGTTTGTTGTGTTAACTTTTAATATTGCGGACTTGAGAAATGATCAAGACATGTTTTACAAAATTGCAATATCCTGTACATCTATTTTTTATAATATAATGGATTAGTAGCAAGACTACACTGAATGGTTTGGAAATGTTCGGTAAACTTGCCCAGTTAATACTGGAGGAGTCAGAGTAGCTGTCAGGAGCATTCAGTGTGTTCTGTGATCTTTTTTTTATTCGGTATTGTTGTGAACTTGCAAAGTGATCAAGGCTACACAATATTAACATCATTGGGATGTACATTTATTTCTTTTTATTTTTGCGCAATAACCCTATGCTGAATGTTTTGAATATTTTTGGTGAACTTTACCCAGCCTATACTGTAGAAATCTCAGCCGCTGTTGTAAGCATTCATTTTGTGTTGTGATCTTGAGAAGGTATCAAGGCTAGACGTTTTATTATAATTGTGATATACATTTATTTATTATAAGTGCATTAAAACTAGTCATTTTTGGAAATGTTAGAGTAAAGAAATCCTACTTTGGATGCTGCTTTGAGTCCTTGAAAAACCTGTGACAGGTCCTGGAAAGTCCTGGAATATCCTTGAATTTTTGCCTTGGAAACCTGTACGAGCCCTGTTGATGGGACCTTTTGTCGTGACGTCACATGTCATTGTTTGAATGAATGCACGGGGAGTAGTGAAAATTATCTGGTCATGTGATCGGGTGGAGTGTCAACACCTAAACTTTTTCTCGCACTAAGGTGACCCTCATGAAAAGCTAACATAGAGCCTCTTGCTAGTGGGGCATGCAAAAAATGAAAAGGCACCTGTTTTGTTTACGTGACTCCCAGTATGCTTGAACATTTTCATTGAAAATAACCAGTTGGTAATAAAGTCAGCAGTGGGCTGAAAAAGGGAAGTGTGTCTGGCGCCAACATTCCGACAAGCCCTGCCCTTGTAGAAATGGCTCCAGGTGGATGCTTCCCTCTGTTTCAGTTAGATCCGGGCATGCCAGAAATGACAAACTTTCTGGAAATTATGGAGTTTCATAGGACCACATCCACAAGTTGTGGTTGTTTACTCCCATCTTCTAAATCATCCAGTTTCGTCTTCCATAACATGATTACCCCTGTTTAGAGAAGTGACTGGTACCGTTGTCTATCTGAATTCATCAGCGTGCTGTGCTAGTACTTGAAGTTTGCGATTGAATGTGGTCTGTCATGTATTGGTTGGTTTTTCCAACACCCTCTGTGGTATGAAACAGTTATTGACATCTGGAAGGTTGTGTGGAATTTTCATACACTAGCAGTCAGTCACTCTTGTAGAAGTAAACCCTTGCTTCTCACTGTCAACAAATGCTCTTTCTAGATGGTTATTGTCTTGGCATCCTCATTTGTCTTTCTCTTCTTTCCATTTGGAAAGGCTGGAGGGCAGTGGAGCACATTGCCTTATTTGGGGATTTCTGGTGCCAAAAGCAAAAACAAATTCTAATCTCTGCACTGTGCAGGCGCAGGGGGCCCCCCCGTGAGAAAAGGCTGCACCAGCGTGCGGCTGCAGTGTCAGGCGGCTGGCCACACACGCCTGCACCTGAATCATGGGCTACTGCGATCCACCGTGCTGCTCGGCTGCTACAAGCCCTTGAGGGTGGGTGGCTGTTGTCACTGTGACCCACTTCTTTAGGCTTTCATCCTAAAACAAACTTTAGTCAAATTTTTGTCTGCATGCAAGTGCATCACTGGTTTTCTTTCTCGCTGACCATGGACATGGAAATTTTCCAATGCTTCAGGGATGAAGCATTGGCAAATTTCTGTTCTCTGTCCTTCGTCTTTTCACTGGTTTTTACTATTCAGTATGTACCAACTGACCCAGACTGCTACTCTACTTCAGGGATACTGGAAGAATGTGCATCAGAAATTTTAATATAATGTTGGGTTGATGCAATAGTAACTTTTCTATCAGAGACAAACAACCTGTGCTTTGTGTCAGAGTTAAAGTTTCTTAACAAATTATGTAATCATCACCTCTGTTTACAGCCTCTTGCATGCAGATTGTGGAGTAATACACTAAATGTCACAAGTCGGAGAAGTTGCAGAAAAGATCTTCCATAGTGACATATTCGATGACTGCAAGGAAGTGCTGCAGAGCTTGAGAAAAATTTCTCAAGCTCTGCAGCTTGAGCAGCTTCCCCCCCCTCCCCCCCCAATTTTTTTTTTTGCCGCATAACTGTTTCATATAAAGCATATAAAGGCCAAGGGCCATAACGCCGTCGCCGGGCGTCGTATGCTGTATGTACGACGATTGCGGTTCAATCTCACACGCACGAAGCAGAAAGGCGGGGGCGGAAGCGCGCTTCTTCTGTCGCCCACGAGGCACGGGGGGAGGTGGGTGGGTGGGGGGGGGGGGGGGGGGGTTACTCCGGTGCCGTATCTTGAAAGCGATCAGCGACGTAGAAAAAGTGCATAGGCGCGGCGTTGTACTCTGGCATCAACTGCGTACTGTGCCGTCGCGCACGACCAGCGCGGGCCGTATCTTGGAAAGCGCTCTGCTTTGGGGGCAGAGTCTAGGCAGTGTAGGTGCGTTGGCGGCTCGTAGCTTTGTGCATGCCGTGCGTTCTCGGCGATCAGTTTGCGTTGAAGCGATAGACAGCACGAAGGTCACTTCTCACTGCCGTCGTCTAGTGGCCCGCCCACTTGCCCGCTCGTTTTGCCCCTCTGGTTCAGCGAGGAGGATGGCTCGCTCGGCCGCGCGTGGCGTGGATGTGCATGGCCGTGAGGTTGACGCAGGAGTTTTAAAACAGCCGCGCCAAATGAGTGTCGAACTCCGTGGAATACTTCAAGCACTGTGGTTAGATGTAGACTAATATAGTTCGTTATATCCATTTACAAGTCAATTTTACTTCGTTACAACGAGGTTTCAAATGCATGGCTCTCTATGAAGATTTCAAGGGGAATTTCATTTACTTCGTTATATCCATTATTTCATTATATCCCGTTAGTTTATAACGAGGTTTGAGTGTATTTGATGTTTTTCTTAATTGCAGAAGTGTCTGCAGAAGTAGGCTTATATTGGTATTTCTAAAACTCATAGCTTTATATTCCAGTGTACCAGCCTGAATAGCATTCCAACGACCCACAAACAAATTGTTGAGCCCCAGCCACACTGGAAGAAAAAAAACACACGGTGCGCACCACTCGCGGCAAAACGCTGCTGCGGCAGCACGCTGCTGCTCATTTGAGTGAGAAAAGGGTGGCTTCCTTTTTTAACTTCGAGAAGAACTTTTTTACGCATATTAAAAAGAAAGTTGAGCGCAAAATGACGAACTATTTCAATGTAAGTGCCACAGCAGATGTACTGTTGAATACAAATGAAATGCAAACAGCAAAGTAGGTTGGCCGAAGCATAAATAAAAGCACAGTGTGCGGCGTCGGCCATTCATCACTGTGCACATGCATGTGGTTTCGATGCGAAGTGCGGGGCTGCTTGTCCTTGTCCGTATTACGTCACCTGCATTTTGTTTGAAGCTTGTATTCTCACCCCGCCATTGCAGTGCCATTCCTATCTGCGATTACTGTTAAAGGGCCCCCAAACCACCCAGAGGTCGAAATTTAGTTGTGGTGTTGCAGTTGTGCACGAGTCTACAACGAACACGTAGCCGCGAGAATTTTTCGAAATGGTGCCGTAATAGCAGAGTTACACGCGTTTTATGATCGAAAAACGGCCCTCGCTCATTTCGCTCTTTCCTTCGCTACCGCTGGTCTCTCCTCCTCGCCGATTGCTGCTCCAAATGTCACGTGACATACGTCATCGTCAACGCGCTTCTCAAAACACTGCCTACTCTGGTTGAGGCACGTCCACGCTAGCCATGCTAGTGGCACATATGCGGACTACGATACCGCCTCCAGTCTGCCGCGCTAGAGATGTCCAAAGTAAACGGCAGTTCGGCCGGCGCCCCGCCCGCTGCACGATCAACGCGCCAATCGACGACCGCGAAGCTGCGCGCCTCCGCCACCGGCAACGAAAACATCGGCTGCACCTGAGTGCACGGCTACCGATGGGAGACGACCGGCTCGGCTGTTCTCGCATCGTAGCTGATGGCGCCGCTAATATCAGCGTATTTTTCTTCTTTGCGTACAATTATTGCGAAGAGCGATAACAACAATAAAATATTGCGGCTTGTGAGCGTCGGTAATTCATTTCGAAGCTCCGTCAGCTTTAGCTTTGAAGGGAACCGGAAAAGGCCTAGCGACGATATCGGCGCCGTCGTGCGATCAGCGGCGGTGAGGCTGCCGCACAAATGAGTCCCGGTCTCATCCTCTCTACGTACGGCAAGGAAATCTCGTTGCTCGCGAGCAAAACCGCTGTCGAACGGCGACCCGCGAATGGCAAACGGCGTGCGGCGAGTTAGCGTGCCGGTAACGTGGACGTGAACTCGGCGCTTCTTGGCTACCCGCTGTTGCAGCGGTGCCGGCGCGTGTTATGCGAAGCGTGCCGCTATAGACCCTGTGTTGCGCGCACGTCTGGAAAGGCCAACGCTGTCGCACTCTGTTCGCGCAGCTAATGAGACCGCTAAGCATGACTGTGTTGGAACACGAGCTATTTGGCACTTGCGTTGCGGGCTGTAATTACCTATGCACAAGCGCGCACAAGCGAGCAACACGGCGAGGACGAGCAGGGAGCGCGCGTATACCTGCTAGCAGACAAACCGGAAGTCGTAGCTTTAGTTATGCTTCGGCCTCACGCTCCGCTGTGCGTATTTAATTTGTCCTCGATGGTGCATCTGTTGAGGCACACTAATGGCACAGTTACCGCCATTTTCAGCATGTAGCTGGTGACCTTATTTGAAATGTTTTGTTAACGTGTAAATGTGTGAATGTGAAAATATAAATTGCAACACTTAATAAGCAGAAATCCTTAGATGACTCATGGGTCGAAAAAGCCTATGTCCGGCATTACAGCACCAAAATTCAGTGGCACCAAAATTGGGGATTGAACCCTTGATCTTTGGTGGGAGTTGGACCCACGACCTTTGGTGTTAATTAGGTCGAAGCGAAATAAGGCACAGTTAATTAAGATAGAGACAATTGAGGCACTCTAACCCACGACCTTTGTTGGGAGTCGAAACCACTTAGAGATATGGGCAAACCGGCCATATCCCCAAGTTATCTCCAAGTCGGATTCCAGTTGACATGGTGAAGGTAGAGAGTCAAACCCACTACCTTGGGTGTTAATTAGGGCGAAGTTACTTGAGGGAAGGTAATTAAGGCACTCGAACCCTCAACCTTTGGTGGAAGTAGAACCCGCAACCATTGGTGTTAATTATGACGAAGGTAATTAAGGCACAAGTAATTAGGGCACTCGAGCCCACAACTTCGGTAGGAGAAAACGATTGGAAGTAACAACGCATTCGAATGAGAATGACAAATAATTTAATTAATGCCTCGTGAGTGCCCAGGCTTTTTCCTTCATCCTCTGCAGTGTTTGCTAAAGTGACTGTGAACTTTTATATATAGTTCTAGCGCTCATCAAAATACGAAAACTGTGCTAACAAAATCGTAAATCTGCATTTTGATCATTATGCACCATTACAAATCCTGCAATGGATAGATGAAAAAATAGTGAGTTTAGTAAGCACACCAGTGAAACTCACAATGTCATACCAATGTTACTTTTTATTTATACAACTAATAAAGATTTATTACAAAAATGATCGGCCCCCAGCCAGGCACATGTATGAAAATATTCATTAAAAGTTCTAGCTGTATACAAACAGGTTAAACGTGGAACTTAAAAAAAAAAACCTGATTAAGAACAGATTCCTGAAAATTAAACTTCACTAAAACAAAAGTAACCAGAAAAGGGTGTTAACACTCAGTAAATGACTAGTAGGCACAGTGCCACAATTATATTTAAAAAGAATAAAACTGATTAGTAGGAGGTAATATCACATACTTAATGACCAAAAGTGCATGGCCTGCTTGCCAGCACGTGCTTCTGGGGCCACCGGATTAAAAAAAAAAGCCAGTACATTCTAGCTATATTTAAAATACCTGCTAAAAGAAATTCCACAGAAGCAGATTCCCGAGATGGAATGTTCCATCTTGATAGGCAACTTGCTCAGGCAGCTTCTCACACCACGAAAGTGCCAATAACATAATGCTGCCAGAGACTTAGAGATAGGCATTGCAAATGAGAAATATCCCTGACACTTGAAGAGGAGCGCCGGAAATCAAGCGATACAAACATGTGCAAAAATGAGCCATGAAAATGTTGCCCTCAGTACATTTTCATAAGCACTCCGCAAGTCGAGCAAACGTACCACAAATAGCAGTCAGAAGCACAGCTCTAAATTTCAGAATGCAACTGTACAGTTCTGCCTGGTATATACGTACTTGGGCCATGGTCAACCATACAAAAGTTGAAAAGACACACTAATAAAGCACACGTTGCTCGCGCGCGGACATTGTCGTGCACTTGCGTCGAGGCGCGTGTTGCTGAATTGATATCAGTGGCGATGCGAAGTCAAAGCTATTGCGAGTTCAAACTTCTTATTTCTTTATAAACTGTCGTAATATATCAGAAAGGTAAAGATTCCGTATTTTTAACAGTGTACTAATAGATATAACTGAAAAATAAAGCATTTTTGTATTAGAAAAATAAATTACTTAACCGAGACCGAAAGCATAGAGAAAAAATGCCCAAAGAACCGCACGCTCTTGCGCGCGGTGTCCAGCAGCAACGTTACTAGACTTCCAGCAGTGCGTGCAGAGGTCGTGCTAAAGTGCAAAATAAATGCGGTAATAACTGAAATTCTGGGCTTTATTAAATAACTATAGTTGAATCTTTTCAGAATGAACAAATGGATATTTCGCAATTCAGGTACACATTTTCCCTCTTATAGGATCTCGAACATGCACACTGATGATAATGTCGAAAAACAAAGTAAATGCCCCGCTCCAGGACTGTAACAGGCAACAGCGCGACTTTTGGCTCTCCTAGCTTCCCATTGTTAGGCATCAGAGACAATTTGCTTGTATTTCTGCGGCATAGTGCGTGCATCTGCTCACTACGCACAATGTACGATCAATGTGCGAAAGCTTTGAATGTGCAAGAGATGTCGAAATCACAAACACATTCGATGTCTTTTGGATGACCCTTGACTGCCACGTACTAGTCGAACATACTATAGATGTAAACTAGACGTCGTTAAATGTCTTGGATATTTGGTCTTTTGTGGTACGTCCAATGGAAATTTGTAGTTTGCTGGGTTTGTTCTTCAGTTGGTCACCGAGTACACCTATCTTCATACATTTTGTGCCTGCATTCGATACTACGATTTTCGGATGATATGTTTTATTTTCCATTTCTTTGAAAGACCGTATCAACAAGATTCCACTGTAATTGTTTGGGCAGTTCTTATTAACTGATTTATTAACGACTGTGATTATTACCTGATTTATTAACGACTTTCCATATTTTTCATTGACTAGGAAGTATGGACGTGTCCAGTGACTGTTGAAAAAGTTGATGAAAGTCTTAGGCGCTGCTATTTTTGTATTTTTGATTTTGTGTTAATGTCATCGTAACCAGGAGATGAATCATCCTGAAGTGCCTCGATGAGTCGAACAATGTCAAGTGTATCAAAAATGACTGGTGACATGGGTGAATAATTATACAGAAGGGCAATAAGTAATTTACTATGGATATCTACAGAAATGTTTTTACAAAAGTGTCATTCACTGTAGCAGCGCTTTTGGTTTCACTAATCTGGTCACCGGAGGAGTCAATCAAAACAATATGGCTATCAAATTTTTTTACGTTAGTTTTTAACATAGACGGCTGTCACCTTCTTACTTCTGAGCAGGAGGGTTGCACACATTCGGTACCCTCGATGGAGTCGAGACACGACTGGCAGCACAGCAAACAAGGGTTTAATATGTACAGGATTGGGAAAAGCGTAAAACACACAACATTAAAACCATAACTCAACCAAAATGCTGACTCAATAGAAAATACAAAACTCTAACTAAATACAAAACTACCAAACGCACTGTCTCGGTCTCGGAGCCTAACTCCGTCTTAATGTCTCTAAGTCAGTCCTAGTCCTGACTCATCAAAGTCTGGCCACCCTAAATTCGGCCTAACTGTGTCGCAAAGCAGAAATAGTGGGCTCTTACGGACCGTCGTCGGTTTGAAGTTCTCGTTGAGTCCACGTCGTGTTTGTCCGGAGTGTTGCTGATGCCGTAAATGCCGACGATTTGCGGTTCCGTCGACCTGACCGAATACGTGGCTGGTGCCCCGGTATCCGCCGCTGACGTGTCAATTGCCTGGTTAGGCTTCGCGAAGCGTTCTTCGCCCTACGTCGATCTGCATGGCGGCCTGGTGTCCCGGTGATTATCGGTTGATCGGGCTCGGCCGAGGAAGAGGGATTTTTGCGAAGAGGACCGGAACCACCGTGAGCAGCAGCAGCCGGTCCCAGGAGCTTCGCCCGGACATCTCCAAGGTCTACAGCCACGCCTGGGCCTTGCCAGCGTCACGAGCTTCGTGGCCAGGCTCTCCGCACTCCCGTCGTCAGAGCATAGCTGACGAAGCGACCTTCCAGCCCAAGAGCCACGTCTATAATCATGTTTCGTCGCTTCTCCCTGGCGGATTACACCTCGGTTCGCGTGCCTCAAGCGCTCGCACGGTTTCGAACGCTCCGCGAACTTCTTCGTCTTCTTTTCTCGCCACAGGCGACCTCTTACATGTGACAACGGCAGAACATTGGACAGGAAATTTTCTTCAGCGTTTTTGAGTGCGGCTAGCCCAGTGGGGGCTAGTCTCCCTGTGTGATAAGCATTTCTTTCTGTTAAATAGCTGTTTGATATAGGCATTGTGCCACTGCACATTTGGATTTAATGTGATGGAGTGGCTAGGGATATCTTTACTTTTGAGTCGTTCAACTTCAGTTGCGAACATATCCCAGTTAGACTGCAAAGAACAGTATCTAAACTGCTTAAGTGCCTGAAAATTGTGCCATATAATTCACTAATAATCATGTCAAAGTTAGCTTTCCTGTACTCTTGTTTTGTTTTCTTCCTTTCGGCCAGTTTAGAACAGAGTGCATTGAAGAAAAGGAGTAATGGGTGATCACTGATTCCTGGTAGATAGGGGATAGCAGAATTGAAGTCTAGTCAAGTGGTTAGGATTAGGTCAAGGAATGCTAGTGCTGTTAGAAATCCTGCTTGGTTGAGTTACTAATTGACTGAGCAAGAAAACTGAACATAATTTTAGAAAATCACTGGACTGTGACCAAACTGGTGAGAAACAAGGTTGATTTGCGCTGCATGTTATATGAGGAAAGTTCAAATGTCTGAGTATAAACAAGTGGAAGGACCGTTTGCAAAGCGACCGCCGAATAGTGAATAGATCTTCAATACCTGCTGCGCTAGTGAGTGGCTACACCAAATTGCTGCTGAGCCCGAGGTTGGGGTTTGCGTCATGCTACAATCATCAGCATTAACTTCTGATGTTGCCTCTCCACAACGGCAAACATCGCAAGGCACCCAAATGTTCTCACGGATAGGACAACAACACATGTTAACGTTTGCGTATGGCGTACATGCACCTGTCCACCATTCTGGATTTGAGATTTTTCTGACCATTTACTGCTAGCTGCCGGCGGGAGATCTGAAGTCCTCAAATATGGCCTTTGTTTGCAGTGAGGTTTTTAACAGCGAAGCTGTTTAAGCTGGGCGTAATGTGTCTACTGAATCCAAAAAACCCCCTCGCCGGCGTGTGCTTCTCCTCCTCTCCGTGCTGTGCACATGTTGCCTTGGCATGGGATGTTAAGGAGAGGGAAAGAGAGCATGCGCAAGGCATGCCCAATGCTCGGCCGAGGGAAAGAGAAAATGAGAGCATGAGAGAAAGAGAGAGAAATTGTAGCAGCACACGTCTAGGAGCCGGAAACACGTCTATGACGTGTTTCCGGCTCCTTAAATTGTTTCTGCTGAATTCAAATAGCAAAATTATAGCAAGACCATAGCCTAAGAGATTGTCTACGACTACATGGTGTCTATGATGTATTGTTTGCTTCTGTAATTGTTCATGTAGCTAGTGAAAGCATGGCCTTTGACATGTGTTGCGCTTCATGCTACAGTGGATTTGTCCAAATATTAAAATTGCATAAATGTTGTCTTAAGTTGCAAGAATGTGTCAGCTATTCATTTCGCCTTGCAAAAATAACTCGGATTATGTGTTCAATAGAGTGCACAAACATGCATGAAAATGTAAAAATTATGTCGAATGCTTAGAACTTCCTAAGGATGTGAAGGCGAAAGCCTAGCTAGACCCATAGCGATGTGAAATGAACCACGAAATGCAGCGGCATATACAAGGCGCGCAAGCGCACTGCGAGCGTCATCAACATCATCGTCATCAGCCTATATTTATGTCCACTGCAGGACGAAGGCCTCTCCCTGTGATCTCCAATTACCCCTGTCTTGTGCTAGCTGATTCGAACATGCGCCTGCAAATTTCCCAATTTCATCATCCACCTAGTTTTCTGTCGTCCTCGACTGCGCTTCCCTTCTCTTAGTATCCATTCTGTAACTCTAATGGTCCACTGGTTATCCATCCTACGCATTACATGACCTGCCCAGCTCCATTTTTTCCTCTTAATGTCAACTAGAATATCGGCTATCCCCGTTTGTTCTCTGATCCACACCGCTCTCTTCTTGTTTCTTAACGTTAGGCCTAACATTTTTCGTTTCATCGCTCTTTGTGCTGTCCTTAACTTGTTCTCGAGCTTCTTTGTTAACCTCCAACTTTCTATGTTAGCACCGGTAGAATGCAATGATTGAACACTTTTCTTTTCGACGACAGTGGTAAACTCCTTGTCAGGATTTGGCAATGCCTGCCTTATGCACTCCAACTCAATGTTGTTCTTCGGTAAATTTCTTTCTCATGATGAGGGTCCCCTGCGAGTAATTGACCTAGATAAACATACTCCTTTACAGACTCTATAGACTGACTGGCAATCCTGAATTCTTGTTCTCTTGCCAGGCTAGTGAACATTATCTTTGTCTTCTGCATATTAATCTTTAACCCCACTCTTACACTTACTCGGTTAAGGTCCTCATTCATTTACTGTAATTCATAATTCATCCCCATTGTTGCTGAAGAGGACAATGTCATCTGCAAACCGAAGGTTGCTGAGATATTCGCCATTGATCCTCACTCCTAAGCCTTCCCAGTCTAAGAGCTTGAATACTTCTTCTAAACATGCAGTGAATAGCATTGGAGAGATTGTGTCTCTTTGCCTGGACCCCTTTTTTGATAGATACTGCGAGCGTACTGCCACTGTTTCCAGAACGTTCTATGGGCGCCACCGCTGATATTTCCCTCCTCCTCCCCAGCACCGCCACCGCGCTTGCCCTCAACGCCTCTACTGCCCTGCTGCTGATATTTCCCTGCTCCTCCCCAGCGCCGCCATTGCCCTTTCCGTCAACGCCCTCCCATGCCACCGCCGACATTTCCCTCCTCCTCCCCAGTGCTGCTGTTGCCTTTTCCCTCAACGCCCTCCGGCATTGAGTGCAAAGGGCAATACGGGAACGCTAGCATGATGAACGGCTTTGGAGCCAGTTGTGGAAGAAGACTACGAACACAGGAGCAGTGGCACGAGCATTTTGCGAGCGAGCTCCCTTTTCTGTACTTCACAGCAACCTTGAAACATAGAGATTGAAGGCTTTTGCCTTAAAATGAATTACGAACCTTTAGAATTTTGAATGGTATTTTTTTCATATTAGGACATTGATCCATGTTCTAACTTATGTTCTAGGCAAGCCCATTTATGTACAGCCAGGGGACGTTCTAAACAAGACATCCTCTGGACATCCAATGGTATATGGACATTTCTTGTACGTCCTATGGATATCCGTGATGGATATGTAGATGGATGGACCCTCGAATTTGTGGTGGAGGTCCCACAGATATCCGTGGTTGCTTGGGAATGTACGATTTGATGTAACCAAGCAACCACATATATCCATCAGACATCCTGTGGATTTCTATTTTTGATATGACGGACATCCGATGGAACATCCGAAAATCTTCAGTAGACATCCACGTTCGATGGATATTGAAAAAGGAAACAAATTTATACATCCATCGGACATCCTAAATGGGATCCTGCGGCGGATGTATTTCGGATGGTATGTGTGTCATGTCGTGTGTATATATGTGTGTCTGTGTGCACATGTGTGCATACGCACACAAACCTTGAAGCAGTGATAGTGGAATGCATTCAAGCACCCAACCAATGTTATATAACAACCGGTCGGATGCTTCAGTGCATTTCACTGTCACCGCTCTGCTCCAAATAAACCATAAAAATGGGCCGACGCCAGCTTTAAAACACAATAAATCTTTTACTGCCACCTTATGTTATAAAGTCCACAAAGCACACATGAATGCTCTTCATACCAACAAATATACATGCTGATCTAGATACCATACCTGAAGTTAGAGCCGCGTGAAGGCATAAAAAACAAAAATAGAAACTCCGTTCAGCATGTCAAACAGTCTAACAAATGTGGGAAAGACAATACAACTGAACGAGGTGTCATGGGATTATCATATTTATTTTTTTTCATACCATCAAAGTCCTACAAGGATTCATTGTAGGCACAAGCTTTTGAATAAAGAAAAAAAACTCACAAGCAAGAATATACATATGGCGGAAACCACAAAATGGCAGCTGAATGCATAGTGGTAGTGTAAGCAGCAAGGCTTACTTAATACAGTAAGGTATGAGATCGGGCTAGCTGGATGTTATATCTTGTTTACACAGTACAAAACAAGACATAGGACAACAAACAAGGTGGGTCAAAGACAGCACTTGTCTCCGTCCCACATTTCATGCCATTCTTTGTCTTGTTTTGCCCTGTTTAAACAAGATTACTTAATACAGACAACAGTCTACATAGAATAATGTAAAATATCACTCAAACACAATTTTGTAAAACATGTTAGAAGTAGGACGCACTAAAATACATAAAATGTGATGCACGTGCAAACTCGTTGGGATGGAAAACTTTAACACAGAAAGCACTGCCATTTCTAATAGTTAAAGAAATTTATCTATTGTTTAATGGTAATTACAATTTAAACTTGATTATTATGCATACAAGGAGCATTTTTTTCTTTCGGAAACTTAGCAAGAAAAAAAGAAATTCGCAGAAACACTTAAGACTGATTACTTAAAGAAATGCGAAAGCATTAGTGTCCCTTTGGTGAAATGTTTCTTTTCGTGCATTCCCTGTCCGCACAAGCTCTCGCTTGGGTTCTAACTGCGCCTCGGTAAGGCCAAATCAAAATGGGCCAAGTGTCTCAACGCTCTCGCTTGCCCGCGAGGAGTTCATAACTCAAAGGACCGTTCAGCGATGCTCAATTGAACATTAATGCTTTTTATTTTATACACTCACGACATAGTGCCACCTCCTCTCCATTGGCTGCGCTGTCACGTTGATGCACACAATAGGGCACACCTTTAGTAAGCCAGATGGCTGCAAAGTGATATGTGCAATGACGCACGCACTAGACACACCTTTGGTCAACCATAACCGTGGAGCCACTGTGGCGTCGGGGAAGCATGCTCGTCTCGCACCCTGGAAGCGCGGGTTTGATTCCCACCGAGACCATAATTTAGAAATTTTTTTTTCAAAGCCATTCATTTACTTTGTTTACTGGAACATCCTTGAGAAATTTGATTGCAATCCGAGCATTTTTTTTACGTGTTTTTACTCTTTGTGTCGTTGGCCATTTTTGGTACCATAATTTGGTCATGCCGCCGACTACGATGGATTTTCGTGTAAGCGAGCATATAATGTTTTCGCATTAATAAAGTGTATGACACTTGAAACTGCAATCTTTTATAGCTTTGACTACAAGAACGATATATTGAGACAGCCATTACACATATCCATAATTAGATGTGGAAATTATCACCACAAATCAATTTTAATAACAGTATAGTCAGTACTTGCACTCAGCAACCACAGATTGGTGAATATTTTTATCGTGTTAAACATAAATACATGCAATTTAATGCTAGTATAGGGATCTTTAATACCAGCTGTGCTAGTAAGTGGCTACAACATTTTGCTGCTGAGCCTGAGGTCGGTGCTCACGTCATGTTACAGTCATCAGCAGGATAGGACGACAACATGTGTTAGCGAATGTGTGTTGCTTACATGCACCACTGCACCGTTCTGCACGTGCAATTTCTTGGGCCGTTGACGGCTGACTGCTGGTTTGCAGTGATGCTTTCTTTCACTTTTCCCTCACTTTAGGGCTTGTTGGCATCTGTGAACAAAACACATTTCGATACTCCAATGGCTCAAATAGAGAATGATGTAGCTTTCATACCTCAGTAGCAGAGCAGGTGACTTCGGCAGGCTGTGAAGATGGCAAACGAACCGACACTGCACCGGCTCTTCGCTGCCATTGAAATGATGGGACGATGGCTATAACTTAGATTGAATTGGATTGCTGCAGGTCACTGAGTTGTTGGACAGCATGCTTTGCCAAGGCCTTTTGACAAATCAGTGGAAATATAAATTATTTTGTGGAAATATTTTATAAAATTATGTATTGAAATAACTGCTTGTTTTGGGAATAAGTGGCATCCAAAACCAAACGTCTATGACATGTTTCTGGCTCCTGAAATCGTTTCCGCTGAATTCTACTAGCAAAAGCACAGCCTTAGAAATTGACTATGGTGTTTATGATGTACAGTGGAGTCTCGTTGATACGATCTTCACGGGAACTGGAAAATAACGTGTATCATCCGAAAATTGTATTATCCAACGTATTATCCAACCAAATCATATTATCAAGAAAAGAAAAAGAATCGTTTTATCCCGAAAAACGTATTATGCAGAATCGTATGCAAAGGAACCCCAGCTGGTCTAAACTATAATCGGGAGTCCCCTTATGGCATGCCTCATGGTTAGATAATGGTTCTGGCATGTTAAATTCAAGAATATAATTTAATATAAGCCATTGACAAGTTAGGGTGGGGAGGGGGCTCATAATTGACCTTTCCGCAATAATACATAGTTTGAGTACACTTGCTCTATGTTGCATAATTAGTATCTTCGAGTGAGCGATTCAATATTCTGCAAGTTTTTCATACGCATGTTTTCAAATGTCACTGAACTCGTTTATGTAGTGTAATATATTGTCAGTTTCTGTAAGGAGAAAAATTGCACAATTTTCATGCTACTGTGGGTTTGTCCAAGTATTAAAATCTGCAAAGTGTCATCTAAAGTTGCAAGGATATGTCAGTTACTCGTTTTGTCTTGCAAAAAGAACTCTGATTATGTGTCTCAAAGAGTGCAGAAACATGCAAATATAAACGGACATACGAACCTATAGAAATCCGAACTATATTTTTTCCTATGAGGACATCTATCCATGTTCTAACTTATGTATGTCCTAGGCATGCCTATTTATGTATAGCCAGTGGACCATCAAAACAGGATGTCCCCTGGACATACTGATCGGATGGCCAAAGGACATCCAAACGGGATATGGATTTTTCTTGGATGCCCGTGTTGGATATCCAGATGGATGGACATTTGGACTTGTGGCAGATGTCCCACAGGTATCCGTGGTTACTTGGGTATGTAATCAGTAAGAAAGCCGGTTGAGAGCTTGATTAGCGCTCTTATATGTCGTTCTCATTATCAGCAGTATAATTGTGTCGTCTGCTTGTAGTACAGATTCCTCTGGTAAGTCAAGAAGTGCGTCCTATTTAGAAAAATGGATGAATTTTAAAAAATGGTGACACATGTTCAATCTCAGCCGCGGCAGCTGCATTTCAGTGAGGGCGAAAGGCAAAAATGCTTGTGTACTTATATTTAGGTGCATGGTAAAGAAGCTTAGGGGATCATAATTATTCCAGATTCCTCGCTATGGCTTGCCTCGTAACGAGATCATGATTTCAGCATGCAAACATCTGGAATATTAATTGTGGTTTCAGCACATAAACCCCCACAATTTTAATTTTCAAAGTAGTTTAAAGGGGTTGAGACATCAAATTTGTGGCTTGCGTGTCCTTTGTTTCAAATGTTTCTCATTGCTCCAGGAATCACGATGCATGCTCGAAGATTTATATATTCTCGGTAAATAATTTATATCGCATTATTCATGTGAACAATTTTCCGTTCCTGTTTTTGGGCGCCGAGTTGGACGGTGACGTCACTGTCTAGGAAGCTTGGCCACATGGGCCCATAAAGCTGCGATGCAGGCACTGCTGCATCGTCTGCTCTCGCACACACGTTTGACCAGCGCAGGCAAACTAAATCACGCTGACAGTTGTCATGGCTAGCTGTGACAGCTCCGATTCCGACTGTACGTCTGCGTGCAATGCAGCTCACTGTACTCTAGACTCGGGGCTCTCTAGGCTTGCCCGGCGTTGTGGGTCACCGCTCATGGTACGTCACTCTAATGTGGTATGATGTCGCTAAACCTTTCGTTACGCTTCCAACACAGTGACGTCGGTGTCAATCGCGCTAGGAATGGGTCTCGATCATGAGAAAGAGCATTTAGGCACTCTTTGGAAGCAAATTAAAATATATAGCCTTAAAGTTATAGCCTAAAAACTTAGTGTCTAAACTTCTTTAAGAAAACTTTATATTCAAAGGTCATCCCAAATCCCACGCTGCCGACACATGAGGTCTCGTAAGTGCTTGGACGTTGTCCTGCTGAATGATTGAAACAATAAATGTGGTTGCTTTACACAACTTCTAGAAACTTATTGCAGTGACCACAAGGCAACCTCACTATATAACGACACAGAAACGAAACCATGACACATGAGGCATCATGATTGAATCAAATATTTTCAAATAGCAAAATTTGAACTGCGAAGTAAAATGTTGGACCACCTTGAACAAAAAATTACCTTAAGCCATTGGCCAAGCAGCTGTGAAGATATGTTCCATAAAGCTATACATTTGCTGTACAGTGTAGACCGCTTATAACGTAAGTCTCCGGAGTTGCGAATATCCGCACTATAAGCGGTACCGCACTATAACAAAACAACTATTTTATTGTGATAACGGACACTCGAGGCGCATTTCTGCCGTCGCTGTCACTCTGCCATAGGTTCCGTATTCGCTTACTAAATAAATTAACAAGCACGGTGTCACGCGCGCACAAGCAAACATGAACACATCCCGCTCGTTGACCACAGAAACGAACTGTCAAAATGCTCGAGTGACGAAGCGCGGCGAGTGATTTGACCTTCGTGCTATCATGCCTCTCGCTTCAACGCGACCTATAAGCGGCGAAAACACGGCGCGGGACCGACTTTCTCCATCGCAGATTGCTTTCAAGATAGGGCCAAGGCGATCGTATCGCCAAAGTGGATTGTCGCAGATTACGTCCTGCTTCGTTCCACTGAAACCGCTCCGCATTGGCGAAAATCCTCTCCTCCTGTTTGTGCCAGTCCCGAACGCAAGTTTCGAATTCTCCGAACGTCCATGATGCAGCCAGATTTCTGTCCGTCTCCGCACACATGATCACTTTCGTTTTAAATGCAGCATCATGATGAACTCCGTACTTCATGCTGATAGAGCAGACGCAGATAACGTGAAGATAGATGGTAGACGAATACCTAAGCATGTGTACTGCAGCACATGGAGGAAGCTACGGTAGCTAGGCTCGAGAGTAGCTAGGTTTGACGCACGTGCGAGGCGGCCATTTTGAAATGCCGACGGCTATATGGTAACTAAGATTTAGGGTCGTACTCGATTTTAACACGCACGCAATTTTTGGACCTGTTTTATCGGAAAAAAAGTGCGCATTAGATTCGAATAAATACGGTATTTGTGGCTTGAGGGGAGCATTTGTCGCCTAGGTTGACTGCCGAACTTGCAGGCAGCCGCACTGTAACCGGTATTTCGTGTCCCGCAAATGCACTATAAGCGATACGTGTATACATAGAGTGCTATGGGAAAATTAATGGGACTCTGAAAAGACCGTATTATATCCGGTCCTGCACTATAAGCTGTAATTAAATCTAACCTACTTAGACATGGGTAGTCTGAGAGCGCTATAGTCTGTCCACAACACACATTACTATATCATACAGAAAGAAAGTTACGTATATCACATAGGAGATAAAGTCGCACCTTCTGTATCTAGACAACACTTTATTCAATATGACAGAATTTATTATTATCAGGTTAATAATATTTTAAATGTGTTTTTTTTTCTCAAATTCCCACTTCAAGTTAGTACATTACTCTTCGACCGCACCCTGCAACCAACAACCCTTGAACAGCTGGCATCTTGGCCATTCTCCTGTAGTGTGTGAATGCAATTAATTGGTGCAACGAGCGATAATAAGATAGTGATCTTCACTTTGGGAGAATGCTGCTGTCGCAGTAAATGAGTTGAGCCGAAGGTATCTCTGAAGTCTGCTGTCTTTTATGCCTTCCCTTTGCTTGCATTTCTGAGTACGTATAAAACTGGTTCCTGTGTGGGTTTTCCTGAAGTTCCAAATTCAAGCTCATCACTATTCGTGTTTTGTTTTGACATGCCCAGCTGTTAGTTCTGTTGGGACACACACTGCTTGCCCAATAATGTCCTTGCAGGCAGTGCACCCAGCCAAGGCTGTGGCAGTTGCCTACGGGGCACTCAAGGACGTGGCCTTCGAGGGGGGCCCCCGGCCGTGGCCTATGCTTCCTGCAGGATACCAAGTGCACTGTATGTTAGGCCTTATCTGTTTGTCTAGGCAACATGGTCATCTGACTGAGCTTTTCCAATGCAAGACCACATACAGGGCAGGAAAGAAAAATTGTTTTCAGTGAAATTATGGAGTTTTAATAACGTTGAATTAAGTTATTCGTTTCTAGGAATATGTGAAGTAACTTGCAAGTAAACTTCAAGTAACATTACTTTTTTCAGTAATTATTCTACTCAAGTAGTTTTCAAAATGGAGTATTGAGTATTGTCTCAGTTACTTTTTGCCTTGTACTCAGTAATTAAAGCAGCAACCACATGTACACAATATTCAAGCGACGCGACAGGGAGACCCTGTCAAGTCGTTCCGTCGCGGTTGGAGCAACCACATGGACGTGACATTGCCAAAAAAAGGTAGCTACAAATTTACATTGTTGTTCGAGTAAATACACTCATCCACCCGTAAAGAAATCGCAAGCGTACCATAAGGCCAGTGTTTTAACCAAGGTGTATTAGATCTACCTTTATTATGCGGTCATCGCGAGGAGAAATCTGTTCCACGCTGCCAGCATCTTTCGCGGCTCTAGGTAGCGTCTCGGGCTTAACTTCGTCAAAACAAACAACTAATCTCAATAATAACGCAGGACAATGCCGATACTTTGTCCTCAGCTTGAGATGAGACGAAGTGATGGCTGATTTTACTGTTTATCTTTTGCTGTTACGGAACGGGGTAAGTTTGTCGGGATCAGGGTGGGGTGCCAATGGCGCTATGCAAGCCCGTGGTTGGCGCACGCCTGCCCATCAACTGCGGTCCGGTGCAAGCTCGAGGAAACAATAGAGGACAACCACGTTACGATTACGATTGCAACTAACACTTCGAGCAGGCCAGCTAGCTATAGTTGACATCACTGAGGGTTCCCTTGAAGAGAATAATAATACGCTAGGTAAAAAAGGGTTTCCGACTTACCAGCTGGGAATACAGGCGGCTGTGGTGATAGCCACTTCAAAAACGCGGTTGACTAACCACATGTGGGAAAATGGCAGCGGAGACTTCCACCCTCGCCGCTTGCTGGGGTCCAAAGAGGTTTTCAGGGGGATCTCACGTGACCCACCTGGTGGCCCGTGAAAGGAAAGTTTCCCCCTCTCCCCACCCTGCTTGGTGCGCGTGCGACGGTCATGGTACCCAAGGATTACTCAAAGTTTCAAGAGCAAATTCAGATCGAAGCAGGCAAACCAGGGTGGACTGGTTGCTCGAAAATTATGTGCATGTGGTTGCCCCTTAACATTACTTTTTCTGAACAACTTGTGCATGTATATTTAAAAGGCTGTGGACTTGAGATAGCTTTACGATGCAGCTACGTATACGACTTCTTCTGGTTTTCCTCTGTGTTTGAATTCAAGGCAACCTGAATTGCCAAGGCTTGCTGCGTTATGTGTTATGCCAGTGTATAAATTGGTGAGGGGACTGTGTCTCCGCAACCCTGCTCCTACTGTAGAACCTTTTTATGCTCAACTTCCTGTCCTGTCATCTCACGGAAAAGCAAGTTTGTCATCATCAAAAAAGAATGTTGGATTGTAAGAGAAGCTATGTGCATCTAAGGATAGTTACTATCAAGTTCGCTAAGGGCTACCACAACTGGCATCCCTTGTGATAGTAGTGGTGGAGTGAAACTCCTCCACTTGAGCTGCTTGTCTCCATGTGGACGGGAACTTGAGTGCAGCCCCAAGAGGCCAAGTACCCATGCGGAACTTGCTCTAAGAGCTTGCATACAGTTTAGGACAACAAGGGATAACATAGTTGTCACACAAGGATTTTTCTGTTGTGCATGGTTAAGTATCAGTTGCATGATGAACCATCTGCTTTTGAGGTTTACAATGTGCTGTTGAGATGTGCAGCAGCATTCTGTATGTCGTTTTTTATACCCGCTGAGTGCCATATTGCCTGCCATGCAGTGTCTCCGAGCATGGCTGACATCGTGAGCGTCATCCGCATTGTGGACCCTCATCGCAGAAATAGTAAGTAGTTGCCCCTGGCAGGCTGTAGTGCAGTTTGCAAGCACATCTGACTGTGCAGGAGACCTGCACGTGTTCCAGGTGCTGTGCAAGGCAATAGGGGAGATGGTGAGTGCCTAGTGCAGGAGACTGAAATGAAACACTGAGCAGCTGTCCCATGATGCAGGTTCTCAAGCTGTCTGTGAGCAACAATGTCTCAGCCAGCCTCCCGAGCCCAGCCTCCAGCACAGTTGCCATCAGGCAAGCCTTAAATCACATCAGCATCGCTAGTATATCAGTATGGCATTCTGGGCACTTGCTACCAAGAAGTTTTAAGAAAACTACTGTAAAATCACGAGAGATGCCCCAACCCCGAAAGAAAACCCACCTGCAGACATTTTACCACACACCTTTTACTGCACACTGAAAGTTGGCCCACCTCATATTTTCGCTCATTTTCTCTCCATTTTAGGTGGGCTATCTCACGGGATTTTACGGTAAACTTGATTTTGTAATTCTGTTATTTATGAAAATTTAAATCCAGCTTCTCACAGCATGTTTTGGGCATCTTGTTGTAATTTAAGCTTAACAGGTTGGAAAATATTTTAACGCATGTGAAAAAAAAATTAGTTCAATTCTACTTCCTGCTAGGTCTCCCAGAGACCAGACAAATCTTGAGTGATGCACTGCTTGATTGGCTTCATTACGATGGCTAAGTTCACGTGCAGCCCATACCACGAGTTGAGACTTCGAGGCTTCACCATCAATGTGCCGCGTCGACAGCTTGGCAAGCGACCACATGGCATCGCCAACTACATCGCTGCAATGCAGTGGAGACCCGACGACTTATTTTCGTGGACTCTGGATGTGGCAGTCGAGTTTTGTCTGGGCACTGTGCGTGATAAGGGCGCTTGCTCAGAATTTTACTGTAATTAAATCATTGTCCGCTACAGCAATGCTCGTTCGGACCTCCAAAATACATGCGCAGCCGCTAATTCTCTCAGAGCCTGTACGTAGTGTAATGCCTTGCATTAATTGCCCAACACTTGTTGTGCGGTAGCTCAGTAGTTAGCGCGCTTGAATTACAAACCAGATAGCTTCACTGGCATAGGTTCAAATCTCAGTGGAGGTGGTTGTGGAGAACTCTTCATTTCTTCACGTTGTGGCAGTAGCAAAGCTGGTGATGACAAGGTGGCTTGACGAGGACAGAAATCGTATGTCGATGACGACAGAGCTCATTGTAGGTGTAACGAAATGGATGGACAAGGCAAATCTGATTGTGAGCACTTAACTGCTGTCGCAGTAAAAAAGGTGAAGGCTCTGTTCATTCCTTGTCACATCACAAGAGATGCATAGCAACTTATGACAATGTATATTAACGCGATAGCGTTAAGGGCCCAGTGTTGCAGAAAATCCGGCGTCGCTGTCGACTTCAGCGTTAAGCATCGGCGTTTGGCAGAAATAATCATGCCGAACCTCATCATCCCGAAGCACCCTGACCACACAGGCCCTCCGCGTGGCGCAAGGTGTTGGTGAACAAAAATGTAATTTCTCAAAGTAAAATCCGTCAGAAAAATCGTAAAGTATGACTTAACCACAACCTACAGGCGTGATAGCGTCGGATTGTAATTTGAATATACCAGAAAAAAAGCCTGATAAGCGGCCAGCAATCTTTGAATGCTATCGCGTTCCACTCTTAAAGTCAAATCTCAAGCGTCCTCAAATTCTGATGGTGTTTCGCGGTACTTCGGTTCTAGGCACCATTGAGGGGAATGTTGAAAACCGAGCCTTTTTAAATTTTAAACATCCACATGCTTGACGTCTTGTCTTGCCAAACATTGTTGTGAAATTTGAAAGGGGCCCTGAACCACTTTTTATCGAAGTGGCGAAAGGCATTTTAAGTGAAAACAGGCTATTTCAGAAATCTTTTTTAACAGACTGCACGGTAGGAATAGGAGCGAGCGCAGTCTGTCTCACTTCTTTACTCATGTCCAGTCCTACCGTACAGTTTATTAAAAAAGATGAACCCGTACCAACTCACCCAGCTGTCGACACTTCATACGCATATTTCAGAAATACTTTGCCAGCAAGAAGTACTTCAATGCGTTAAGCAGAAGTGGAGTTAGTGGCAATCAAACACGGCCTCCGCTGGGCTCTCGTTCCTTTTTCAATGCCTTGCATTGCAAAAGCTACGGCGGAGTGGGGCGTGATGCGCAGTTCAAATTTAATGTTGGATGTTAACATAGACGCCACGCCATGACTTCCGATTTTGGTGTCTGCGACGTGCTAAGTGTACGCCAAATGTGCGCCTAAATGTACGCCACTCGCGGTGGCACCCCGCGGCGGCCGTGGTGTAGCCGACCGCAGTGACCAATAGCAGCCGCATATGGGAATCTGCTTTATTACAAAATAAAGCGTCTAGAAGGAAGCGAGGAGCAAACAGGCTTCTGTTTGAAAAGAGTGTTTGATAGAACGGTGACTTCGCGTTCCCCTTGCGAGCTCCATGCATCGCGTACAACAGCAAAACTTGGCTGAGATGTTCACAGCAGCATATGCTACCCACAGACTATGTTATTTCACCAAGCCGGAGGGGTGGTTCAGGGCCCCTTTAATGGCATGTCATGACAAGCACTCTTTGTATGCTTTTTCTGGTTGTAAATTCGTCCAGGTGTTGGTGAATTGTTTATTTTGCTTATCCCAGTGCTCTAGCCATTCATCATGGCGCATGTCTTAAGCAGAGGCCTCTGCAGGTTTGCATGTGCCACACCCTCATCAGTGGAACTTCGACTCAGCTCATCTGGATCTAATAAGCAGGTATCTGCCACTTTGAGGCACTAGAGTGTGTGCATTCCTGCAATATGAAGAACGTGATGCACAATGTTGTGGCAGGTGGTGAGCACTGGGGGTCCCATTGAGCTGGAGCTTGTCGTGCGAGAGGCCAGTGGTCGTCGACTGGCCAACATCAGCTCACTGGATGTGTTGTGGGAGCTGTCAGACTACAGGCTAGCCCAACTGAACAGCCACAGAGACGTCACCAGCCATGTGGATGGCTCAGCTGGATACCGCCGCAATTCTAAGGGTTTGTTCGAACACACCTTTATCACCATGAGGGGGTACTCCTTTTAAATGTGCTACTGCCCTTTTAGTTTGTTGCTTGACTCTTAGAGTTGAATGAAATTTGAAGGGCTCATTTACAGCAATCTACAAGCCTCTACACCAAATTTTATTGGTGTACGTTATGGTTAGAGCCGTTATGGTTTGTGAATGCTCCCTATGTTTGCTATCATTTGAGAATAAAAATGCTTGCCGTATTTGCGCCTTATCTGGGATACAGTCTTTGCTACTGTGGATTTTGGTTCTTGTGATGGGAAATAATTTTCAAGAATTGCTACCCATGTGAATAGAATGGTGTCATGCATTGGACTGTTGTGGTTGCACTCATTGTCGCCTTATGAGTGTTGGTGCTTTGAGATATTCAAGCCTTCTGATGGAGCACATTTCTTCTAGTGCAAAGCAAGCCTGCACAGCATCATAGTGTGTCACCGCTGATGACGGCAAACACTGCCGCAAATTTTCAACTTTCTTGCTCCACTTTCTCTGTCTGTCACCGCCTTCTGTGGACCCCCTCCCCATTCTATTATGCTCTACGAATGCATTGAAAACAGGCAACATTTATAACAGTCTCATCCGAGGGTACAAGCAACATAGCTGTGCAAACAATGGCCAAGGAGAGAGCTCAATGCACGAATTTATGGCAGTTATACATTGTAGAATGCAGTGCTTGAAATCATAATTCTAGTTTACCAAAACTGCCTTTCTCTAGCAATTAGGTCACATTTAGACAAGTCAGAGGCTTATCCTAGCTTTTTTATCCTGATTTCCCTTTTTCTTAGCACTTGGCTGCATACTGGCGAAGCTCGCACTTTACCGCCTGTATTGTTGTTGCCAACAAAATAGTGAAACATGTTTTGTAGTGCTCTTTTTCCAAAATCTGTGAAGATTTGGAGAGAAAGAAATATTTTTTAAAGTAATGTGAAGATTTCGTGTGACTAGCATCAGACGCCTCGGCGTCTACGAGCGATGGCATTCTTGGCACAGCACCAGGAACGTTATTGTCCTTCAACGTGTCCAGTACTAGACACGTAAAATGACACGAAAGTGATTGTCGAGTAAGGCCTAAGTATGTCAATTCATTGCTGCGCACACATACGCTTACCTGCAAACTGGTCAGTTCGTATCTGTGGCAATATAACAGTGGCCACCTTGTGGCTGCAATTTTGTAGCAATCTCTTTTCCTATGCCACTTATTTTGCACTTCATCAGTGGTAAGAGCGGTGCTCTTCCTGCGTTATCAACGGGATCAGCCAACCATGAGTGGAGGATGGCAAACCCGGCATAGAATCGAGCGGAAGCACCACTACAACATCGCGGAAGTCACCCATGATGCAATAGCAGAGTGATGGCAGTTTTCTCAGCAATGGTTATTGTCCGGCATTTCCCTCATTTAATCACTGCCCTTGGCTGCACCTTGGCTGTATGGTCAAGAGTTGTTGCAGGCGAGTGTGTTCTGAAGGTACTGTACGCATCAGGATCGTTTCCTTGAGACGCTCATATGGGTTTTCACCCAAAGGCTGGGCGAGGACATTGGTGAAGTCATTGACTGCTTCGGGTGATAGTGACGAGATCACTTAAATTTGTTGTACTGTGTCGTCTGCAAAGTTATCCGTTGCAGGTGGAATTGCGCTTTGGCCTATAGAAACCACACCTGGGGATTCTGCGTCCAAAAGGGTGGCAGCTGAAATCGCACCTTCGTGATATCGGGGAGGCGAGGGCTTGACTCAGTTGAAGGGCTTGACGCAGTGAGGGCCTGATGTGCAGCATTGTAGCTCGGTTCGGTCGTGTTACAGTCCTAGACTGTGGAGAGCGAAATGAAGAACGACCAACACGTAAGCTGACAAGCTGATCACTGGAGCCTACGCCCCACTACTCTCTTTATTTCCTTCGTTGTTCTACCTGTGGACACCACCTGGCATCGTAGCAGATGCGGACGCTACAAGCCTCATGGCGTGAGCATGGAACGGAGAGATGGTGCCGTGATGGGAGAAGGCGGCGAGAGAAGAAGGCAGCAGTTCTGGAAGAGGCAGCTTGTCAGATGATGGGTCCAGGCTCCTGCCTATGGCTAGTGCTCCTGAGCCTATTGCTCGTCTAAAACAGGTGCTTATCTTCAGAGCATCTAAGCGGAGCACCGAACACAGCCTCTCTGCACTTGGCCTACGTTCCTGACATTCAGTTACATTAATCCCATCCTGCCACCTTGTCTGGCCACCTGCCTCTCGTTAGGATGTCTCAGCCACAGTTGACACTTGACGCCTGCGTCACTCCCGCCCTGGAATTTCTCTGGCGATCCACGCAAATACTTCGTGATGTGTGAACATTGACATTTCATTCACATAGTTTCCAGGCTCATTCTGAATTTTATAGCTAATGGTTAGAGTTTATAGAGTATTCATGTGCTACAGTTTCGAATACTTATAACGTGTGTTTGTGCAGGCACGCACGCATGCTTGCATTTCAGGGGTGCAACAGCTGCGCAGAATAGTCAGTTATATTCGAAAGTATGTTGTGTGCGGATACGTTGTAACGGCTGTAGACTGTATCCCCTCCTTCTAAGCTCATAAAAGTGCTTCTTTCTCTACCCAGCAGTGACGCTGACGTAGAACAAGGCTTCAGTGAAAATAAGCACCTTCTAGATGGACGAAGCTCGCATAGCATTGCTAGTATTAAGGAGAGATGCTCCTCGAAACATTTCTTTTCATGAAATTTTTCAGTTTCGAGTTGTTACTTGTAAAATTATCCTTGGTCATTCAATTCTTATTTCTCAAAAAAATCGAGGCTGAATTCGAACGAGAAATTGGTTAAACATCAATCTGAATAGGCCACTAGGGCTCTCGAAACCGCAAATTTATGCACATGTTGACGATCTTTAACCTGGAGGGAGGTACCAACGCCCATCTCCCCTAAGTTCTCTTTTCTGCTTCAAGAGTGGGCTGCTCTGAATCAAGCTCTTGTATTGCCTTCCGCTTTCTTGTGCTTTCTTCAGCACTCATCCTCTGTGCATACTTCACACAAGACTAGTTAACACTCCTCAGAGGGTCAAGGCTGAGAGGCAACTTAGTTGCATCGTGATCATAGTGCTGAAGGAAAAACTTAACATGGCGCATTTCATTAAAAGGACCAAGTGGTGGCCAGCATGGCATTGCTCACTAGTGGTGAGGAAATTATCAACTCAGGTGGGCAGCAAAAAGACATGAACAAGGTAGAAAGTGGCCATGTGCTCTTAACGAAAAGAAATGCAAGCCTTGAGCAGACACCTAATAAGCTTGCGGAACTAAAAAAGAAAATGTTGAAAAAGCCGAAGCATTGATGTTATGTCAATGACGTCTGCACTATTCATATTGCCATATCCTATATCGTCACTGCGGGTATGTGCCAGGCCATGAAAATGATGCTGAAGTAGCGCGCGGGTGGAAAAACAGACGACAAAGACATCGCGCTGACTGTTTATATAAAGTGCTGTTATCCGTGCTGTACACTGGGTTTCTCATCTCCTGCTCGGACGCGACAATTTATAAGCTGTTAGTTAGCTTATAGTCATACCATATAGACTCGTGTAAGGGCTGCATCCCCAACTTGACAGCCCTGAATATGGAAAAAAAATTCCAACGAAGGAGAAATCACGTTCGGTGCCTTGATGTCACGCGCGCGCATTGGTGAATTTTCACATTCTGCATACTTTCACGTGCCACTACTAAACAGTGAGAGCTGCGCGTTGACCTCGGATGCAGTGGTGCATCCGAGGATCCGGGCTGTGCACAAGTCAAGACTGCGCCTGCACCATTTTGACGAAAAAGTTCAGTCCTGTGTAAGGGGCGTACCTCGTTAAAATTTGGAAAAAAGGTGCGGCCCTTACATAAGTCTATACGGATGTAAGACACAAGCGTCGTAGCGTGACTGGCCGCAGTTTGGTCTTATATGTGTCTAGTGTAGTGTAGGAAATATTTGGAGTACAAATAAAAGAACTTGTTTATAGTTTTAATACCAACCTATTTCTTCTATGCTTAATGTTTCTGTTTCTTTGTTTGGTCCTATAATATTGTAAGCATTCGAATCAACCTGTTTTGCAGGTTGGGGTGAATTCACCGTACTTAGCAGGTTTTCGCAGAATTCATTGGTCACTTTTGCAGGACCTTGTCTGCTGAAGCTAAAGCATGATTGCGCTGAAGTTTAGTGGTTTGTAGTTCTGTCACATTGCTGAGGTTAATCCTAAATAATTGCTGTAAAAGTTCACATATTTTTGTTTTGTTCTCCTCTGTTAAACTGCTTCAAAATTAAAATTTGGTGCTCCAAAATGTAACTTTCTTTTTTTCTGTAACCTGCTCCAAAACTAAAATTTTCCTGTTCCGGAGGTTGCTCCAAGTCCTGTTTCAGATGTTGCACCTTTGGTGTGTGCTTGTGTGTGTCTTTGTGCGCAAGCATGCAACAGAGAACATATGCTTTGTCTTTATTTCCCAAATCGGTTTGCACTGAACAAGTTCAAGAACCTGCTACGATGAATATGCAGACACTGTGACAACAGCGCTTTTAGCCTAGTGCAGCATGTGTTCCGCTGCTGTGTTCAGCATGTGTTTTAGCCTAATGCGCTGCTGCTGAAAAAGTAATGGGGCAGTAACTCGGGTGTTGGCTTCGAAATTCGCACCAGCGATTGGTATCGGTTGTGAACTACTGAAAGCAACAGACGTGGCTGTTTACGATAGGAAGAGGAAAATGAAGAGCCGAAAACTGTCGCCGCCCTCTCAATTTCTATGTGGCAGCACACTTGCTTTTATTAAAATGCTGTTCATTCATATGTGGCATGATTGATTGAGAGCATTGTGATTGCAGCGTATTCACATGGGTATTTGTATATATTATGCAGGATTTTCTTATGACAAAAATGACTACTTAATAGATGCAAATTTAAATACTGATGAAACATTTCTTAAAACATTGTACGATTTCCAAATTAGATGTCTTCCTCTAAATTTATGACTGATGGAGTTGATTAATTTATCATGGCTAATTATGCAAATAAAGAGAATGCAAAAATTGTGTGGTTTGCTCCATAGAGTGATTAACAACATTCTTTTGGTCACATCCTTTTACAGTGCACCCAAATATTTTTAAGCCTTGGCTAAAGTTAGCTGGAATAATAGGTGGCCATTTCACTGTTTTAAAAGGCATTTGTTTGACAACTACAAGGCGTTAAAATAGCAGTGATGTTGCGTATCATAGATTGCCATCAGCATATTTTTATGTCAACTGCAGGACAATGGCCTCTCTCAGCAATCTCCAGTTACTCCTACCTTGTGCTAGCTGATTATAAGTTGTGCCTGCAAATTTCCTAACTTCATAACAGCACCTAATTTTGTAGCACTTATGCTGACCCATCAATCATAATTGATAGCCACTTGTTTAATTTTGCTGCAATCACAGTGCTGCTGAAATGTGCAGGAAGCCAGGTTGTTTGCACTAGAGCAGCCATTTGCAACTACACCAGATGAGCATGCTAGAAGGTATGCATAAGCAGTGCACAGAATGGTGATGTTACGTACGCTTTGGCACAGACTTCCAGGTGTTGCGGCCCCTCGGGAAAGTAGGCACACTCGCAGTGACAGCCAAGGTGCGTGGATTCAGTGCCCAGGTGCTTCGCCAGGCAGCCCTGCCCAAACAACAGGTGTGACTTTTCAAACGCAATCTGCATCCCAGATCTGAACACTGTGGTCTTCTCATTGACCATGTTCTTGTTGGCAGCCAAGCTTAACTGACAGGACTTGGACAACTAACAGTTCTGTAATGAAAATACTGCAATTATGCATTGTTTCTTTAATAACCCACATTTTACGATGGCTTCGCAAATTCTCACAAACAGCCCATAGACAACTAATATTTGGCAGGGTGATGCTATAAGTAATGGGAATTATTTATATGTATTTGCAGAATAAACACCCTGAGTAGATATGAATTATCCTTGATTTGTCTACATAAGTAAGTAGAATTTCATTCACAAGTTTTGGGAAAGAGCGCAAGAAAGAGCCGTGTCCTAGTGGTAGAACGTAGAACGCCCGCCTCGGCTGCGGGAGGCTGTGGGTTCGATTCCCACTGCCGCCGGGCACCCACTGGTTCAAAAGGGTACAAGCGTACCCCGGCCTGGCGTTCGGCTTCCTTCAGGGGTGATACGCTTGGGAAAGGAGCCTGCGCCCTGAATTCCCGTCGAAACCAACGTGAGCACGGATGTGCTCAGATGGTTTCGCCAAACAGATGGCGACACCTGTTTCTACATGAACTGTAGGCAGACTGCATTTAACTAGCCTATATATATCTGCATGTCTTCTAGAGCGTATTTTGGGGAACTGTTACGTGTGTGCCGTTCAATGTATTACGTGTCCAATACAAGTCTGATGTGTGTTTGTGTTTCTGCGTGCTGCTTCTATCTCTTTCTGGAGTGATCCTGCACCCAATAATATCACAACTAGTCTTGGCGACAACGTTTAGCGCACAAAGTAGAACACAGGACTTAAAGGAATGATTCGGTTTCTTTCAGTCCTTTGTTCTACTTTGTACGCTAAAAGAAGTTGGTACTATGCATTACCAATATGCCCAAACATACATTCTTTCAATGTCTTTGGTAGGCGTGCCTGCAGGTGTCTGTCCGTCAACAACTGAGCAGGGCTAGCTTCATTGATGCCCAGTGTTTCTTGATAGGCCAGCAAGGACAAGCGTGTGTCTTCCGATATGACGAAGAGGTTTTTGACAGTTCGGACCATCTTCACCATTTTACATAAATCAAGGACAACTGGTGGCATGACAGAAACCATAGGACTGTACGAAGTCCCTGCATTCCTTGGCTACAAACTGAGGTTCATTGTCTGTGCACAGTAGCTTAGGGATGTCATGGCGCACAAACATGCTCTTGATGGCAGTGATAACTGTCGCTGCAGATGTTGAGCCAAGGCTGATAACCTCAGGGAATCTGGACCTGTAGTCGACCAGAAGAATGTAGTTCTTGCCGTTCAGATGGAAGAGGTCGCCCCCGACCTTTTCTTAAGGAAGACTTGGGGTGACTGAGGCCATCATGGGCTTCAAGCGTTGGGCACATGACTTGGCACACTTGGTGCAGCTGGAGACAATGTTCTCAATTTGGGTGTTGGTGGCAGGCCACTATACTGAATCTCATGCCTTTGCTTTACAACCGTTGATCCCTTGCTGACCCTTGTGGAGCAATTCTAACAAGTAGGGCTGAAGAGAGGCAGGAACAACAATGTGGGTGTCCTTCAGGAGCAACCCGTCACACATGCTGAGGTCTCTCCTATGTTGCAAATATTTTTTCAGGTGAAGTGGTATCCCCTACTGTCTGAGCCAGCCCTTGGTGCAGTACTCTTTGAGAAGGTTGCACTCGCTGTTGGTTGCTTGAGCCAGGCGCAGAACATCAAGCTGTTTGAATACGAGGCCTGGCAAGCCTGCGGTGATGAAGGAAGCATCCTCAGGTGCCCAACAGAGTGTGTCTGCCATAGCCAAGAGTTTGCAAGGTACATAGAGTACCTTGAACTCGTAGCTCATGAATGTCAGACGGAAGAGCTGGATTCGTGGTGGCAAAAGGTCGATCCCAATCTTACCCAAGAGAGCAATGAGAGGCTGATGGTCAGTCTCTAGGGTGAAGTCCAGACCACTGGTAACAATTACTGGTCTAACCATTACACAGCCCAACTGGCTGCCAATGCTTCCTTTTCAGTTTAGCTATACCTTGTTCGGCCGATGTGAGCGATCTTGAAGCGAAGACAACTGCTCGACGTTCTCCTGATGGTATCTCTTGTAGAAGCACAGCTCCCACACCAAAGGAGCTTGCGTCTGCAGAAACCGTTGTCTTGTACAGGGTGTTGTAACTTGCAACGCACTGCTCAGAGCAGAGCAGTTCTTTCAGCTTGGCAAGAGCAGACTGCTGCGTGGGGCCCCAAGTCCACTCAGAGGTTTTTAGCAGCAGGGCTCGAATGGAAGCAGTGACGTCGAAGGCATTTGGCAAGAAACGTCCCACATGATTCACTAGTCCAAGCAGACGACGAACACTGTCTTCTGGAGGTGGCATACACTTGATGACTGCTACTTTGTCAGGGTCTGGTGAAATGCTCTGAGCACTCACGATGACTCCTAGAAACTTGACATTGCTGGTGCCGGAGGGACATTTGTCACGGTTGATCGTGATGCCTGCCTTGGAGAGTCGATCAAGGACCTGCTGGAGACACTGGTGATGCTGTTCACAAGTCTTGCCAAAAACAAGGATATCATCAATCCTGTTCACCACACCAGCCTGTACTTCGAGTGTTAGGGGCATTTGTTTCTGAAAATACTCGGGCACCAATGTAATGCCGAATGGCAGCTGCAGGAAGCAGTTGCGACCAAACGGGGTTATAAATGTTGTGTACAATTGAAGTTCCGCAAACAGCGCGACTTGATTAAAGCTGGATGTAGCATCAAACTTTAAAAAAACTTGGCATCTCCAAGCGAGCCTAGGCATTGTTCCACAGTGGGCAGCATGTGGCGTTCATGAAGAACGGCTTTGTTAAGCTGAAAGAGATCAACGCAGATCCTGCAATCACCCAGGCCTTTTGGGACAGCTACCAGTCCATAACACCACTCATTCGGAATTTTGACACGATCGATTACCCCTTCTACTTCCATCTCGTCCAGTTTCTTCTTTATGGGCTCATGAAGAGGTACAGTTAAACGTGCTTATAACGAAACTCCATATAACGAATTCCTGGATATAACAAACTTTTTCTATTCCCCGCCGTTACTCCATAGAAGCACATGTATTTGAGACCTCTACCTAACGAAGTGGCAGCGGGAGACCCCCTCGAAATAACTAATTTTCCTCACCGACAACCTAGAGATTTCGCCCCAAATTTTGTCATTTTTGCGCAAGCAGCAACCGGAAGTGCCTTCTCCACCACGACGGAATGCGAAGTGGTGACATCGGGCTTGGCGCGCTCGAATTCACGGCGACTGCGAGGCGAGAGCGAGCCCACATGTGCGTGCATGCTAGCGTGCGTGAGGCGGGCTTGCATTCCTCGACCCGGCGATCTTGCCGCCGCGGGCGTGACCTTTCGATCATGCCGGGGGCGTGGCCGACGTCGACAAAGCTGTGTTTACATAGTTTATGGAGATGCTTCGTCATTGTCCAGTGAGCCCACGGCGCGGGCTCGCTGGACGATAACAGCAGCATTGTGTTCATTGATGTTGTATGAACGGTCAGTGCTGCCGTCCATCATGAACAAACAACAAAGCAAAATCACCCAGTATTTTACCTCGAAATAAATGTTTTATGAGCTCTGCCGTCTGTTACCCTTTTGCTTACTTACCGTATTTACTCGAATCTAACACGTACATTTTTTTCGATAAAACGGGTCTAAAAATTGCCTGCGTGTTAGAATCGAGTACGACCCTAAATTTGCGCTACCATATCGCCATCAGCATTTCAAGATGGCCACCTCCTATACACTTCGAGCCTAACTCCGTAGCTTAGACCATGTGCTGTAGTACGTGTGCTTAGGCATTATTCAACCAATTTAGTTAAACAGATCCTTACTTTGTAAAGCTGTCTGCTAATTTGCTGTCGCAGTCGATGCTTCGTCTTTCGGGCGAAACTGGGACGTTTTTGTTCTTCGCAACTATAGTGTATTGGGAGTAAATCTTGAGCGATAGTTGTATTTCTGTATGAAAGCATGAGGTGCACAATACTGTAAAGGATTTTTTTTCCTCTCTTTTGGTCAAGGAAAACGGGTGTGCGTTACAATCGAGGGCGCGTCAGAATCGAGTAAATACGGTAAGCGTTTCTTTTTCGAATTTTCATACCAAACCTGCATGTAACTAAATCCTCTTTGTAACGAAGTTTTTTGGAAATTTGTCAATTTCGTTATATCCAGGTTTAACTGTAATAGAAAGCGTCAAGGTGCTCTCGAGAATGGCTTTGCTCCGGGCTTCTGTCGGATTTTGTAGGATTCGGGCTGCGTTCCGAGTCCTTTGAACAGGCCACGGTCAAAGAGCAGCTCCCTGGGTGGCTCCTGTGAGCTTGAGAAGACATGGTCAAGGAACTTGCATGTACCCAGGGCCTGAATTGCAAAGAAGTCTAGCAGAGGAACAGTTTCGGCAACCAAAACATAGTTTCTGCTCCATGAATTTGTCTTTCTACATGAGCGTGGCTTGGTATGTGCCCAGGCCAGGCAATGTGTGGTTACCGGGACCGTTGAGCTCGCCTTCTGGGACATGAAGCTGCGGCGGGACGCCAAGAAATGAGCTTGGGACGACAAAAACTTCTGCACCTGAGTCTACCTTGAACGACAGCGGACCAGCCGTTCACAAGTACCCCGATGAACTTTGCATTCGAACGATTCTCTGCAACAGCATGAAGCTCGATAGAGCTTGCTGAAGACCGTGTGTGCTTCAAGTTGCTTCTTTTTTTTCTTCAAGCAGACTTCTTTGGAATGCCCCTTCTTGCAGCAGAAATTGGAGGTGGCTTGTTGAGCCAGGCAAGCAGCATGCTCATGAGACGAGTCTCCACCAAGACGAGCCTCCGCCAAGAACCTGGATTTTGAAGTCAAATGGTGGAGGAGGTAGGGCTAGTTATGGTTGGAGCACTTGTCGTGATGCCAACAGGTGGGCCGACGGATTCCGCCCCGTTGAACTACGCCCCACTTCAGACACCGTGTTGAGGGCAGTCGAGCGGGTACGCTGAGGGATCTGCATGCCAACAGCATTGCTCTAGGAGACCAGCAGACACCAATTGCATCCAGCGGGAAGCTGACCGCCCCCACTGGCAACTAACTTTATTACAACAAACTATGATAGACGCCCTGGCGCCATCTGTGTTATGCATGGTACACTACACAACTCGTGGCGTTTCTTGTTCATGTGGGATCTAGCAGCCAAAAAATGTATCTTATTGTTACGGAGAGTTGTGAAGAAATGGCTTTATTTACAGGAGATGGATGATGGTGACCGCGCAATCTGGCCTCCAAACACTTCGTTCTTCTCTTCTTTCCAACTGCTTCTTGTATGTTAGTTACATTCCCCCACAAGCAGACGAAGCCTGTAGGGCGAGTTGGGAGGGATAAGTAGGGTAAAAACGGTTTCAGGCGAGCAACATAAGTCACCTGCGTTCTGCTTGATTGCCGGCCATTGCCCAGGAGGCGAGCTATTACATAACAAAGTTCACTCAAACACTCCAGGACAACGTTTTGGCCGGAATAGTGGGACAGGAACTTTTGACACAAGACCCGCTTGCGTTGCAGCGTCCGAAGAGGCACCAAGTCGCCTTTGGCGAACGATACTGGTCCGTGACGCTTGTCGTAACGGTCCTTTGAACAGTGTTGCGAGCCCAAAGTACAAAGACGGGCTATTCAGCGGGCTTCTTCAGCGAGGCACACAGTCTTTGACACAGAATCGTCATCGTGCAGAATAAATTTTAAGAAAGTATCGAGAGGGCTTCGCGGTGTAACCTTCCATAGAGGAGATAAAATGGGCTGTAGTTCATGGTTTCATGTTTTGCCGTGTTGTATGCGTAAGTTATGACGGGCAGCACGTCATCCCAGTTCTTATGATTGGAGGAAACGTACATGGGAAGCATGTTGGTCGATGTTCGGTTCATCCTTTCAACAAGGCCATTGGTCTGTGGATGATACGGCATGGAGTGACGGAACTCAGAAGTGCACAGACAAAGTAGCTCCTCAACGGCGTCTGCAGTGAACTGGTGACCACGGTCACTGATGATTACACGCGGTGGGCCATGACGAAGGACTACGGAAGGCAGCAGGAAGAGTGCCACACAGGCAGTGGTGGAAGAGGGTATGGCTGCAGTTTCTGTGTACCGTGGGAGATGGTCCACACAAACTATTATCCAACGGTTCTTATTGTTAGATAACAAGAATGGACCCACGAGGTCAACGCCTACTTGCTCGAAAGGTGTACTGGGCGGTTTCAATGGCCACAGGGGACCTGGTGCAGCGGTGGTTGGTCGCTTGTGACATTGACACGTTTCACAACTAGCTACATAGTGTTTGCTTGTCTGGTACATGTTGGGTCAGTAAAATCACTCTTGTGGGCGGTATAGCATTCGTACGAAACCGAAATGACCAGATGTCGCATCGTCATGCATGGCGCATAAGACTCTCGAGAACAACTAGAAGAAAATGTGCTCCATTCCCGGAGTAATTGTTCTTCATGAATCACGAACGGTGAAGCGACCGACCGCTGCCTTGAGAAGTACGAGCGGCGCCAAACAGCGGATCCAGGTTGAGATCATTGCATTGCTCTCTCTTTGAAAGTCTGCCCCGTCGGGTACCGTACGAGTGATGGCAACGAGACAGTCATCAAAATTCTCAGCTGCGCAGTCGGAAGTCGCAAGAGGAATGCGAGAAAGGCAGTCTGGGTCAGCATGACGACATCCGCTCTTGTATGACACCACGAAGTCATATTCCTGAAGGCGCAGCGCCCAGCGCGCAGTCAACCTGGGGGATCACGCAAACCAACCAGCCAGCATAAAAAGTGATGATCGGTGACTATCTTAAATGGTATTCTGTAAAGATAACATCGAAATTTCTGCACTGCGAAAACAGCTGCCAGGCATTCCTGCTCCGTAACCGTATAATTGCGCTCCGACTTGCTCAGACAACGGCTGCCATATGCGACGACATTTTCGGCGTTGTTGTGACGTTGTACAAGTGCCGCTCCTATTCTGATTCCACTAGCATCGGTGTGAACTTCAGTCGGGCAAGATGAGTCGAAGTGACGCAAGAGGGGTGCTGACGTTAGTGTAAACTGCAGTTGCGAGAATGATGCGTCACACTCCGGTGTCCATGTGAAGGCTGCATCCTGTCGCAGAATACATGTCAACGGGTGAATAATATTGGCAAATTGGAGTACAAAACAACGAAAATAGGAACATCGACCATTGAAAGAGCAAAGTTCTCGTGCTGTCTGCGGTGGTTAGAATTAGCTGACTGTTTCAATCTTACACGGATCAGGCCTGACGCCATCCTTGTTGACTAGATGTCCCAAAACCAATCTTTGACGCTCGCCAAACCGACACTTTTTTCAGTTTAAAACTAGTCCAGCTTTTTCGATGCAACTCAGAACAAGGCTCAAGCGGGCAATATGTTCTTCCAACGTGTGGCCGAAGATTACAATATCATCCAAGTAACACATGCATATCTCCTATTTTAGGCCACGTAATATTGTATCCATGAATCCTTCAAAGGTGGCGATAGCATTACAGAGGCCAAAAGGCATAAAATTAAATTCGAATAAGCCATCTGGGGTCACAAAGGCGGTCTTTTCCTTGTCTTTAGGTTCCATAGGTATTTGCCAATACCCCAATCGTAGATCAAGCGTCGAAAAATAAGAAGCAGCATGTAAGCATTCAATGACGTCGTCGATTCGTGGTAGTGGGTAGGCATCCTTCTTCGTCACAGCGTTTAGGCGTCTGTAATCTACGCAGAATCTCCAGGGGCCATGTTTTTTCCGGACGAGGATTACTGGAGCTGCCCATGGGCTGGATGACTCTTGAACGACGCCTTTGTTCATCATTTCCTTGACTTGTTCTGCGATAACCTTGCGCTCGGAGGATGACACGCGGTAGGGCTTCTGGCGAATGGGGTGTGCTGAGCTGGTATCTATTCTATGGCAAGCTCATGATGAGGGTAAACCAAGTGGTGCATCTCCGTGAGTAAAATCGAATGCAGCAACATGTTGGGACAGGACTTGTACCAGTGCTTGACGCTCAGATGTACAGAGAGCCTTGCCGATCATATCGAGAATCAGCTCTTCAGAAGGCCGATAATCGCAAGTAGA
The DNA here is from genome assembly GCF_013339745.2 of Dermacentor silvarum. Classification (NCBI taxonomy): domain Eukaryota; kingdom Metazoa; phylum Arthropoda; class Arachnida; order Ixodida; family Ixodidae; genus Dermacentor; species Dermacentor silvarum. The sequence continues at coordinate 119,400,360 of NC_051164.1, forward strand.
GTGCGCAGGAACGGGCTCTGCTGTGAATACCGCTATTGAGCTGCATGAAGCTTCATCGAAAAGGGCAATTTTCATGCCTCGAGGAGGTACAACTGGCACAGCAGAACAATTCAGCGCCCACAACGTTGCGACTCCATACCTACCAAGTCTCCCGGATTTGGACTATTTCTCCCAGGTTGTACGGTTGACAGAAAAATCTGCTGGAAATTGCACTTGTGTCCCGTTTCTATGCGCGTCCAGCGCTTTGTCAGGCCACATTGGCAAAAAGAATCCAACCCAATCCAATCCAGTTGGAAGTTAATTGCGCAAAACAGTTAAGAAAGTAGTAGGGAAACTCTATACATGCGCAATATTTTGTTAACCGCGGAGCCGCTCCTTATGCTGACGGGGTTGTTCAGTGCCCTAGTGGCGCTAGTCTCATTAGGCTAGCGAGTAAATGCCGCGTTCCACAACTAGCAACACTCGACTCTCCATCATTCTCCTCGGCGTCAGTCACTCTGGCATTGCGTAGGCCTACGGTCATTCATGGCTTTAAAAGCAAGGAGCGCTAGCGCAAAAAGTATCTTCAAGTATTTTTAATGGAGCGCTCACCCGAAGTGACGCTGGGTATTTTGTTGATACCACAGCGTAATGCAGAGTGCGAGCGGCAATTTAAGATCGGGAAAAACATGAGGACGTAGTGCCGCTCGTCCATGTGTCGCTTGCCTAAGACGCTGGGAATCTTGTCCTTGCAAAATGTGAAAAAAATGAAATGTCTTGCAATCAAACATTCCCTGAAGAAATTTTGAACACTTGCCGTGGTTGCTTAGTAGCTTTGGCATTGCGCTGCTAAGCACGAGTTCGGCCGCAGATCTCGGCATCAAATCTTGGCCGCAGCAGCTGCATATAGAGCGAAATGCAAAAACGCCTGTATGCTGTCCATTGGGTGCACATTAAAGAACCCCAGCTAGTCGAAATTAATCCGGAGTTTCCCACTACGGCGTGCCTCATAATCAGATGGTAGTTGTAAGACGTACGACCCGAGACTTTAATTCAAGTTTAAAGATTTTTGAAGGCAAAATTAGCAACAACTAAATGCTTGCAAAGGAGACCTTGATGTTCATGTGGTCATTTGTATATCTGTGAATGAAATGGTAATGAAGTTCTCCTGCCAGTACTTGCAAATATAGACGTCAGGGGGGGGGGGGGTGTAACTGACTGCCCCCCCCCCCCCAGTCGGCAGATTCCCCAGGTTTCGTGTCTTCAAACTTGGCAGGTATACGACTCCTCTCGTCATGCACACAACAGAGCAAGGCACGAGTATACATTTTTTAGCACAGTTGATGCTGAGGAGCCTAATCACGAGGTCAATGCAAGCAGCGTCAACAGTAGTCGCGCAAGCACAAACAGGCGTTAGGCACCATGAGGGGGCAAGCACTTCATCCAGCACACTGAGTGTGTCCCTTTCTTCGCCATACGAGCTTTGTTCAGAAAGCACGGGTAAAAGCACCTCATTCACATGTATTTCACCATTTCCACAGTCCACGTACAGAAGCACTGCAGTGTTGAAGAAAATCTATGCCGAGAATTATATCATGCGAACAGCAGGCAAGGACTAAAAACTCCAACACAAACACTTTCCCAGCCAACGTCACACTTAAGGCTGTTTCACATGGTGTGATCTTGCAGTGCGATTTTCGCAGATGCGGAATTCGCAATGGCCGTTTCACATGGTGCAATGTCAACAATGCGAATGATGCAACGCCCAGGGTTGCTTGCTGCCAGATTTTGTCGCACACGCCGCATAAATTCTTTTAATGTAATGAAAAAGACATGCACGTTATAATATAATTGACCTCTCTTTATTAGGACCAAGTAATATGTGCGTTTTGTAATTTAAAAACGCTTCAAAGTTTAATTTGTTTTGTAGTGTGCAACAGCAGTTTGTGAAGTTCAATACGAGGAGAAATGGCGGACGTAAACAACTGTTCGCAGGTGGTCGTTCAGCGCTGTGTGCTGTCTCGTGTGTGTTTTATGCCTGTGTCGTTCTTCCTCGGGTAAACAAATTACAAGAGGACCTATCAACAAGCCCCTATAGCTGTTGTCATCGCATATGCAGTATTCGGAATTCGGCTGCAGCAAAGTCGTCATGTCAACGCAGAGACCCTCGCGCTTCCCGTGCTTAACGTCAGCTTCTGAAAAAACGGATGTGTGTGTATTGCTCGTGATTGCGCATAAGCGGTTCCTGCTCCTAGCAATATTCTTGCACTAAACTTAGCAGCAAGCACCAATCCAAAAGCTCACGTCTGCCCCTGAAGGAAGCCGCAAATGATCTGTGTGTAATTACTGAACATGCAATGGAATTTGTGTTGTGAACATTTATCTTAGCACCAGCCTGGTTCGTCCGTCTTGGCGCGTGTGCTGTAATTATTCATACAAGTGCTCTCTGAATATTTCGAAAGGCGTAAAAGCCGACACCACATTTTTTTTTAGGAGCTGCAGTCACTTGTGTACGTAGTATCGTATCAGTCTGACAGATATGGGCGTCGTCTATTTTCTCGTCCTGTATCTTGCGCTGTTAGTGTGCTGTGAATCTGTATCAAGAAGCTTAAGTTAATTTATGCTGCAGTACGTAGCGCAGCCGCGTAGCCCCACAGCTAACATTAAAATACCTTGTTAGGAGTATGTTTGTTTGTTTAATAACAAAATTGAACGCTAAAATTTTGTATTAATAGTGGCAAGTGTAAAGTTAGAAGCTATCGAAACTATCCGCTAATAGCATACATGTGCTTCTACCTGCTTGAGCACATTATCTTAAAAGAGGCTGAAAGCCCCAGATAACCTAAAACATATACAACTGGAGCAGGCACTATGTTCCTTTGCTGGAAATGAAAGCCAGCATCCCAGTCTGTTAAGCTAGTCATGTACTTAACCTATATTAGAACAATGTTAGAGCATGCTAACTGGAGCCATTTCAAACTATGTTATTTGACCAAAATAAGAAAGTGCAAGGAAAGTGTCAAGGTACAGTCTAATCTGGTACTCCCGAACCGATTGTATTAGCAAAACTTTATGCCTCCCTGAATTGCCTGCGTTAACTCAATGCTGAAAACAGGGGAAGCTGATTCCCTTTCTTGCTGTTGAAAAGCTGCTAAAATCTCAATAACAGACTACTTATGTTCTGAGGGAAAGTGAGGGGCACTGACAATATCTCTAATCTTTTGTATGAGCCTTCAACTTGAACAAAAATGGAATAAAAATATTTACCTTTGCAAGCCTCAGAATCCAAACATTCTTAAAATTTTGAGGAACCACATTAAATTTTTGAGATGTAGACAATAAAAAGTGTGCCTAAAGTACAGGTGCACACTGAACACACTTGAGTGGTTGAGTGGCCAGCTGCGAATGCAAAAGCGTCCATAGCTGCTACCTCGAGGTAACTGCTAGGTTGCACGTGTGTCTCTCCTATAGCCCATGTACAGTGTAGACCGCTTATAACGTAAGCCGCCGGAGTCGCGAATATCTGCATTATAAGCGGTACCGCACTATAACCAAAGCAACAACTTTCAAGGCCCGCACATGTGCAAAACATGTGCACCGAGCCGCCACGCGTATGCGACAGTCGAGGGATGCGGCTAGAACGTTTGCTAACATAAGCCGCCGGAGTCGCGAATATCCGCATTATAAGCGGTACCGCACTATAACCAAAGCAACAACTTTCAAGGCCCGCACATATGCAAATTCAAGGCCCGCACATATGCAAAACATGTGCACCAAGCCACCACGCGTATGCGACAGTCGAGGGATGCGGCTAGAACGTTTGCATTCAATTTACAGTGGAATCTTGTTCATTCGAAATAATTCACGCGGCGGCGCCTCCAACCGGCATTGCTCCGGCAGCGCCATAGATTAAAAGCTTAAGAGAGACCCCTCAATCTCACGCGCGAACAAAAGAAAAAAAAATGCGGTGGAAATTTCACCCTCTCTCAAATGGCAAGGTCGCCGATTCTGCGTTGCGCCGGAAGATGCGTGTATGTGCCGACGTCTCAGCCACGCTACCGTAGCCACGCGTAGAAAATGGCAGTGAACCCTTCTTTCTCCTTTATGCTTCCTCTACTTTCTAGTCACGTGTTGACCTTGCACGCTGCGGCTACGGCGCAGAGGGAAGCAGCAGCGCTGTCCCAGACCAGCCAACGAAACTGCCGACGCCGGCAAACGCCCGCTTCCAGATAACGGCAGAAAACGAAGCTTCGGAGAGCTGGCGCCGGGCCGACTGAAGCGGCGGCGCCTGCACGGCGGCGGGCATGCATGGTACACCAACGTGCGCAGTTTCATCCCGAAGCGTGAATTGATGTCTAACATAGTCTTATGCACCGGTAGTGACATACTATTACTAACTGAAACATGGCTGAGCAGCGCCATTATTGATGGCGAAGTTCTAGCAGACCTGCCCGGTTTCTGCCTCTATCGGAACGACCGCACAGGAGCCTGTGGTGGTGGTGTACTAGTCACTGTTCGCGAGCAGTTGCCATGCTCGCTAATTAACGTTACGTCAGATCTTGAGATGTTATGGGTGATAATCCATACCTTTCCAAAAAAAGTGCTACTTGGTATCTGTTACAGACCGCCCAGTGCTACTTCTGATTTGTCATGAACGTAACAACGTCATAAGCGAACTGGTAACCGCCCGCCCAAACGCGCAAATCCTGCTCTTCGATGATTTTAACTTCCCGCAAATAGTCTGGCGTACCATACAATCATTCTCGGTATCCGGACACACAGAGGCCAAAAATTTTGTCGATTTCTGCCTTAACTTTAATCTTTCTCGGCTAGTAACTGAACCAACCCGGATTTCGCAGCAAACTGCTAACGTCCTCGATCTCATACTAACCGACCACCCTGACAGCCTTTCATCCATTTGTTACTTGCCAGAGATCAGTGATCACATAGTCATCCATGCCACGTTTTCGTTCAATTTGTTAACACGGGATACCTTTAAGAAAACAATATGTCTATACGACAAAGGAAATTGCAAAGCAATAACTGAAGCTATGAATACCTTCTTTCCTGTATTTGAATCAACTTTTCACGATCTTTCCGTTAACAGCAATTGGACGCACTTCAAAAACAAACTAAGTGAACTTACAGAGAAACTTATTCCTTAAGTCACCTTTCGTTCTTCTCAGCAAAAACCATGGTTCACAAAAGCCCTAAAACGCCTAGAAAACAAAAAAAAGCGTCTGTATCGCGCCGCCAAACAGAGTGGGCGCCCATGCGCATGGGATAAATATTATGAAGCCGAACAGAGCTACGTTGACGCACTGCGTCACGCTAAACACTCCTTTTATCACAATGATCTACCAAACCTATTAATCAATAATCCGAGGCAATTTTGGAGAGTCATAAACAATAGCGAAACTTGCACTATTAAGATAAATAACGAATCAAACGAAGTTATTAATGATTCCGATTGCTCCGACGTGTTTAATACCGCCTTTGCTTCTGTGTTCACTAACGAATCTAATGCGCCTCCCGTTTCGTCATCGCTTAGTATAAACTCGTCAATGCCACCCATTGCCTTCAATGTAGATGGTATTTGTGCGGTCATCGATAAAATCAAGTGTCCGTCATCTTCCGGCATGGACGAAATTAACTCAAAAATTTTTAAAAACACTAAGCTTATTTCTGCAGCCTATTTGTCTTTGATATTTGCCCAGTCTCTTTCTTCAGGTTTCATTCCAGATGACTGGAAAATCGGGAAGGTCGTTCCAGTCCACAAATCAGGTAACAGAAACTCGCCTCTTAACTACCGCCCCATCTCCCTAACAAGCGTCCCTTGCAAAATCATGGAACATGTCACCTACTCTCTTGTCATGAATTTTCTTGACTTGAATCACTTTTTCCATCCCGCCCAGCACGGATTCCGCAAAGGTTTCTCCTGCGAAACACAGCTGGCCATCTTCCTGCATGATGTTCACACTAACCTTGACAGTAACATACAGACTGACATAATCTTCCTGGATTTCTCTAAGGCTTTCGATAAAGTCCCTCATCAACGTCTAATATTGAAACTAACAAGACTTAATTTGCATCCTGATGTTTTGAATTGGATTATTGAATTTCTTAGTAACCGCTCCCAATCTGTCATTATAAATAATCACCTATCTAACCCTGTGCCAGTAACATCAGGTGTCCCTCAAGGATCGGTTCTTGGCCCTTTATTATTTCTAATATATATTAATGACTTACCTTCACATGTGTCCTGTAGTATCCGAATGTTCGCCGATAATTGTGTAATTTATCGCACTGTACGTAACACCTACAATCAAACAGCCCTGCAGAAAGACCTCTCCACTATACTAACATGGTGTGGCGATTGGTTAATGTCACTTAATGTAAACAAATGTAAAGTTATGTCTTCCACTCATAGCCGTAATCCCCTAGTATTTCCTTACCAAATCGGAAGCATGCCTCTCGAACTAGTAGAGTCCTATAACTACCTAGGTATCACCGTATGCAATGATCTGTCCTGGCATAAGCATATTTCTAACATCATATCATCTGGTAATAAAACACTAGGTTTTTTAAAGCGTAATCTCCTTCAGGCCCCTAAAAACGTAAAACTGCTTGCCTACAAACCCCTTGTTCGACCAAAACTAGAATATGCATCTGCCATCTCGAGCCCGCACCAAACATATCTTATCAACTCACTTGAATCTGTTCAGAACCGCGCTACTAGGTTCATTCGCTCACAATATTCATATGACGTCAGTATTTCTGCACTTAAAACACAATCCGGATTAACACTACAATCTAATCGCCGACGCATCGCTAGTCTTGAGCTCTATCAGAAGTTCTTTTTCAGTGTCCTTCATCATGCGCCATACATCATTCCTGCTGCACTCATCTCTCATCGCACCAGTCATCCGCAGCAAGTCGCACGCCCGCTTGCCCTAATTTTTCCGCCTCGTTCATTCCTCGAACACCTAAAGACTGGAACGGCCTTCCTGCTGACATTGTTAACATCACTTGCCTGTCTTTGTTCAAACAGCGTGTGATTGATCACTTTGCATATAATTAATGAATGTGTACAAAATGTGGAACCTATGTTATACCCACCCCTTATGTAATACCCCCTCCGGGGGTCTTTAAGGACAATAAACTGAACTGAAGTGAGGGAGCTACGAGGGAGGGCGAGGGGAGCTACCGAAGCGGCGGAATTGCCGAGGCGAAATCCGCTTCCCCGCCGCCCTCCTCCCTCACATTCCACGGTCTCCGCGTGCGCCCTTCGCCGTGTCATGCCGGCGCCGCCCGCTCCCTGAAGTTTCGTTTACTGCCGTTATCGTGAAGCGAGCGTTGGCCATTTCGTGGCCCTCGCTCGCTATGCGCGCCGTGATATTTCACGACTCGCACTCAAGATTCTGGTTTCTGCCTCACTGGCTGTTCGTTCGCACCACGTCCCCTTCTCCTCCACTTCGTCTCTCTTTCTTCCTCGAGCACTCCTTGGAGCGCCCGTTTGAGGGGAGCGTTCGCAGTCTCCACTGACTTCCGTACTCCCAGGCAGCCGCATTGTAACCGGTATTTCGTTTCCCACAACTGCACTATAAGCGATACGTGTATACATGGAGTGCTATGGGAAAATTAACGGGAGTCTGAAAAGACCGCACTATATCCGGTCCTGCACTATACGCGGTTACGTTATAAGTGGTCTATACTGTACCTGGCAAGGGGAATGGTTATACGTAGTCCTGTGCTTTTTCTTTTTTTCAATAGGTGGTGGCTAGCTGATTCCATCTGTTTATGTATTTATCATTTGTGTGCATCTTATGTGCATGTGTTTGTATCTTGTTCTGATTGTTATACGTGCAGTGATGCAAGCATCTTTTTTTTAATATATTGCACTACAGTCATTTATTCAACTTTGTGTTGAAATGTGCAAAATGTGGCCACCCAGTAATGGCCAGGACAGCCAGCAGGATTGGCAAAAAATATGATGCAGATCCAATGCAGTTGCTTGAATCGACATGAGGCGAAGCTTTCACACAACGGTCAGTTAAACTCTAGAAAACTAACTGCAGTGTTTACAGTTGTCCTTATTTCACCCGATGCAACACGTTCTTATAGGCAATGTTTGCCTATGTAATGTATGTATACATAGCACGGTGAACTCACTCAAACGTTGGCTCACTAAGACTTCGAACTAACCATGAGTCTGAGTTCGTTTGAGCCTGACTGAGTAGAATTTTGGTAAATACGAGTAAGAGCAAGCTCAGTTGAGTAAACTTTTAGTGAATATTGTCATGTGGTAGTCAGGGAAAGCTCATCCGAGTATAATTTTAGTGAATATGAGTCAGGAGCAAGCTTGGCTAAGTGGATATTTGGTGAATATGACTCGGTGCAAGCTTGCCTGAGTAGAATCTTTGTGAATATTAGTCAGATCAAGCTCGGCCGAGTATATTTTTAATGAATATGAGTCAGAGCAAGCTCGGATAAGTAGAATTTTGGTGAATATGACTCTGAGCAAGCTCGACTGAGTATTATGGGATATGGTTATACGAGTTTATGCAGTAATACGTGTAAGTGCAGACTCATTAGCAACATTGCCTCCATCTTGATGGGCAATACTTACGCCTCGTGATGAGTCTGCACACTTTATGAGCTGTGGACATGCAAGACCCACCCACACTTGAAAAGTTACTATCATTCACACTGAAGGAATGCAACCGGCTGACTTCACTGCACAATTTTGATCTGCTTTTGTTTAATGTGTTATCTACGACTCATAAAAACCAGATGTCTGCCTGCTTTTCGCATTATTGCTTGTGTTTTGCAGGAAGTAGAGACAGAAAAGCAAGAAAAGGCAAGGATGTTTATGGCTAAGTAGTTTCTTAGAGTACTGCGATATGTTAGAACCAGCATAAATAAAAGTAATCCGATGCACTGAAGTAAGCGAAATCTTCAATTACCTTTTAATGTGAGGGTTAATACAGATGCAGTAAAAATACAAAGTCTGCAACACTGATTTGGTGTTGGTTTTTTTTATTCAGGAGAAAAATGATGCATCGGAAAAATTAGAAAAGAACTTTAAATATTGCTTTGAAAATAAATTGACAATACTGTTTATTCCCAGTCAAAGCGTTAAATATGCTATTGTAGAACATTCATTACGATATCCAGTTTGCACGTTCGCTTTGCGTCTCGCAGCGGAAGTAACAGAACCTGGAAATGAGATAGTTCATTGGGGAAAATGCGCATGAAAGCCCTAACCAACCGACTGCTACTAAATGGTCACGTGTATAGCGGGACCTATTGACCATAGCATTTGTCTGTAGTTGCATATTCTTTAAATTGTTCCGTCCGTAAAAGCATACCGCGATAAAACTGGCATTTTCGTATATCGCGAGTTGTTTCCAGAACCAGAAAATTGGGACGACATCCGAAGGACATGCTTTACCGTAAGGGACACCTGTAGTATTTACCAACTCTTAGCGCGTGTGAACGGAAAATCACGCAAAAGTACGTACTATCAGCACCCGAAGCCAACGTAAAAAACAGCGTCGCTAGATTAGCAATGTAGCGTGTCAACAAATGCATAGAAATCACAGAACCGAATCTGACATACGAGTTTTTATCTGCACTGTTTGCGTGTCGGTGCTGTTACGTCTCGATTGCGCAATCCAAGGCTCCACTCAATTAGTTGCACAGTTCGAGGCTTGCTGAGCCAATATTTATAGACAAAAAAGCATCTATAAACGTTGCGTTCAGCGACCGTGGCGCCACCATTTTCCAAAACAGACCGCGAAATACCTCTCGGCGCAATTTCGACGGAAAATTCGCAGCGATTGCTGCAACGTTGCGACACTGCGATCAACCGGTTGGTCACAGCCGAAAATTGCAGAATCGACCCTGCAACTGCAATTTTCGTCGCATGCAACGGAAATTGCACTTCCGGTGCGAAAATCACACTGTAAAATCGCACCATGTGAAACGGCCTTTACAGCGCAAACACCATGGGGCTGAAGCCACTCACCGCCCACTCCATGAAAGGTAACGACATTGTCCCATGAAAACGTAACTTTGTGGCCTAGGCAGTTCTTCAAAGCGAGTTTCATGACACACACATTCGCACCAGTATCAACTAAAGCAATGGTCAGCAGTCCGTTAACTAGCACATTCACTTTGGTTTTGATCGTCACAGCAGGCAGAGGTATTTCGTTCGAGAACTATCCCTGCGACCTCACCTCCATTGGCCGCGGATGCTAGTTTCCCGGCGGGGGTGAAGATGCACGGCGTCAAGGGGATGGAGAACAACGAGGACGGTTACTTGGTGGTGCCAGGATGCGGTCTAACGCTGGTGAATCGCTGCGTCTGATCTCGTGCAAGAAACGGTCTGTGGGAAGTGAACTGGTCCATGGACCATTCAATGTACGGGTTCCAGGTGGCGAGAACATCAGCGGTGTCCTTCGTGACTGACGGCATTGGCGACAGTAACGAGCTATGTGTCCCGTGGAACTGCAGCTGTAGCACACGGGGGGGTCACGGTCCACGGTATACTCCTCAAAATCAATGCTAGTTCTCTGTGGGCGGTAATCCAGTTCGTTCTCTTTGGGGAGTTTGGTTTCTACAGGAGATGGATGATGGTGACCACGCAGTCCGGCCTCCAAGCACTTCGTTCTTCTCTTCTTCCCAACTGTTTCTTGTATGTTCGTTAGAATATGTGTCGAGCGGGCGAGTGACACAGCAGGTAACTCTCCGGGCGGGCAAGTGCCCGACCGCGTTTATTGAACGCTTATATAGCCGAGGATACAGTGCTGCCATCTAGTGCTACTGGCGTACACTACATCCTCCCTTCTGTTAAATAAGAACCACAAAACAGGAACTCTTGGTCCGGCACAAAACGTTCATAGGTCGAGCCTTCTTGCCCTGCGTATCTTTCTGCCGAACCTAGAGACGCGTGGCGTAGAAGGGAAACCGCAGGGTGCATCTGCAGTGGAGGTGCTTTCTCGAGGCGATGCGGTTTCCTGGTCTTGAGCTGCTTGATCAGCTCCAGGCATTGTTGTGGACATGGCGGTATGCTCCGCCACGGGAGTTCCAGGCGTACTGGTAGTGTCTTCCGCAGGACGTCCCGTCGTTGGTACTAGGTGTGTCCGGTTGCGCTGGAGTACACCTGTGGGAGTCTCCACCTCGTAGGAGCGAGGGCGTTGTGCTGGCCCTATGATGATCGCGAGGGAGTTGACGTCCCGTACCCAGACGTGCTCGCCTGCCTGAAGAGGCCGCAGTTCATGAGCCGCGTGTCTTCTGTTGAAGTCAGACGCTTGGCGCCTGCGGTTATCTTGATCACGCCGAGTGAATGGGACCGATGGCGGCCAGGTAGGCTCCAGCTGATGTGACGCCTTCGGTACCCAGGTCTGTAGGCGTCTGCCCACGAGCAACTGAGCAGGGCTCACCCCAGGGGTGTCGCGGTATGCCAGGAGCGCAAGGTATGGATCATCCGCCTTCCGCAGCAGGTCCTTAACCGTCCTCACCATCCGTTCCACCTCCCCGTTGGACTGTGGAAAAGGGGGGCTGCTAGTGACGTGGCGGAAACCATAGGAATCGGTGAAGGCGGAGAACTCTCTTGCAGCAAACTGACGACCATTATCGCTGCGCACCAGTCTTGGGATCCTGTGGCGCACGGAGATGCTCTTGATGACGTAGATCACCGCAGGTGCTGACGTCGAGCGCAGGCTGATGACCTCCGGGAAGCGTGACCGGTAATCCACCAGAAGGACGTAGTCCTGGCCGTTCAAATGAAACAGATCGACGCCCACCTCTTCCCAGGGCCGAGTTGGAGTGGCTGACGGCCGCATAGGTTCCGAGCGCTGCACCCTGTTTTCGGCGCACGTGGGGCAGTTTGACCCAGTGTCTCTAGTCCTCAGAAGAGGCTGGGATTGAGACGCAAGTCGCCCGAGGGCTGTGGAGTCCCAGAGACTTGGTCGACAAACGTGCAGACGCCCAAGGCCTGGATTGCCGGGAAGCCCAGCAGCGGGACTGTCTTGGTTGCCAGGACGTAGAGTAGCTGCTTGGTGAACTTGCTGTGCCATGACAAGGTAGCAGCGTAAGTGCCTAAGACCGGTATAACGTTGTTGCCAGGGCCTTTCAATTCGCTTTTGGGGTCTTGAAGCTTCGAGGGGACGCCAGGGAACATACTGGGTACGATAGAAACTTCGGTGCCAGAGTCCACCTTGAAGGAAAGTGGACACCCATCGACGAGTACTTCGACGAACTTCGCATTCGGATGCTCTCCCGCAACTGCATGTAGCTCGATGGAGCTGGCAGAAGGCTTCGGTGTGCGCTTCCTGCTGCCGCGTTTCTTCTTAAGGCACACGTTCTCGAAGTGGCCACTTTTGCGGTAAAAATTGCAGGACGCTCTGCGAGCCGGACAGTCGGCGCGAAGATGCGATGTGCGTCCACAGAATGGGCACAGCTGCTGCGTTGTCCTATCAGGAGACGCTGACGCTGGCTTTTCCTTGTGAACGCGAGCAACGTTGGTGCGAATGCAAGCGGCGTCGATGGCGAGCGTCGTTGAATCAGCCGAGTCATGAGCCTTGCGTTCGTTATCGGCGTCTTCGTGCTGGCGAACGTGCGTGAGCGCTTAATGCAACGTCAATCTCGGGTTCCGACAAAGCTGGTCCGAGAGCTTGTGGTCAAGCAAGCCCACGAGGAAACGGTCTCGGACAAGACGCTCTTCTATGTCGGGCGAGGAATAGTTGCAACGCTTGACCATCGTCCGAAGTGCAGTGTAGAATACGTCGGCCGACTCACCCGGCTGCTGCGTACGGCAGTGAAAGCGAGCAGACTCGTACAGCTCATTCGGCGGGTGGACGAAGTGGTCGTTGAACGCCTTCTTTACGGCGACGACGTCCTTCAGGTCCGCGTCTCCCAGCGTGGTGGACGCGAGGACCACCCTGGCTTGTGGGCCCATGCAGCAGAGCATAGAGCGCACCTGGACCTCCGTCGGAGCGGCGTAAAGTCCAGTGGCGAACGAGTTGTCCTCGTACTGCAGCAGCCATGTGGGCCAGGAGCTGGGGTTGTCAAAGTCAAACGCCGGTGGTGGACGCAGCTGGGCCATGCCATGTAGAGACGCAGCGGCCGACGAAGCAGCGAGCGTCCCGGTAGAGCCTGTACCGGTAGCCATGGCGAAGGAAAGTTGACTTCCTTGACGGAGAGTGGCGGGGCCAGAGCGTGTGCAAGGTCGAAGCTTCGGGCGAAAAGCGGTTCAGAATAAATTGTCACCGACATCAGCAAGGGTGGTTATGGGAGCAGTGATTGAAGCGCGACTATGTTTGGAGGGAACAAACATTCGGAAAGAAAAAAGCGTTTTATAATTAAAGAGAGAGACAGAGATTCATTCAACGAAAATAAAGTTCATAATCAATTTTATATACGCATGGCGAGAAAAGCCGTGACAATTTTGTTTTACTTGATCATTACCAATAAATACCTTTCTTCAGCGCTCACCGTAAGAGTGCCCATCGGTAGCGGCGGTCGTTCACGCCGCTATCACTTGCAATGCAATGCAGCAGCTTTTGAAGTGTGCAGAAAGGCGTGCTCGTAAAGTTCACCTGTTACAATACGCCCCCCTCACATGTGTTGTTTCGCTTGCCGATGTTTGTCTAAATTTGGTGACACTGGTAGTTTCATTGATTCTTAACCTGTTCAGTCAAAAGCAGTAAGTTGCGACCGCAAGATAATTGTTTAATTTAGTTGTTTTCGTGCGACAGCGCTGGTCGACGGGCTTGCCATCCTACGAAAGGACGAGCACTCTACGCCCAAAACGTTCATCGGCCTCCAAAGAAAGTATGTTTGGTGCAGCGATGCGATTTCGACACCCGCACGGCAGACCTTTTCCTGCCTTGCTTTCCGTGCTGAAAGCTCGGAACGCCCACCAAGTCGTATGGTGGGACATTCGAATGTACAGCTGTAATGGCAGGCCTCCGAAAACAAATTTCGCGCCTTTGAGAACAAAATGACGTCACTTCTGTTTTTAACGGATATGACGTCACATTATTTTTTCTTCCGCCGGAAGTGTTCCCTCCTCACACAGATGGCGCTAAGCCCCATGAACAGCCGATGAACCGCCATGTTTTGAACGTATGGGCTTCTATGGAAGCTTCGCTACCAGGTATGTGTGTCAAAGCCGCAAGTACGGGATCAGCCGAGACGCGATCCCACTTCTGACACCATGTCGAGCGGGCGAGTGACACAGCAGGTAACTCTCCGGGCAGGCAAGTGCCCGACCGCGTTTATTGAATGCTTATATAGCCGAGGATGCAGTGCTGCCATCTAGTGGTACTGGCGTACACTACAATATGATCGCACTTTGGTGATGTACTGGACTTGGTGATAAAAGATTATGTTTTTGGTGTACGTAATAACCGGTCAAAAGTGTAACTGTATTGGGTCATTTCTTGTGTTCTCGATTGAAAACGTTGGCACCGGGAAATCGAGCTAAATGAGATCATATCAACGAGGTCCTATTGGAGTAGCGTACCCAGGATCTCTGCCAGGGGGGTGTTGACAGTTTGCCAATACCATCTAAATAGCACTAATTTCAATTTCTTGAAGGGAAATTGTCAAAAAATGCGCTTTTTGTGAGTGTGCAGACGATTGCGCCTCTTACATCTTAGTTGCAGTACTCAAATGCACAAGGAAAGAAAAGGGGTTAAACAAAAGAGGGGGGTTAAGTCGGCCTCAGGGGGGGGGGGGGTGTTACAACCCCCGAACCCCCCCCCCGTCGGTGCGCCACTGTCCTATTGTATTATTACAATCATCATCATCATCATCATCAGCCTATTTTTATGTCCACTGCAGGACGAAGGCCTCTCCCTGTGATCTCCAATTACCCCTGTCTTGCGCTAGCTGCTTCCAACTTGCGCCTGCAAATTTCCTAACTTCATCACCCCCGCCTTGTTTTCTGCTGTCCTCGACTGCGCTTCCCTGTCTTGGGAGAAACATGCTGAAGCAATTTCAAAGATATAGGTGATTTTGGTGCACCGTAAGAAGTAAGCTCATGCTGGTTGGGGTTCTTCCTAATGCTTGCTGAGGGACTAAAACATTTGCTGTTATCTAACTATTAGGCACACCATCATGACACTTGATGGGAATAAATTGGGTATTGAGAGGACCCATTGATAGGACCATGCTGTGAAATTTCCATGATTGTGGGTGTACTATTGAGGGCACTGTAGGAAATTCTTTAAGTCCTGTTGAAGCCTTTAAGGGCTTGGCTAAGCAGCAAAATAAATTTTTGAATTGTTTTGTTGGGAGTGAGCAGCTGTACGTTTCTGCTTGAAACTTTGTGTGCATATACAGGAGACCCTCTACACTTCGAACCCGCCATTGAAAGTAGCTTCCTAGTGTTATATTTGTCAAGTACATTATTCGCATTTCGTCGTTGCACACTCCCGCCATGCCGACCGCGCACACACACCATCAATGTTCTCCCCGCTCGCCACACACGGTTGCCTCCGTTCTCGTGCCTGCGACTCTACGCTGCCTGGCATCGGCCTGGTGCCCTCACATCTTCAACTGGTCGCTTCCCTCCTCCCACACGGAGCAGACATTTCAGTGTGGCGTGCAATTTAAGATGGAGGAGGAGTGTATCACACAAACACTCAATTGCTTTTCAGTGTTATAAGAGTACCAGAAACGTAAACTGATAAGCAACGTCCACAAGAGCACAGCCAAAGGAAGTGTGAACATCATTTTCAGCAGTGTTAATTTGGGTTTGTTGGTACACCTTGTCAAACAGCAGATTTATAATCTTCGTCCTGTGTCATGCTGTTTAAAAACTTGCTGTTTTATTATTTTCAGCTATGACGAGCTTTCTTCTTGATAGCAGTTAATGCACACTTATCTACTACGAAGTTAAATTGGCCAAGAAACAGACGGTAAGCTAAAAAATATACGTGGGAAGAAATCTAAATAATAAAAGTTGCATTCCTTATTGTATTGTCTGAAGTACTCAATGGAATAAAGGAAACAACACTGTCGCGCAAACAAAAAAGAAAAAGAAAAGGTGCCTTTTGCACCTTTCATGCAGTAAGCCTAAATACATACAAAGAACAGTTCCTCGATGGAACTCATGAGAAATCGCTGAAGATCGACTCGCCACACTAGAATACCGAGAAAATAATGTTCACCCATGCCAGACCCCGAGGACTTAGTCATTCATGGGTGCAGTCCCACAAACGGAATCAGGTCTGGGTGGCCCGTTTACCAGCGCTCTCTGTTCCAGCCAGCGACTGCAGTGCCATCGCATGCGGATGTCCCGCAGCATAAGAGTGGGAAGCAAATTCCTCTTGCACCCGACTTATCCTGCCAACATTTTGCGCAGTGCAACACTTGGGCCATTTCTTTTGGCAGCTGGAAACAGCCGACCTTTACTCCCCACCATTGCATGTAATGCAGGGAAGAAACATCACGGGACGAGAGAGAGTTAAGCGTCCCCATGTCCTACCAACCTAACATCACTGCATACTCTACATATTACGTACAGTAAAATCTCGGTGATACGAATCTTGCGGGGTCACGTGAAATATTCGTATCAACCGAAATTCGTATCATCAAGACATACACAATATCAAGAAAAATGAATTTATTTCTACCAGAAAAGATTTTTAATAGTGGAACCCCATTGATACCTTCCTCGCTGCTGCGTTTTCCCGGCTGCTACGTCGCGTTATCGCGGTCCCGACCTAAATCTCGACTTCTATGTATAGTCGAATCTCGATAATTCGAACTCGAGTGGACCCAAAAATTTGTTCGAATTAAAATGACTTATTTTTGAAATTTTCATGCACCATAGCACGACGTACGAACGGTGCGATTCGTGAAATATCACGGAGCGCAAGCACATATAGAGCGAGGGCCACGAAACTGCCCGCGTCGGCCAACGCTCGCTTCGCGATAACGGCAGAAAACGAAACTTCAGGGAGTGGGCGGCGCGGGCAGGGCAAGAGAGAAAGATTGTGATTGTGAAGAGCAAGAGGCAACACGACGGCGGGCGCGCGCGGGGACTGTCGCCGGTGAGGGAGGAGGGCGGCAGGGAAGCAGATTTGGCCTCGGCGACTCTGTCGCTGCGGTGGCTCCCCTCGCCCTCCCTCTCAACACCCTCGTAGCCTCCTCACCTTCGACTGTCTCTGTGCACGTCCGCGGCTCCCGCCGGCCCGGCGCCAGCTTAGCCCACTCTCTGAAGTTTCGTTTTCTGCCATTGAAGCGAGCGTTGGCCGGACTTAAAGTTACCCGGACTGGGTCTCCGCCGTTGCTTCCCTCTGTGCTGCAGCCGCAGCGTTGGCTGAGACGTCAGCACGTACACGCGTGTTCCGGCGCCACGCAGAAACGGCGACCTTGCCGTGATGCCGCGTTTTTTTTTTTTTTTCTTCGCCTGGCTTTGAGGAGTCTCGCTAAGCTTTTGCTCTGTGACGGTGTCGGAGCAACGCCAGTCGGAGGCGCCGCCACGGGATTTGGCGTGCTGCTGAGAGCATTGTCCGTGCACGGTATGTTCGAATTAACCATCGGCAAATGCTTTCGCGTTCGAGTAACCGGGCGTTCCTGGTGATACTTCACCAATCTATAATGTTCCTGCATGTTACGTTGCATTTGAATGTGGCGGTCACGTAAATTTAGCGGTGCAGCCAGCTTGTACATTGCAACAAGCGATCGATGCGTTGCAACAAGCGACCGGCACGTTGCAGATACGACGCACCCGTGCGGGTGCCATATCCTGAAAGCGATCTGCGACGTGCACAAAGTGCGCGCCCGCGCGGACCTTATCCTCAAAATGATCTGCCATGTTGACAAAGTGCACCTAGTGCCAGTAGGTTCGTATGCGCTGTGCCTTCGACATTTAGTTCGCGTTGAAACAAGAGACAGCGCTAAGGTCAATTCGCTCACTGCTGCTGCTGCGCTTACATTGCTTCACCTTTCATGCGGAACTGCGGCTTTTTTTTTCTCTCTTTTTTTTTTGCGGTCCCTTGAAAAACGTATCAACGGGTCGTTTTCTTCTTGCCCAAATCGTCAACGATCGCCTTCTGAAAGGCGTATAAGTGCGCGCACGTGATCTTGGGAAGGTTTTCGCACACCACTGAACGCCTGAGCACGTCGAGTGCAGGGAGCGTTTTGACTGTCGGGGCTGCGCCTTAGTCATCGTTGCATCAGCGGTGCTCGTCTACTTTCTCGCTAAGCATCGGCTAGGCTGTGATGTGGTCCAGTCCGCTCGACGTGGGGACCAATGAGAGATTGCACAGCCACGTGACGTAGTCGGTTGCTTGGCGACTATGGATCCCGCCCAGATCCCGTTGTGCCGGCTTGTCTGTGCCGGTCGCCCCGCTGGCTCGGCCGGCGCCACTGTTGCTCATGCGTTCGTATGATCCGCAGCGGCGCGGCAATACGTTCAGAACAGCTGACTTTATTGCGATAGCAATTATATGGACACTCCAAAGCAGATTTCTGCCGCCGGCGTCGCCGTCGCCATTGCCGTGAGATTCCGTATGACGTCAATAGAGATGAAATCGTCGCCGCGCGCTGCCGAACGCTGTATGTGCGAGTGAAAGGGCGCGAGGGACGCGCTCTTTCACTGGGAGTGAACCCACAGCGGAAAACAAACGCGTGTTCTGCGCCGTGCTTCCTTAAGGGCTGCAGAAGTAGGCGTCTCTTTCCTCCTTTACAATCACCATATATGTAGAGCAAACGCGCCTTCTTCCGACGCGCTAAAGGCGGTGGGGAGGAGGAGGGAAGGGAGGTGACTTTTAGCTGCGGCACCAAGTGCCTATTTATATCAGAGGCTCCGGCACCAGTCAGCAACGCCGCACGCATTTTGTGCGAATGCGGGCAAAACGCCGACGGCGTCGACATTAGTTCAGCGTGTTGCCGGTGCTGCTGATGCATGTCCAAGTTTATACAGCTGATAAAGCTACTATCATTTACTCCGTATAGCTCTCTACAAATTTGCTATCGCAATTGATGCTTCGCCTTTCAGGTGAAACTGCGACCACTTTTTTTTTGTATTGTTAGCAATGTATTTTGGCCAAGGAATGTTACGAATTCGTATCACACTGAAATTCGTACCAGCCGGGTTCTTATCACCGGGGTTTTACTGTAGTTAGTTTGAAACAACATTAGATCTTGGACAAAAATCCCCAGTTTCCGGTACAGAAAGAACTGTCAAAGGTTCTGACCGGCGAACATTCTATACTTCCGAGAAGCATTTGATCATTGAACATTCTGAGGTAATGTGCCACTAACTTTGGTGGATGTTGAGCATTCCTTTTCTCCACACAAACTAACTTCATATACATCGTATTTGTGTGATTCTAACGCGCCCACGAATCTAACGTGCACCCAATTTTCGCGGGCTTGTAAGAAAATAAAATTGCACCTAAATGTAATATGCACCCAATTTATAACAGAAAAATGTATGTCCCCACGTTTACAATCAGAAAAAATGAAACAGAATTTTTGTAGAAGGGAAACTTTTTATAATTAGCTTTCACTATGAAAGTGGCACATCGTCGTTGCCATTTGCGCTTCATTATCCATAGATACCAAGAAAACAAGGGGGTGTTCTTGAATGATCACATTTACAGATACTTCTATCACTTTCACGGTATTTAACTTGACTGAGCATCGTACTTTGAAATATGTGGCTGAGAGCGTTGCTGGCACTCTGCGCAGATAGTCAGCTTGGCACAGCACCAGAAGTGCTGGGGGCCGTATACGCTGACACGTCCCGTGCCAAGTCAGGCAAAACCTTGCGAAAGTGATAGCACCTCCAGCAGTGATCGTAGTCGAGCACAAAATAAACCCACAGCAACCGTCAAGAAAACATGCTCTGTCGCCATCACAGAGCATGTTTTACAGAGCGTCATCACAGGAGCATGGTGATGACGCTGCATCTGACAGCTTACGGTAGACTTGCAAACACCGTGAATGTGGTTGAAAAATTGCCCAGGGAATTTTCAGACCCATTTTTCCAGAAGAAAGGTGCGTGTTACTTTCGTGCAAATATGGTACTCAGTGAAAATGGGCACATGAAACCGTAAAATCTTGGGATGGTGCTTGTTTGTAACTGTTTTTAGAACTTTTCCTGTGGTGTTTATTCTCCGTTTCATACATACCGTGAAACGCTGTGGAGCCTAGCAAGACTTCTTGCAGTAGCTGCGTTAGCAATAACAAATACTTTTGTGTTTTTTTGGTTTTTTTTTTTTGCCAGCAATTACAGTATAGACCACTTATAACGTAACCGTTTATAGTGCAGGACCGGATATAGTACGTTCTTTTCAAACTCCCGTTAATTTTCTCATAGCACTCCATGTATACGCATACCGCTTACTGTGCAGCCGTATGAGACAAAATACCGGTTATAATGCGGCTTCCGCCGGAAAATCTCGCTGACAAGGGCGGCAGCAAGCACGCTTCTCAACAAGGTGCGTGCTCTCGGCCGACATGTGCATTATTCAATGCAATCAAACTCTCGTTAATTCGGACTTATTTGGCCGCACATCAGTTAATTCAGACTACTTTCGGAGCTCGAGGAGCACCGCAAATGTACGACTCAAAAGAGCAAGAACGGCGCTAGTGTCCAACCGAAACGAAGCGGCGGAGTCCGCATCGCCACGGCCATCAGTTGAAAACGTACGTTAATCACAGCAACGCTGGTACGCTTCGAGCCTATTATTGTCTTTAAAGCCTGTATGCTTGCGTTTACCGCTGCGCATAACACCGCGTTGGCCACGTGCTTTCGTAACTGCATGGTCGTCATCTACGATCACGTCGATAGTGGCCGCGGTTTTCTCTGCAGCGGTTGCGGCGAACAGTAGTTTCGTTTTTACTTTGTACGCGCACGCGTCGGACGCGTGCCAAAAAAACTGCGTGGTCGCCATCGATGATCGCATAGATAGTGACCGCAGTTTCGACTGCAGTTGCAGCGAGCGGTAGTTAATTCATCCAGACTTGGTGCATGCGTCGGGCGCATGCCTTCATCACCGCAAAGTCGCCGTTCATAATCGTGTCGATAGCGGTCACGGTTTTTTCCGCAGCGGTTGCGGCAAACTGTTGTTTCGTTTTGACTCGATGCAAAGCTGTCGAACTTAAAGAGCGCCGGCTACATCGCGATTATGTTTTCGCCAGCTCACTGACGAAAACGTAATCGTGATATGCGCGCGATAGTACAAAGCGTGTCTACATACTTGGTCTACATGTTTTGCATATGTGCAGGGCTTGAAAATAGTTGTTTTGGCTATAGTGCGGTGCCGCTGATAGTGCAGATATTTGCGACTCCGGCGACTTACGTTATAAGCGGTCTACACTGTATGTACATGAAACTGTTCTTTGCTAAGGCTCAGTAATAAATGAATAAACTGTGTTATACGGCTGTTAATACATTATTTTATATATGTGCTTTTTGTTGTTGTTTTTCGGATTTTTCATTAGCAACCTGTCGCAGCGTATGGATTGTGCAAGCATGTGTGTCTTGACCATGAAACGCGTGGAGTGATACATCTTGATGACATGACTTCTTGTGTAGCTTCCACAGCACTGCACGCTAAGTAAGAAACAGGGTATAGTCACACACTTGATTTCGGATGACTCTGAGAAACCACGCAACTTGCCTCATTCTGTTTTATCAAGAAAATAAAATTAATTTCACAAAACAGGGGTTTAGTGGGCTGGGTTACCTAAAAAAATAATAACTTATTCTCAGATGCACAGCGGAAGTTCCTATTAATTGAGCCTATATGTGCCTAAAGGACAGTACAGTAGAACCTCGTTGATACTGTTACGAGACTGCGCACAGTGGGACAAAGATGACGTTTACCATTTGGGTGAAGACGACGACGATTGAAGAGATTGTCTTTCGGCCATCTTGGCAGTGCTACAGCCCACTGTAGATATTTTGTAAATATATTTTCAGTTATACCGTTTCCCGTGACATTTTGGGGGAAGTGCTGGGGTACTACTCAAGACGGAACTCCGTAGCGGACGTGTCCTGGCAAGTTCCACCATGTCAACAGGCGGGGATATTGCGTCAAGCGCACCACCGGCACCACAGCTAGTGATCTCGATTCAACCCCGGGACCCCGGATCTTTTTGCGGCACTGACAACGTCGACATTGATGACTGGATAAGGAATTATGAGCACGTCGCAACCAACAATCGGTGGGACCCGACAGTGACACTCGCTAATGTGGGTTTCTACCTGACTGGGACAGCACGCGTCTGGTTTGACACTCATGAAACGGAGCTGACCAGCTGGGATCTATGTAAGCAGAAGCTTCGTGACCTATTTGGCAAACCAATTGGCCGCCAGAGCGCCGCTTCGAGAGATCTCTCCTGTCGCGCCCAATCTTCCACGGAGTCGTACGTGTTGTACATCCTTGACATTATCGCCCTTTGCCGCCGAGTTGATGCCACCATGACCGAGGCGGACAAAGTAAGTCACGTCCTAAAAGGCATTGCTGATGATGCTTTCAACTTGCTGGTCTTTAAGGACTGCTCGACCATTGAAGACATTATCAAGGAATGCTGGCGTTTTGAAGCACTCAAGAGTCGCCGCATCGCCCAACAATTCATGCGGCTTCCAAACACGGCCGCTACATCGTCCTGCGCAGACGTTCAGCCGCCCAATCAGCAACCGACCACCGATAGCCTTGTCTGCATCGTTCGTCGTGAAATTGAGGCGGCGGCGCCACCTTCCTATTTCGCACGCCCTTCCGAAGACTCCCGACCGACAGTCTCCTTAATTCAAGCCGTCGTGAGGGAAGAGCTGGCTAACGCAGGACTCCAGCCTGTTGCATCCCTGCCTCACCCTCGGGTCAATGCTGTTCTTCCGTCTTACAGAAATACAGCGACGTTGCGCCGCTATCGTGATCCGGCCCAGTAGAGAACCCAGGACGATAAGCCCATATGTTTTCATTGCCACGGCGTTGGATATATTTCCCGTCACTGCCGGTATCGCCAACCTTCCTCCCCTCGCTCATTTTTTTACGTTCGCCGCGACGACAATCGACCCCTGCAGTTTCCCGCTCATAACAGCTCACCGCTCCGAGACGCTCCTGTACCAACCCGCAGCTCCAGCCATTGGGCTTCCCCTGTTGTCTTAGTTAAAAAGAAAGACAACAGTTTGCGATTTTGCGTTGATTATCGGCATCTCATAAGATCAAGAAGGATGTCTATCCTCTTCCATGAATTGATGACGCTCTGGATTGCCTTCACGGCGCGACCTATTTTTCATCCATCGACCTGCGCTCTGGTTACTGGCAGATCGCCGTGGACGACAGGGACCGTGAAAAGACAGCATTTGTTACAGTTGACGGCCTCTATCAGTTCAAAGTTATGCCATTTGGCTTGTGCAATGCCCCGGCCACATTCGAGCGAATGATGGACACGCTGTTGCACAGCTTTAGATGGTCTATCTGCCTGTGCTACCTGGACGTGATCGTGTTCTCCCCGACATTTGCCACACACCTCACACGTCTTTCATCCATTCCTGTCGGTGTTTCGTGCGGCTGGGCTACAACTTAATTCTTCGAAATGCCACTTCGGTCGCCGCCAAATTACCATCCTCGGGCATCTCGTCGATTCCACTGGCGTCCGTCCCGACCCCGCCAAGGTTCGTGCTGTCATCGAGTTCTCTGTACCAACTTGTGCCAAGGATGTTCGGAGCTTTGTGGGCTTGTGCTCGTATTTCCGATGCTTTGTCAGAAATTTTGCAGACATAGCCCGTTTACTAACAGATCTTCTCTGGAAAGACGCTCCGTTTTTGTGGGGTTTCGCTCAAGCCACAGCCTTTTCACAACTTATCACGCTACTCACTACCCCGCCGATTCTCGCCCACTTTGATCCCAATGCTCCAACTGAAGTACGCACAGACGCGAGTGGCTATGGCATTGGTGCTGTTTTAGCCCAATGCCAACGTGGTTGTGATCGAGTTATTGCGTACGCCAGCCGGCTTCTTTCCCCTGCCGAGCGCAATTATTCCATTACCGAGCGCGAGTGCCTCGCTCTTGTTTGGGCAGTTAGCAAATTTCGCCCCTACTGATACGGGCGGCCTTTTACTGTTACCACTGACCACCACGCTCTGTGCTGGCTTTCGAGCCTCAAGGGCCCAACTGGGCGTCTAGGTCGCTGGGCTCTACGTCTCCAGGAATTCACGTACACTATGGTGTACAAGTCTGCCCGACTACACCAGGGACTGCTTGTCTCGGCACCCCGTTGATACCCCCGAAGCTACCACGGAGAATACACCACCTGGCCTTTTCTCGCTCTCCGCTTTCAGCCACATTGGTGACGAGCAATGGCGGGACACATCTCTAAATGATCTCATCAACGGCCTGCAGTCTGGCTCGTCGGACCGGTCACTTCGCCTGTTTGTCATTGTAAATGGCACATTATATCGCCGTAACATGCACCCCGAGGGACAGGAACTACTACTCGTCGTTCCCGCACACCTTCGGGCGTCCGTACTCGAGCAACTGCATGATGTCCCAACAGCCGGCCACCTTGGTGTTTCCAGGACGTATGACCGTGTACAGTGACGCTTTTTCTGGCCCGGTCTCTACCGTTCTGTTCAACGTTATGTCGCTGCCTGCGCATCGTGCCAACGCCGGAAGAGGCCATCTGTTCCTCCAGCTGGGCTCCTCCAGCCTATTGACATACCCACCGAGCCATTTTTTCGTGTTGGCCTTGACCTTCTCGGCCCCTTCCCTCTCTCCACCGCTGGCAATAAATGGATTGCCGTTGCTATGGATTATGCGACCTGTTACGCTATCACAAGACCTCTCCCGACCAGTTGCGCTACAGACGTCGCCGCCTTCTTGATGCAAGACGTAATTTTACATCACGGAGCTCCTCGACAGCTTCTCATCGACCGGGGTCGCTACTTCTTATCTAAAGTCATTGAAGACTTACTTCGTTCTTGTGCCATCAAACACAAACTTACGACTGCGTACCACCCCCAAACGAACGGTCTTACTGAACGTCTGAATCGCACTATCACTGATATGCTCTCTATGTATGTTTCGTCTGATCACCATGACTGGGACACTGCGCTACCTTTTGTCATCTTTGCATATAACTCCTCACGCCATGACACCGCCGGCTACTCTTCCTTCTATCTTCTATACGGACGAGAACCAACGCCCCCTTTTGACACACTTATTTCGACCCCTGCCGCACTGCCTACTGAATACGCGCGCGACGCCATTGCTACAGCAGAAAAGGCACGTCACATTGCCCGTCTTCGCCTCTCGGCGTCGCAGTCACGACAGAAGTTGTTGTACGACGCCCACCACCGGGACGCCCGCTTCAGTGCGGGTGATCTTGTCCTTGTCTACTCCCCGTCTCGGCGCATTGGCCTTTCCGAAAAACTACTTTGGAGATACTCTGGTCCCTATCGCGTCCTGCGACAATTGACAGATGTCACTTACGAAATAGCCCCGCTCGATCTTGCCACGTCTTCTCCTTCCTCAGACGTCGTGCACGTGGCCCGCCTCAAACCATACATCGCGCCCACCTCCCTGTCTTAGGCGCCGGGTCGGCGCTTTTCCAGCCGGAGGTTAATGTTACGAGACTGCACGCAATGGGACAAAGACGACGTTGACCATTTGGGTGAAGACGACGACGATTGAAGAGATTGTCTTTCGGCCATCTTGGCAGTGCTACAGCCCGCTGTAGATATTTTGTAAATATATTTTCAGTTATACCGTTTCCCGTGACAATATGATCCCGTTACATACGATTTTCTGGCACTAACGTTTGCAATCAAGAACACAAAAAATTGCAGGCCTGTGCGACACACGCAGCACAGTCACAGCGTAAGCTGGAGAAGCGGCTCCATAGGAGCTCCATTTTCGGCACCACGCACTTTTTGAAGTCTTCTCTCGTCGTTTTCACGAGAATGATCTGAACTGTCCGCCTGGCGTCGACAGCGAGCTGCAGTTTAAGCTGCTCTCTGCACAGCGGTTTGCTGAGCCCAATGTTGCCTGGTTGCAGCCACGCACATAGCTCTACAATTCACTTCTTCAGCAGTGGTTCACACCTTGTGAGCAGGCGGCATAACGTGTACCGAAGAGTAAACCCAGGTATCCAGACTACGTGGCTCACATGCCACATCCCTTGACCTATGGCACGGTACGTTGCTGTTGATGATGATGATGGATTATTGGTGTCCCTTTCGAAAGAGGGTGGTCACAAATAGTCACTTAACCTGCTTGAGTTTGCCAGGTCCAGCTGCATGCAACATGCAACAGCTATATGCAGTTGCTACATGTCGGGACACCTGGTGGAACATAACGAAACTGCAATGCAAAGTTTCTACGTATTGACGCTATGCGGCGTGCACCTTACATCGCACGACAAGTGGCACGATACTATGGTAATAATGATGATGATGATTTATTGGCATTCCCTTTGAAACGCGGCCGTGACATAGTCACCTACCCAGCTTGATTTTATCAGGTACAAAATATATTGTAGTGGGGAATAGAGTCCGCAGCCATTGAGAGAGGATGACGAAGCCCAGCTGCCCGTAGAGCGCGAGACAGTGACCGACGCTCTTGGACCAAGGCTGTTGTTACGTATAGCCCCTGCTTGTAAATAAACCCCCTTACAGTTTGGTGGAGGTGCTGGGTATCTCCTAGTCTCCCAACTTGGAACTACGTAGCCGTACCCTGCCTCCAGCGCCAGCGATGACTGAAGAAACCACCACCCAAGGTCCTTCTCAGACTCAACCCACCGTCTGTCCCGGCGTGCTGCCTCAGCGTCACCCGCCGATATTCAGCGGGACTGACGACCAAGACGTCGAGGACTGGTTGGCAACTTACCAGAGGGTGAGCGCAGTCAACAAATGGGACGATGCGACTAGGCTGACCAATGTCATATTTTACTTGACTGGCGTCGCCAGTCTCTGGTTCCGCAATCACGAAGCGGAGATTCATAACTGGGCCTCGTTCAAGACCACTTTTTCGGAAATCTTCGGCCGCCCCGCAGTACGCAAGCTCCGCGCAGAACAGCGACTTCGTGAACGCGCTCAACAACCCGGTGAGAACTTCACCAGTTATATTGAAGACGTCGTCAACTTGTGTAAGCGTATCAACCCGTCGATGCACGAGTCGGATAAGATCAAGCAAATCCTGAAAGGAATAGCCAGAGACGCGTTTCAAATGTTATTGGCCAAAAACCCCCAAACCGTCGCAGATGTTGTCAGCTTGTGCCAGAGTTTCGACGAATTGCGCAAGCAACGCGCCCAAACTCGATGCCCTCTGGAACAGAACGACTCGATCGCGGCCTTGACTCTGGGTGACCAGAATGCACTGTTGATTAAGATAAAGCAGTTCGTGCGTGAGGAGGTCGCCAGACAACTCTCTATTTTATCGAGCACTCCCGAGCCAGCACAGGCACAACATCTGGCCCCAGTCATACACCAAGCTATCCAGGAAGAGGTCACTGACGCTTTGCCTTTCGCTCGTCTGCTACCTCCGGAGCCTGCGCCCTTGTCGTATGCGCAAGTCGTCGCTGCCGGGCCGCCTCGTCAACCGACCTATTCTTCCCCGTCGGCACCCGTTCGGCCCCCACCAGTTCCGTTCAGCCGACCAGTCCCCACAAATTCATGGCGCACTGTGGACAATCGCCCTATCTGTCATTCTTGCGGCTATGCAGGACATGTGGCGCGCTTCTGTCGCCGTCGCCCTCCTGTTCCAATAGATGTCATGCGACCGTCTGCTTACGATCCTGGGCGCTTTGACGCCAGAGCGCAGCTACAACAATCCTCTTCGCCCGAGCGCATGCCCTCCGCTACCCGCCGATCTCCATCCCCCCGACGTCGCTCTCTGTCACCTATGCGCCGTCGACCCTGCCCTTCTGACGCGGAAAACTAAATGTCGCAGTTCCTGAGGCATGAACTGCGTCGTCGTCGAAAAATTCAAGTCCTCGAATTTCTCCAGTGAACCTCATTGACGTTATTGTGGATGGTTTTCGTACCCTTGCGCTTGTAGACACTGGTGCTGCTGTTTCAGTGATTGATGTAATACTATGCCGCTTGCTTCGGAAGGTTACGACGATGTCAACGGGATTATCCCTCCGTACCGCGGCCGCACACCATATTCAGCCGTTAGCCGCCTGCACAGCCCGCGTCATAATTCAAGATGTTGTTTATCCCATTGAGTTTCTTGTGCTACCAGCCTGTTCGCATGATGTCATCCTTGGTTGGGATTTTCTTTCTCGCCATCATGCTGTTATTGACTGTGCTCGTGCCGAGGTGGCGTTCTCTGCGTTGTGTTCCGCGTCGTCTGCGCCTACAATGGAAAAGTTGTTTGTCACTGAGGATACGAACATACCACCCAGTAGTACAGTCCTTGTCCCCGTGTCCTGTGCCGCTGTTCGTGAGTCTGCAGTTCTCTTTTCACCCTCCGAGACCGTTCAACACCGCAGGAATCTCACGTTGCCTTTTGCCGTTCTCGACATGACCAACGGTGCCGCATCCTTATTTGTTACGAATCCGTTGCCGGTTCCCTCAACCTTACTCCATGGAGAGTGTATCGGCACAATTCAGGTGTTCGACGTATCCTCTATCTTCTGCCTTGACGACGTGGACAACTTCCACCTTAGTGCCTTGACGCCTTCTGCTAGTACGCCTGATCGACCGCCTTTAAGTGTGTTCGGCTCCGCCATCGACGACGAACTTGCAGAGGTGCACCGCGAGAAACTTCTTACACTCCTCAACCAGTTTCGAGGCTCGTTTGATTGCCAGAAGACGTCATTAGGCCGCACGCATACTGTTCTCCATCCGATTGACACCGGCTCACAAGCGGCTCTGCGCCAGCACCCTTACCGCGTATCCCCTGCTGAGCGTCATGTGATCGCCGAACAAGTCGACGACATGCTTCAGCGCGGCATCATTCAGCCGTCCTGCAGCCCCTGGTCGTCGCCTGTTGTTCTTGTGAAGAAAAAAGATGGCTCAATCCGCTTCTGCGTCGACTACCGCCGATTGAACAAAGTTACGCGAAAAGATGTGTATCCCCTGCTACGCATCGATGATGCCCTCGACTGCTTGCAAGGAGCCGAATTATTTTCATCACTAGACTTATGGTCCGGTTATTGGCAGGTCCCTATGGCACCATCCGATCGCCAGAAAACTGCCTTCGTAAACCCCGATGGGCTGTACGAATTCAATGTTATGCCCTTCGGCCTATGTAATGCCCCAGCTACATTCGAAGGATGATGGACAGTGTCTTGCGTGGGTTGAAATGGAAGACGTGCCTGTGCTACCTGGACCATGTCGTCGTTTTCTCCCCTGATTTCGACAGTCACCTCCGTCAACTTCACGAGGTACTGAGCTGTTTGACGCGCGCAGGCCTTCAGCTTAACATCAAGAAGTTCCGATTCGGAGCTCGCAAACTCACCATCCTGGGCCACGTAGTCTCTAAGGACGGCGTCCTTCCAGATCCGCAGAAACTTCGTGCTGTTGCTGAATTCCCGAAGCCTACCACCGTGAAAGTGCTTCGCAGCTTCCTTGGTCTATGCTCATACTTTCGCCGCTTTGTGCAGAACTTCGCTTCTATAATAGCACCACTGACGAAGCTGCTCACCGGCGATAGCTATCTGTCTGGTTGGTCGCCGGCGTGTGATGAGGCTTTCGCAACATTACGCCGTCTCTTGACTTCACCGCCTATCCTACGTCACTTCGACCCTGCTGCTCCGACCGAGGTGCACACGGATGCTAGTGGGATCGGCCTTGGCGCTGTCCTTGCCCAACGTAAGCCGGGCTTCTCTGAGTACGTTATTGCCTATGCGAGTCGTGCCCTTACCAAGGCCGCACTGCCGCAAGTACTCGGTTACCGAGAAGGAATGTTTGGCAATTGTTTGGGCGTTGCAGAAATTTCGCCCTTACTTGTATGGCAATTCCTTTGATGTCGTCACCGATCATCATTCGCTCTGTTGGCTGGCTTCACTGAAGGATCCGTCGGGTCGACTTGGACGCTGGGCGCTTCGTTTGCAAGAATTCGATATTCGCGTTCTTTACCGCTCCGGACGCAAGCATGCCGACGCCGACGCACTTTCCCGCTCGCCGGTGTCTTCTGATGTTGCGCCTGTTTCCCTTTACGCAACTTCCTTAGCCAGCATCAATATCACTGACATGCCTTCCGAACAGTGCAAGGATCCCTGGATCGCCTCGCTGATCGACGTTCTCTCTATGCCTTCGACGACACCAGCCCCACAGCTCTCTCGTGCCCTTCATCGCCAAGTACCTCATTATGCGCTCCGGGACGACATGTTGTACCGCCGCAACTACAAGCCCGATGGTCGAAAGTGGCTTCTTGTCATACCTCGCCATTTGCGCTCCGATCTGTGCACGGACTTTCACGCAGACCCACAAAACGCGCATGCTGGCGTTTTGAAAACGTATGATAGACTTCGCCAGCGATTCTACTGGCGTGGAATGTACACATACATCCGCAAGTACATTCATTCCTGCATTGAGTGTCAACGCCGGAAAACAACTTGTCACGCACCTGGCCCATTACAACCTTTGCCATGTCCCGCTCGCCCGTTTGACAGAATCGGCGTAGACCTGTACGGATCACTTCCTTCCACCTCTGCGGGCAATCGGTGGATTATTGTGGCCGTCGACCATCTTACTCGATATGCCGAAACCGCCGCTCTTGCAACAGCTTCAGCTCGCGATGTTGCCTTGTTCGTCTTGCGCCGCTTCGTTCTTCGCCATGGTGCGCCACACTAGCTGCTTAGTGACCGAGGGCGTGTGTTTCTTTCTCAAGTTATCCAAGAGCTTCTCAGTGAGTGCAATATCATTCATCGCACCACTACAAGTTATCATCCGCAAACTAATGGCTTGACAGAGCGCTTTAACCGAACACTCGGTGATATGCTATCCATGTACATAGCCTCCGACCATTCTAATTGGGACTTGGTGCTTCCTTTTGTGACATATGCATACAACACTGCCACGCAAGCCACCACTGGATTTTCGCCTTTCTTTTTACTATACGGACGTGAGCCATCTTCCACACTGGACACTATACTTCCGTACCGCCCGGATGCATCCGAATACTGCACAGTCTCAGAACTTGCTCAATGTTCCGAAGAGTGCCGCCAACTCGCACGCTCATTTACATCCGTGACCCAAGGTCTTCAAAAAGAGCGCCTTGACCCGGCTGAACCTACCCCTACCTTCCCTGTTGGCTCATTCATGTGACTTTCAATTCCGTGCCCCACCCCTGGTCTCTCCCACAAGTTTGCAGCGAAGTATCACGGTCCCTACCGGATCGTTGAATGCACATCGCCGGTGAACTACGTCGTCGAGCCTGTGACACCTCCCACCGACAGACGCTGCCGTGGTCGTGAAACAGTCCACATGGGCCGCTTAAAGCCCTACTACGACCCTCTGGTGCTTGCCTCACCTTGAGTCGCCAGGATGGCTCCTCTTCGTCGCCGGGGCCAATGTAGTGGGGAATAGAGTCCGCAACCATTGAGAGAGGATGACGAAGCCCAGCCACCCGGAGAGCACGAGACAGTGACCGACGCTCTTGGACCAAGGCTGTTGTTACGTATAGCCCCTGCTTGTAAATAAACCCCCTTAGAATACATCTTTTCAAGCATTCTTGTATATATCTCCTTAAACTTCTTTCTCTTCCTCAAACCTTCTCTAACTACCTCGTACCGCTACCTATGGATCTGCTTTATGGCATTCTGCCTGGTGTAATAATATGCAACTGCGTATAATGCGCTAATATGCATGGTTTGGTCCGGTGAAAGGGCTGCTACTAGATGGCTCTAGATACTAGATGCCACTAACAGTGGCACGTGGAAGTACTTTGTGCGCAATAATTTCTTGATGTGTGCACATGGCATTGGGGCACTGAACGCGATTGCTCCTCTGTCGTAGATTTTTTTTTTCCCCACACATTTTGAGTGCGGCTCTTACACAGGTACGATCCTTAAACGAGTCTATACAGTATGCCTTAAAGGACCGCATGAGTGCATTTTATAGGAGCCTAAAACGGCATGCTTTAGTGCCTAAACATGTGGTCTCTACTCAACTTTTCCACTGCTGCTGCTGCTGTTGCTGTCTTGCACACTGCATCGGAGGGTGGTTGTGAACGTGTATAATATAGAGTCGACCAATTCTTTAAAAGTACCATGCGAGCGTCAACTGGCCAAAAAGCCAGTGCCTTCTAACGGCGGGAAGCAACGAGATCAGCAAGAGTAGCGTATGCGCACAAAGTTATGCTAGGCTCTTCCCACTAGCACAACACGGCCCCTGGCATGATTAATTCGGTGCAAGCTTCCAGGCTTATTTATCAAACGGCATCTAACTTTGAAGAACCGAAGCCGAGGTCTACTAAGCCATAAGACACATCTGCAAGAATATGATTTTAAACGTGTGCACCAAGGAATGGGCTAAAATTGCGAAAACGAAATCGGTATTCTAGGACAAATGTGCTGCAAGAACTATTTCTTCTTTTTTGCGCACTTCTTTTTTTATCTTACGGTGCATGTTGACTACAGCGGCATAACTTTAAAAAAAAGATGCGTCCGGTTCTCGCGCACTTGCTGTCTTCTAAGCAGGGGAGCTTCCACTGAGTTAGTCACGGCAGGGGTGGTGTCATGCTTGTGGAAAGAACCAAGCAGACGAAACTTGTGCTTCGAGTGAACTTTGTGCACATGTGCTCCTCTTGCTGATCTCGTCGCTTCGCGCCATTAGAAGACACTGACCGGCCAGCCAGTCGACGCTCACGCGGTACTGTTAACTAATTGGTCAGCTGTACATGATCGGGATGTGGGAGAGGCATCTGTGAGCCCTTTCCGGCAGGTACCGTGTGGACATCTCCACAATGCCCTCTGGAACTGTCTGGCCGTTGACACAATGTCCTCCAGACAGCTGTAATTACGCGTGAGCCCCCCGCAAAAAGCATTGTAGAAGCTGCAGCGCTTACTTTTGTACTCGCATGCAACAGCCCAGAGGGAAGATTGTATGGTAGAAAGAGGAGACAGAGAATGCGTAAAGCCAACGCCCCGTCGAAACGGGTCAATAATAATCACTCTTCCCTCGTGGCAACTCGCGTACATGGGATGATCGCAGGATAAGGAAAAGACACCATCAGAAAGCATGCTTCATTTGGGGTCTCTTCAATAAAAAAAAAACGCTACTACTAGGCACGGCAACAGTTGCGGCAACTGTAAAAAGTTTAATTCAAGGTGTGAAAAGGAATGTTCATGCTGAATGCGATGTTGGGCTATTTGGTTCATGCTTGAAATGTGGTACTGGCGCAACAAAACTAAGAGGAAAGAAGAAGGGACAGAAAGAGCGCCAACTTGCAACTGAATTTATTACATAGACACACCAATATTTTATACACACAGGACTGACATGCACAGAACCATGTCCAGAAAAAAAAAATTTTACAAATCACCATAGTGCGTTTAAAAATTGGTACTCATTATTGTGCAATGAGACTGACGGGACACTGACACAAGCATCACCCTTTTTCTTTATAAAAAAAAAACGCCTCCAGCAATTCACGTGCCAGCGTTCCCCGACTCTTACCTAGCAGACGCGTGTCCCTAAACTGTGGCTCACAGCCACACGAAGCACAATGAAAGGGCGGGTGCAAACCTGAACCGTTTTTCATCGATAATTTGTGCTCCGTGAATCGGTCATTAGTGCAACGTCCAGTTTGGCCGATATATACTCGGCCGCAATCCAGAGGTATCTCGTAGACTGTGCCGACGGCACAGCACAGAAAAGGCTTGGTGTGCTCCTTTGTGCACACAGGCTTGGCCCTTTGAGAGGCAATGAGGGTGCAAAGCCTCGACAGCCTATTAGGCGCAGAGGAAACCACAGGCACGTCGTGCCGATTGACAACCTTTTTCAGTTTGTGCGAGACCTTGTGCATGTACGGCACAACTAGCGGTCTTTTCTTATTTCTCTGCTGCTGACCGGGCCCTCTGCTAACGCCCTTCAACCTCTGTAGCAGCATCTCGGACACACTGATAAGGACCGAAGAAAGGAAGCGTCTTGCAACCAGCCGCGATTCTTGTAAGTGAAAGCTCTCTTTCATCGTGTGTTCGTATGACTTCATGAGCGCAGACCGAAGACACATCGTCGTCGCTCTAGCCCTTTTCACGGAATCGAACTGGAATAAATCTTTTCGCGCTCACGGTCTATATTGCCAGCAACCATGTTGCTCGCCTAGGGTCATACAAATGTCTAAAACTGCAGGTGCATGTTCGAAGGTAGTTCATAGGTAACGGTTAAAACTTTTCATGCTGTCTGCATAGGGATAAAACCGAATCTACTACATGAGACATAGACACAGAGTTACAATGTTTCAATACCACAAGGAAATCGTCAACGTATCTAAAAATCTTGAGGGTAGTGTCCGTGTCAATCACACTCTCTAAAATACGGTCAATACATGAAAGAAAAATGGTGCATAAAACAGGAGCAACACATAAGCCGATGCATAGCCCTTTTTTTGCACGACCAGGTCGTCATTGCATGAAATGAAGGTGCTGCCTAAGTAAGAGGGACATAAAATTGTCAATGAACAAGCTGGAAGAGTTAATAAAATCTATGCCACGATGATCCTCAATGCAATTTTTTACGCAAGACAGAAGTTCATTATGCGGTATGGAATAAAAAAGGTCCTCTAGTCAATAGAGAATGCTTAGGCAATGTCCCGTCTGCTGTTGAGGAAATCAATGACTTGAGAGGAGTTCTTAGTGAAAAACAGATCAGCAAAACAAAGCTTTTTATGATTCTTTAACAAAAAAAAAAAAACTGGCTGACACAAAGCTGCCATGTGCCATGCTCGGTTACAATGGATCTAAAGGGCATATCGGGCTTGTGCGTTTTAACCGTGAAGAACACTGCTAAGCTAGTGCCCCTACTTTCGCGAACGGATTTTGCAAGGTGCTGCAAGTTCAGTTCTTTGCAGAAGGCTACAGCCCGCCTTTTTACCTTGGACGCAAAAGCTGGCGTGGAAGCAAAATTTTTCCCAATGGCATGGGATGCTTTATCCAGGATGAGTGAAGTAGGCATGGCAACAAAGCCACCTTCCTTGTCCGCCTGAAGAAGTGACAGTTCTCATTCCTTGAAGAAGGTGACGACATGGCCTGTAGACAGCTTGGGACGCACAGTACTGCGATCTCTTAAGAGGGCATCAGGGTGCGTACAGGTCCTTGAAATCCTTTAAAACCCTTGAAATTGAAAAGTGCGTTTTCAAGGCCCTTGAAAGTCCTTGATTTTTTTTTTTCCTTCCTTGAAAATCCTTGAATTTCGTGAGCAATGCACTCTGATATTGACATTGCGACCTCCTTTCTGTGGTAGATCAGCGTTGATCTGACAAACTCCCCATTTCAGAAAGAATACGTCAGTGCCAGCACACATGGTTCTGTTTTGCAGAACTGCAAGTAAAAAATAAAAGGCTTCACCACGTCAAACCGCGAACGCGGCACGGGTTCCTCGCTTCGGTGCTGGCTTGGCTGGCAGTGTTTATCTGCCATGGTCTATCTGCCATGGTCTATCTGCCTGTGCTACCTGGACGACGTGATCGTGTTCTCCCCGACATTTGCCACACACCTCACACGTCTTTCATCCATCCTGTCGGTGTTTCATGCGACTGGGCTACAACTTAATTCTTCGAAATGCCACTTCGGTCGCCGCCAAATTACCATCCTCGTGCATCCTCAGGTGGCCAAAGTATCAGCAGGCATACCCCTGGTCATTTCCTTTTTTGAATTGCAAGAAAGCTTTATAGTCCTAAAGAACACAAAATACAAAATGCATTCACCTCGATCGCTGGCATGTGCAGCGATTGGGCTGATTGCTTCATCTACACATCCGCATCGTCGCGGCATGGACCATTATTTGTGGGGGGTGGGGTTCAATCACATGATGGTGACTGGCCAATTGGCAGTGGCAAGAGAAGGGTTGCAGTACCTCAAACCTTAGCCCTGTGATGGTGCCACCTTGTGGCATGCATGAAAAACTGGCTTACATGCACCTTTGCTGGGTGTGCCATAAACCATAATCTAGCTCACTATAGGAACTGCCAAACAAGCTGATTGAGCACATGAATCGGTTTTAGTTTGTCGGGGCTGTTATCTGACTGCTGTGTGCTGTCTTGATAGCAGAGCAACTTGCTGACCAAAACCGATGACATCAGTGGTGTCCAAAACATGCTGGTCATTTTCTTGCCTGTTGTTTCTGGCACTGACTGTTTTGTATTATGTAAGCTGATAACAACATGCAGATGTCTTAAAGTTGGCTCGTCATTATTCACACCTTTGATGCGCTAAATTCAATTGAAAGAATGAACTCGGCATTTTCATGCATTTTAGCTTATGCACAGTGTGCTATGCTTTTCTGAAGACAAGATATGACATTGCTATATGTCAAAGGCTCGGCCTTCGAGACTATATGGTGACTCGTGCTGTTGCAGCAGCAGAATGTCTCGGAGGCCATGCAGTTCTAATCCACATTTAAAACTTTGTTGCAGTCATATAAACTTGGGCAGCATCTAATGAAACCAGAGTACCTACATGTCACTTCCTGGCATGTTCTGCTACTGCAAGCATGCCATGCTACAATGCAGTGCCGTTCCTGCATTTATTTTTTCCGTCCTATTGAAGACGTGTCCCATAACCTTCCATTAGTCTGAGGAAGCCATCGCTATGGAGGTGCAAAGTGGGCACCACTGATTACAACATGGGTCCTAATTTTAACACCTTATCAACACAACCCAAATCGCGGCGGTCGGAGCTGGGGGCCACGGGGACGCCGACTGTCATATCGAGAAGTTTCCGGCCTCGTACCGAGAGGTTCTTGCACACTATAGGCAAGAACGTATGACATATCCACAACCCCACGGGCGGCTGGACAGGTCCCAGGCAGTCGACCTGAGGCGGTTGCAGACGGGCACTTTGACCAACCCCTATCACCTGCACCGCCTGTGGCCCGCGCTGCACCCATCGCCCGGCTGCCCGTGGTGCGAGCACGAACGGGCTGATATGGCCCATATACTTTGGGAATGTCAACGCCCTGAAGAAGAAGGAACAAGAGGAAGGGGGAAGATAACAGCAGGACCATCTGAAGCGGGGCGCCTCGCTGAGAGATGGCAAGCCGCCCTCCTCAGCGAGGCACCCGAGGACCAGGAGTGGGCCGTCCAGCGGGCCAGGGCCATTGCCGAGGATCTCGAAAGATTTTTCTCCGGCGATGGACCCCTGGCAGCCTAGCCCCGGGCACCAACAGCCTTAACCGCTGGACAAATAAAGTTTATTCCTATCCTATCCTTGCACTGAATGCTTTTTAACTTTCCCAGTACTGAAAGTTTGGCCAAAGCTTGTAGGGATTGACAAAATAGAGAGCATAGCAGGCTTCTAAAATGAATTTAATCAAATGTTCAAAACACACACATGAAGCCATAGAAATCCTCAAGAAATTATAGTAGGTATTTTTCACGTTGCCTGTCTTTTTATCCCTGTAAAGTGTGTTTCTTTTCTATCCAGCATAGCTTCTACTTGTCCGGGCTTTGACTCATGAACACACTCTACTGTTTGTAAAAATACCCACAAGGACAGTTCACTGAAGACTGCATCTCTGCAGGTGCCGCTAGTGAGTGGCTCGCTGCAGCTGGAGCTGGTCGATGGCCTGTCAGCAACAGAGAGTACCCATCAGGTGAGGAGTTAGTTGGAGCTGGAGCCCTGACTGCACGAGTCTGATGGATACCCCCTTCTTCTCTTACACAGGAGCTGTAGTTGGCCGGCCATGTCACCCCCTAACTGGTGGTGGTGCTTTACTAACAGGTTTGATTGATGGCAATAAAGCCCATCTGGCATGGCTACCACCCGCCTCTCTTTTCAGAGCAACAGTCAGCTGAACTGTCTCGTAACAATAAGGGCACTCCCATATTTTTGGCAAATGGCAGAATAATAAATGTTATAGCAAGAGAACAAAGAAGACGATGCCCACTATATATATATATATATATATATATATATAGTAGACTCCCTTTAAGATAAACTCGAAGGGACTGAAAATTTGTTTATCTTATCAGAAGTTCGTTGTAACAGATGTTGTGTCTGGCAGTCCTTCGGGACAAGGGAGGCCGGTGCCGACTCAGACGCGCCAACCTGATGCCCCTTTCTCGCGGCCGAGAATTGTCACCTGGGACTGAAGGATTAGCAGTTGGTTTCCAGGCTATCTCATGCGTCACTAAACGGCAGCGTCGCCCCTTCGGTGCGGTTCCGTAAATTACCAGCGCCGCCCCGAACCACGACGAGGCCCGGCGCCGACTGCGACGCGCCAACCTGGCGCCCTTTCGAGACAGCCACAGCCCTTCCTGGTTCCGTGAACTGACCGCTATGGAGAGGCGAATCTTGAAAGGGGCCAGTGTCTGGCAATCCCGGGGGAACGACATCAACGTTCGGTTCCCAAGGTGTCAACTGCTGCCTGTGTTCGGGGGCGACCTAGCAAAATTGGAGGCGGAGCCCAGCGGGAAACGACGACACATCACGTGCGGGATATGGCCACCTGATCAAAGACTGTCATTGGCTAAAAGAACTAAAGTGTATTCCCTCGTTGAATGAAAGAGGGAAACACAAGGGATAAAACAGGGGACTTGAGTGTTGTGGGGACGCTCGACCATGTAGAACGCTCGGAGATGTAAACGTTACAACATGCAAACATGTTAGCATGTAGACGGCTCCAATATCATGGAGCCCTTCTTGTAAATTAATGTACATTTTGTATATAAAACAGTTTTTCTAATCTCCCTGGTTATCTCCTCCTCTCGGCACCTGGCACTGCACCATACATGGAACCTTCGTGGCCACTCGGACTATCGGGCTTTCGCAACAGTGGCTGGCAGCTTATGGGATCTGCCGGCGTTGACTACATCGGTGTGGTGAGTGCTACGTGTTTGCTTCTCTTTTCGCCAGACTCATTAGCGCAGGTATTCGATAGTGGTGTTTGGTGTTACTTATAATTTTGTCTCGCAGACCAAGAATATAGTGTCTCGGGGGCTGAGTTATTAGTGGGGAAAAAACACAGAGTGCACTGTAAATACGGATAAGTTTAAAATCCAGGAACTCCTCAAAAGTTGTGAGCCGATGGGCATTTTGGTTGGCCCTGTGGTAGGCAAAAGTCAACAATTGGAGCTTTTACAGAATGATGAAGTGAGTTGGGAGAACGCCGGTGAGGCCATGAAAATTGTTTTGCTGGGAAAGGAGCACAAAGTGAGAAATTCTGCAATCTCCCTATGTGGTAGCGATAAGGACGGGCTTAGTGCCTGAGTTTGCCCTTCATGTCGTCAGAACTCTCTAGTACAAGTAAGTAGTTGCTAGGAGAGTAACTGTGTGTTTTCTGGCGGGCACCGTTTTGGGAAATTCCCCTTCTTTAAATAGCAAATTTTAGGAAGGGTGAATTTTGAAGGCAAACGATATCGCTATGGAGAAATTCAGAGTGCAGGACCTCCTTCTAATTTGCGAGGAGTTAGGCATTTCGGCCGACTCCGCAAAAACGAAAGAAGCGGTTCTCGACGTCATGAAGGCAGAAGAGGTGACGGTCGAGGAAGCTGATGAGGCTTGGGAGACAATAGAGGAAAGAAAGCAAAAGGCAGAGGAGTGCAAGAGGCGCGAGCATGAAGCCGTAGAGAAGCGCGAGAGGCGCGAGCATGAAGAAGCACAAAGGCGCAGGCACGATGCCGAAATTCGCGAGAGGCGTGAGCAAGAGGCAGCGCAACGGCACGCTCTTAGGATGAAAGAGCTTGAACGGGAAAATCAGATGCTCAGATGGCGGACAGCGCGACGCCAGCTCCACACTTTCAGGACGGACGAGGACATAGTTAATTTCCTTGCCCGTTTTGAGCGAGTGTGTGAGGAAGAGGGTGTCAGCCGGGACTCGTGGGCCGAGCGATTAGGAGCACTTCTCCCGTTTAGTGTCGGTGCGTGTTTCATGCATTGCTTGTCCGAGGAGGAAGGGCGTGACTACGGCAGGGCTAAGAGGGCTTTGTTCAGGCGCTTTGGTGTAACATGGCAGGCCGGCTTCGAAGGCCCAAAAGACAGTGAAAAAGCCGAGCCTGTCGAAGATAACATTAGCACTGAGATGACTAGTGTAGAAAGCTTTGGAAAAGGTGTGATGCAAGTGACACACACACAAAGCGAAGAGAGCGGTGGATTTCCCGCTTTAGAAACGGAAGGCCCTTCAGGCCAAGTGTGTACAGCGGCGGCAATTTCGGCCAGCCCGCCAGACAAAGTCGCCAATTGCTTCTCGAATAGGTCGGAGCAAATGCTGAGGGAACCGGGAGAATCCTTCTCAAGCAAGGGAGCTTTCAGGGCAAAAGCACGTGAGGAGACTCAGAGACTGATAGGCGCATTCCCTATTGAGCAGCGGTCGCAGGACCATGGAACGATTCCAGAGGCAGCTGTAAGCAGTGATGAGTTAGACGTGTTAGTAGCCGGAAGCGAGGTTAATGCGGTCACCGATGAGAGCGGTGGTTTTCCCGCCCTAGAATTCGTGGCCGACTTCGAAGGCCAAAGTGGCAGTGACAAAGATTGTTCAGACAGCGCTGAGAGGGCTGTGGTGCCATTCGTTAACGGAAACAGTGGCAAGCGCGAAGAAGCACTTGTTTCGCCGTTTAGCGATGCTGTTTCGGAAGCAAGGGCCGACTTCGAAGGCCAGCGAGAAGTTTTGCATGCTATCGACGGCAGTGATGGAGCTACGCCACCTGAAGATAGACTTAATGACGAGATAACTTGCTCAAAGGTAAAATCTGGTCCTGCTCTATTAGAACAGCAGTCGCACTGTGAAACCCAAAGGGGCAACGAAATTTGGAGCGCGTGTGCCGAAGCCGCAGACTCTACGAAGCATGCCAAACAGAAAAGGCATAGGCGCTAAACGAGAAAGGCGGACGCGGTCGAGCCGCTTGGAGTCAAACGTGCGAAGCCAAGGCGACAGAGGCAAATTCGCTAAGGTCAGAGTCCAGGCAGAGAGCTTGAAACAGCGAAGGAGGGTAACTCTCAAGCTTAAACATTTGCTAAAATCGGGGATCGGCGTGATGCATGCGCGAAACGGAGAGTTTCGTGTAG
The DNA here is from genome assembly GCF_013339745.2 of Dermacentor silvarum. Lineage (NCBI taxonomy): Eukaryota > Metazoa > Arthropoda > Arachnida > Ixodida > Ixodidae > Dermacentor > Dermacentor silvarum. Next base: position 119,441,487 of record NC_051164.1, read on the forward strand.
ATTCAGGTGTGGTGACCGTCGCCTGACCGCGCCGCGTAAAGTGCATTGTAAGCAGAGAAACAAAGGGAAGCGTCCTGTAGGCTGTTCCAATGTCCGATCACTGGCGGGGAAAAAGAAAAGGGTCTGCCTAGCAGATAATGGGACAGTGCGCGCGCGGGTCTGTCAATGCATCCCCCTCCCAGTACTTGGAAGCGGCTGTTCGAAAGTCGCAGCTACAAGGTGTGTCAGGCAAATTAGTGGGCTTTGCCTTCTTCGCGACGGCAGCTTGCGAAATCCCCGGAATGTGTGACCCCCTCGAGTGTGTTTGAAAGAAAGGGGTGCGATTGTGGCCCGAGAATAAGTAAACAAGGAAGATGGGTAGCATTTTCTTCTTCTTTTGTATTCATTTTGTGGGAGATGCGTGTTGAATGTTTGACAGGCGTAAAGAATGCCGCAGTTTTGTTATGTTGTTAACCTCTTCGGCTCAGGTTAGACCAACTATATAAAAGGGAGTGTTTACGCAACGACAGCTATAGAAGTGAAATGCAAAATGTCAGTTACATATAGTTTGGCAAGTCACGCGCAAGTTGCGCAAGTTAAGAAGCTCCGCTTTTGCACGCGTTTGTAATAAGACGTAGATGGTTTTCCCATTTGATTATTTAGTATTTTCGGCATTATATAATGATTATGTAGCTCTCTTATGTTAAGTATTACGAAATGTGAATTAGTGAAGACCAGTTCTCCCTTCGCCTTCCTGATCTGTGGAAGCTCTAATTCATAATTACTTAGCTTCATTACATAAACCCAGTTGGTGTCTGTTTGCGAAGACACATCATCGCAAGTTTCTTGGTACTTGTCCGGATCAACGCGCACCTTGTGTTTCAGGGTTTTCTTTAGATAGGGGGTTGTCAGATTTTTGGAATTGGTAAAGTCTGGCGATGAGAGTGGCTTGCAGTGGCGCTGACAAAGGTCGCTCCTTGGAGCTTGTCATCTTGCATTTCTGTAGTCCAGTCAGAGCCCACCTTTATGAAGAGGCCTTTGCGGGAAGATCCTTATTCCTGGAAGCAGCGGCCCCATGGCTTTAAGAGCAAAGCAGGCATCAAACCGGCCGAGGTTCATGGAACAACTCGACCTCCTGATGCATCATCTGGCGGCGGGGGTGCTGTTGTGTCTGGCGGTCCTTCGGGACAAGGGAGGCCGGTGCCGACTCAGACGCGCCAACCTGGCGCCCCTTTCTCGCGGCCGAGAATTGACACCTGGGACTGAGGGATTAGCAGTTGGTCTCCAGGCTATCTCATGCGTCGCTAAACGGCAGCGTCGCCCCTTTGGTGTGGTTCCGTGAATTGCCAGCGCCGCCCGAACCACGACGAGGCCCGGCGCCGACTGCGACGCGCCAACCTGGCGCCCTTTCGAGACAGCCACTGCCCTCGCTGGTTCCGCGAACTGACCGCTATGGAGAGGCGAATCTTGAAAGGGGCCAGTGTCTGGCAATCCCGGGGGAACGACATCAACGTTCGGTTCCCAAGGTGTCAACCGCTGCCTGTGTTCGGGGGCGACCTAGCAAGATTGGAGGTGGAGCCCGGCGGGAAACGAGGACACATCACGTGCGGGATATGACCACCTGATCAAAGACTGTCATTGGCTAAAAGAACTAAAGTGTATTCCCTCGTCGAGTGAAAGAGGGAAACGGAAGGGATAAAACAGGGGATTTGAGTGTTGTGGGGACGCTCGACCGTGTAGAACGCTCGGAGATGTAAACGTTACAACATGTAAAGATGTTAGCATGTAGATGGCTCCAACATCATGGAGCCCTTCTTGTAAATTAATGTGCATTTTGTATATAAAACAGTTTTTCTAATCTCCCTGGATATCTCCTCCTCTCAACACCTGGCACGGCACCATACATGGAACCTTCGTGGCCGCTCGGACCTTCGGCTTTCAGAACACAGACGAACTTCATCGTACTTCAAACGGTAAATGAAGTAGACTTACAATGCGGGGAAATATCACATAAAAACCATTTATTTAGCTAAACTTAATAGAAAACTGTCTTCAAGTGGTACTCTTGCTTAGTTTCATCCAGTTCGTGATGCATGTTTCTCGCTTCTGTGCAAATCGGCGTGCATCCAGAAACGACATCATCTCACCTAATCACCTTAAAAATCCTTCTGTGCCTTAGCGCTGCAGGAAAAATTTCACTAGAGAGTTCGAGCAGGCATCTGCTGCCTCACAGGTTATCGGTGCAGGCTCCGAGCTAGCGTCCTCGTTGTCATCGGTATTATCCTCTAAAGGCACCTCAAGGAACTCTTCAGTGACAGTGTCTACCGTGTCCTCTCTGCACATTGGCACATCTTTGTTGACAGTGACGGGGGTGCTCATGTCCACAAGAACACCTTTACTGCCCTGCGTAGATAGCAAGCTTGCCTCATCCTTGTCGTCATGCAAGTCATCCTTTTTTTTTTTTGTTTCCAATTCTTGTTTTCGCCTCTGTCCACAGGCAATGTGCACCGCAGGTCTCCACTGTCGGTAGCGGTGGTGGTCACTCCGAATGTTCGTCTTAACCAAAGAGTACGTCTGAGGCAGTTCATCCTAAGCGGATTTTTTTTGCATTGAGTCTATGGAAAACCAAACAAATGTTCCCATGTTGTTCATTATGTGCGACAATTTGGCTTAAGCAAATTCGTCTTAGCAAGAGTTCACTATACTTGTTAAATACACAAACAAGTGTAACGTAACAGAGGCAGCTTGAGTTTGGTAAAAATTGCCCAACAGAACTGGTTGTACATGAAAATGTTGAAGAGATAACATAGTGTGTGCACTTGCGATCTGTCTAAACATTTTAAACAGCGAAGCTGTTCTAGCTAACCGTAAGAAGTGGCGCCTGCTGTCGCAAAACCTCGCCGGGCTATAACGTCACTGCGTTGCCTAGGAACCACCTCGCGGAGCGGCGGGTGCCTCGCCTCCTCTCCATGCCGTGCACATGTTGCCTTGACATGGGACGTTAAGGAGAGCATGCGGGCGGCACGTGCAATGCTCGGGAGAGGGAAAGAGAAAAAGAAAGAGAGAAGGAAATTGAAACAGCACCAACGAGGCAACGCGAGAGCTGCTGCCGATGCTGCCCGTGTTTCCCCATTCCCCGCGTTTTCGCTGAACGCATGCAGTGTCCGTGATTGCAGCAGGCACCACTGGCAGCAGCTCAGCAGGTTTCGACCAGCCATGCCCCAGCAAGTGCGGAGGCGCAGCTTGGCCGTGACGTCATCGGGGAGATAAAGCTCGGAGCCGCCGCAATGGTGGCACAACTCTCGACTCGGTGGCGAGTGCATGTAGCTTTGACATGGGACGACCAAAGAAGATCCGGACACCCGAAGAAGCTGCTCAGCTTGAAGCGCGCCGCGCGGCCAAGCGCGAATCTGCGTGTCGGCGGCGAGCTGATTCGGAATACTGTGCCTAGCAGCGCTTAGCATTTCCTAGTAAAACTTAGCCAAACCTAGTAAAACCTGGAAGAAGCTAGGTCGATCACCAGCTCCGCTGTTTACTTCTGCCTTGCACCACTTGTGCAAGCTGCCCACTTTTTTTTAAATTATTTAATTTCAAGGGCAACTTCAGCAGTTTTTGTGGTATTATGTGTGCTTTGTATGTTTATCGGCACCCCTATAAGATGGTGCCGTATTACCAGAGTGACTGCGCTCCTGCTGAGCTCAAGGGTCCGGGGCTTGAGGGTGCGGCGCTCAAGCGTCCGCGCCGCTCAGCTGTCCTCATGCCATGTGAGAGAGATGCATTCCAACCATGCAAGCCAGCGCACGTTCGATTGTGATTTCTGTACCTCTTTGTGAATAAGTGTGTAGTCATTATCCCAGTGTCATGAGCCAAGAAAGAAAGGGAGAAGAAAAAATAGCAGAAGAGGAGGACAAGAAAGCACGAGGAGTCTGTGGAAGAAATAAAGAAAAAAAGTGATAAAATAAGGAAGTGTCCGAATAAAAGGAAGAAAAAATAAGAAAAAGAAAAAATGAAAAAAAATAAAAAATAGCAGAAGAGGAAGACAAGAAAGCACGAGGAGTCTGTGGAAGAAATAAAGAAAAAAAAAGTGATAAAATAAGGAAGTGTCCGAATAAAAGGAATGGAATATATGAAAGAAGAAGTGCAAAAATGCACACGGAGCTATGTGGCCAACGGGGCAAAAGGACGTGTAGCAGAAGAGAGGAGCCTAGCTACGCTCCAGGGACGACGACGGGGGCAGAAGGAGCGGGAGGCCAGACAGGACGGGTGGATCACGGGGATGGCGGCAACCCAGTGGAAGCTGTTCTTCAGCTTCTGCGGCTACGACTCGCAAGCTGAGCGGGCGCCGCACTGGAGACCGCAGCTACAGGCTGGCAGCACCGTTTCCCAGATTCCCTGTGGCAACTATCCGCAGGCTAGTGGAGTTGGCCGGACGATCCAGGCGCCTCGGTCACCGCACCGTACTGACCCTTTGACCAGGTCAACCATGTGCCAAACGTCGGACACAGCGACATGTAGTCTACAATGCATCTGTAGGCCCAACAATGTGTTATCGGAAGCAGTAACGACAAGGTGATGTGGCCGCGTCGATGGACTCGGGGCTTCTCTTAGTGTCAAAGGCTCTCTGCTGGTTGCCTCTATGCAAACTGACGACAAGTTTCGCATCGACTAACCAATGCCTTATGTCTGCATTCATTCCTCGCCAGTACATCAGCAGCCTTGCACCGGCCTTGCACTTGTTAACCCTGAAGTGTCCTTCATGTAGGTGCTGCAACATCTCATGACGTAGACTTTTGGGTATCACCACTCTGCTGCCCCAAAGCAGGTGATGATGAATAAACTTTATTGTACAAAGAGTGGTATAGTTAATCTAGGGTGGAGCTCTCTTGTAGAGCCCCACTGGACGCCGCGGCTCACCAGGCCTGGTCCAGGGTCGCCAGTTGGCTTCCCAGTGCCAGCTCGGAAAGCCGTGCCTCCCAAGACCACGTTGTGAGTGTCTGTGATGAGCTCACCAGCCTGGATACTGCCGGGCTGGGCGCTCCGTACACTGGTAATGTGTCAGTGTGGCTGTGTGGTCGTTGCACCAGGGGCATACCCTCGTTGTGTATACCTCTGGAAACATTGCGTGCAATCTCGATATGTGCGGGTAAGTGTTGGTTTGAAGGCGGCGCCAGTACCTTGCTTGTTGGCTGCTTAACTTGGAGGAGCGCACTTTCGTCTGGTCAGGCGTTGGTCCTCCAAAATCTGACTGCTCGTGATGGGATTTTAATGGTGGTCTGTGAGGGGCCTTGAAGAGTGTTCTTCGGCTCGGCCAGCAAGCCCGCGAGCTATGCAGTCGGCCACCTCAGCGCTTTCCAGGCCCATGTGCGCTGGGCACCAGACGACACCATGGTCCAGCGTGGAGCCCAGGATATCGGTAACGCACCTGGGAAGTGTGCCTCTAAGATATAACCGACAGGCAGCTTGTGAATCAGTCGGGGTATATGTGGAGCGACCGCTTTGTTCTGCTTCTTTGATTGCGAGGGCTTTGGCTGCTGCCTCCGCTGTGGCGCTTGATCTGGTGCGTATAGATGCGCAGGCCACCACTTTCTTTTGGTTAGTTACTGCCGTTGCGTATGCCGGTTTTCTGGGGCCTTGTGGTGTTGTGAAGTAAAGGATAGCATCGGTGTAGTAGGTATCAGGATCGTTCCTTCTTTGGAGGAGATTTTGTGCTCGCGCTTGCCGGCACTTTTGGTTGTATAGCGGATGCACTTTCTTGGGGACCGGTTCCACGATGATGCGAGCCCGTAGGTACGTAGGTATAACGGCCATTTTGTCTCCACAGTATTGGGGGGTAAGCGGGTATCCCAGTCCTTGCAGTAGTTTTTTGCCCTGAAGCAGAATTCCATCAATATACGACAGCTCAGAGGAAAATGAAGCTAGTTCCCCCACTACAGGTCTCTGCTTCAGTAAGGACTTTATGATTTGCTTCAACTCAGTATCTTCCCCAGTTGCCTTGAAAAAAACTTCTATGCGCTGATGGAAGCATTTCCAGTTCTCTGCGGCATTTTTCAGACAGCACCACGCTTTCAGGATGGGGCAAGCTATCCATACTTAGCTGACGAGTTGCACTTCTGACACCATGTATCAAGCAGTGACACGCACACAGCGTTGTAACTGTGAGAAAAGCATTCTTTATATTATTACGATAACATCGAAAGATGTTGAAGAGACGAGCCGCCGCGCGAAAGACGACGAAGTGTGTCTGTGCTCTTGGTGCGAGCGATTGTGGGACCTCGCTCTACCTTACATTACCTTTGCATACAACTCTTCCCGTCTCGAAACTGCTGGCTTTTCCCCGTTTTACCTATTGTATGGCCGAGAACCGACGCTACCACTAGACACTGTGCTCCCGTTCCCCACAGCTTCAACTAGCGATTATGCCTGTGATGCAATCGCCCGTGCTGACCATGCTCGCCAACTTGCGCGTGCTCGTCTGCAAGTGTCTCAAGAAAAACAGAAACAACGCTACGACCTCCGTCACCGTGATGTGCATTTTGCGCCCGGCACCCTCGTGTTGCTTTGGTCACCATCGCGTAAAGTTGGCCTTTGTGAAAAACTGCTCTCCTGTTACACAGGCCCATATCGCGTGCTCCGCCAAGTGACCGATGTCACCTACGAAATCGTTCTAGCCACGCCCACTACGTTCTCCGCTGTGACCACCAGTGATATTGTCCACGTCGCCCGGCTCAAACCCTACACCTCTCCAAGCACCTTGGATATTTAACAGCACCGTGACGGCGCTTTTGCCGCCGGGGGGGTAGTATTACGATAACATCGAAAGATGTTGAAGAGACGAGCCGCCGCGCGAAAGACGACGAAGTGTGTCTGTGCTCTTGGTGCGAGCGATTGTGGGCCTGGCTCTCTGGCTTCTGTGTAAATAGCCTGTAAATAGCCTCTTTCGTCTGTGTCCTTTCACACGTAACAATATATAATAATAGCTATATAATATTATTATAATAGCTATATAATGGCGTTCGCCATTGTATAGCTTTCTCGTGCGGCAGTGTTGCAAGACGTCCTTGGCGCCCGGCCCCCTACCGGTCAGTACACGTTATCTGAGGACCTTAGGGAATGTGTAGAATTAACTGATGCTGTACAGTATTTGTTTTGTGTTCTTTCCTTTTACGTTTGCTCTCTCAATTATAAATGTTTGTCTTAAACAAGCGACTTGTCCCTGTCTATCTTTAGTTTGCAAAATTCGTTACACCCAGTATAAAATATACAACTGGCAACGAGCATGCGGATCATGGACACAGGACCAGCCTGATGAAGACATCAACCCCAGATGCAAGCAGGCAAATGATTCTGCTCCCGCTGAACAATAACTGAACTATGTGGCCTTCCTGCACAAAAGTACAGATATGGCAACGTTCGGCAAGGTGGAGGAGTACAGCAACAAATTGTTCTGGCTCTCGTACACAGAACAGCTTGACGCATTCTTTAATGCAAACGGCATTGAAGAAGACAAAAAGAAAAAAGTTAATACTCTTGTCGAGTGTCGGATCCAGTACATGTGCCACCCTCCGCAGCATGTTGGCACCAGCGAAGCCGAAAAAAAGGAAGTACAAGGAGCTAATGGTGACCTTGAATAGCCACTTCAGCCTGCCACCATCTGAAATAGCCGAGAGCTTTCAACAGCCGTGAATTCAGCTTGAAAGCAATAGTGTCACGGTCTTCACTTTTCCACAAGTTGTATCACACCTCGCTTAATTTAATCAACCACCCTATATCCTCCCCGCAGCCCGAACATCTCATATCGTACACGGCACACTTTTCAAGTGGGCCGCCCTCGCATGCGCACCGTTACCTTTTCCGCCTCATTCTTTTGCCATGCCGCTACAGATTGGAACAACCTGCCCCACCAAATCACCGCCATCATTTGCCTTCGTAGGTTTATGAAGAGTGTCACTGCGCACTTTTCACAATGAAAGTGACTTGTGTTAACACACTTATCATCATCAGCCTATATTTATGTCCACTGCAGGATGAAGGCCTCTCCCTGCGATCTCCAATTATCCCTGTCTTGCGCTAGCTGATTCCAACTTGCGCCTCTGAATTTCCTAACTTCATCACTCCTCCTAATTTTCTTCCGTCCTCGACTGCGCTTTCCTTCTCTTGGTATCCATTCTGTAACTCTAATGGTCCACCGGTTATCCATCCTACGCATTACATGGCCTGCCCAGCTCCACTTTTTCCGCTTAATGTCAACTAGAATATCGGCTATCCCCGTTTGTTCAATGATCCACACCGCTCTCTTCCTGTCTCTTAATGTTAGGCCTAACATTCTTCGTTCCATCGCTCTTTGTGCGGTCCTTAACTTGTTCTCGAGCTTCTTTGTTAACCTCCAAGTTTCTGCCCCATATGTTAGCACCAAACTTGTTCTCGAGCTTCTTTGTTAACCTCCAAGTTCCTGCCCCATATGTTAGCACCAATAGAATGCAATAATTGTACACTTTTCTTTTCAACGACAGTGGTAAGCTCCCAGTCAGGATTTGGTAATGCCTACCGTATGCACTCCAGCCCAATTTTATTATTCTAAAAATTTCTTTCTCATGATCAGGGTCCCCTGTGAGTAATTGACCTAGATAAACGTACTCCTTTACAGACTCTAGAGGCTGACTGGCAATCCTGAATTCTTGTTCTCTTGCCAGGCTATTGAACATTATCATTGTCTTCTGTATATTAATCTTCAACCCCACTCTTACACTTTCTCGGTTAAGGTCCTCAATCATTTGCTGTAATTCGTCCCCATTGTTGCTGCAATCCGGAGGTTGTAATCTGCAAACCGGAGGTTGCTGAGATATTCGCTGTTTATTCTCACTTCTAAGCCTTCCCAGTCTAAGAGCTTGAAAACTTCTTCTAAGCATGCAGTGAATAGCATTGGAGAGATTGTGTCTCCTTGCCTGACCCCTTTCTTGATATAGGTAACTTTCTTCTTCTCTTGTGGAGAACCAAGGTTGCTGTGCAATCCTTGTAGATATTTGCCAATATATTCACGTATGCATCCTGTACTCTTTGGTTATGTAATGCCTTTATGACTACTGGTATCTCTACTGAATCAAATTATCGTCCGATGCCCCAAGAGGTCCACATTGGGCAGCCAGATGTGGGGTCTCACACGTGCTCTTGGGACAAAGGAACGACAACACAGTAGTGCAAACAATGAAAAGGGCATTTATTGCACCTTTCATACACTAATACATGCTAGCCGAATTACTACCAATAGAACATTCACATGGGTGCACGACAAATCAAGGAAGTCCGACTCACCTCGACCGGATAGCGAGCGAATATGTTCGCCCCATGCTATGACACCATCGCCTAGTCGTTCACATGTACGGTCACGCGAACGGTGGTGCGTTCAAACGATCCGTGTTCGTCCATACCGGTGTCCTGCTCTTAGCCTCGCGAGACGGTACCGCGAAGCGGGCCGGCGCACGCGTAAAGCGTTCGTGCGTGTTGGTCGCCGATCCCAAGCCAAAGAGGAACCGCATTCTCCCTTTTGCGCCCGCCTAAACCCCGCCGTCAGGTGGCGTTAGCAGCGCAACATTAGCGCCATCTCTCGTAATACGCTGCAACTCCGCCACCGTAAAGCTACGTGGCGAAGCTGGATTGCGGGAGTCATGCAGGTAAAACATCAGGGGATGCGTAAGAGTCACACATCCCCACAGCCTGCCTTTGCATGCCGCGCACACCAACTTCCGCCGGCACTTGTTTCCGCGGTGGCCCTTTATAGTACATTGGTAGCACCGCATAGCTTTAGCTGACCGGTTCTTTTTCTCTGATATGGTCAAGGTAGCGCTGCATACCTCGGTTGCATGCCTTGTAGATTTGCAAAAGAAACATTCGTTGCGGATTTGTTTCGATTCTTCCGATGCATGCAGGACTGATGACGATGGCACATGCTTTCTGTGGGACCTGTCGCCTTTGAAGGAGGATGCCGATGGAGCACACTGCTCTCTCGTTTCGAGCTCTATCTATGTATATTGCAAGAGCTGCTCGAGCTTCTTGCAAGACGTTGCGGTTGCCTCCCCTGAAGCAGAGGATTCCGTGCCTTGTGCATCATCCTGGAGACAGCTATGGCGCTGGAACGCCACGACGATTTCTTGTGGCAGGGATTGAAGCAGAACCTCGTAGAGCATCGCAGCAAAACTGCTATGGAACTTCTAGGACGTTGAGGCAGCGAACATTCAGCTGGATTCCGTCGTACAGCCTGCGCAACTCCCTTGTAGCCGATGGAGACGTCACGGGCTGCAGTTCACGGAGCGCTCTGAAGTGATGCTGTACAATCCGGCTCCTGTCCCCGAACCTCTGCTTTAGCAGATCGATGGCACTCTCATAACACGCTTCAGTCGTTGGTAGTCTGGCAATGGCAGCGGCTGCTTCCCCTACCAAGTAGTTGCGGAGGTACTGGAATTTATTAGTTGTGTGCAGAGTTCTATTCGCAAGGACCGCGCCATTGAATTGCTCCCAAAACGACGTCCATTGACTCGCATCCCCATGGAAAGGCTTGATGGTCAGCGTTGGGAGACAAGGTCCGAAGCTCTGTGATGCAGTTGTCGTTGGGGTAGGTGGGGTATTGAGCGTCGTCGAGGGAGGAGTCAGCACCGTGCTGCCGACGCTGAGATCTTCGAGTCGGGCCCGGAGGTGTGTCAGGGTCTCAAGCGTCTGGTTGTGATAATGCGCTGCAGACTCGTACTCTCTTTCAAGATCCTCGACAGGAATCACGTCCTCAAGCTCGGCATTGATCTTCCGAAGCTTGTCATGGCTGGCGACAAGCTTGTCTATAACCTTGCTGAACGCCGTTCGATCGTTGCAGCCACTCTCCAGCAGCGTCGTCACCTGATTAATGATTTTCGTTGATTGGGTTTGTCTAGCAGAGCGTTTAGCTTTCAGGCGGTCCATGTTTCCTTAGGATTGCGGCTTACTTGCTCGCAAGGTAGCCTGTGCTGCACGTTGCTTCCCTGGGTGCGGTTCCGATGAGGATCAGGTTGCTCCGGCTGCAGTTTCTAGAAGAAACTAGTCAGCGCTGTCGCTCGTTGTCCACGTCGTTGGGATCTGCTCGTTGTCCGTGGGTTTCGGCCGGCCAGTCGGTCGCGTTGCCAGAAAAGACGGAGCCGCGATACACTCAACGAAGCCTTTAATGGCGAGAGACGAACACAAAAGGTTTCATGATGATGATAACGGTGCGCACACTTCTGGGCGCCAGGCGCGGAGGCAGCAGCCCACGTTCCATTATATTTCTTCGTCGTCTGCTGCTGGTTTGACGCACATATCACTTCACACTTGTACTTGACCAGGCTCGTCGGAGTCCATGGTACTTTCTTCGCATGTGGCTTGCGACTGTGTCCCATTGAAATCGGGTTGCGTGTGGAGATGCTTTAGCTGCCTGACTGTAGCGAGCCTCGTTTGTTCTGTCCCCTTCTTGGAGATGGTGTACGTTTCTTTCTCCATTGATGTGATAGTGTAGGGTCCGTCGTACATTGGCCCTAGTTTTGTTGATCTTGTGCCTTTATGATACCAAACTTCATCACCCACGTTGAAAGATGGTGGTTTGTGTTTGGCGTCGTACTTGCGCTTGAGCTCGTGCAAGTAGCCGGTTAACGTACTTTGTGCTTCTTTGCGTTTATTTTCTGCTTGGTCTTGTAGTTCAGTAGGTGCTGACAGCTCGTTGTCGATGATTCGACGGGGCGTGTAATTGTACAGCAGTTGAAACGGTGACATGTGCAGACCAACGTGCGGCTGGTTGTTCACCTGGAACGTTGTTTCCTTTAGGTATTCGCTCCAGTGGTCCATGTTGCCATTTAGGTTCTTTCTGAGCGCTGAGAGGATTTTTGCATTTGCGCGCTCGACAAGACCGTTCGTTTCGGGTGCGTAGGGTACAGTCAGTCTATGATGGATGCTCCTCTCTGTGAAGTAACGTGTTGCAGCTCATGAAGTGAACACTCTGTCGTTGTCCGTTACCACAGTCTTCGGCGTCCCGAATGTGAATAGAATGTCCTCATCGAGGAAGTGTAGCACATGTTCCGTTGACTTGTCTGGTACAGCACGCGTAATGATGAACCTCGTAGTGACATCATCTGCAGTTATGAAGTACTTATTGGTGTCCTCGGTGTGAATTGGCCCTATGTGGTCCATGTCAATGGTGTTGAATGGTGCCTGCCTTGGCATGCGCGGGTTTAATGAACCAGTTTGTGTTCCCGTCTGAGCATTGTACCTTTGACACGTTTGGCAGCCTCGTACGTATTCTTCAACATCACGATTTATGTTGCCCCAGAAGTAGCGTTGCTGGATTTTTTTTAGTGTCCGAGAAGCATCGATGTGACCGTCCTCGTCATGGTAAGACTTCAGAACAGACTACTTTAGGCCTTCGGGTACCACGATGCGGTGTTTCTCTCGTTTTCCGTCTGTCGTCAAGTGTATAAGCCTGTCTTGTACAATCCTGTACAGTGTTGCCCTCGTTTCTGCTTGAGCTTTATCGATGATTGGAGCAAGCGTAGGATCATCTCTTCTCACTCTAGTAACTCTGTTGTCCTCTGCCTTCAAAACGAAGACATTCTGCATCTTCTCTGGGACTCATGATAGCGCATCTGCGATAACATTTGTCTTGCCTGACGTGTGGCGAATCGAGAAGTTGAAAGACATTAGGTCGAGCGCTATGCAGGCGAATCGCCTCTGCGGATTCTTCTTTGACATGATGTGCGCCACCGCCCAGCTGTCGGTGTATATTTCGAAGTGCTTCAGTCCTTGCAGGTACTGGTGAAATCTGTCTGTCACAGCCCAGTGTACCGCGATCGCCTCCAAATCTGTTGAGTGCTTGTGCGTATCTGAGTCAGGCACCTTTTTGCTTGCGTATTCCACAATGCGGGTTTCGTCCGCGTGTTTCTGCGAAAGGACAGCACCAAATGCGGTATATGATGCATCGACGTGAACTTGCGTCGGGAGTGCTGGGTCGAGTTTGCGAGTATTGGTCTTCTGTCAGTCGCTCTTTCAGCGTGTCCATAGCTGTTTGGCATTCGGCAGCCCATGTTAGAAGTGCGTCCTTCTTCGTAAACTTCATCAGTGGCTGAGCTATCTTCGCGTAATCTTTGATGTACTTCCTGTAGTGAGACGTCAGCCCTAAGAATGATCGCACTTCTGTTTTCGTGCGTGGTTGTCCATAGTTCTTTATGGCACTCGTACGTCGTGGGTCTGTGGCAACTCCATCTCTTGAAATTATGTACCCAAGGAAGCTGATAGAGTCGGCAGCAAAAGTGCACTTCCTAAAGTCCACCCGTAGGTTAAGGTCCACCAGAGTCTTCAGAACATTGTTCACGGTTCGGATTTGTTGCTCAGTGTCGTTGGTAAAGATGCATATATCGTCCATATACACAATGACGTGTCCGCTGTCAATGAGCGGTTGCAGGCCTTCATTCATGATGCTCTGCATGGTTGACGGTGCTGTGCAAAAGCCGAAAATCATGCGTGTTGGCTCATAGTGTCCGTCTTCGGTCTCAAATGCTGCTTTCTTGATGTCGCTTTCGCATATTGGGACATTGAGAAACGCTTTCTTCACGTCAAGTTTCGAGAAAAGTCGCGATCCTGACGCTTTGCGGAGTAGTGTGTCGATTCTTGGCATTGGGTAAGCCCCTTTCACAGTTTTCGCATTCAGAAAACGATAGTCGACGCACGTTCTTTTCGGTGTTGATTCATGGTGTGGCTGGTCCACAACAATCATAGGTGAGGCATATGGTGACCTCGACTTGTGGATGATGCCCTTTTTCAGCCAGTCCTCGGTTTCTTCCCTTATGAACTTGCTCTTCACATCACTCGTCGTATATGGTTGCATACGAACTGGTTTCTCGTCGTTGAGGTCAATCGTTGAGGTTGAGGTGTGCTCGGCATGCGTGCATAGACCTAGTTCGTTGCCGGGATTTGTAAAAACATGAATGTTTGCATTCAGCACTGACCTCATCCTTCCCGTTTCATCCATGGTGAAGTCAGCCGGTTGCACTTGTGAGGTCGCGCGTCGCACTTCCTCCGGTGAAGGAAGCTTGGGACTCCTTTGCTTGTGGCAATTGTTCGCGGTGACAGTTCCGCACACTGCTGCTGCATCTTCTTCATTTTGATTCTTGAGCAGCGGATGTTGTGGGATGTCGTTTTTCTCGCATTGCATTTCTGGCTCTTGTGAACCGTTTTTCGCTATCCATTCAAGCGTATATGTTCCGTTCGTGTATCGTTCAATGTAATCAAATGTGATGCACTGTCGCCAGTCAGCCCCTATGACGGCATCGTGTGGCAAGTTGTTGACCACTTTTACATCGACGGTTACACTTGCATTCTCGATGGCGATGTGCCCTTGTGTTGCTCCAACGGGAGCTGTTGAGTGTCCGAATGGTCGCTTGAGTATGCACTCCGTGTCTGGCACAACATCGAAGTTATGCTGTTTTGCAAGCGCTGATGATATTAGAGTCGCTGTTGATCCCATGCCCCATAGTGCTAGCGTCTCTACGCCATTGATCTTCGTGGGTACGAGGATTACGTTATCCTCCAAGCGCGCCGTCACGATGTGGTTGGTGCGCTGCTTGCTCTTCCTTTTGTCGCGCGGCGGCTACCTTCTTTTCCTCGGTGTGTGTCGGGTCTCAGGCAATCCTTCGCGTGGTGGCCCCGCTGCAGGCAGCGAGTGCAAATGTCCGCGGGAAGTCTCGTGGGCTTGCCTTGCTGGTGATCATCTCTCACATCTTTTTTTTGTGGCTCGTTCCGTGGGGATGTTTTCGCGTATGTGCCGTCGCTTCTCATCGAAGTCATGCGCCTGTCGAATTGTCGTGCGTAGTTGATGAATTTCGACACACTCCCTTTCCTCAGGTCGTGGAAAACCGCGAGCACGGGTCTTGCACTTTCCAATCGCACACCCTGAATTAACCAGTTCACAATGTCGTCGTCACTTAGTGCGACTTGTCGCGTTTTATGCTTTGCAGTCGGCAGTGCATGTAGTCGGTGATGGTTTCGTCTTCCTTCTGTCGCCGTGCGTTTACGTTCTCCACTCATTCGCAAAATAGTGGTTGCTTGTCAAACTCCTTTCATAGTGCCGCTACCCAAGTCGTCCAACTCTTGAGGCTTACGCCGTCTGTGCGATGCCAAGCTGCTGCGTGTCCACGAAGTCTGGATATTCCGGCATTTAGCATAGCCATGTCTCTCCATGAACATCTCTCACGCATGCTCTCCACTGAAGTGATACATTCGCCTACGCTCTCATTGTCTGTTCCGAAGAACATTGGGAGAGTTGCTGTGAGCTCGGGCATTGTAGTGATCTGGATTGCAGCATTTTTGTTGGCCTGTTGTGTAGCGTCGTTGCCGTTTACCATGTTTACTGGGTTGCCTTGCGATTCCATTTGTCGTTCCAACAGTCGCACCATCATTTGCATCATCGTCGCGAGCATCGTGAGCTCCGTTGTGCCGCTCGCTTTTACAGTTCGTGTTGTCGTGGGCATTTCGGGAAAAATCTGCTTCTTTGCCCATCTCCGCGTAGCTCGTCACTCCCGTACTCATCGTACCACTCCCATCATCGTCGCCATGTCAATGGTTGACACAGATGATGGCACGATCGATGACCAAAAACAATTTGATTTATTAACGATGCATTCGGATTACATGATCAGCATCTCGGCAGGCGCGTCTTCACGCCTTGAACGCTCGTCGTCACATGCTCTCCTTTTCTCCCGTCCTCGCCCGCCAATCGCTCGAAGTATTTATCTTGCTTGCCGACAATAGTCCCTCAGCTAACACCTTGCCACCACGCGATCATGACGGAATTATCATTCACAATAATCTGGAGAAAGCCAAGTGCTTTAACGCGTTTTTCAGCTCGGTTTTTTCTGCTGCTGAAATAAACATTAGCCCTGCTGAATGTCGCCCTGAATTTATCAGTGCTGAACCCAAGGCGGACACTGTATTTGATCAGCGAGGAATTGTGTCGCTCTTAGAACGGTTGAAAGAAAACTGTGCCACTGGACCAGATTGAATACCCACGATCCTGCTCTCTTCTTGTGCGTTTTCTCTGTCAAAGTACCTGCAGATTCTTTTCACCTAGTCATTACAGGACGGATCTCTGCCTGATGAATGGAAACTTGCAAACGTTCTGCCTATACATAAACCTGGACCTAGAAATATTATTTCAAATTGTCGACTAGTGTCTTTGACCAGTGTGATATGTAAATTTTTAGAGCATGTGTTTTATACTATTATTATGAGCCATCTTAGTGCATACTCATTATTAAATACCCATCAGCATGGTTTTTGGAGTGGTTACTCGTGTGTCACCCAGCTTACCGAATTCGTTCATGATTTAACAAGAGCAGTGGATAAAGGCCATTCTGTTGACTGCTTATTTATTGACTTCCGCAAAGCATTTGATATTGTGTCACATATGTTATTAATAGAAAACTTGTCTTGGTACAACATAAATGAGAACATTATTAGATGGATAAAGGATTATTTGAGCCCGAGGCATCAGAGAGTTGTTATCAACAGGAAACAGTTGCATGACATTGATGTGACCTCAGTGGTGCCACAAGGATCCGTCCTGGGTCCTTTACTGTTCATAATTTACATGAACATTGTTACAGGTATTTCTTCACACATGCGACTTTTCGCGGATGATTGTGTTTTGTATAGAATTATGAACGATCGAGGTGACTGCAAAGCATTACAACAGGGCTTGTGTACAGTAGCCAAATAGTGTGAGGATAGGGGAATGCATATTAATTTACAAAAGTCTGTACATATGTTTCACTAAAAAAAAAAAGACTCCTCATGATTTCACATATAACATTAACAGTACCAAATTGCTGTCAGTCTTGGAATTTAAATATCTTGGTTTATATGCATTTGACCAGTGTGATTTCTTGGCACTGCCATGTTGATTTTGTTACTGCCAAAGCCTGCCACGTTTTGGGCTTCCTGCATTGTAACGCCCAACATTTTCCTGTAAGAACCAAAGAACTGTTATATATATCAAATGTTAGAAGCATACTTGAGTATGCTTGCACAGTCTGGGACATGAAATCTCTACTTTACATACAAAAGCTAGAAAGAGTTCAGAGTTTGGCCGTTCGTTTCATTTTTAATGACTATATGGTAGGTTTTTCAGCGTATTGAGTGTGAAAAACACTTTGCGCTGGGACACACTTCAAAAACGTAGGGAAGTTCTTCGGTTAAAATTTTTTCATAAAATATTTCATTCAAGAACTGGAATTGACCGAACCCAATATATATTTAGCCCTGATTATGTGTCCGTACGAAGAGACCATTCGCTCAAAGTTAAAAAATACAGGTGCCGGACTGACCTCTTCAAAATGTCTTTTTTCCCCAAAACAATTTCTGACTGGAACAAATTGCCTGCAGAGATAGTGTCCATAATATCAAATGGTTCATTTTCTTCCTTGTTGTGAATTTTTTATGTATAACAATTTTTTTTTCTATCTCAATGTTTTTTTGTTTTTTTTTTTTCGCTGCCAGAGTGCGGTGGTATTTTGTGTATCATTTCCTTTTTCAACACTGTAATGCCAGAAATGGCACTGTGGGTACTATGATAAATAAGTACGTCTTATATATGCATAAAGTTTCATGCGGACATACTTAAATTCGATTTCAGAAGGTTTGTTTTGGCTGATCGTTCTTCTCTTAATTCTGCCCTGTGCTGAAGGAACTGGGGTGCCGGCAGGCGCATGAAAATACATGCCGCTTGTGACCAGCGAAAATTTTCACAGGAAAAATGGCATTGGTTGATGATGAGAGCAATGATTAGGATAATGTACGTGTGGCCATTACTCATGTCAACCAGTGCATTCCTTTAAAACATTGGTTTCGAGCTGCTGCCCAAGCATACGACAGAGAGATGGCCAGAGCGAACACGGGCTAGCTGCGACACCTTCGCTAACTGCAGAAAAAGAAGATATCGCCGCATATATGCGAGAGATGTGGAAAGGGATACCACCAGAGAAAGATAGGATCCGAAAAGGCACTGCAATGTGTTGGAATGAGCGTCTACAACTTCGCGGACAACTTGCATGGAACACGATGAAGATAACATGCAAGCATGCATCGAGAGCGCGGCAGTTCACGGCTGGAAAGAAGCATTCATGGCACACACACGCACGCCGCTCATATGGCACCACCTTGCAAGGGGGAACAGTGCATTAGAACCCTAGTAAGATAACACTCAGAGTAATGCTATCAGAAGGTGACGGTAGCCAGTTGGCTGAGCGAGGTAACAGTCCTCAAGCGCCCTTGTTGCAATTCGTCATGTCCACACAAAGATGGCAGCAAGCGCTCATTGCCCGCGGGTAGCCAGAAGCGTTTTGGGCTTGACTAAAACTAACACACGGAGAAAGTGCGTCGCGCAGTGGTCGGAGCAACCCCAGAAAAACGAACGTGCTCTGGCTGGCTCTGGCAGCCCGCGGGTAGCCAGAAGTGGAAAAACTAAGAGGCCCAGTCCCGACTTGGCACCAGCAGACTATTTCCTATTCCCAAAAGTTAAATCCACCCTCAAAGGACACCACTATGGGACCCTAAGTGCCGTCAAAGAAGCTTGTTCCGGAAGGTCCTGTAAGGACCTTCCAGAACAAGCTTAACAGTTTAATACAGTATAGACCACTTATAACGTAACCGCTTATAGTGCAGGACCGGATATAATACGGTCTTTTCAGACTCCCGTTAATTTTCCCATAGCACTCCATGTATACGCATACCGCTTACAGTGCAGCCACGTGAGACGAAGTACCGGTTATAATGCGGCTTCCGCGGGAAAATCTTGCCGACAAGGGCGGTAGCGAGCACGCTTCTCAACGAGGGCGATGCAGAGGAGGAGCATGAAATGTGGAGCATGAGTCCAAGGGCGATAAAATCGTCGCCGCACGCCGTTTTTGCAAGTGAAAGTGCACGGGGGACGTGCGCCTTAATGGAGAGCGAACGCACAGTGGAGAGCGAACGCGACTTCCATCGCTCGAAAGGCCATGGGGGTATGGGAGGGAGGGAGGGAGGGGGGCGACGCTGTGCTGTGGCACCAAATGCGTATCTTGCAACCGGGCGCAAGGAGAACTGGCGACACAATCTCCCACGCGAAAGGAGCAAAGCGGGAAGGCAGCGTGGGAGAGAGGGGGGGCAGCTTGTACTCTGCCAACAAATGTGTTCGCGCCTGTACCGGCTGTCGGTGTTGTCGCGCGCACCATATCTTGAAAGCGATCTCTGCACGGCTCTGACCTTTGTATGCGCTGTGCTTACGCCGCTCAGTTTCCGTTGAAGCGATAGACTGCACGAACCTTCGCTCGCTATGGTGGCCGCGTTTCCCCATGCCCGCGTTTTGACAGTGGTTGTCTGCGGTCATTGAGTCTATTCATGCTTGCTTGTGCGCGTTGACACCACGCTTGTTAATTCAGTTACTAAGCGAATGTGTTAAGTTTATGCAGCCAATAAAACTACTGTCCCTACTCCTTATAGCTCTCTACTAATTTGCTATCACAATTGATGCGTCGCCTTTCGGGCAAAACTGAGACATTTTTGTCTGCTTCATGCGAAGATCATGGGTACTTGGACATTAACCTTTCAAAGTTCGTAAATTTAAACGGATGCAAAACTCCCAGTCGCACGCTTCGATTCTCGGATACGTGCGGCTGCTTGGTCTACATGTTTTGCATACGTGCAGGGCTTGAAAATCGTTGTTTTGGTTATATTGCGGTACTGCTTATAGTGCAAATATTCACGACCCCGGCGACTTACGTTATAAGCGGTCTACACTGTATTTTATTACAGTTTATCACGAATAATGAAAGCAACACGGGAATAAAACAGCGTATAAAAATAAACTTACTGCTGCATTTGTGCCCTGTTTGCTCCCTGACAATCCCCGAGTTCCCTTACAATCCATGCAGGGCAACAGGGAGAGGTGATGAGTGGACTTCGCTTTGTTTATATTTAATTGACAAAGGCTCATCATACATTTGAGGTACGGGCTAGGTAGTTCTTTCATTTTTGTAGAAACACGTACACGAGACAATTTATATGTCACACACAGATTGCGTAACAACATGGTATTAAATTTTTGGTGTGAAACTGGCTAGAACTCGCGTGAAGCAAGAAAAATCATGAGCCATTCCACTCTGTGAAAGTGGATGGCAAGTGAAGCTGTTTAGCACACGACACAGCGGCCTCCCCATTACTACGACAGAAGAGAAGTGAAATTCAAAATGGAGAACGGCAACATGAATTTTAGTTTTTTTATATACATTCACGGGGACTTAATTAAGCAAACAGAAAACCCGTAAAACAAAGAGCGTAGCTATGCGTCTTTCTTTTTTTTTTGTACGCATATTTACCTTTGCTGCCTTCAGTGTCTTGAAACGAATGCTTGGACACAGGAGAAAATATATATATGGGGGGATGCTTAGAACTTTCTAAGAATGTGAAGGCGAAAGCCTAGTTGGACCCATAGTGATGTGGAATGAAACTTTGAGCCCACGCGGCGACGTATCCAAGGAGTGTGAGCGCGCTGCGAGTGTGCTGCCGCAGTTTCCAGAATGTTCTACGAGCGCTGCTGCTGACATTTCCCTCCTCCCCAGCACAGCTGTTGTCCTTTCCGTCAACGCCCTCCCGCCCCAACGCTGGCATTTCCCTCCTCCTCCCCAGCGCCGCTGTTGCTCTTTCCCTCAGCGCGAGGGGCATTATGCGAATGCTGACCTGATGAGCGGCGTCGGAGTCAGCTGTGGAGTACGATGAACGTGCGAGTAGTGGCACGAGCGCGAGGTGAGCTCGCTCACTTTTTCTGTACCTTAAAGCGACCTTGAAACATAGAGAATTACGGCTTTCGCCTTATAAATGTTGATATCCTTTTCTGTGACATTGTAGCACCAAATTCCGCGCAGTCGCTACATGGCATTGAAGGGCAGACAGACAAACTCCGAAGGACAGGGGGACATATTAAGTTGATCTATTTACTGTTTAAGTTGATCAAGATTAGATTGTACACTGGGGTACTCTGACAGGAGTCAACATAAAACTTCAAGAAAGACGGTGTCGTCTTGGCTTGGTCCGGCCCTGCGCGCCTCTGCTTGGTCCAGCTACAGTGTACTAGAAGATTTTGTGGTGGGTTCAAAGGAGGGTGCCGGCTGATGTGTTGCATGGTACCACTGAGAGGAAGCACGGGAAGACGTTCCTCCTGAAGTTTCTCTGGTGTGAGCGACTGCAGATGGTGACGTTCTTCTTCGGACTCATGGTCCTTCAGCGCATTCTCGGCTTTTGCATGGCCCGCTTTCGCCATCTATGTCTGTATTCACGGTGCTGCTGTCGATGCTTCTCCGCTTTGTTAGCTTTTCTCTCCGACGTGAAAGTGCTACGCCGCACGCCTGGCGTTTCCAGGTAACGGTAAGAGGCAACTGATGACACTCTGAGGGGGAACTAAGTTAATCAGGCGCAAAGGCGCTCGCACGGACATCGGCGTGCTTCATAAAAGGGACGTCCCCTCGTTTGCTCGCCGCCGCCGCCGCCAGGACGAGTAAGGCACGGCCGGCGCCAGGAGATCCCAGGTATTCATGAGAAAAAATAACTACGGCAACTTCGCGACACCACACCCCTACGAAAAACAGCTATGCTTGTGAGCGAGCTAGCTTTACTTCTACATGGCCGCTACCACTGCTACTCGCCAAAAATACTTTTGAAGAAAGCTGATGGCCATATTTTTTTTGCGACAGGGCCATCACTCTGTCAGCGAGGGGCAATGCAGAAATCTGAGGGGGGGGGGGGGGTCAGGACATCCGGACATCCCCCCTGGATCCGCCCCTAACGCTGGTGGCCGCTGATGATCGCAAAAGGTGCGGCTTGTGGAGGCGGGATGGTTAGGGTAGAAGCGCCAGGCTGCTCATCCTGCGACATGCTGGCGGACAGTGGGCACAAGCGGCAACCCGAACAAAGCTCCAGGGAGTAGGCTAGGGGTGTAGAGGACGGGGTACCGAGAAGCACCTCCACCACTTGTGACGTCATAGTAAGGGCGGACCTTTATTGATCCCGAGAGACGACACGACGTAGAAGGGCGGCGTCCACAACCGGCATGAACAGCCTTCGGCACAGTCCACGCTGATGATGCGCCCGCACGCGCGATGAAGGGCACACGCATGATGATGATAATGTGCAGATGATGAAGAAGTGCAGAATAAATGCCTGCAATATATATAAACTGTTGCGAGGCAGAAACAATCCCAAGTTCTGTTCATGAGCCCAGGCATGAACGCAGAGGGCTCAAGTCGACATCTTGATACATGGCGACCGAAGCGGTAGCAGCAGCAACAACACACACTTTGTCCTCATCATCTTTGGTTTGCCCATCCTATTCTTTTCCATTGCAACACTATCCTGCCGGTGATGGAGCGGGCATGCTGGAGCAAGCTAATGTGGCACAGGAACAGCTCGCACAAAGGGCTTCAAGCGGCTGACGGGAATGACATCAATTCTTGGTTGTGCAGATGATGGGCCTAAGTCTTCAGGAGCTGTCTCATAAGTGACATCTGAAAACTGTCGTAGAATTCGATGACCTGAATAATGTGACAGAAGTTTTTCTGATAGGCCAACACAATGAGATGGTGACCACAAGAGTATGAGGGAGCCAAGTAAAAACTTGAGGTCCCTATGGTGCCTATCGTAACGGAACTTCTGGGAAGCTTGGGATAGAGTGAGGTGAGCACGGGCGATCTGAGGGGCCTGTGCTGACACGGTAGTAGCATCGCGAGTGTACGCAGTGAGCATCTGTGTTCCATTGGGAAGCATGGTGTCAAGGGGCAGAACAGAATCATGGTCAAATAGTAGGTAAAACGGCGAGTAGCCAGCGGTATCATGTCAGGATGAATTACATGCGAAGGAGATATTAGACAGAACAACGTCCCAGATCCGATGTCTTGCAGAAACATACATGGCTAGCATGTCAGTAAGCATTGTGTCAAGTCGTTCTGTAAGGCCGTTTGTCTTTGGATGATAAGCTGTGGTGACTTGATGGTCAGTAGAGTACGGAGTGTTTTGTCAATGACCTTACACAAGAAGTAATTTATTTTTATTTATTTATTAGTGTACCCTCAAGACCCAGAGGACGTTACAGAGGGGGTGGGCACAATGTAAATAAAAAATAAAACAATAAAAGGAATTCACAGGAAAAAACAACGACATTAGTTTGCAGCTACACCATTAAGTGTTCAGTAACTTGTAACTGCTTGGTCCTCAGTGGCAGCGATGGAGGGGGGAAGGTGATTCCACTTTCTACTTGCCTTCGGAAGAAAAGAATGTAAAAAGAGATTAGTGCGGCATAAAGGAACGGCTACTTTATTTGGGAGGTCAACACGTGATGAAAAGTAAGCAGGTTCTGAGATGAATTCCTGTCGAAGTATTTGATTATGAAAGAAAATTTTATGAAAAAGCAAGAGACAGGAAATCCGTCTTCTCATTACCAGGTCTGGAAGGTGAAGAGTGGATTTCATCAAGGTGACACTGGCAGTACGAGCATAATTATTGAGTATAAATGGAGCTGAACGGTTCTGGACCGATTCTAAGGTGTCAATTAGTGTTGATTAAGGTGGATCCCATACGGCTGAAGCATACTCGAGCTTTGGACGGATTAATGTTTGATATAGCTGGTAGCGTAAGGTGCGCTGGCGCTTGGCGAAAGTTTTGGTGAAGGTAACCAAGAGTACGACAAGCATTGTTAGTAATGTAGTTAATGTGAGAGTGCCATGATAAATCATTCGATATGTGAACACCAAGGTATTTGTAAGTACTAACCTGCTCTAATTTAGTTTCATTCAAGGTGTAGATAAAGGTTCAGAAGTGGTAGAAAAACGCGAGATTGCTATACTTTTACATTTATTTATGTTAAGGGTCATTAGCCATGTACTACACCAGTCAGAGACGCGATTAAGGTCGGCTTGAAGAAGGTAGTTGTCGTTTGCGTTAGTTATTCTACGGTACATGAGACAGTCATCTGCGAACAGTTTTACGGATGATTGATGTTACGTGGAAGGTCATTGGTATATATTAAAAAGAGCAAAGGACCTAAACCTGATCCTTGCAGAATGCCAGATTTAACTGCGCAGGGATGTGGGAACAATCATTAGCTGTTACGTACCGAGTGCGATTGGTCAGAAAGCATTCTATCCATTTGAGGATATTGGGGTTGATGTTCAGCGTGCTGAGCTTAAGTAGTAATAGTTGGTGCGGCACTTTATCAAAGGCTTTTGCGAAGTCTAAAAACATACAATCAACCAGTATTCTATTATCTAGCGCTAAGATGACATCATGCGTAAAAGACAGAAGCTGAGTTTCGCACGAGTGGTGCTTACAAAAGCCGTGTTGGAACCTGCTGAAGAATGAGTTGGTTTCAAGAAATGTTGTAAGGTTAGAATAGATTACATGCTCAAGCATCTTCCAGGGGATACTTGTTAACGAAATTGGTCGGTAGTTTAAGGCAGAGTGTTGGTTACCGGATTTAAAGACGGGGATCACCTTCCCCACCTTCCAATCAGATGGCAAAGTGGAGCACTGAAGAGACTGCATGAAAATGTGTGACAAAATTATGGAAGAGTACACTTCAGTGTTTTTCAGAAATTTCACGTTTATCTCATCGGTGCCACAGGCAGACAACGTCTTAAGTTTCCGGATTAAGTTAATGACTCCTTCAAGTTCAATCACGAGAAAATCCATTGGAAAAAACCCTCGGTCGCATAGCTGCAGCACCGAAATTGCTCGTGAATCGAAAAAACATTGCAAAAATCGTTAAGAACGGAACAGCATTCTTCGTTGCGCAGTGCACGCCCATCGGAATCGGTAAGTGTTATTACAGTGTCTTTCATTGGCTTAACGCTTTTCCAAAACTTGGATGGGTCAGTAGACAATAGACAATGTATGCGATCCGGGAGGAGCTTCCGTGGAGCACTGGTGTAGGATGACGTTGTGCAGAAGAAAATCCACGACCTCTGTCGCGCAACTGGTGGGCGACAGCAATCCATCTGTTGCTGGTAGTTGACATCGGGAGAGGGCCAAACAGGTCGACACCCACACGAAAGAAAGGTTCTGTGGGAATATCGATGGGTTGTAGAAGCCTTTCTGGAAGCATGGGAGGGGGCTTTTCGTGTTGGCACAGGCCGCAAGCAGTAACATACCAGCACACCGAGCGGTAAAGATCGGGCAAAAAAAAATGGGGCCGAACATTGTCGTAGGTGCAAGTAATGCCGAGATGCCCAGCAGTAGGTGCGTCGTAAAGTTGTTGAAGCACAGTGGATTGAAGGTGCCCCAGAACTGCCAGCCAGCGCCATCAGGACGCAAGTTTTTTCTATGAAGGGCTCCATCAAGAATACAGAAGAGAAGTATTGGGAGTCGCCAAGCCTAAACGATCCATGATGGTGTGCAGAACAGCAATTTCGACGAAATTGGAGATGGACGCGATGCAGAGGTCGGAGTCAATGGCTGTGACATCTGGAGAGTCCACAGTATGGCGAGTCTCGCAGTCAGTCCTGACGTAAAGGTCCGGATTCGTACATGACGGAGAAGGTACGCGCAACAGCCAAGGCGCCCTTTAGGGTCTTTCAACAAAGGCAGCCAACAGAGGGCGTGGTGGTCAGCAATTACTCTGAAATGGTGGCCATATAGGTACAGGCGAAACTTTGCTATTGCCCAAACCAACGCCAGGCATTCCAATTCTGTGATAGAGTAGTTGCGCTCGGCCATAGAGAGAAGGCAGCTAGTGTAAGCGAAAATGCACTCTTGACCACGCTCAACTGGGGCAAGAACAGCGTCGATGCTGTAACCACGAGCATCTGTGCGTATGTTGGTAGGTGCGGAAGGGTCAAAATGAGCTAAAATTTAGGGGGTTGTCAGGAGTTTGACGAGTGTTGAAAAGGCTACAGCCTGCCATTGTCTCCATGAGAAAGCTACATTGTTCTTCAAAAGCTCGATGAGAGGGTAAGCAATGTCCGCAATATTTTGAACAAAGCGACGGAAATAAGAACACAAGCCTAAGAAGCTTTAAACTTCATTAACCAAGCAGCAGACGAGAAGTTTTGCTCAGAGCGAATTTTGTCCAGGTCAGGGCAAACACCTTCAGCATTCACAAGGTGCCCAAGAACAGTAATTTCACGGCAAGCGAAGCGGCATTTCGATAAGTTGAGCTCAAGTTTGGCAGCCCGAAACACAGCAAGCACATTCGCGAGGCGCTGAAGGTGGCTCTCAGATGTTCGGGCGAAAACGATTACGTCATCAAGATAACAAGGACATCATGACCAGTTCATACCTCACAGAAGTGTCCATGAATGTCGCTGGCGCATTGCAGAGCTTGAAGGGTATAACTGTGAACTGGTAAAGGACATCGGGCGTAAAAAAATTCATCGGTCTCTTATGTTATCCCCAAGATGAAGGCGAAAGCCAAAGTGCCGATGGATTAAAGACGTACACATGACGTACAATTCACTTAGTCTACTTTGCTTAGTCATCCCTCTTAATTCGCTTCCTCATCATCTTGTTGAGGTGGAGCTAGCCAGCACAAAACCTCCAGGTGTTGCCCTTGTTCTTTAAGAGGACAATTGGCGAGGCCCACGGACTAGCTGAAGGCTCAATGGTGTTCTTTTTCACTACTTTGTGACTTCACTCTGAACGATGTTTCACTCGGCAGCAGACAAATTATAGGGACGTCGGTGGACGAAACTAGCATTCCCTGTGTGAATGCAATGAGAGACGACGGTTGTCTGGCTGAGAGGGCGGTCGTCGAAATAAAAAAAATATTGCAGTAATGGAGCAGTAGGTAATGAGGATCATCAGCTTGGGCTGGAACAAGGCCGGTAACAATCATCTTTTCAACTTCGTAGTAGGGCAAGGAAGGAGTCAATGTGGAGCACTCGGGGACAGAGCTGATAGAGGTACAAGCAGCAGGTGTGGGTGATGATATCTGGCACTCGTGCACAGGTGTTAGACTGGCCACTGCGATGTCAAATGGAAGAACATGTGTAGAGCATCCAAATTTGAAGCCAAGTAGAATTATCCACATTGGTGACGATCGTACTTGGGAGCGCGACACTATGCTTCAGAATGCCGTCGACAAGCGGAGAGACGATGTAGCCACCGTCAGGAAACAAATGGCCGAGGGGTCAAAAAATTGTAGAGGCTTGAGGTGGCAACTGGCTGAAGTTAGCGAAGCACAAGGAGGGAAGTGCATTAGAAACATAATTGCTGTCAGAGGGAAGTTCCAACTGAACAACACCTGTGGAGCAGTCAATCAGCGTAGAAAGGGCCAAAAGAAAGTCTAGACCCAAGATCAGGTCATGCGGACACTGCTCCAGCACAATAAACAAAACAATCGTTTGATGGCCGGAAATCGTCGTTTCCATCACTCGGTAGCCCACCATCCAATAAATATATATATATATATATATATATATATATATATATATTTGAAAGAAAGTGCAGGCATGTGTAGAAAAGCAAAACAAACATTGAATTTCTATGTTTTGGACCCCGGCCAATACATCGAAAATAAACATTTGTTTTTGCGTTCTTGCTTTTCTATGTGTGCCTGCACTTTTTTCGAACACCAGATCCAAAGAACTACTTCCTTTATATATCGAGTGGCTGAGAGGTAAAGCCTTTGACTTTGTGGGAACGAAGTTCAAATCCACACGAAGCACCACAAATTTTTTGGTTTCTTTTCATCTTTCTTTATAAAGTACTTGCAAAGTACTGTGGGATTTCTACGATGAACACCAGTGCCAGCAGCAGACATCAAAACAATTGGGGGAGTGAGCCCAAGCAGCTATTGCTGTGAAGAATTAAGTTTCACAACAACATAACCTCGCATGGTTCAGCAACAGTACATCTTCAGTGCATCGCACAGTGGAACTTGATGCAGCAGGACAATTGTCATTTCCTATACTATTGCTGGTGCACTGCCTTGCATCTTGTTTTATGGTTCCAAAGCAACAAAGTGAAGTAGCAAGGCACAAGCATTAGCTTCATTAAGGAAGAAACGCAACCCAAAAGACATGATGGGTCACTTTACAGAATCCAGCATGAAGTAAGCAAATTCAAAATAACATAGCTGAACTGTATTGCTGTGAAACTTTGAGGAAAGGTATAATGAAGAACCTTTATAAATAGGCCTGTGCGAATACTCGAATATCACCAAAAAAATGACACTGAACCGACAATGAAAAAGCGTCTGCTCTTTACTGACGGCACCGACTGCGGTTGACCCACACAGCACCAACGATGGTTATCTGTGGAGCAGGGATTTAGTCACGTGATGCAGAGTCTGCACTTTCGCCTGTCGTGCACATTAGTCTTACAATAACCCACCTGCTGTAAAGTTGGGAATGCCTTTCTGCATTTTGGAGAAAAACTTGAATGCAAAACTTTTTATGAAATAAAGGATTGCTATAAAACACAGATACGCTATTAAACCAAGAATATCATTGGTATTCAGTACAACATAATATCACTAATTATTTAGCTTTATTCTATTCAACATTTTATTGATAAAACAATTTTCCCCAGGCCTTCATATACTAGAATTGAGCTGTAATCAGTGCTGGTATACTAATTTGAAGCTCCCTTTAATAAGAGAAGACCATACTGTACGTATATCTTGATTTCTTTGCACTTAAGTTGCTGATAGGTTGCTACATTCTTGTTATGCAATGCTAGGAGACTCTCGAGCATGTGCAGTACTGTGTTTACTTGCCCGGAATTTGCGATCATTAAACTTTGAGATAAATTTTCTGATGTTTGATATTCAATTTGATATTTGATTCTAAATCTACAATTCGGTATTTGCACACCCCTACTTATAAAGGATCAAATGGAGCTCATTTATATTTTCGTATTGTCACAGTCCTCAAACTTAAATAAGCACCAAATGCACAAAGGCCATGAACATTCAACATTTTTCTCATATACTTATGCTTTACTCCAGAAAGTTATTTTCTGCCTTCTTCCTGCATGCATTTCAATATTACTACTAAATGCTTTGTACAAAGGCCATGACTATTCAACATTCATACATAGTTGCACTTTATTCCAGAAAGTTATTTTCTACCCTCTTCCTGGGTCCAAAACACTGCCACAAAGTCACTGCCATCAGTGTACTAACCACCAGCAAATGATGAACATGCAGGGAACAGTCCTGTGGGCACAACTTTGAGGTGTGCGATAAGTACACTGTGCTTATGTCCTCATTGTTCTTGTCTCCGAGAACATGCCTTGGCTCCTTTGTCATGATGACTAATTTTGTGGTTCATTTTACAGCGAAGTTGTATACCTCTACCGGCCGAGGAAATTTTCATGTTGTTGGCATAAGCAAAAAACGCCAGGCTAAAAATTGAATACAATCAGCATATCTCCTTTGAAATCAGGCATACAGCTCAGCACTCGTTTTCAGAAGAAAAACCACAAAATAAACATCAAAACCACATGATGGATGATAAGGCGCAAGTGAACAATAGGAACACCCTCCAACGCGTGCCGGTAAAGATTAGGTTTGCAGGTGCTTCGAAAGGGGGTTGACGTCATTCAAAACTCTCGTGTGATCATATAATGTATGCTAATGACGTCTGTGAATAATGGGAAGCACATTCCTTCTCCCGCGTGTGTTTCCCGGTAAAAATTACGGTTGTGTAAGCGACTCCGAGTGGAAAAGTACCCAACAGCATAGAAATCGCATAGCGACGTCACCACGTTTTCATATAGAAGAACGCTTTCACGCTTTCATTCAGAAGAACAGTGTGAATATTATGCTCGACGAAAAGAACAAAACCGAGACTTGCTCAACAGCGTCGTAGGCAAAACCCAGCAGCTCTCACACAAGATGCCGAGCGCAAGAGACAGGCTAGGCAGGACCCAGCATATGCCGCCAGAGAAGCCGAGCGCAAGCGACAAGCCCGCCGAGACGACGAGGAGCGACGTGAAGCAGAGAACGCTGCGAAACGACACAAGTACCATGCTGATCAGTTGACCAATTTCGAGGGGGATAATTCTAAATTTAAAAAGAAATTTCTCTACATAGAATTTGGATTTACTTGCTCCGTGTGTGATCGGCTGTGGTTTCAAGACCATCTAATGTGCATTTCAAATGTCATGAATACAGAAAAGAAGCAAAGCGCACTCGACGTGGTGTCGTGTTCCTTTCCTGGGGAGGACGTTGTGAGCTCTAAAGTGTGTGGTGCCTGCAAGGATTTCTTACTCGAAGGTAAAGTGCCTCTACTTTCCAAGACTCATGGAAACGATGTTGAGTGTGCGTGAGTGAGCCACGTGTGTGAATTCAAGTGATGTCACAATGGGTAATCATTGTGGGTGTTGTTTACAGCTTCGCTGTCCAACCACATTCACAGCATGGATTGGAGCCACAGTTTTTTTTATTAGGAAACCGATTCCAGGAAATCGACTCTGCCGCTTTGCCGAGTTGCACCAGCCTTTCGTACGTACTCTTGAGTGGTCCATAACTCACACCAAACTCCTCTTTCGCTTCATCCACTTCTTTTTATTTCTGTTATTAAAATTTTTCAATGCTCACTGCTAGAACAATGGCTCACTTCCATCTCTGCCCTTTACCAAGTGCTAGAATACACTAATGAAACGAACATACGTGCATAGTTGAGCATGCTGCCGATTCTAGGTTGGCCCAAAGTCTGAGATCACTCAGTTAATCATTTCGTAGGGTTTAATGTCGCTAAGCAACAGCTGGGCTCTAGATTATTTTTGACCATCTGGGATTCTTTGTACTGAAGTCCACGTACACTAGCATTTCTGCATTGCACTCCCATTGGAATGTGGTCACAAATCAGGCCCATGGCCTCGTCCTTAGCAGCAGAGAACCGTAACCACTGCAGAAAGTAATTGCATACCGAGGTGACGTTGGTTGCCTAGTTTATGCTCAATAAGCAGAGGTGACTAAGAATGTGTATCTTGGTCTTGCTGGGATAAATACTAGATTCTTAGATCCGTTCACCAATGACAGTGTTTGCAAAGAGTGCTTACACTTAGTCTGAATGTCTACAGCAGCCTTATCTGCCAATCCAATAAATTTTTACGCAACTGTAGATGGTTCTTTTAGGAGAGTGCAAGAACAAGCGACAGCTTGTTCTTGCACTCTCCTAAGATCAGGCTGCTGTAGAATGTCTACAGCAGCCTTATCTGCCAATCCAATAAATTTTTACGCAACTGTAGATGGTTCTTTTAGGAGAGTGCAAGAACAAGCGACAGCACACATAAACGTAACGAATGGGCACTTTTCAGGGGCAAGCCTCAATGGCCTTGGTGCCTTGGTAGTGCGGTAAGTTCTATGTCTCGTACAGAGCCTTTACTACAGCTGCTGTTCCATGATTTGCATTTAATGATAAGCTTTTAAGCTAAGTCTGTACATAGCATTTACATATGGCAAACGATGCCTGCACAAGAGTAGCCTCCTATGCCTTAAAAGCATGCTCGTGCAACATGTCACCATAAAAACATGTTTAGAAATTGAATACTGCATAGCAAAACTTTGAGCATTGAACTGACTGCTGCAGCAGTCAAATATGGGCACCCTTTTGAAACTGCTTTGGACTTTATTTCTCATCTAATTAAAATCGTCAAA
Organism: Dermacentor silvarum; assembly: GCF_013339745.2. Taxonomy (NCBI): domain Eukaryota; kingdom Metazoa; phylum Arthropoda; class Arachnida; order Ixodida; family Ixodidae; genus Dermacentor; species Dermacentor silvarum. Next base: position 119,473,129 of record NC_051164.1, read on the forward strand.
CATGTTCTACAGGTTCTGGCATTGGATAAAGAATGCAAGGACTTGGTGTATTAACAAAGCATTTGTGCGACTGCTGTTTCTGCTCAACCATACTGTATACACAGAGGTCCATTACAAATGCAAGTGCTCGTCTCTCAGCAGTTTGCTTGAGTCACTGCACCACATTCCACTGTGCTGGCTGGTCTGTAGGCAGGCTGGAAGAAGGTGTAATGGTTTGACAGAGGGTCCTGTGCCTCTGGAATGCATGTGAACAATGAATTACACAGCATCTGCCTCCCTTCCAAGGTACCACTTGGCAGCTGCCCAAATGAAGGCCTCTGTTTAGATGTGCACGCAGAGGCACTGTCTTCTAGCTCCAACGACGTGGTCAGACTCTTGGTCACAGCACATCAAGACACATTAAGAATGCCAGCACCAACACTGTTATGCAGTCTCTTGAGCCTGTCCACAACAGCACCTAGGAAAGCGTTTGGGCTGCAAGCAGCAACATCGGAAGTACGGCCACTGGTAATAAAGGCCACTGGCCAGCAGCTGCTCCCGTTTCATGCGAGTCGCAGCTGTCGGTGTGTGTCAGCTCAAAGGACAACCATGGCCAGGGCAGGCCCTGGGTGCATGCAGGGGGGCTCTCAGCAAACTGCACACGCTGCGCCAACACAGCAATGCAGTAGTGGCGCTGGCTGGACACTGCACTGGCTACCAGCAGACGTGTGCCATTCTCCTCCCAGCTGCCATGGCACTCAAATCCTGCAGGTGAGCAAAATGAACAGGTGAGCTTTTTGGACAGTGTTCGGTAATTCCCTTCCACTGCTGCGCACACAGCTATAAATGCTTTTTCACCAACGGGCAAAATACAATTAAGAAGATGTGCACCAACATGTATCAAATTATTGGAGCTGCATCTGTGCCTTCTGTTCACTGAAAACACTGTGATAATTGTTTCTGTATTATTATATGCTCTCTTTGACATAGCTTTTGTATACTCTGATGCATGATGTTCCAAACGACCACTGTGACACTTGTGCTTGTTACAAGAAGCGGACTATTTCTGGAATGTGGAAGAAGAGGGGTTGGCGGAGAATAAGATCAAATGGCGGACAACACCTGTCTTACTGAAGTTATGTCTGGTGGTTAGGTAATCTACCCGGACCGCTACATATTTTGGCACAGCCGACGACGAACATGCGGGTTACGTTCTGCATCGATCGGACGTCGTCGCAGCATGTTGTCTTCAAGAGTTATGAAGTGCAAGGTGAGCGATCAACAGACATTCCACGTCATGTTAGTTCAGCAGACCTTATCGAGACAGTTATGAAAGAAGCCTACATAGGACGTGACTAACTTCTTCAAATGCGTAGTCATGCACTACCACAGCATTTAAGATTTTGTTATTTAAGCGCAATTTAATCATCCTTTATATTGCTAACACCCCTACTGTAATAACCTCGGACAAATGTAGATATCAAAATAAGTAAACAAATAAAATGAAAACAGGTGCCAACACAGCTGATGTTACACACTGGGTGCTGTTCTTAGCACGTTAAAGCAGGCGTGGAAGGAGGCTCAACGTTTTGGAGCAGGGCTGGGAGCAGCAAATAACTATTTTGGAGCAGCATCGGGGCAATAAATTTGTGGTTTGGTAGCAGAGAAAGTGAGTTTTGGAGCGGGTCGCCATCCTGAGAACATTCAAATTAGCAAAGTTTTTCTTTCAACAAATACGAATGCTAAGACAGGAAACTTTATGTGCAAAAGTGAAATTGCTGTGGAACATTCTATGCTCTTCTTGCCAAGCAACTTGAAAAATAAATCTGATCAATCTGCAACTGTAACGGTAGTACAAGTTCTAGTAACAATCGGGACGAAAGCAAAACACAATAGCAATAAAAATATATCTATGTATGAGCATAAAGAGCATGAAATAGATAGCAAAAGCCAGTACTTGCACGAGCATAGAGAAACAAGTACAAAGTAGCTCTAAAAGTAGCACAAGTAAATCACATGGGATGTAATGCTAATTTGTATCGTATCAACAAATAACTGGGAAAAAAAGGAACACCACCACACATCACTAGCACTGTGTCCACGTTAAAGAACCCCAGGTGGTCAAAATTATTCCGGAGTCCTCCACTACGACGTGCCTCATAATCAGAACTGGTTTTGGCACGTAAAACCCCAGAAAGAAGAAGCACTGTGTCCACAGTGCTTTGTCTGTCATACTTTATATGTCAGCTATGTGTCAGATTAAAGAGCAAGTCTTACTCAAAATATATTCTCTAAGCAAGACAAATACGTCACTGAGTGAAATATAACGCATCTGATTAACTACAGAAATATTGCAAGTTGAAAATTGTACTTTCAGGTACAAGGCACTATAAGTAGCCAATTAATTAAAATGCAAATATAAGATGTGGCCAAGCACAGCTGGCTACTGAGTCCCACGATCATTGTGGCACCAAACTGCACCCATATTTTAAACATCACAGCTGACAACACAACAAAAAGTGCTTTCCGCGACTCCCTAGAGCCCGCAAAACCATCTGGAAAATGAGGCAGTCCGAAACAATGAATGCATGCCTTTTACTGCTGCTAAGAGCTCAAATCGCTACAGGCACGTCTGAAAAAGCTCTGAAAGCCTGCCAGGACACCTATGAGGCACATCGGTGCTCGTACTGTGACAGGAGATGGCGGGTGCAAGCGTGTGTAATTAAGCAATACATACTGTGTCCCATGACAATTATCCCTTCCCACTCTTGTTATGCTGCATCGCGTAACACTTGTATTGAGGCGAAGCTGACTTTCAGAAATTGGTATTATGCAACTCGTCGTGCTTTCCGAGCTGCGAAGCCAATCGCGAGGATTACAAAGGCGGAGTCGGCACCAGTGCTGACAACGGCGAATTATTTCAATTAAAAAATGGCACCGAACGGCAAGAAGCTTGGTAGCTAACGTCGAAGCAACTAGACCTAGCGTTGCCGCGGTGGTGGCTACGGCTGCCAGCAGATCTGCGAGTGAGAGAGCGTCGGTTCAAGGCGGCAAGATAATCAAAATGGCAGTGGTGGTGGCTTCCGGAAATTCAGACTGCGAAGGGTTCTTTCATTCGAAATTTGAGACGTTCTTATACATTTTCTCTAAGGGGTACGTGGTGGTGCCACGAAGCCGTCCGAATTATTGGGTATGTCAGATATGGAGGCATCGCTTGGGCGCCGTTTCGACGCAATAATGCGTTTTGGAGCACGATGGCGCAGGAAAATTGGACTGGTGCAGTGTGGCGCAAATAGCGCAGCACATTCCACACATGCTTTGTTAAAGTAACGTTTAGCTTCACATTTGCCTTCCTGACATAGATTAATTTTTACTAACATTGGCCATTCTCGATGCATTCCTCACTAACAGACCCGTATGCTAATTTATTTACTTATTCAGTATTGTCAACCCTCTAACAAAGAATAGAATACAATATACGTGCACATTTATAGATAATAACAATGTTCTTACAAATACAGACCTAAAGTGTGTTAGAGCACAATTCAGTTTGCCAGCTTTTTCCAGAGTGTAAAGAAAAATGGAACACCTGATGTGTAAAAAGAAGCATATTTATGACAACTCTAGCACAGAATTGCTTGTATCTTCCAGAATGTTTTGTTCAACCATCCTGGATTATTGCTACAAAAATCATGGGTGTTTATTGTGGCATGTAGTGTATTCTCCCAAAATATTCTTGCCATGATTTCACCACATCGGCTTCATGTAAAATTTTCATTTAAGGGCAACACCACAGAAAAAAATTTGTTTTACAATATTGCTGTCACAGGTTGACGAAGAAGACATTCAAGAGTAGCCTGAAGACAATGCTCATGAACTTCACTAGCTAACTGCTAAGTCATTGTAAGTATATCTTATGCTCCTTTTCTCCCCATAATATGTTTGCTTTACCTACAACTAAAAAATTGTTTCTTAATGTGGAGGCACCACTCTATATAAAAAATCGCTTGTGATTTTTATGACACCCTAAATTTTAGAAAACTTTCTGTTATTGAGTTAAAAAGAAGACTAGGTGTGTTAGTAGAATAATAATGCCTTATATGTTGTTGTTGTGGCTTCATCTGACCTACTAAATGTGCACTCTTAGCAACAGAACTGTCTCCAAGTTTTTTCCTCCCTTACTTTGTGGTTCTCGGCCTTTGGTTCTGGTACAATCGAACATCAGTATAGTGAATTATCATGTACAGTCGAGCCCAAGTATAACAAACACCTTCGTTGCATAAATGTGTTCACTATATCGGAAGTTCGTTATATTTAGACATGTAAAACTACTGATAAAGAACAGAATGAGGTGCACAACAACTTCTTTATCCCCCAAAATGATGCACACTGTGCTTATACACTAGCTCAAATCGCTCTTGCATCTCTGGCAGAAGTCACAAGCTGCAACGTACAGTTGCACAGAACGGTAGAGACCAGGCCAAAAGAAGCACCTACAGATGCGATCATACGTGCGAGATACACCTAGGTGTCCGGCAGTCAGAGCATCGTGAAGCTGGCCCAAAACAGCAGAGCGAAGATGTGCAGGAACAACAAGCAAAAGCTCAACGCCGTCAGGCCAGGCGTTGCAGCGCTGTAAAGTGTCGTGAAGCACAAACATCCGTAGGGAAGAGTCAGGGTGTGGAGAGTTGAGACCGTCTATAATAGGCCGCAAAGATGAGATTTGTGCGCCAGTATCAACAAGAGCTGTAACTGCCACACCATCAACCAGAACTTCAAGAAGGTTGCATCATGTATGAGGGACACAGGCCGGGTACTAAATGCAGCGTCACCTCTGGGGGCTGCACTGGCTAGTTTTCCGAGAGGCGGTCAAAGGGAGATCGAGAGCAGCAAGGTTGGGGTGAGCAGAACTGACGGCACTGGGGCGATGGTGAGCGGCTGGTCCGATTTCACCTCGGAGGACGTTCAGCACTTGAGGCCTCAGAACTGAACGATGGAGCATATGGTGCGCATTCCGGGCGCCACCAATTGTAAGGGTTTGGTCGGTAGAACGTGGGCTAGCGGCTGCGGCAATGGCAGGCGATATGTCCAATCCTAGAGCATGTGAAGCAGATGGGCCAGTCATCAGGCGTGCGCCAATCGGCTGGATTTCGATAACATGGCCTGAAGGTCGTGTTCAGTGTAGCAGCAGTGACGACTGGGGATACTGGGTTGGTAGCAGCATTACCGTTATCAAAGGCGGGTAAAATGCCCATATTCATGACCTCTTGGCGAACCACAGCCTGAATTAGCAAAATAGTAGCCAGGTTGTTGTCTTCAGTACCGTCATGAGGAGTAACGGGTACCATGGCCTTGAGTTTTCGACGGACAATCCCGGTGACGTTTTCTGGAGTTTGCGCTTGACGGAGCATGGCTAAACCTTCGCATGAGGACATGGCAGCCGTATTGGGAAATTGGTCGAAGCGGTGAGTGATACGCTGACTTTTTGCCTGCTCAAAATGATGACATTCTGCTATGACCAACTCCACTGTAGAGCAGTTCCAACTCCACTGTAGAGCAGTTCTTACATAGTAGCACATTGAAGGTGTCAAGGCTATGCCTTTCCGTATGTGTCCGACTTTGTCTGCTTCAGGCATGTCCTTGTTGACCTTGCAGCACAGAGACAACACGTCCTGAATATAGCAGATGTATGGCTCTGTGGACATCTGTGCACGAAATTCGAGTTCTTTCTTGGCCGCTAGTTGTCGTCCGATAAGTTTCCCAAATGGATCGCATAATTTCTGCTTACAGACGTCCCAACTTGTTAGAGCTTCCTCATGCATCACGAACCAGAATCGTGCAGTGTCCCACAAATAGAAGATGACATTCGCAAGCATTATCGTCTGGTCCCACTTGTTATTGTTGCTGACGCACTCATACATAGCCAGCCACTCATCGACGTCCATGCCGTTTGTGCCGTTGAATGTCCCGGGATCATGAGGGTGCAAGAGAATGACCAGTGACTGGGTCGCTTGGTCGGTCATTGTGGTGGCAGCAACATGCTGTCCGCTGCGAAGATCCAGTTCCCGGTGTTGTCGCGAGCTTACCTCGCACCTACACCAAAGATGTTACGGGGATAATCTATATACAATGGATATATTTACAAGGCAAGGCACACCAGATAGCCGCACCATCATCATCGTCGTCAACGTCCAAGCACCGCCCACAGGATCGCCGCTAGTGACAATATCAATGACACAGCATGGAACCACATCTTTGGTCGCCGAGTCTCAAAGTGAACAAAATGAAATTTTTGTATCACTAAAATTAGTTTTTTTACGATTGCCCGATAACTCAGAAAATTTTTCAGCCCCTTCCATATAAGAAAAATCCGTCTATGACCATACTGATATTATTAGTATTAATAGCCTAAAGGGTCGAATTTCAACATAATGAAATTTTGATATAACGAAGTAAATTGCCGACTTTACCGACTTCATTATATCGAGGTTTAAGTGTATTTCGCTATCTCCTTCGAGTTCGATATATCTGGATTCAACTGTAACTGGTACTGGCTTTTGAACACGAAGGTTTTCTGTGTTGATACTCAGCAGCTCCTGGAGGAGCTCAATTGTGATGAGCAACTGGCCGAAATTGGAGCTTCTCTGAAACTGCACCTCTTATAAACAATGTTAAAACACTCAGTTATAGGTACTGGAGATACAGCAGACCTTGTTGAAATGCGCTGAAAAGAATGAAACTGATCATAGTGTCATGACGTGACGACGAAAATTAGACCGTGGCACATCCAAGAGTCACGAAACTAATTTGGGTGAACTTGTGCCCGAAAAGAAGTTACACTCAGACAGAATGATAATGACAAGCACATGCGTCGATTGTCGAAGATTCCAGCATAATTGCTGGTGCTCGCGTGCCTTCCAGAATGTACTACACTATTCCCATCGTGCCTGCAATCCAATTGCACAAGGTTTGGCAACAACATGGACAACAATCAAGAAAGTTCTGATATGTGCAGGCATGCCTTGCATCGAGTGATAACTTTAAAAGTTGTTAGCAGGTGAAAGAGTAATCACCGAAAAAAGGATAAACAATGTACGCGAGTCAGTAGTCGATACCCAAACTTGCCAACAGGCAGTTGCTAACATTTGCTACCAATTATTACCTTCGAGCGCAGTCAGATCGTAAGTCTGAGTGTGGATTGAGTATGAGCCCGAGGATGAGGGGGATGCTTGTGAGTGAGTATGCCAACCTATCATTTACTTGCTGCCATAGGTTGGCATACTCACTCATAAGCATCCCCCTCATCCTCGGGCTCATACTCAATCCACACTCATTTCACGAGCTTGAGACAGAGCATCAGTGAGTGAGTGAAGAAAAAAGTGAGTGGATGCAAGTATAAATGAGAGTAGGTGCAGGAGTGAGTGCCAGTTAACATTAGTACGAATGAAAGTCACTGACGATGATTATAAATCGATGTGAGTATATGAACGCGAGTTACTGTCAGCGAGTGTGAGTGGACATGAGTATGTACGTCAGTGAAAGCCAGTAAGCAGGAGTAGACGTGAGTTTGAGCGTTGCGGGGTGCAGGTAAGTGTGCATAGAAGAGGTTCTGAGCGTGAATGAGTGCTGGTAACTATACGTGTGAGTGAGTAGGAATGTGAGTGAGTACCGACGAGTCTGAGCAAGCGTGAGTGTGAGTGAGTAGAGAGGGTTGAAAATTTAGCTTGTTGTACATTGTGAAACTTTCCACAACCTTGGGGTGGAGGGTCGTCTTGCTCCGGCGGTGGCCGCGTGGGCGTCGTATCTCGAAAGCGATCTGCGATGTGGAAAAAGTGTGTGCCCGCGCGGGCCTCCTCTTCAACGCGATTTGCAACGTGAACAATGTTCAACTAGAGCTGGTAACTTCATATGCGCTGTGTTTTCGATGTTTAGTTCGCTTTGAAGCGAGAGGCTTCACTTTGAAGCGAGAGGCAATTCGCTCACGGCTATAGCTGCGCCTCGTTATTCCAGCGTTCTGACAGCGAGTTCCCGCGGTCATCGAGTGAGATGCATTCATGTTTACCTGTGCACGCGTGACACCGTGCTTGTCTATTTAGTTAGTAGGCGAATGTTCACTATACAGCCCATTAAACTACTATCCTTGCTTCGTATAGCTATTTACTAATTTGCTATCACAATCGAAGCTTCGCCTTTCGGGCAAAACAGCGACATTTTCTTTAATACGCCAGGGAATATGTATGGGCTGGAGCGCCGATGGCAGACATATCCAAATCATGACCGGCAAATTTTGCCATGACTTCGACTGAGTGAAGACGCTTAATACCGTGTGATTTGCTACAGCTTCGCTGCTCATCAGCCTTCAGAGGGTGGAATGGCTCCTCATTTTCTTCCTGCTGCCCTCTTAAACGTACACGTACAGGCTCCTTATATAAACAGGCAGAGCGGAAGAGGGACTAGCCAAGTTAGCACATAGTAACAGACACGCACGCTGGCATACATGGTGAAAAAGCGAAGATGCAATGATAGATACCACTTTGTTCTCCCTTTTGTGTTTGTTTCGGCGTTAAGTGGTTGACTAAGTATACGGACAGTCAATCTCTCCCTCTATTTCCCGCTCTCTTGGCTCAATCTGACCGAAGGGGAGCTTAGCGAGCATGGGCGGCAAGCATGCACACGTCTAATGTCAATGCCAGAGAGATGGACAGAGAGAGGTTGGGGCTGACGTCAATGTTTATGCCACCATGAATAAATTGAAACGAAAACTTTAGTCGTGCTAGTTTTGCTCTACTTTGCAGTGTTAATAAACCAGCTCTCTTTAATAATTCAATCAATGAATCCGTTAACTTGTATTTATTAAAACAGAACCTTATTGCCTTCCTCTGCACCCCTTCCATTCTTGCAATGAGTTCTTTTGTGTATGGAAACCAAACAATATTGACGTGCTTCAGCACTGTTCGAACAAGCATTTTGTAGGCCAGCAAGTTTTATCTGGGGGCGCAAGACGAACGTGTATTCTCAGAAAGAAGAGTCGCTTTAGTGCTCAGCATGTACATTGATTTCCACTTGAGGCTATTTTGTTAACATGGCTTTCCCATCGGAGAGCGTATGTTAAAGTGACACCTAAATATTTACGCTGAAATGCACAAGTGAAAGGTGTGTCATTATTAATTTAAGTAAACTCAGATATCTGTTTCTTTCTTACTGTTAGCGTTACAGATTTTTGGGCATTTAGAGTCATCTGCCACTCCCGACACCAAGAAAAGGCAGAATTTTCTATATGGTGATTATCACTGTGATTAATTTCGCGGTACGAAATACAATAGTCAGCGAATAGACGGATGTTACCATGTAATCGGGAAGGCAAATCATTTATGCATATTAAAAATAAAAATGGGTCCAAAACATTGCCTTGGCGCACTCCCGATGCAACAGGCTAAATTGGAAGCTTCGTTATGCATATACACGAATTGTGAACGGTATAGATCGGCACAGTGACTCATGAGTGCACTCACTCACACTCGCATTCATTTCAAACGGGTGAGTGCGAGTGAGTGCCAGTGAGTGTGAATGGAGGTGAATGCCAGTCAGTGTGAGTGGAGATGAGTGCGAGTGCGAATGAGTGTCTGTGATTGTGAGTGGAGGTGAGTGGGAGTGCGAGTGAGTGTGAGTGGAAGTGAGCGCGAGTGCGAGTGAGTGCTGTCAGTGTGAGTGGAGGTGAGTGTGAACGTGAGTGAGTGCGGGGCCTGGAAAAAAATATGGTGAGTGAGTGAGTGTGAGTGAGTATCCTCCCACACTGCCGACCTATGATTTGGATACACGAATTAGTTGTCTACAACTTTATAATGTGGCATTATAAGCTAGAACATTGCGTATGACAACAAACAAAAAATAATTCTCAATCCCTGAAAAATCATAATTTTCCCACGGTAATAAAAGAATTTAAACGTCTTCAGGCTGCTGATGAGGCAAAATGCAATGAAATTGTTATTGCGAAGCTTTCTTTGACTTTTTCCGGGCACTTTGCGGTAGGTAGGTAGGGAGATTCTTCTCTAGCCTCATTTCAGGCCTCTGTGATCAAAACAATTGCACGACCGACAATGGAATCGAACCTCTGCCTTTGAGCACAGCAGCGCAATGCTCTAATCACTAGGCCACGATTGCACGCATACGTCTCACGCCAAATCCAACTAGCTCTCGAGATGTTTCGCGCATGCGTCACAAGCCATCAAATGCCAGACGCCTTGTTAGACTACACAGTCTTCGGCTCGGCCCACATTCCCCAGTACTTTCTCATAGCAGCTAACGCTACATAAAGCTGTACAAATACCATCGTCAATTTAACATAGACCACATGACAGTGGCATAGCTAGTACATTTACATAACACTTAATCGCAGATCACACGACAATCTGTGTATCTTTTGCTTACACTTGTTAAATACCTATGCAGAACCCAGCAATTGGCATGTCACATAAATTTGCATCGAACGGACGCAGTAGGAGCCATGCCGTTGCCATCATATGATTGTCATCATCGTCATTGCTGTCATCACACACACATATGCTCACGTCACATACACAACTGCTCGAATTATACAAATTGGTGTTCCCTTGGTAACGCTTTTCAGAACACCAAACAACACTGGACAGCCAGATTTCAGCAAAATAGTTTGCATAACATCGATTCCCTCAGTGCATGAGATCTGCGCAGTTTATTTTTTCTCATGCTCCTCAGATCCTTTTATGATTTCGTTCAGGTGAGACTCGCAAGAGCACTGACGGTGTATGTCAGAGCCGCATCCGAGCAGCAGCTGCAGCTGTTCCTGGTGGTAGCCACAGCCCCAGCTGAGCACCGAGTGGCCGCCACAGCCCTGGAGCAGTCCTGCTGTGGCGCCCGCTTGGGGCAGGAGGAAGAGGCGGCCCAGAAGGGGGCCACAGCTGCCTGCCTGGCGCTGCTGCACCAATGTAAGTGGCCGCGACAGCTGCTCGCAGTCGCCCAGCCGCAGCTCCACCACGTGTGCTGCTCTCCTCAGGAGCCCCAGGCAGCGCCGCTGGCTTGCACTGCACAGGGCATGCCTCGTCAGCCAGGGTTGCCACAACACATGCACGGTACCACCCACCACTGATGCATGGCCTGGACCTTAAAGCGTGCTTCTGCGGGGTCACTAAGAGCTGGCAGTGGCTCGAGGCAGCGCAGCCGTGTGGCACCCATGAGCAATGCATCAGGCGACAACACCTGGAGCGGGGTGCCAGCCTCGCCCAATGGCTGCCAGGCGCCTCGTGCGAACCAGTCTGGCCAGCTGCACACGTGCCCCACCGGCATGGGGGGCGGCCACAGGCGCAGCGTGCGTGACCCCTCGGTGGCACCGCTCAGGGCATCGCACGTGGCGTCTCCCGACTGGGCCAGTTGCCAGCCACCATCGGTCTGCTCGTAAGCGAAGCAGCGCAGCCGATCAGCATCCGTCTTGGCTGCTGCATGCACCAGCCGGCCAACCAGGTAGCGCACCGAGCCCTCTTTCCACGACGCCAGGCATGTCAGCTGCTCCTCTGCACAAGGTGACAGCCTACAGTATAGCAAAGCCCAGCTCACCTCTGCCAAACCAACTCACCTCTGCTCTCGGAGCCAAGCACGCTGGCGCAGGCCTGGAAGCGCAACAGCAGCCGGCTGGGTTCGGTGCACGACTCCAGGTTTGAGGGGGGATTAGCACAATCGCCACCGCCTTGGTTGTAGCTGAACAGGAGTGGGCCCTGCATGGGGCACTCCTGCTCACTGCCATTGAGCCGGAAGAGTGAGTACAGGCTGGCGTCACCCGCAAACTCTGCACACACGGCCGCGTGTGAGGTCTGGTGCGAGCAAGGCGTTTCTTTGTACTGCAGCACATTCGCGTGCTTCGCACTGATGCCCAAGCAGCGCACGCAGCCAGTCTCAGACAGAAGAAACTTGCTTTCGCGGCCCTCCAGGCACCGACCCCGCGTAGATATGTGGGTGCGGTTGATGCGCACAGGCTCCCGTGCTCCCTGCAAGAACCACTCACCCCACCAGGCCGCTGGAAAGTCACAGCCATCTGCTCGGCGCACTGCAAGTCGTGGAACACGCGCACCTCTTAATGTGTTGATCTCGTAGTGTGGGGACAGTGCCTACACACCCTGCACTTTTCAACTCCATCAACATGCAGGCCCCCTGCACTAAAAAGCCCCTGGTGCTTTAGCAAGTATGCAACACAGTCACTGCACTGCCAGGTACTGCACAAGACAGTTATACTGCACTGCACGAAGAGACACGTACGCACAAGTGTTTATTTTTCAGGTGCGCTCATTTGATATTTCAAGGCCTCTGTACTTACTGTTTATTTAGAGAAAGGTTGCAGGGCATTTGTCATTAAAGAACATTTTTTAAAACCTTTTCGATGAGCGCACGTGAAATCAGTTTTCCAGCTCATTACTTTCACTACCTTTGTGATTCCCGAATGGAAACTGCATGTGACAGCTTACATGACAAGATTAAATACAGTGACATAACCCTGCAGCAGTCTCTCTGCATTGATCAGCTATGGGAGTGTATCCTGCATTCAAAATGTTTCGAGATATTTATACCAAGACAAAGGTAAAAATACTCGCCGTGGTGGCATAGTGGCTACAACGTTGCCCTTAAGCCCAAGGGCACAGGATCGAATCCGAGCCGCGGCAGCCGCATTTAGATGGGGGCGAAATGCAAGAATGCCCATGTACCATACATTGAGTGCACTTTAAAGAACCCCAGGTGGTCAAAATTAATCTGGAATATCCCACTATGGCATGCCTCATAATCATATTGTGATTTTGGTACACAAAACAACATAATTTTTTAACAAAGGTAAAATTACAAAGCTTGCCGAATAGCTGTTAGTGCTATGACTTTCTATAAAAAGCATAGTGTAATATATTTTAGAATAAAAGTAGATGAGCCAAGAAATTATGCACTTCATTAGGGCCTGTCAGGGCAACTCAAATGAACTAAGATAACACGACCTTAATTCAAATGTGTGCTAGAGAAGAGGCAAGCTTTAGTACACATATTGACAGGAAGCTGATGAGAACCTTGCATATATATTCAACATTTTTGCATTAAAAGGGCCCTGCAGAACAAAGTACCTTGGGCATCACTTCGGGAACATCCTGTGACAAGAATTTTTCAAAATTGCTGGAATAGCAGTACGCTGCTACTTTCTTTCCCGTTTGTTTTTCCAAGCACAGTGGAAACTATGATACACAGCCGGTGATGACAGTGCTTCACCCAGTGTTGCATCACGTTGCATCGTGGTTGGCAGAATTGTACTGTGAGTACCATAATTTGATTTCAGTGTTTATTTTACCTTCGAGAGTGATAATGACAGTTCTGGAGACGGTGTTCCTGGACGGTCACTTTCAGAGCATGCTTATTGGCTGGTTGAGCAGAACCGGATGAGCCAATTGGCTGGCTGAACACTACGTCACATGAAAGCCATAGTATCGCCGAAAATGTTTGTCCAAGAATACGTCCCCTGTGAATTACGTGTATTTTGTTTTCGTTCTCTCTGTATCTTGTTTTTACTACCTCTGTGCACAAAATTAGAAGGCAGGTACTCTGTTTTGACCACAGTAATAAACAATCTTAATTCAATGGTCTTGTGACATTGATTGTCACTCACTCATTGCTTTACACTCATGACAAGCACCGTACTTCATACTTATCTTTAATTCACATAAGTGTACAATGTATGCAAAGTATACAGAGCTATTACTTCACCTAGAATCAAGACAAAAAAGAAAGAAAACATCACTCACACATGGAACATTCACGCATGTTAGTAATATGAACGCCAAGTTTAGCAAACCACTGTTGCCATATGCCAGGACTTTCGAAGTTAGCCATGACATGCATAACCAATCTTGCATTCCTAAACAAATCCTGTCACCTTCACTTGGCTTGTAGCTTCGTAGAGCAAGTTAATCGCCTCAAGAATGCCAGATTCCCACAATACATTATTACATCTGTTGAAGAATGTCGTCTTAAGCTTGTGACAAAAGGTAGTAAACATAAGAAGGGCCCAACGATGACCGACATAATTCCATATGCATATGCATGCTATTTTCCCAAGACTAAAAGAATCGGTGAAAATGTACCATGTCCACATCATATTCTCCACACTAGAGAAGTCAGTGCACCTTAGCAAATCCAGCTACAGTGCCTCGCACAAGAAAACCTGCCAGGTCATCAATCACAGGAACAAGTTTGCTTCATTTGCAAATGCAGTCACTTATGCCATCCTGCTGACCTGGGACAATAAGTATACCAGGCAAACAGGCCGATGCCTGAATGACAGCCTGCAGGAGCATAATAATAATGGAAATAAATGTCTCATCTGGGTTTTTAGTAATTCATTGCAATGATGAGCATGAATGCCAACTCCCGTTTGATCAGACTAGTGTAATGAGCAGGGGCAAAAATCAAGCAACTCGCAGAATCATGGACACAGCCGAGATAATAAGGTTACGTGATGGCTGTGTTAGCATGCCTTTGCTACTCTTGTATGGCAAAAAAAATTAAATTTTTCTCACGTGAGCTGATGTGGTTTCTCGATGTTTTCTCTACATCACACTTTTTGTTTTCTCTGTGTTTTTGTGTTTACCACTGTGGCTTTCTTTTTTGCCTGCTTCAGTGCGTTTTGAATAGGGCACCTAGTGATGTCATTTTATGTGACTCCTGTGTTTATTTGGTCTTTATTCTAGGTGGGATCAAGTTGTGAGATAGATTTCGTGATTCATTTTTGTGTAGGTTGCACACATTGTCTTGATTGAAACTGCTACATACGATTTGCTCCAAAGGTGTTTCGTATGTGCGCGCGCATCCAGTGATATCTACGCCTGGCCCAGGTCATGTTGAAATCTCTGAATGTCTCTGAATGCAACAGCGTGATGAAGGCAAAACAAACAAAAGCCATACTGCTGCATCGATGCACTACACCCCATCCACTTTCCTGGGTATCTGTGTACGCACTTCTTATAGATACTGGAAGCCAGACCATTCCTAGCTGATGTCCTTTAAACTATGAACACTACATGCAGCAAGGCAGCATATTGCAAGGCTAAAAAGATAGTCTGCAATATGTTGGTAATGGCCGCCAGCATTGCAAACGCATTGCAAGATCTTGCAGATCATGTGTAGTACACTTTAAAGACAGTCTTCCATCCGCCAGAACTCCCTCTTCTTTGTTTCCTGCTCTGTGCACTTGATCCTTACATTACATATACAACCGACTTCCGTTCATTTGAACCTGATTGATTGAATTATCTAGCGGATCAAATTAAACAAGAAATATTTAATAAACATTGGTAGCACATCCAACTTTTGGAGATTTTTTAACAGCGAAGCTTTTAAAGCTGGAGGACAAATGTCACAAGTCCGCAGAGAACTCCGCGCTGTTGCCTGGCAACAAACAAGCCACAGCTGCGCACCACCTGACCCAACCTCGCCTACTCACGCATGCGCCGAAGCAGTAGCGATGATGTCACCTCGCGTTGCCTAGTAACCACCGGCGCAGGTGCGCGCTCGCTTCACCCGACACAGACACAGCTCCGCCAAGCTCCCGCCAGCTGCGTGCTACTGCGCATGCACCGTGACGTCTGCTGCGCGCCACCCATGCACTGTGCTTAGCTTTCGCCCCACTTCTCCTACGTGTGCTCGGAGTGCAAGTGCTCCGCGAGGCGTTCCCCGATGCCACGGACCACGAGGAAATGCTTATACACTTCGTATAACTTACCATCACTTCGTATAGCCACGACCAGCTAGGAACCGATCAGCTCCGCTGTGTCTTTAGCCTTGCGCCACTAGTGCAAGCTACCCCGAATTTTTTAAAAGGACCTGGGTTATTATTTTAATATAGTTACACCTAACCAGTCACATATACGTTGAATGTTCACCATTTAATCCTTTAGAGATAATTGGCGACCTTAATGCAATTGGCAATCTATCTTATGATGGGTGTGTAATATGTGATATGTTTTATATGATGATTATATTGAAAAATGGCATATACCCAGTGTTATACCCAGTGACCCAAGTTGGCATGAAAAGGTTAGATGCGGACATATATTATCACATTTTTATACGAATCAAGTACTAAGTATTGAATATCTAACCGAATATAAATGCAGATGTATATATGTATTTACTGCTGGAATATTTATTTCCATATAGTTAGGTACCACGTCTGTATTGACTAGCCCAAAAAAGATGGCCAACTATCAGAGACAAAGAACAAGTTTTGAACAAAATATCACTAATTGTCATTAAAAAGCTGCACGAATAGTCTCTCAACATCCTTATAGCTTGGTTGCAAACAAGCCCTCCAAGAATGAATGGCTGCTGCATGGAATGAAGCGTTACAAAAATGTTAAATAAATTGATGCCGAGAGAGACAAATTCATTTACAGAAAGGCAGAGAGGTTGGCCTGAGCTGTAACTTGCTTTGGCCTATTACTCTACACTGTGGAAAAGGGACAGGGAGGAAAAGGGCTGATGAATGATGATGATGAGAGGAGGTGCGTATATACAAGTTCACAACATTGTGGCATCTCTAAAGCCGTGCGTCCAGCCCAGTGGCTTGTAGAAAGGCTATAGCGGCAATTGTTATCACAGCTGCGCTGGTTACATTAGGCCAAGGACCTCAGAGAAACTCGTCTGATAGTGGCTTCTTATTGACATGTGTAATGGAAGAGACCAGTTTGTGTCCTTCTTGCGCATATACAGGACAAACACAAAATATATGATCAAGTGTTTCTGGTACCTGACAGTATTCAGAATTTGGGCTAGTAGCACTGCAACCTATCAGATGTCTATAAGGCTTGGTGAATGCAACACCAAGGCGAATCCGGTGCACCATGCTTCTTTGGCTTCTTTTGAGCTTGTGAGGCATATGGAATTTCATTTCAGAAGTTGTGGGGAAAGAAAAAAAGATTAGGTGCACTTAAAGACCACAAGGTGGTCAATATTAATCCGGAGTCCCCCACTACGGCGTGCCTCATAATCAGATTTCAGTGTTTCAGATCAGAAATTTAATTTTAATATTAAGCAACAATCGTTGGCATTTACACTTCCAGGGCTCTTAGTAAATACTTTCATTAGGCAGCTAGGGACTTCGTCGCCGACACAGACATATGATAGCTCTTCGCAACAATCTAATATTTCTCTGAATCCTTCAGTTTCTCATTCTTTATCTCAGCTAAAAACCACAGCGTGCTAAGGCTCACATGGTGTTGATAACCTCCGTTCTCAGAGCGCTCCTCTACTTCCCACACGGCCAACGTAGCAGCTGTGCTAACGTGGTCCCTCATGCCACATCACGCCGATTGCAGCGCCAGTCTTTTCAGTGGTCAGACTCGCCCCCAATAATGGAGCGGAGGGCGCACAATCTTCGACTACCTTTCCTCTTCGGGTTGTTTAGCGCAGAGGGAACAAATACAAAAAGGACAAGATGCTCAAAGCGCTTTGTGTGTCGCCTTGTCCTTCTTTTTGTGGTCTTTCCATCAGCGCTTGACCCGAATATCATGAACCAACAAGCCCAAATTTCTACTACCTTTCCTCTCGTTCTGCACATCGCTTTACCGGGGGCATTTTTGTATTGTTTGAGTTGCTGCTCGTGGTTCATGTGCAGCAGGGCTTTCACGTGTGACCCTGTCTCTACTGATGGGGAGACTGACTCCTCTGAGAAAAAGCAAGCAGCATTTGAATTCTCACCTGTCCTTGCAGCTTACATTAATACACAGTCATCACTGAACAATATACAGACTGCAGTTATCTACTTGCAAAGCCCAAACCAGGTAAGGGGTACTGTAAGTGACAGAGCTTGTCAATAGTGTACCGAGAGAGTGAGGCCTTAGATGTCTTTTAAGGTTGACAAAAATTAATAAATATTTCCCTCTTGCACTTATGCAGTGTGCAAGATAAATTATTTTAAGGAAACGCAGCAGGGCAGCAAGGTTCCACCAGCACATGCATTGTGCTCACAGTATGCAATTCCTCAGGGCAGGGTGGCAAACCATAACAGTAGCTGAACTGCTTATTTCTACCGAACCAGAAGTGAACCTAAACCAGTGCAAGACAATGGAATTCCAACTACCAGTTGTTCAGAACAGTGTGGAACAAAACAATTGTTCCAGACCAATTTGGCAGGCAGTTCTGAAAGTTTTGAAGGAAATTGTATTTTGCCGGGCAACTTGTTGTTTCACCTGCTGAACTGAGCATTCCACTGGCCATGCCAAAAACATCAGAAGGTTTGTGCTGCCAAGCGTGCTATATTTTTTCAAGGAAAAGTTCAAGAATAGTGCTCTAGAAACAACCTGTGATTTTTTAAATCAAGTGCAACATATGCATGTAGAGCATTGGACCATAATGTTAAAAATGTAAATACAATTACATGCCTTATACCAAAGTGGTCAGGACCTCCAAAATCCTTTTTTAAGCAGGCCACTTCATTGGGACAGGTTGCACACAGCATCGCTCACAATAGAGCAGGCTAAGCATGTTCAACAAAAGAAAAACCTATAATTTAACTTGAATTCAAGAAAGACTTAGTGAAATAAGTCCCTAAATTTTTTCCATGCTCTTTGACAGAATGTGCAAATTTTGCCAACCTTATTGCACCGAGGTTTACAGCATGCTGAGCACCGAAATGCAGGAGCTATGCAAAGTAAAGCTTCACATGATTGAATGCTGCTATTGCCTTTTCGCTGTAAAAATTACTGGTTTGTATACAGGATCTTCATTACTGTTCCCTTCGTTGACGTTGTCAGTTGCATTTACAATTACATCATGACATTATCACCAACTGCGACGTATTCGTAAGCCGTCTCTCCCACGCCCAACAAACAGCGTACGACTTAAGTGATTCCTGGAGCAGTGCAGCATGACTACTTCTGATATTGGCACAATCTCATCAAGTGTGTTGCTAGTGCCACAGTTAGTGCTAGCTCAGAGTGCACCTTGGCGACTTCTGCAGAAATTTTTGTCCTCCTCAGTACATAATTAAACTGAAAATGCCGAATCAGAGCATCTGCAATGGGCAGTGCGTGTATCTTCAACACACGCACGCCAATCCTTGGCTCCATGGAGAGTTGCCACCGAACTATCAGCGTCGGAAAACCTATTTGTGGTGCACCGTCGACCGTCGACCAGTTCGCCACAATTGTAATTGTGGCGAAGCTGGACACGTCTATCGAGTTTGTCACAAATGGAACAACTATCGCACCGCCCAATACCCAAGCTTTCCTGCCAACTACGCCTATTCTCCGTATGACGGTCGACGCGCCTACGACGCTCCTGTGAATGTCCAGCCGCAAAATACGACGACTCCCCGATGACGTTCTCCTTCGCCATCACCTGCGCACTACAATTCACCTGCGCGCTACAATTCACCGACTCGTCGCAGTTTTGCCGAAGTCACTAGGGGCAGGTCCCCTAGCTTGCGACGGGGGAAACTAGACGCAGCGACCTCCGGGGGTGAGGTTGCCAGTACTCGACGTTCTCCATATCCCCCATTATCGACGTACGACGATGTAAAGACTCCGACGAATGCAACGATGAATATGGCGAAGACGGCGAATGCAACGACAAATACGACGGACTCAACGACGAAAGACGTAACTGACGTCGTCAGCGCCGACCTCATCGTACGCATTGACGGCCACCAAGTAGCCACTCTTGTTGACACTGGCTCCCATTTTTCAATCATAAGCTTACAGCTCGCCGACAAACTGAGGAAGGTGAAGACGCCATGGCACGGACCCAACATAAGAACCGCCGGAGGTCAGTTGATGACACCTGTCGGGAAATGTACAGCCCGACTCTTAATCGCTGTTTCAACCTTCGTCGCCACCCTCGTCATTCTTTCTGAGTGTTGCAAGGAACTTATATTGGGGATGGATTTCCTGCGTGAGTACGGTGCCGTGATTAACATCCGCGACAGAAGCGTCACGTTTGCCACAAACTCGGATAATGTCACCTATGAGAAGCATCCACAACGTCGCTTACGTATAGCTGCAGATGACGTGATACTTTTGCCGCGGAGTTGCTCTCTCGTACCTGTGCACTGTGACAGCCTGCAGAATGGGACTGGAGTCACTGAACACATCAATGCGCTAGCACTGAATCGCGGCATATCCATTGCCAGAGCACTTATCAATGTAATCGATGGAAGCGCCGAACTCTTGCTGACGAATTTTAGTAAGGAGTGCGACACATCGTGAGAGGCACTGCTGTTGCTTATTTCGACGAAGTAATGCCGATACAAGACTGCCACTTAGCGCAGGAGACGACATCTACGATCCCCACAGCTGCGCCTATTGTAGACGTTAGATCGACGTTAACGGCCGTTGAGCGAGACCGTCTTCTTGAACTCATCAACCAGTACCAGGGCTGTTTTTCATCTGCGTCAAGAGTTGGTCAAACGCCACTTACCAAACATCGCATCATTACTGATGTCGACGCCCGACCTATTCGACAAAACCCTTACAGCGTGGCCCCAAAGGAACGCGAGGCAATCCAAAGACAAGTGAAGACGATGCTGGAAGATGGCGTTATTCGACCATCTAATAGTCCTTGGGTGTCACCAGTAGTTTTAGTGAAAAAGAAGGACGGTAGCCTGCGCTTCTGCATAGACTATCGGAAGCTCAATCAGGTCACAAAGAAGGACGTTTATCCACTGCCACGTATTGATGATTCCTTGGACAGGTTGCGAAACGCATGCTACTTTTCCTCAATGGACTTGAAAAGCGGTTATTGGCAGATTGAAGTGGATGAGAGAGACCGTGAAAAAAAACGCCTTTGTGACGCCTGATGGACTTTACGAATTTCAGGTCCTTCCCTTCGGTTTGTATTCAGCGCCAGCAACATTTCAGCGTCTAATGGACACTGTGCTCTCTGGACTCAAATGGCAAACATGCCTGGTGTACCTAGATGACGTGATTGTCTTTTCCGCAACGTCCGACGAACACTTACGAAGGCTGAAAACTGTTTTTGAAGCAATACAATCTGCCGGTCTCACGTTGAAGCCTGAAAAGTGCCATTTTGGTTTTCAGTTCCTCGTTCACGTTGTCAGTAACCAAGGAGTCTGACCTGATCCGGATAAAATTGCTGCCGTCGCTAATTTCCCGACCCCATCAGACAAAAAGGGATGTGCAACGTTTTCTGGGACTATGTGCATATTACCGGCGATTTATTGCGAATTTCTCACGCATCGCGTGGCCGTTCACACAGCTCACCAGAGAAGATATTCCTTTGCGGGCATTTCACGAGCTCCGGCAACGCTTGCAAGCGCCTCCCGTGCTTGCACACTTCGATGAAGACGCCTCGACGATATTGCACACAGACGCTAGTAATGTCGGTCTAGGGGCGGTGCTCGTACAATGGCAGGACGACAGCGAAAAGGTGATCGCTTACGCCAGCAGGACACTGTCCCGAGCGGAGGCTAACTACTCCACCACTGAAAAAGAATGCCTCACAATGGTATGCGCAGTTCTGAAATTTCGTCCGTATTTGTACGGTCAGTCTTTCACTGTTATTAGTGATCACCATTCGCTCTGCTAGCTCATTAATTTGAAAGATCCTTCCGGACGGGTCGCACGTTGGAGTCTTCAACTCCAAGATTTTGACTTTACTGTTGCATACAAGTCAGGAAAACGGCACGCAGATGCGGACTGCCTTTCTCGGTCTCCTGTTGAGACGGCAGCACAAGACGATGACGACATGGTCTTTCTGGGACTCGTGGACATTGCCGATCTTTCACGCCAGCAACGGGATGATATTGAATTGCTGCCGCTGATTGATCACCTGGAAGGACGAACCAACAGCGTACCGAGGCTATTTGCAAGAGGGCTGGCGTCATACTGCTTACGCCGCAACGTACTCTACAAGAAGAACTTCTCCCATAGCGGCAGCAACTACTTACTCATTGTTCTCTCATCGCTTCGACGTGAAATCTTACATGCCTGCCACAACAAGCCGACCGCTGGGCACTTGGGCTACACTCGCACATTGGCACGGATTCGGCAGAATTACTACTGGCCGAGACTTGCTGCGGTCGTTAAGCACTATGTTCAGACATGTCTGGATTGCCAGCGCCGCAAACCGCCTTCCGTCAAGCCAGCCGGCCTTCTGCACCCTGTTCAAGTACCTGCCACACCATTTGCACAAGTAGGCATGGATTTTCTGGGCCCCTTCCCAACATCTACCACCGGCAACAGGTGGATAATCGTCACCACGGATTATCTCACTAGATATGCCGAGACAGGTGCTCTGCGACGGGGAAACAGCAGATGAAGCGGCGAAATTTTTTCTTGAATCCATCGTTTTAAGACATGGCGTTTCGGCAGTAGTCATCACGGACAGAGGTACTGCGTTCATGGCCAAGTTTTTGGACATCGTTCTACGTTTAAGTGGTACCGCCCACCGGAAGACCACGGCCATCACCCTCAAACAAATGGGCTGACGGAACGACTCCACAGGACACTGGCTGACATGATAAGCACGTACGTCGATGTAGAGCACAAGAACTGGGACGAGGTTTTACCCTATGTCACCTTCGCGTACAATACGGCTCGTCAAGTGACCACTCGCAAGACACCCTTCAGCCTTGTGTACGGCCGTGAAGTTACGACAACATTAGACGCAATGCTCCTACATGAATTTGATGACAACGAGACGGGTGCTGAAGAGATAACAGAGCGAGCAGAAGCAGCTAGGCAGCTTGCGCGTTGGTGAATCCACGAACAACAGGACTGTGATGCCAGACGCTACAATCTTCGGCACAAACCTGTAACATACAACATCGGCAACAAAGTGTGGGTCTGGACACCTATTCGTCGGCGTGGGCTCTCTGAAAAGCTCTTGCGCAGATACTCTGGGCCCTACATAGTTCTTCGACGCATCAGTGACGTCACCTACGAAGTCATTCCGGACGGCTCTCACTGTTCAAAGCGTCGACGGAATTTACCCGAGGTCGTTCACGTGCTTCGTATGAAGCCGTACTATGAAGACTGACAAGACTGCGCAGTTTTTCTTTTTTTTTTCTTTATCGCAGTTTGCCAAGCCTCTGTCATCGGGACGATGATTTCTTTTCTACGGGGGGAGCCAATGGAACAACTATATTGCCGCGGGTATGTGCCAGTGGGGACAAGGTTGAAGTAGCGCGGACTTTTAGGTTAAGCGTGGAGACGAAGAAGACGTTTTTGGTTTTCTTGGCGACTGATAAAGTGTCTTTGTTGGTGCTGCTCCGCATCCTCGTCGATCCCACGTCGTTACAATATGCTCAAATCAAAAAGAAAGAAATGGGCTTCAAGCACAAGTTCTATAAAATAAAATTTGGGATAAGAATTGAGATTTTTGTCACAAATTAATGTTGTCATTTCTATAAACTTAAAAATGTTGCTGCTGTATGGCAATGTGCACACTGTCTTACATTTTTAAACATAAAATAATGTACACATGACAATATTACATCATCGCGGGGAGGGGGGGCTCAATACATGTGCGGAGGTGTGAGTTGTGGCTGGCTTCCCTGTGGCATGCAAGTTCGCATCTCATTGACCTCTTTTTACCAGTGCACTAGGCCTGGAAACGGAAGGAAACAAAACATAAAAAGATCAAAACAATGATTCAGCAGAAACAAAAACATGACCTTACTAGTGAATGTAATTTGGAAGGAAAACATGGAACATGGATTCAGAAAGAAAAATGGGTCCTTCTGGGAACTTGATTTTTAAAATTATAGAATTCGACATAAAGAATAGATGCACATTCACACTCTTAATGCCCTTTATTACCGCATTTGTTGGACGACCACTTGACATCTCCTGGAGTGAGATTGCCTGTGTAATCACAACTTAATGAAAGTTGACAGTCGCTTTAGAATACACTAAAGAGGATGAAGGCGAAAGCCTGTGCGCTCGAGACATTCATTAATTACTTGACATTCTCATTCGAATGCGCTGTTACTTCCTATTACTTGTTTTCCCCTATCAAAGGCCATGGGTTCAAGGGCCTTAACTCTACCTTGATTAACTGTGTCTTTGCCCTAAGTAACCCCAAAGGTCTTAGGTTTATCTCCCACCAAAGGTCGTGGGTTCAAGTGACTTAACTCTATCTTAATTAACTGTGCCTTAAATAAGCACCAAAGGTCGCGGGTTTGATTCCCATCAATTTTGGTGCCATTGAATTTTGGGGCCCAAGTGTCTTAATTAAATCTACCTTAATTGTGCCTTAATTACTTTCACATCAATTAACACCAAAGGTTGTGGGTTATAGTGCCTTATTTAAATCTATCTTAACTGCGCCTTAATTAACTTCTCCTTAATTAACACCAAAGGTCATGTGGGTTCCACTCCAACCAATAGTTGTGGGTTTTGGTGGCACACAATTTTGGTGCCATAACACCAGACATCAGATTTTTTTACCCACGAGGGATCTAAGGCTTTCGCCTTATTTATTTTTATTATTTATTTATACAATACTGCAGGCCTTGGCGTGGCCCAAACAGGAGCGGCATACAAATGATAATAAAAGATAACAACATTAACAGACATAAATTAACAGTGCACAGGATACCAACCCAGTCCATCAGCTGCAAGAACAAAGTATGGAAAAGGAACAGTTGCTCATGTAATGGAGGAATTCTCAAAACAAATAAAGTGAAGAACATGTGTAGAAATAAATCATCAATACAGTTTAAGCAAAGTAAAAGAACAATAATGCAAAAATCTACTTGGGTAATCAATTCACAAAAGAGCAATGATGTCAATAATTCAGATGGTCAATGGAATTAATACTGCTTAGTAACGACTGAGGTGAATTGTTTTAATCCGTAAAGGTGCGTGGGGAAAAAAGAATATTTAAAGACGTTAGTTCTGGAATTATAGGGAGTTAAAGAGTCAGCGTGACGATTCCGTGTTCGGCGTGCCACCATTGGCGTTACATAAAGCTCTGGAGTGAGGGAAAAGAGGTTATTTTTAAGAAGAAAAAGAAATTTTAACTGCCGGATTTTTCTTCTCCTTTCCAGTGTTTGGATACCATGTTGTTTTATTAGTGCTGTCAGGGAATCAGTCATGCAGTACTTTGAGAAAATAAATCTGATTGCTTTAAACTGAATTCTTTCTAGTGCATCAATGTTAGTTTTGGTGTAAGGGTCCCATACTATGCATGCATACTCAAGTTCTGGTCTTATTAGTGATGTGTAGGCTAAATATTTAGTTTCAGCGGGAGCTTGTTTTAGTTTATTACATAGAAGACAATGTTTACGAAAGGTTGAGTCACATACGTTAGTAATGTGAGTGTTCCAGTTTAGGCTATTTGTTATGACGCCAAGATATTTGTATTCCCTCACCTCGGTTAGCGGTTCAGATCCTAGGGCATAAGGAAAAGATAGACTACTGAATTTTTTAGTTATTTTCATGTACACTGACTTGTTAGCATTTAGTTCCATATTCCAGCGACTGCACCAAGAAAGAAGATTTTGAAAGTCATTGTTCAGGGTTACCTGATCACAGTGGCCGGTAACTTCGCCAAACAACACACAATCATCAGCAAATAATTTTATTTGAACGGGTTCAGTGATTACGCTAGTAATGTCATTAATATATTTTTAAAAAGAATAAAGGCCCTAGAACACTACCCTGAGGGACAGGACACCTGAGGTAACTGGGAGTTTACGGAAATCGTTAAAGTCAATACTTACAAACTGTTTCTCATTTCCTTAATAGCATTTTCTCCGAAAGCGAAGATAACAAATTATCTGTACACATATACAGTCAAGAACAGCTTAGTCCCGTTTATGTAGAACTAATATTTACTGCATGTAGAAGGCAGTAAAAGTAAGAAGATAGGTTTAGAAATAAAAGCAGCAACTGTAATATAAAATCTCTAATATTTAAAAGAAGACGTAAAACATGCTCTTATTTGAAGTTCATATGATGGCGGGCTTACAAACATGAAAGATCCTCTTTGGAACTGTCAGTAGAAAGAAAAGAATGTTGTAGTTTCGCCCGAAAGGTGAAGTATCAATTGCAATAGCAAATTATTAGACAGTTATTTGCCGCGAGATCGAACTAAAGGTGGCAGCGCTGTCGCCGCGTTAGTGTGGATAGGCAGTCGACAGCGTGCATAGGAATCTATGCAGCAGCGTTTCGCTATGAATGCTTTGGCTTATACAGTAATAAAACATGCTGACTGCAGTGATCTGATCTTATATTGCCCTATAAATACCAAATTTTTGCACGATAGTCTCTCAACGTTTCTATTTAGTTGAAAGAATCGCAAACTGTCATTCAACGAGGGACTAGCACTGCAGCCACACAGTCTCCGTTTCAGCACTTTCTCAGGGATTTTTGTGTATATTTCGCTTGTGTTCCACCTACTCTGTTAGTATTGTTGTGCTAGTTATTAATACCGCGTTCTCTGTGAACCTTGCGCTGGTTTAAAGAAGTCTGTATTCCTCTGTAAGTAGAAATTTAATGCACACTCTGCATTACCAATTGATGTGCTCATTTTATTTTATTTTTATTCGCTGAGAATGGCAAACAGTTAATGAGTTAAATTGGGCAAGCTAGAA
Organism: Dermacentor silvarum; assembly: GCF_013339745.2. NCBI lineage: Eukaryota > Metazoa > Arthropoda > Arachnida > Ixodida > Ixodidae > Dermacentor > Dermacentor silvarum. The sequence continues at coordinate 119,499,722 of NC_051164.1, forward strand.
GACTGTGAGTGACAGTACGCTAGTAGAATTATCAGGTTGCTTCAGAGCAGATTATTTTTATCGCCCTTGCACGATTACGCGCACGACTACGGTGACAAAGTTATAATTATTTGAGGAGCTCAAATCATTAGGTAGCTTTATTTCAGCTAATAGCGACCACTGTCTTGCATCAAGCTAACAACGTTAGAATGAAGAGCAAAAGGAAATTATAATAGCCGCCTTTCAACTCGGTGTTATGACGTGCTCTGTCTAGAGACTGCCATGTCAGACAATATCTTCGTATAATGCTCATTGTAGCTTTCCCTTTGCAGCAGCGAATCAAAAGTATAAAAGAATACAATTTATTTGTGAGGCAAAATTAATTCACCGTAGTGGCATCAGAACCACATATTACAAGAACATTGCTGGTCATGTAACCACTAAGCGAGTCACACAGTTTTCACAATTATCATAATAGTTATCGTAATATAAAGTGTACGACGAGATATGATATCAGTGCACACTTATGACTATTTCTTCTACTGCTGAGTGATGTTCACACCACCCCGTTCATGTTTTGCGGTATCACATAGCTTGCGGAGTGATCAACACATTGTTACAAGTCACTGAAGCGCGATATTCAAGTCTTGTTGCTACCACTTCATTTATTTACAAGGTAAAATGCTTTTTGGGATGTTGTCGAAATACAAAGCGATAATAAAATTGATATGATTGTGGCGAGCGGAAGACTCGACAATCGCACATAGCACACTCAACACGGGCATTCACTGATCTTACTACAGTGCAAAAGACAACAACGTAACACTAAATGCTTTTGTACAATGCCCAAAAATGCAGACCAGCATTTGACTGTGCTACAGTCACGGAAGAAGCGGCCTTTAAAAATATTCATTCCGTACACGCACACGTAAACACACAGTGCCTAGCAGAAGATGCGCGGCGCAATCCACACTATCCGTGATTCAGCCAGTGCCCACCATGCGGTGACTCTACTCGATGTCGCGGCCAATACGAAGTAAGGATAGTATATTGAACAACCATATAAACTTGTAAACATTTGCTTACTAACTAAAGTAACAAGCATGGTGACATGCGCACACAGGTAAACATGAACGCATCTCACTCGATGACCGCGGACACTCGCTGTCAAAATGCTGGCGTGAGGAAGAGCGGCAGCAGCAGTGAGCGAATCGCCCTTTACTCTGCCTCTCGCTTCAATGCAATCTAAGCAGCAAGAACACAGCACGCATCAGCCCACGGCGCGCCTAGACTCTGTACCTACCGCAGATAGCTTTCAAGATAGGGCCCACGCGACCACGCTAACCGCACCATACGCAGCCACTGCCGAAGTGGAATGCTCCTCCTCCCCACAGCTGCCTTGCGCACGATGGACGGCGGCGCACTTTCTCCCGTGAGATCAAGCCACCATCCTTCTCAGCTCACCATTGCATGCTTTCACTCGCATCCACAGGTTACGGCGCGTGGCTGCGATGTTATCACAATTTGACTTCATGCGAAACATGATGGTGATGCCGACGGTGAAAATGCGCCTGGAGTGTCTATATAATTGCAATTTAAAAAAATTAATATATCAGTGTCATGATCTAGCGTAAGCAGTAAGTTGCTGTGCGTTCTGGCACTAAATTTTTTTATAATGCTTCTCAAACACAAGTTTCCGACTCTCTGTCGGTGAGCAAATTCTGAGTATGCAGCTGCAGATCTTTAACATGGATCTGTGTCATTTGGCTGCTAAGTAGATCTTATTTACTCGCCTCAGCATGCTTAAAGAGCACTCCCCAAGTCTGTTGCTGCAGGTATTGTTAAGATCCACATTCCTGATGACCTGTTTTAAGAAATTTATTAACTGCTCTAAAAAATTATTACGGTTTGGCACTCGGTCTTTAGCGCTGCCATGACGCCTTCTAGAGAAGTCACGTTCCTGCTGGAGAAAACCTTTATTAGAAGCGCAAGTTGTATCATTAAATTGTTCAGGTCAACATCGCTGTTGTGGATACCAAGTGCATCTATTAGCTCCTCCACTGTGAATCGCCATCCACTGGCACTATCAATAAGCACTGATTCCAGTTTCACCAGCATGTCCATCCCAGGTTGGTCAAAGTGGTGCTTTAATTCAGGTGACACCGAGTCAGTTGCTGCGAAAAATTCTTTTCTGAAGTTGGCCTTTTCATCAAGCACTACAGGAGCAGTAAGAGTTCTCGTCTACTCTAATAAGACAGGTGTTACAATTCTTGTCCTAGGTGTACTTTGTTCCAGTCCCAGCTTGACAGCAGCATCTTTCAAATGTTCTCAAATTCGGTTGGAATTTTGTTCTGTGCTCCAACATTCCATGACGTAGCATTGCAGCTGCTTGCTTTGTTCCAGGTGCACTGTGCTTAACCTTCTGAAGCAACCTGTCAAGTAGGTCACAAGGCCTGAACAGCTTGACTGATATGGAGACATTGCTATCACACAGTCAACAAATATGCACAACTTTCAAGTGCTACATATATTCTTAGCACAGTGCAATCTCTTTGCCCGATTCCACTGATTCCAGTTTCACGATCATGTCCATCCCAGGTTGGTCAAACTGGTACTTTAATTTAGGTGACACCCTGGAGCAGCCTTGAAACAACCTTAAAGGTTGTTTTCCAGGCTGCTGTTCAATTTGCCCAATCAACCATCAATGTTCACTGATCATCTGAAGACATGATCAGTAAGCATTACGCACATCCATTAGACATTTGCAATTATTTAGTTAACACTGAATATTTGTACTGCAATGTACAAAATCACTTTAAGAGGATGGTTTACTGGGTGAGTTGGTATTCCTTCTTGAAGAAAATAATCACCCTAAAAACATTCGACGCACAGCACACTACAAGTGTTGTTCATGTACATTTTGGCTGTCTTGTGGGCCCCTGTGGCAGTCATGGTTTGGTATTCTTTCTGGTATGGTGCGAATGAGCAGTGCTGGACAAGTCCAGACAATGATGAGGGGGCAGTTTTTAGACTGATAAAAGCTACTACCATGTTACATAGCACAATGGTAGGTTCATGCCATAAAGAGTTGCACTCATTGCTCAGCAAGCCACGTTTAGTGACGGGTTTTTTTAGCAGAGGCAAAGAAAACGAAAAATAAAGTGCTTTAATGGCACACAAATGCAGTATTCTCAGAAGGCTTGATGTCGCCACTGTTTCATAGTCAAAACAGCACCATGCAGTGATAAAGGGCACTTAATTGCTGGTGTGTTAACTCCACACAGTACACGTCCCACCAAGCCAACATTACAATGTGGTATCACACAATACACACTGTACAGGAAGATTCCATCAACACTTAGAGCAGTCATTTGCAGTATATGTTGCATTTGTCAAAGCTGTCATTTGCCTGCATATATTCTAGGGAGCAACATTCAAAAAAATTAATTCATTTCCACATTGATGTGCTGTGCCTTAGTATGGTGGATCACAGCTGTAATGTAACTCTTGTGTAGCTCTCAGCATGCAGTCTCATGCTAATAATAAGCACACATGAAACTATTGATAGTAAGTGGAAACAGCCAATGAAGCTTTCATGTCCTGTGCAGTTATTGTCCATGCACTGTTAATTATGATCCATGCAGTGTACTTTTAATGTGAGCCAACTTAAACTCGAACGCAGACCAACATTGTCTTATAAGAGTGCTGGGTCTAATGCATGCCTCTAATTAATATTGGTGGTTAATTGTGCCATCTAGAGTCCACTGCTTAAAAATGTCTCTTATCTGCACTGCTTTACCTTGTGCCTTGTATTTTTTGAGGGGCCATTTTCCCACTCCCCAAGTTTAGCTGCTTTAATACAAGGCTGAAGTGATAATGCAATAGGCGAATATGCAGGCCAAGTGTATAAGCACTAACTACCAGACGATATTGACGGTATAATTGGAATATGCTTTAACTTAATATATATGCAGCCAGCACAGCAACAAAACAATATTATTTTCAGAGATTGGTAAGCAACTGAATGTTATTCACAATTAATCAGTTCTCATAAAGTTTGGTTTGTGGTCGATTCTGTTTCCCACGACGCACTCCAGCTGCAGTGATACTTTGTTCTCTCTTTGTGGCATGCTGGCTCCAGTAAAAGCGGCACGATCGCCTGCCCTCAGTATTCATTTAGTTCCTCTACGACGCGCACAAATACTCGTGATTAGGACAGGCACTGTAAGCGTCGATCCGGACAAGGCGAAGAAAATCTAAGTAGCTGCTTTGAACACGCGTCCCCTTCCAGTGCAACCAAAAAGCGGCCACTGCGCGAGTCCACCTCGGAGACCCACCGATGTGCACCGCCAGCAGCAGGAGCAGCAGCGGGAGCCGAGCTCGGGCACACCCGGCTGCAGCCATGCCGCGGCCGGTCGATGACGGGGACGTCGGTCGTCAGCACCGCCACCGTGGCGCCATGGCTCACCGCCGCCCCGCTGCCGCCGACTGCCCGGAACAACGCTGCGCCGCCGCCAGCATGAGCTTCTCGCACGCACGGACCGCCGTAGTGTAGTAGTATCTGCAGTGCAGCAGCAGCACGAGCCGATCGGCTGCATCAATCAGCCGTTCACCGCCATGGCCGCCGCTGTGCACTGCCCCTTTTGATTGTTATTGCTCCCCCTTGTTGCCTTTGTCCAGCGTTTTGCGGACGGCTCCGCCCCCGACGAACGCGCGCACCGCGGAGCCCCGTCTGGCTTTCTAAAGCCGCATGACCGCATTCACTGCTCGCAGGTTTTGAAATGTGGGCTCGCGTGGTTTGAGGAGTGGCAGGACAAATTCGTTAAATTGTGCAGTTGCGACCGTATACTCTAACGTGAGGGCGAAGCTGCTGCTGCTGCAATTCACGTTTCTTGAAACAATGAGTAAAATTATGTGTCACGTTTTGTCTAAATGTGCTCTGTTTGACGCATGCCACATATATAGTTGCGTGACACGACGCCGCCAATTTTAAATGCGTAAGCATTTCTATGCCCAAAGAGAAAAACCGTTCGTCCGTCTCGTAAGATGATCGCTTTCAAGATGGGGCCCGTAGTTTCTCGCCTCAGCGCGAACTAAACGGCGAAAACAAAGCGCACGAAGCTATCAGCAAACGGCGCAATATGTGGCCCCATCGCAGATCGCTTTCAAGATAGAGCCCGCGCAGCCGTAACCGGAATACGGTTGATCACGGTTCACAATGGTTCAACGCGGATGGACAAGGCCATATCCTCCTCGATAATAGTTATCAAGGAGGCTATGACAAGGCGTTAAAGAGCTATAACGGCTTATAATGACCGAAAAGTCATCAGCGCACCTCGCGCCGCAACGCCGGAACCTGCAGTAGTTAGCTTGTGTCATATCAATTCACTTGGCGCCGCCGTCCGTTGGCGCTGAGCCGTGCTCCCTCAAGGGCTGCAGAAGATAGCGCCAACCTTTCCCTTTCCCTCAAGAACCACTTACCGCCGTCCGCAGTAGTTCGTGTCGCCGCTCGCTGCAGCGCCGTCTGCATGGTAGGATAACAAGTTTCATAAAATCAGTGGCGTACCAACTACTTCTGGAGTGGTGGTGGGGGGCTATCCGCAAATAATTTTACTCTCTCTCTCTCTCTCTCTCTCTATATATATATATATATATATATATATATATATATATATATATATATATATACTGTCAGTTATATATACTGACGTTTCGGCCGGAGGACCGGCCTTCGTCGGAGTGAATCCTTCATTCACTCCGACGAAGGCCGGTCCTCCGGCCGAAACGTCAGTCAGTAAATATGCCACAAACGTTCGTCTTTTTTTTTCTTTTTTGAATATACGTTTGGGTCTGGCGCGAAACCCTTCATCTTGTATGCATATATATATATATATATATATATATATATATATATATATATATATATATATATATATATATATATACAGTGAAAGCTCGATGATACGAATCTCACGGGGTCACGAAAAATATTCGTATTAGCCGAAATTCGTATCATCGAAACACAATTAAAACTACAGTCGAATCTCGATAATTCGAACTCGAAGGGGGCCGAAAATTTGTTTGAATTAAACGGACGTATTTTTGAAGTATTCGTGAAGGAGGAGGGCGGCAGGAAAGCGGATTTGGCCGCGTCAACTCCGCCGCTTCGGTGGCTCCCCTCGCCCTCCCTCTCAACTCCCTCGTAGCTCTCTCACCTTTGACTCCGTGCGCACATCTCCGTGCGCGCCCGCCGCCGTGCTGGCGCCAGATTATTTTAGCCGCTCCCTGAAGTTTCGTTTTCTGCCGTTATCGGGAAGCGAGCGTTTGCGGGCGTGAGCAGTTTCGTTGGCCCGACTGCGCCTCCGCCGCTGCTTCCCTCTGCGCTGCTGCCGCTTCCCTCTGCGCTGCTGCCGCATCGTGCAAGGTCAACATGTGACTAGAAAATAGAGAAGGGTTCACTGCCATTTTATCCGCGTGGCTGAGACGTCGGCACTAGTGTGTGCTAGAATACGGTTGTCTAGAACACTCTAGTCGGCGCGTACACGCTTGTTCCGGCGCGATGCAGATACGGTGACCTTGCAATTTGAGAGAGAAGGAAATTTCCGCCGCGGGTTCTTTTTTTTCCCCCGTTCCTTCGCGCGCGGCATTGAGGGGTCTCTCCTGAGCTTTTGTTCTATGGCGATGTCGGAGCAATGCCGGTCGGAGGCGCCGCCGCGTGATTTGGCGCGCTGCTAAGAGCATTGTCGGTGCGCGGTATGTTCGAAATAAGCGTGTTCGAATTAACAAGATTCGACTGTAGATAAATTAAAGAGTCAGAGGTGAACTCACTCACTAGAAGGACATTAGAGACTTTTTTCTTCAAGAAATAAATGCTTTTTACGTACATGTGCCTGAGTGAGTTCACCTCTGACTTTTATTTATTGCCCAAAGCACAGCAGCCACTCCGTCCTATGGGCGGCCGCCGAAAAGGATGAAAAGTACAAAAGCGCCACCGCTTCAAACTCTTCGCGCCCAGTCGCGGAGTCCACGTTGTCCGGCGCCGCGTCCGCGCCTCCGCACCAAAACGGGAGAAAGCGCGTGACTGCGCGCTGTTCTCTTTCGCGGCCGTCAGTGGGGTGGCGTTTATTCGTATCAACCGACGCAGGCCGAAAATCGATTCGTAACAACCGTTCTCTAGCACGTTGTAAAGTAATGGGGCTCGGCCGGGACCACAGAAAAATTCGTATCATCCGGAAATTCGTATTAGCCGTGATCGTATCATCGAGCTTTTAATGTGTGTGTGTATATATATATATATATATATATATATATATATATATATATATATATATTGTAACCAACAGTTTCGACAGCCGTTTCTATAAACACTAATTTATTCTGGGCGAACTTGTGCCCGTGAACTGAAGGTTGTCACTCAACAAAAGCGTCCCTCAAGCTTCACTTCTTCGAACCTCGTTTTCCTCTTTGTCGCCTCCTGTCGCGTGCCAGTCGTACGATTCTCGCGCACGAGCCACCGGTCTGTCGGCACCGGCCCAGCGTTGTCTTGCGGTGCTTTGCTTGACGCTTGCGGTGTGGCGGCTCTTTGACACACGGTTAGGATGTGGCGGTCGTCTTTGGTCTCGCAATGCTGGCGGCATTAGCCCCCTCCGAAGAAGCATCGCCCCGATGCGTCGAACGGGCCTAGAGAGGCGAACTGCTTTAAAGGGACAGTAGTCAGAGGATGGCCGGTGCTAGGCTTGATCGCATGTGCAAATTCTGTTATTCAATGCCTTTCATGGTAAGGCTTCATTCGTACTACGTGTACGACCTCTGGGCGAGTCCTGCGTCGTGTGGAGCAGACTTGGCCTTCAGGAGTTACCTCGTAGTTTAAGGGACTTAGCCGGCGAAGTACTCTGTAGGGCCCAAAGTAACGGCGCAGTAACTTCTCCGAAAGATCGGGCGTACGTATAGGCGTCCATACCCACACTTTGTCTCCGGGGTTGTACTGCACCTCTCTTCGCCCTAGGTTGTACCGGTTTGCGTCGACGCACTGCTGTTGTAAGATACGGTGCCTTGCCAACTGCCGTGCTTCTTCTGCCCTTTCTATGTACTCACTAACGTTAGGTTCGTCTTCGCTGCTGTTTACAGGTAACATCGCGTCTAGTGTCGTTGTTACTGTCCGACCGTAAACAAGTTCAAATGGCATGAACTGTGTCGTCTCTTGTACTGCAGTATATAGTCTTTCAGGCGCTCAAGTCGTTGCCTGGTTCGTTGGGGGTACCGCTGTGAGGCGTTCTTGGTAGTTGCTGGTGGAGCTTCACTAGGGGTAGCTGTGCTGTGGCTTGGAAGGTCACTGTTACTTGGCACAGCTGCATCGTCCAGATCTGGCATGTCGGTCTGGTCCTGGTGTCGTTCCATTTGAACTATGCTCGCATCTTTGAAGAAACTCGAGTTGTGACAAATCGACACTCCATCTCTGGACGCTGTGATTTTGGAGCCAGTGACTTTGGTGATTGTGTATGGGTGGGGGTCATAGTAAGACGAGAACTTGTTTGACCTGTCTTGTTTGCAGAGGACTTGTTGTCCAACATGCAACTGGTTGTGACTGGTGTGTCTCCGAGAGTCGATGTACTGCTTGTTGTATGCTTTTCTTTGGGTGTCATTCTGTCTCGCCTCAGAGTGAGCCGAGTTCTGAGTATCAGCAGCAAGCGTCGGTAGAAGATTCCTCATGGGTCTCCCAAATAGAAGTTCAAACGGAGACTTTCCTGTGGAACCATGGGGTGTGGACCTGTAAGCCAGCAGGAACGACTGAAGCTCATTGGTCCAATCCAAGTGGCTGGCATGACTTGCAAGTATTGACTTCTTGAGGGTGCGCATAAATCGTTCGGCTTCCCCGTTAGCCTCTGGCCACCGTGGAGTGATGCGGTGATGCTTGAATCCGAGCTCGCTAGCGAACTCCGCAAAACCCTCACTCTGAAAGGGTGGGCCATTGTCTGACTTTACAATTTCTGGACAGCCGAACTGAGCGAATATGGTGCGCAGTTGCTTGATGACTGTAGGTGCTGCAAGAGTGTGCAAGATGCTAACGACTGGGTACTTGGAGAAATCATCCACAACTGCCATGGCATACTTGCCATCAGGGAAAGGGCCAGCAAAACCTAACGACAGTTCTGTCCACGGGCCTCGAGGAAGCTCCTGAATTGGCAAAGGGTCTCAATGGTGTACCAGTGTGTTAGCTTGGCATGCCAGGCAGCTCTTAACTGTCTGGTCCATTAGAGAGTCTATCCCTGGGAACCACACCTTCTCACGCAACAGCTGTTTTGTCTTGACAATGCCTTGGTGGCCTCGATGTGCAAGGTGCACCGCCTTTGTGCGAAGTTGTGCTGGCAGTACTATCCGCGTGCCTCTTAGCACAAGGCCTTCTTTGGAGACTGACAGTTCTGTCGCAACGCGAGAGAAAGGCTGTAGAGTTGTGCTCTTCCAATGTTTGCCTTTCTGGGGTTGCTTTAGGGCTTGCTTGAGCGAGTTGATCACCGGGTCAGCTAACGTCGCTTCGGTTACCTCCTTTACGGTCATGGCACGAGGTAGGCTGTGAGACACGATGAAGTTGACATACTGTTCAGCGACAGACTCCATGCGCTGTAACGGTTTCGTGGAGTTTACTGGGTGGCGGGACAAGTAGTCAGATGGGTTGCTTGGACTCTAGTGTGTTGCACTTCAAAGGTGTATTGTAGAATTCGAAGTGCCAAACGCTCTAGCCGTGCTGAAGGCAGGAAGCGGGGGTTGCTGAGAATACTGACCAATGGCTTGTGGTCCGTCAGTAGGTGGAATGCTGTCCCATACAGGTAGATGTGAAAGTGCTCAATTCCCCACCCTACAGCGAGCATTTCCCTTTCAATTTGAGAGTAGCGTGCCTCCACAGGAGAAAGGGCACGACTCCCATATGCTACCACCCTGGTTTCGCTTCCGGATGTCTGCGTGAGAATGGCACCTAGGCCATGAGAAGCAGCATCTACAATGAGTGTGATGTTCTTTCCTGGGTCAAAGTAGGCAAGAGCTGTGGCCTCGGAAAGCTTTCTCTTCAGTTCGTCCAGGGCATCTTGCTGTATGTCTGTCCAACACCAGTCCTCTCCTTTGGCTGTGAGTTTCCTGAGTGGTTGGGTGAGGTGGGCCAGGTTCAAGTTCAAGTTCAAGTTTATTGCTTCATTAGTGGTACATATATGCAGTAGAAAATATACAGAAAGAGGTCCCACAGTTAGAAACTGCAGCAGGACCTCTTGTTCTTAGTTACATAACATTATATAAAAAAGGCGTCAATTGCGGTTATGAAAAAAGAACGAATTACACAATTTCTACAGTGTTAAAGCAATACAAGTTATGGCAACACATCACCACATAAAAAAATGTGCATAATAAGCAGCATAAAAATACATCAAAGAAGGAATGCAGTTTACAAGGAACTAATATAAGCTCTCAGTGAACGTTGGTATGACGATAATGTAGGTGAGGATTTCACGTGAGCAGGTAAGTTATTCCACATTTTCACACTAGCAAAACCAACAGTTAGTTGGCCATAGTTGCTGCGTGATTTTGGAAGTAAAAGGTTATTTTGTAAAGAGAACCTGGTAGTGTTAGGATTAGCAAGACTATTCCTGCCAATGATATAATGTAATTGTGGATTTTTAAGTAGGCGGTAAATAACAATGCTGTGGTTGTAACAGATAATTTTATTTATTGTGAGGAGACTTAACTCAGTGAAAATTGGGGTAACATGAGCATTATATGGAGCCGAAGCAATGATACGGACAGCGTTATTTTGGATGTGTTGTAAGGGAGCTATATGACAGTGATATGTGAGGCCCCAAGAACTGATACAGTAATTAAAATGGCTATAAATAAAGGCATAATACAATGTCAGGAGAGTGTGCTTTCGAAAGTAGTGTCTGGCCTTTAAAATCACCCTGATACCATAAGTGGCTTTTCTTTTCAGCTTCATAAAAAAGAAAGCCGCTTATGATATCAGGGTGCTTTTAAAGGCCAGACACTACTTTCGAAAGCACACTCTCCTGACATTGTATTATGCCTTTATTTATAGCCATTTTAATTACTGTATCAGTTCTTGGGGCCTCACAGGTTCGGTATGAACCGACCACAGTAGTTAACAAGACAAGGAGAGACTTCACTTCACTGGCACTGGTGGGTGGCGAGGCACCGGTTACTGCAGACACCTTAGTGGGGTCTGGTTGCACACCTTTGCTTGAGAACACATTCCCGAAAAAGGTAAGTTCCTGTTGGTAGAATTTGCATTTCTTGACATTCAATATGAGGCCACTTGCAAGTAGACATTCCAGTGTCGCCTTCAAAGCTTCATCATGCTCTTCCTCAGTCTTTCCATACACCAATGTGTCATCGCTTACGTTGAGCACGTTGGGGATGTTGGTTAGAACCTGACGGATGGTGTACTGGAACACTTCGGCTGCTGAGTTGATTCCGAAGTTGAGTCTCTTGTGTTGGAAGATCGAGTCCAGCATGTGTAGAGAATGTGGTGATCACACGAGATGATGCATGAAGCTCTAGTTGGTGGTATCCATCTTTCAGATCAAGTTTAGAGAATAAGATGGATCCATTCAAAACAACAAGGATGTCGTCCACTGTCGGTGTGACATGTCTCTCACGCTGGATGGCTTGGTTAGTACAGCGCATGTCGACACACATTCGATTATGCTCGGGGTCATGTGGTTTTGGTACTGCCACGATTGGAGATACCCAGGGGGTTGGTCCTTCAGTCTTTTCAATTATGCCAAGGGACTGTAGCCTTTCAAGTTCTTCTTCCAGTGGCTTTCGTATGGAGAAGGGGATACGTCTGTGAGGCTGTGCTACTGGTTGAACAAGGGGGTCAACATGGTGGTGTACTTGGAAGTCCTTTAGACAGCCCATTCCCTTGAAAAGGTCTGAGTAGGCCACTCTCGGATCCAGTCTGTTTGGCACCTCTCCCACACTGCACGTGATCTGAACTAGTCCTAGACGGGAAGCTGCAGAGAAACTAAGTAGTGGGGTACAGTCTCCAGACACAACATAGAGAGTTTCATGGCTGCTGCTCTCCTTGTAGGTGATGAGAACGTCAAACTTTCCGAGTAGCGGTAAAGGAGAATTTGCGCCATAAGCAAATAACTTTTTAGACGTCTTGGACAGCGTTTCCGTGCTAAAACGCTTATTTAAGCTATTCGAACCGATGACAGACATTGTAGCGCCAGTGTCAATGGTAAAACGGACGGTCTCGCGGTGACCCATAGGCGCCGACTACGGGGGGGCTCTGGGGCTCGAGCCCCCTCCGGAATTTTCCCGGGGGGGGGGGGGTGGGGGGGGGGGGGGCTGAGCCCCCCCCCCCCCCCCTAATATGTCATTACCGGAGTCCTGTTGCCCACACAATTTGACGATTCTCTGGCGTTGCCTCCACATTTTCATTTTGTTGTGGCTAAAAGCTTACGGCACCAGTGTTGGCACGGACCGTGCACGGCTTTTAATTTATATTATCGCTTTATTTCGGCAAATCCTGACAATCGGAGGACAAGCGCATTAGAAGCACTAGCGGCGGCTACCTCATCCGTGTTTCCTCACTTTAACATTTTTTTTTTAAATTTCCGCTGAGAACACCACACACACACACAATTTATTTGTGAAGCAGGTCACTGACCAAGGTCAAAATGAAAATAAAATGACGTTTCGGGACCCGTACGGATCCCGAAACGTCATTTTATTTTCATTTTGACCTTGGTCAGTGACCTGCTTCACAAATAACTATGCTTTTACCTGACCAGACGGTATTCCGTCGAACTCTTGACTACACACACACAATATATTTAAATATATAGAAAGGACAAAGTTTATTCTATTTTTTAAAGAGAAGGAGATAGTCAACTAAATGGACAGCCTAGAGAATGAATATTGTCGCAACGTCAGAAACAGAGGTCGCACAGCCCTGATCAAGAGGAATAGCAGGAGGTCGCCTTTTTTAATACAGCGCGCTGCCGCGACTTCTTCTTCTTCACCGCGCCTTGATAGAAACGCGCGTGCCTGCTCGCATATTCCTCCTCTTCATCAGAGTACAGGCGCGGCATTTGCTTCCCTCCGAAGGAAGCATCGTCCCGATGCGTAACTTAAGCATATGAGGGCGGCGTACAAATGGCACAGAGTAAGACACGCAAAACAAAACCACAAAAAAACAACAGAAAAGAACAAACGAAACTTAGTTCGACAGATACGGCTTCATCCGCACCACATGCACCACTTCGGGTAAGTGCTTGCGGCGACTGGAGTTACTCTCACTGTCAGGAACGACCTCGTAGGTCACGTCGCTCAGGCGTCGAATCACTCTGTATGGCCCAAAGTACCGTCTTAGCAGTTTTTCAGAAAGTCCACGACGGCGTATGGGTATCCAAACCCATACTTTATCGCCGGGAGTGTAGATAACGGACCTGTGTCGAAGATCGTACCGTTTTGCATCTTGGCCTTGCTGATAGCAGATACGTACGCGGGCAAGCTGTCTAGCTTCTTCGGCGCGCTGAGTAAATTCGACAACGTCGGTAGGTATGTCGTCACACTCGTGAGGCAGCATGGCATCCAACGTCGTCGTGGCTTCGCGACCGTGGACCAAGCTGAAGGGCGTCATTCGAGTAGTTTCTTGTCGAGCGGTATTGTATGCGAAAGTTACGTAAGGCAAAATCTGATCCCAGTTCTTGTGTTCCACGTCGACGTACATGCATAGCATGTCTGCGAGGGTCTTATTAAGCCGCTCGGTCAGTCCGTTGGTCTGGGGATGATATGCGGTTGTTTTCCGGTGGTTTGTACCACTTAGTGTGAGAACCGAGTCAAGAAGTTCTGCAGTGAAGGCAGTTCCCCTGTCTGTGATGACTACTTTTGGGGCACCGTGCCGAAGGACGACGTTCTCGATGAAAAAATGAGCCGCTTCGGCTGCTGTGCCCCGCTGCGTAGCTTTAGTCTCCGCGTAGCGCGTCAGGTAATCGGTTGCGACAATGATCCATTTGTTGCCGGCTGTAGAAGTTGGAAATGGGCCCAGGAAATCCATTCCAACTTGGGTGAAAGGCTGTCCTGGTACCTCGACTGGATGTAAGAGACCTGCAGGCTTGCCGGGAGGTGCTTTGCGTCTTTGGCAGTCAGCGCATGTTTGTACATGATGTTTCACAGCAGCGGGTAGCTTTGGCCAATAGTACTTGCGTCGGAGTCGGGACAGTGTTCTCGTGTAGCCTAGATGACCTGAGGTGGCTTCATTGTGGCATGCTGTTAGTATTTCTTTGCGAAGTGATATCGGTACGACAAGCAGGTACGTGCTGCCGCTGGCAGAAAAGTTCTTTTTATAGAGAACATCATTTCGCAGACAAAACGACGGCAGTCCCCTGGCATAGAGTCGCGGGACGTCTGTACTTCGGCCTTCCAAGAAATTAATGAGTGGGAGCAGCTCTGGGTCGTGGCGCTGCTCCTGTGAAATGGTGACGGCGTCGACGACTCCCAAAAATGCAGCGTCAACGTCCGCGTCATCGGTACCTGCGGGCTCTACGGGTGACCGCGAAAGGCAGTCGGCGTCGGTGTGCCTTTTCCCTGATTTGTAAATTATGGTCATGTCGAACTCCTGAAGCCTAAGACTCCAGCGCGCCAAACGGCCAGATGGATCTTTCAAGTTAGTCAACCAACAAAGAGAATGATGATCGCTGACAACCTTGAATGAACGGCCGTACAAATATGGGCGAAATTTGGTAACCGCCCACACCACGGCGAGGCATTCCTTCTCGGTAGTCGAGTAGTTTTCCTCCGTACGAGAGAGTGTTCGACTGGCGTAAGCGATTACTTTTTCGAAGCCGTCTTGCCACTGCACCAGTACGGCCCCCAGACCAACATTGCTCGCATCGGTGTGAAGTTCTGTAGGGGCTTCCAGGTCAAAGTGCGCAAGAACTGGAGGCGTTTGCAGGCGCTGGCGTAGTTCGTCAAATGCTATTTGCTCATTTTCACCCCACAGAAAGGGAACATCGTCTCGTGTAAGGCGTGTTAACGGGGCAGCAATACGAGAGAAGTTCGCAATGAACCGCCGGTAATAAGCGCACAGCCCCAGGAAGCGCCTCACTGCCTTCTTGTCGGGTGGTGTGGGGAACTTTGCCACAGCGTCTATTTTTTCTGGGTCCGGTCGTACACCCTCGTGACTGACGACGTGGCCGAGGAAGCACAGTTCACTGAAGCCAAAATGACATTTCTCGGGCTTTAACGTCAGGCCAGCTGAGCGTATGGCTTGAAGAACAGTGAGTAACCGGCTTAGGTGCTCCTCGAATGTAGCCGAGAACACTATGACGTCGTCTAAATAGACCAAGCAAGTTTGCCACTTCAGGCCTGATAGTACGGTGTCCATTAAACGCTGAAAAGTGGCTGGCGCTGAGCACAGACCGAAAGGAAGTACCTTAAATTCGTAAAGACCGTCGGGGGTCACGAAGGCCGTTTTCTCACGATCTCTCTCATCGACCTCTATCTGCCAATACCCGCTTCGTAGGTCCATTGATGAAAAATAACGTGCATGCCGCAGCCTGTCCAGCGAATCGTCAATGCGTGGCAGCGGGTAGACGTCTTTCTTCGTGACTTGGTTTAATTTGCGGTAATCGATGCAGAAGCGCAAGCTGCCGTCTTTCTTTTTGACCAAGACCACGGGTGAAGCCCAGGGACTGTTCGAAGGCTGGATCACGTCATCCTCGAGCATCTTGGTCACTTGCTTTTGAATCTCTTCACGTTCCTTTGGAGCTACACGGTAGGGGTTTTGTCGAATCGGCCTCGTGGTATCATCCGTGATTATACGGTGCTTGGTCAGCGGTGTTTGTTTCACTTTTGACGTAGTCGAAAAGCAATCTTCGAACTGGTGTATCAGCTCCAAGAGGCGCTGTCTCTCAGAAGGCGACAGGGTGGAGCTGACGTCGAAAGACAAATGTGTCGAGGCCGGAACGGTCGTGTCTTGACGTTGTAAAGCCAAACAATCGTTTACTTGAATGACTTCGTCGCAGTAGGCAATTGCGGTGCCCTTTTGAATGTGACGGCGTTCGTCGCTGAAGTTCGTCAGAAGGACTTCCGCTTGCCCATGAGTCATGTCGAGTAGGCCTCTAGCAATCGAAATGCCGTGGGTTAGCAATAGTGCAACAATTTGCTCCGCGATCACATCCCCATGGTAGGGCTTCCGGCACGAGACAGATACAAGGCGGCACGAGCGCGGTTGAATGGTCACATCGTCGGCGAGTCGCAGACGCTCATGTTGCCCGTCATGAGTGGTGTCGGCATAGGGGCTTGCAGAGAACGTCACCATACGGCCCGGAATGTTTATGACGGCGCCGTGATCTCGCAGAAAATCCATCCCTAAGATGAGGCCTCTGCAGCAGTCGGGAATAATGACGAAAGTGGCAACGAAGCTGGAATCACCGATGTGAATTCGAGCGGTACATGTTCCTGTTGGTGTTATTACCTGGCCACCGGCACTTCTTATGTGTGGCCCGGTCCACGGCGTCTTCACTTTCCGAATGCGGTCGGCCAGCTCCTGCCGCATGATTGAGAAGTCTGCGCCAGTATCAACAAGTGCTGTAACGTGATGTCCATCGATGAGAATGCTAATATCGGCACGGGCAACGTCGTCGGCGGTAGTATTCGTCGTCGTCGTATCGTCCTCTTGGGTAGCGTGGGGGGTATTTTTGGCGTCGCGACACTGGGCAACCTTCCCCCCGGAGGTCGCTGCCGTTAGTTTCCCCGGCGCGGACTAGGGGAACGACCACCCCTGACGACGTCAGCGAAACTCTGGCGGTTTGGGGAAGTGTAACGCACAGGGGATGGGGACTGCAAGCGACGACGCGGTGAAGCTGCTTGGCTGGTCGACAGGTGATCACGATTCGGGGCACAACGGTCGTCAAAGCGCAGAGAAGCGGCGGGCGAAAAACTTGCCACCCCAGCCTCTCGATGGGGACAGAAGCGGGCAATGTGGCCAGGTTCCCCACAATGGAAACAGAGTGGTCGACGGTCGGCCGTGCGCCACAAGTCAGTACGGCGAACAGGAGGTCGTCTCACAGACTCTCGTTGCCACCACGGCACGGGAACGGTCCGAGGCTGAAATGGCGGTACCTCCGGTGAAGGGGGAGGACGTCGGACCACGTCGGCATAGCTCAATGGACGTGCCTCAGGGCATGGAGGTGGTGAGGAGAAGGCTTGCCGCAACTCTTGGCGCACGACTTCGGCAACCGAAACGACTGGAGACTCCGTAGGAGTAATGCCGAGGGCTCGCAGCTCTTCACGTAGAATGACTCTAATCATTTCCCGTAAAGAAGGCTGGTCAACACCCTGAGCTGCGGCGCTTATTGGTGTGTTGTTGGGTAGGCGATCAAAGTGGCGGCAACGTTGCTGAAGTGCCCGCTCAATGATAGTCGCTTCTTTGATGAAGTCGTCGACCGTTGTGGGCGGGTTTCGGACAAGGCCTGCAAACAGCGGTTCCTTAATTCCCCGCATAAGGTGACGCACCTTCTTCGCCTCGGTCATATCGGGATCAGCGCGGCGAAACAGACGGGCCATATCCTCCGCATACATGACGACAGATTCGTTCGGCTGCTGTACGCGAGCCTCAATAAGTTGTTGCGCGTAATCGCGCCGGTCCGAACTTGCGAATGAATCGAGGAGCTGACGCCGAAAATTGCCCCACGTGTGGAAGCTCGCTTCCCTGTTCTCGTACCACGTGCGAGCACTCTTTTCGAGCGCGAAATAAGCATGGGTGAGTTTCTGTCGCTCGGTCCAGTGATTGACATCAGCGACGCGCTCGTACTGATCGAGCCAGTCCTCGACATCTTCGAAAGCATCACCATGGAAGGTTGCGGGAACGTGAGGCTGTTCAAGAGTCACCTGGGAAATGCTCGGCGCCGTCTGAGAAGAAGGAAGAGTGGCCGATGGTGTTGGAACAGCCATGCTGGTGGGAGGCGCAACGGGAGGGAATTCCGGGCTCAGGCCGAGCAGGCGCCGACTGAATCGATGGACTGGAGTCGTGACGAGAAGTGGAGCTTCCGGACTGGGTGTACGAGTCCTTATAGGGGTTGAACGCATGAGGTTCAAGGCGCCAGCACCTCCACCAGTGTCGCAACGTCAGAAACAGAGGTCGCACAGCCCTGATCAAGAGGAATAGCAGGAGGTCGCCTTTTTTAATACAGCGCGCTGCCGCGACTTCTTCTTCACCGCGCCTTGATAGAAACGCGCGTGCCTGCTCGCATATTCCTCCTCTTCATCAGAGTACAGGCGCGGCAATATGTTGATGTATGTTCCCCTCACTTCATTTACTTTGCGTGCTTTTTGACCCTGAAAAAAAAAAAAAACAACAAAAAACGTGCAGACTTCAGTGACCCCTTCGGCAGAGTCTTCTATCAACGGCGTGTGAAAAGCACGTGAGTGATATGTGCCTCATTATTGATTCTCATTCCAGTAGGCAATGCTAACGACTGGCGACAAATAAAAGAAAAAGAAAAGCTCTTCTAATTATTTACAACATTTACGCATTACGGATGGAAACTTCGCCTCTTGCATGCAGAGGCTATAAATACGGGGTGTTTCAGCAAACACTTTCAAAACATTTTTAAAGGTTGCCTGTGGCAGATAGCACAATTATAGTTCACGAGCTGGTGTACTCGAAGAGGTGGACATTACTTAGTTGAGCGTCTTTACGGTCCGCTCCGCTCCGAGCTGCCAAGCCACAGCGAAGCGGCGGGCGATTTTCACGTTTTAGTTATGCGTGTAGCGTAGCGGAGCGGACCTTTCTAGGGTGCCTCGATGTCCTCCTCGCCCGCCGCTGGGCGAGGAGGACATCGAGGCACCCTACTGTACGATATGTTGTTGCGACTGGGTTTGCATAATACTTTAGATGAAATTGCCGAGGCTCAGCGTACGGCACAGAGAGAGTGGTTGTTAGGTACACCAGCGGGTAGGTATATCTTAGAGTCAATCGGAGAATCGGTGGCTGTGTCGCGCGATGGGGCACGGCTACACGAGTTGAACGTTAACCTTCGGACCAGTATCATGGTTCGTCCGTTTCCGCGGAATGTGCACCCTGTGCACAATGTAGGGAGGCGGATGGCGAGAGCTAGGGCTTTGTTGTGAGAAGTAAAGGATCAGGAGGAGGAGTCTCGTTGACGCGGCATGGATTAATGGGAGAGATGGTTATTCGGTGGTGGTGGTAGATGGAAAAGGGAGCGTTCGAAATGCCGCTTCCGTTTATACAAAGGATCCGGGGGTTGCTGAGCAGGTGGCTATTGCTTTAGCACTACTTGATTCGGGAAGAGTTTCGGTGTTTAGTGACTCGCGATCTGCGATTAAAGCCTTCTTGAGGGGACTTGTAGCGGAACCGGCTTACAGACTGCTGCAGGGTAGGGATATCACTCCGCATATAGTTACTTGGTTTCCGGCGCACGTGGGGTCAGTGGAGAGAGCCCCGCGTAACCTCAACGAGGTGGCGCACAGGGAGGCACGAGGATTAGTGTGCCGTGCCCTCCCTGATGGGGCTGGATCTCCCGCTCCTGAGTTCAGGGACCAGATCATGTTAACCTTAACCTACAACGAGATCACTAAGCACTATTAGAACGCAGGGCATTCCCCCTGCCACATTCTAAATTAAATAGGCCACATGCGGTTACATTGAGGCTTCTGCAGACACGGACGTATCCTAACCCGGTAGTGATGAATAAAATTAATCCGGGATGTGGGGTTTCAGTGTGTTGCAGTAAGTGTGGGGGTTTGGTCGATTTAGAACACATGCTCTGGCGCTGCTCGGCGTTGGCCGGTGATGGTTCTCAAGGTGAACGGTGGTGGCCGGCAGCGGATGCTGTACAGTGACGTGCTGGCGGACCAACTCGGGGCTGTCCAGATGGCCCGTGTGGCGGCAGAGGGGCTCCGCCTCTCTGTCGCGACGTGGGAGCGGCCCGCATCAGTCCCAGACTGATTCCTCAGGACCCAAATAAAGTTCTTCATACCATACCAATTTACCAATCATCTTACAATCCCCCCATTTTGCGCTTCATAAAAAAAGAAAAGAAACCTCTCAGGTCATGGCAGGTGCTCGCCCGGCGCAGATTAACTGAAGCCGGGACAGTAATGTGGTTCAGTTGCGATGAAACAATTTCTACGTTCCTTTTGTGGAAACTCGCCGTTTCTGTAAACCATACCAGAGCCTCCTAGGCTATGTGCGCTTTCTCTTTCGCTCGGAGGCAAGTCATCGGTCTCGCCCTGACCGCCGCCGCATCCCAAAGGATCCCGGTCGACGGTTAGGGAGGATGAGTGTGGGTTTAGGCTGAAGCCTCTACCCCGTCATCTAGTTGACGGGTGCAAATAAAGTCTCTTCTCTCTCTCTCTTTCGCTCGGAGCACCGTGGCTCAGAGTCGCCGGATGGAAGACAAGGCTGCGGAGCGGAGAGCACGGAAGGCGGCGGCGGCGCGTGCTCGCAGGCAGAATCCCGCGGTGAGAGCCCGCGAGGCTGCGGCTTCACGACAGGCAGCGGGGCGACGGCGGCGCGAAGACCCCGTAGTGCGAGAACGAGAGGCAGAAGCGGCACGGCTGCGGCGCGAAAACTCAGGCGTTCGCGAACGCGAAGCAGCGGCGTTATCCAACCGTTATCCTTTCATTTCACGGACCACAAAGTCATGGTAATGAAGGGATTCCGCAAACCAAGCATCTAAGAAGAAGCGTCTAAGAAAATAAAACGTATTGTATATATATACACACACTGTTTCGCACGTGTTTACGTGATCATATACTAGTATTCCCGGTTTACCGATGATCCCTCCGGATCTTCGCCCCATCATCATCATTCACCTCGTGGATACTTATGGCTGACAGCAAGGAAGACTTGCAGAGATTAATGGACATCTGTGGTGAAGAGGGAGATAGCTTAGGTTTGAAGTTTAGTAAAGAAAAATCGGCAGTCATGACATTTAATGATAATCAGGGCAGCGAGCATAGGATACAGGAGGTTACGCTGGAGGTGGTGGATAAGTACAAATATCTTGGAGTGTGGATAAACAATGGGGCTGAGTACCTAACGGAACATGAAAAATATGTGACGGCTAAAGGTGGCAGAAATGCAGCTGTGATGAAAAATAGGGCACTGTGGAATTACAATAGATACGAAGTGGTGAGAGGCATTTGGAAAGGGGTGATGGTCCCTAGTTTGACTTTCGGCAATGCGGTCCTGTGCATTAGATCAGAGGTTCGAGCAAGGTTGGAAGTTAAGCAGCGAGGGGTAGGTAGACTGGCTCTGGGAGCACACGGAAATACACCAAATCAGGGGGTACAGGGTGACATGGGATGGACGTCATTCGAGGGCAGGGAAGCCAGCAGCAAGATAGAATTTGAGGAGCGATTGAGAGAAATGGCAGAAAAGCGGTGGGCAAGGAGAGTTTTCAGTTATTTGTACATGAGGAATGTTGATACAAAATGGAGGAAGCTGACCAGAAAACTGTCAATCAAATATTTGGACTGCAGGAGGGGTGCAAACCAGGAAACAGCGGTTAAGAAAAAGGTTAAGGAAACAGAGAGGGGTCTGTGGAAAACAGGGATGCAGACGAAATCAGCACTGGGAACATACCGAACTTTCAAGTAAGAAATTGCCAAAGAAAATACCTACGATAATTCTAGGGGAAGCTCTTTGTTGTTTGAAGCCAGGACGGGAGTATTGCGGACTAAGATGTACCGAGTCAAGTACCAAGGTATAGATAGACACGTTGTGCTGTGCGTGTGGAGAAGAAGAGGAAACGGGCTGAACACTTCATACTTTTCTGTAAAGGGCTTAACCCTTTACAAGGGTTAAGCCCTTGTAAAGGCAACGGGGCAAGGCAACGGGGCTGATTTTTTCAAAGCATTGGGGTTTAGGGACAGTGAAGGCAAAATAGACTTTAAGCGGGTAGAAATAACCAAACAGAGGTTATCTGATTGGTGGATAAAATCAAGGCAGGGGTGAAATTTCACCCACCACAAAGTACAAAATATGTTAATAGTCATGGCTAGGTGGCGTATGCCACCGCACGGTTTAAAGGGTTCAGCCTCATCCATCCAACCATCCGATATGCTGTGATTAGTACACTCCAGCTGTGATTAAAAAAAAAAAAAAAAACCTCCTTGAGTACATTATGAGCCTAAGCCGTAGCCATTTTTTTTCTCTCTCTCTCTCTCTCTCTGGCGCGCGACACCGCCGAAATGAATGCAGAAGCATAGCCTCCTATATAATGAATATATAGGAGGCTATGGCAGAAGTGAAAGCAGAAACGAAACTAGAAGCGCCAAAAGTGACGAAGCACGCGATTGCAGCGCCGCTAGTTGGCACGACGATCACTTTGGCTATCTCCCTAGCAAAGCAGTGAGATTGAAGCACTGAAGTATGTATATCAAAATAACCGGAGCAATCTCATGTGCATAGATGACCGGACCGTTTCGTGGACTGCGTAGAGTCTGTGGTGTACCGTCTCCTACTGCTGTGGTTGAGGCAACGCGGACTTTTAAATGCACCTGAAGTGTAACTATTGGCGTGCGTTCCAGATATAGTACCAGTTCTAAAGTATTGTGGTTTCAGCAAAGATTATTGAAAGCAGTGCGTGAACATAATGCGTAGCGACGACGACAGGTACGGTGACAGGCCTCGGTCGTCGAGCCAGCCGAGAAAGTTCCGCATGAATGAAGGAGATTGGCTCTGCGCCGATTCGCAGTAAGTGGCATCGCTCGCAGTTGATACTCTTGAGACGCTCGCTTTCCGCTTTTGCACTGCAAGCGCTTTGACAAGGCTGGAACTCTGTGTTGGTGCTGTTTAGGACAGCAAAATATATTTGATGGTTCTTTTAAATGCGCATATGTTGATATCTCAACGTGCTACGTTAAATTGAATGGAAAGCAAATGTCTCATCATCCCAGAATTAGCTGTTCGTTCCGCCGGTCTAGGTGCTGTGATGACTTCGCATAACAGTACGTCGTTCCCAATCGGCACAAGCTTAAATCCCAGCATAAGCCTAGTAGGGTTTGTAATGGTTGGTGCACTTCTGTGTTTAGGCAAGCCTATCCATGTATTTACTAGCTAGCAAGTCAACGTGGTATTGTGCTTTATGTAAGTATGAGAAGGATGCTAGAAGAATGGTCGGTGAGCATTTGCAAATATAGAAAGAACATTCAGGGGAGAAATGGAATAGTTGGTCAGTTAAATGTGACTTTGAGCTATCATATGGGACAGACGTTAATGCATGATGTTTGGTTAGGTGGCTGCTCGACTTGTGTGACATATTTATAGCGCTAAAGACATGAACTGGTTTGATAAAATACAGGCAGTACACAAACTGTTAATTCCCTTGCATAAATACAAGTAGCCATTTCTGTCATGGTCATATGTCCATGAGCCCTGTACAAACATGTGAGTGAGAAATGACCTACACGTGGTATGTCCTACACGTAGACTCTCAGTAGTCGGAGTAAGCATGTTGTGAAGAATATGATGTGGAAAAATCATTGTGGCAGAATCGAGGAGCTGGCATTGCTTTTGACAATTATTTTATTTATTTAGAAAGCGCCTTAAAGGCCCTGTCGGGCGTTGAGTAAGGGGGGCACTGTAACAATGAGCTGTTGATTATAATGAAAACAACTCAAAAATAAATCTAACAACTGTACAGTGGCTGAACTAAAAAACAAAGCTAAATTGGGACCATTGCAAATGCCCCATTAGCTATGAATTGCATCACTCAGTATGAGCTTAGGGTGCATGGACATGAAAGATAGACTTTCTGTATTACATGTGGCTCAGTAAAGGTGCCTAATGGTATTTTCATGTCCAACGTAAATTATGGTGCTACTAATGATAATGATTTCTGTAGGGTCATTGCTTTTGAAATGTGATAGCCATGGCGGAAAGTTATGATTTTTCCGGGGGGGGGGGGGGGGGTCTGGGGCCCGACCAGCTTTCCGAAACCTACCCATATATATATATATATATATATATATATATTGTGACGTCACAGTAAGGGCGGACCTTTATTGAGCCTGAGAGACGACACGGCGAAGAAGGGCGGCGTCCACAACCAGCCTGAACAGCCTTCGACACAGTCCACGCTGATGATGATGCGCCCGCACGCGCGATGAAGATGAGGGGCACACGCGTGATGATGATAATGTACAGATGATGAAGTGCACAATAAATGTTCACAACATATATATATATATATATATATATATATATATATATATATCATAAGCCAACAGACAATGACACCAAGGACGACATAGGGGAAATCACTTGTACTTACTAATTTAATTAAAGAAAATGATAAATTACCAGAAATTGGATGAAAGTGGATGAAAAAACAACTGCCTGTAGGTGGGGAACGAACCCACGTCTTCGCATTACGCGTGCGATGCTCTCACCATTGAGCTACCGTGGAGCCGTTTTCCCATCCACTTTTTGGGGTATTTATGTTTTACAACTATAACTCACCAGACTGTGCACGGCTGACGCTTATGGGGCCCGCATGCCATATATAATTGTTGGTAATCATTGGTGGGTGCCATGATAAAGGGCGACCAGGGATGGCTGCTAACTTCATGTGCGCTGCCTTCCTTGCCGGGCCCCTAGTGTTGCAGAGTTAAGAGACAGAGGTCATCGCAGATCACTCACAGAGGCCGTCAGTAGTGGACATAAAAATAGGCAGATAATGATGATGAATCTAATTTTCAGAGTTGTGGTGAATCCGCGCGGCTGTACGAACCGTTCGCCTCTGCTGCCAGCATTCTTCACTATGCTTGCGTTGTGAAAGCGAGTGCGCGAGGTCATCCAGTGAGTTTACAGGTTTCAATGGTCCGTGCTAGCTATGTCCACTATGCTTACTATTTTAATTTTAGGTGAATGTTTACTACAATTTATATGGTCACTATAACTAACAAATAACGCGTGTAAGGGCCACACATTTCTGTCGCAATTTTGACGAGCCTTTCATGAGACCGGGCCATTTGACCTCATTTTTCCAACTACAAGTATGAATCCACCGTAAACCTCTGCGATAGCCTCCTGTTGACATCCAGTAGCGACGCGCGAAAGTACGCTGCGCGCGACAATTTGCTGTTGAGCCCGATCAGAATCAGCGCACGGAACGCGATTGCTTCTTTGTTGGATGTCTTTTTTTTTTTTTTTTTTAATACTGGCTGTCAAGTTATGGGTGCGATCCTTACACGGTAAGAATATTCCTTCGTGTAATTGTCTTCTACTTCGCTATCACTAATACTGCTTCGCCTTCCCGGCCAAACTGCACTCTTTTTTTATTTTTTAGTACTTTGAGTCCGAGTATAAGCACTGCTGCACATGACTTCTAGACTTCTATTTATTCTGATTTTGAGTGAATCCGGTTTGGCATCATTTCGGTTACTGAGTGAATTCTATATACAAGGTGTTTCAGCGAACAGTTACCAAAATTTTTAAAGGTGGCCTGTGGCAGATAGTACAATTCTAGTTCATGAGCTCGTCTACTCGAAGAGGCGGGCATTACTTGCACAAAAAATTTAAATGCATAATCGACTAATGAAAACTAACCAATTAAGTTTTTAGCTAATTAACTTATGGCCCATGTTGCAATATACAAATTCTAGACATGGAGTGCGGATCAAAGTAAATCTCAGGCTGACACCAGTGTCAAGATATTCTCTAACTTTGCGGAGAAATACATTGGCGTGCCAGTCACTTTCTCAACAAAACGTCGTTTTATGCATCAAAGCCAAAAGTATGAAAAGAACAAATTATGGGATTTTATGTGCCAAAACCACGATCTGATTATGAGACACGCCGTAGTGGAGGACTCTGGAATAATTTAGACCACCTGGGGTTCTTAAATGTGCACCTAATCTAAGTATACGGGTGTTCTAGCACTTCGCCCCATCGAAATGCAGCCGCCGTGGCCTTGATTTGAGCCCGCGACCTCATGCTTAGCAGTCCAACACCATAGCCACTAAACAACCACGGTGGCTAATCGCAAAAGTAACTGGAACACTAATGCATTTCTCCGCAATATTCGTGAATTAATAACTCGAAACTGGTGCCATCCTGAGAATGAGCTCCTAGTGCATTCGCCTTGCGAATTCCACGGCTAGAATTTGTAAATTCCAACACGGGCCATAAGTTAATATGTTAAAAACCTAATTGGTGATTTTTTAATTAATCAATTATGCATTAAAATTTTTTGTGCAAGTAATGTCCACCTCTTTGAGTAGACCAGCTCATGAACTAGAATTATGCTATCTGCCACAGGCAACGTTTAAAGCTTTTTTGAAAGTGTTTGCTGAAACAACCCGTATTTATGGCCTCTGCATGCAAGAGGCGATGTTTCCGTCCCTAATGCGTAAATGTTGTAAATAATTAGAAAAGCTTTTTTTTTTTAAATTTTATTTTGTAGCCAGTTGTTAGCATTGCCTACTGGAAAGAGAATCAATATTGAGGTACATCACTCACGTGCTTTTCACACATCGTTGATAGAAGACACTACCGAAGGGGTCACTGAAGTCCGCATGTTTTTTTCAGGGTCAAAAAAGCACGCAAAGTAACTTGAAGTGAAGTGAACATACATCAACATATTCATTCTTTAGGTATAGGCTATCAATTTAGTTGGCTACCTCCTTTTCTTTAAAAATATAAAAAACTTTGTCCTTTGTATATAGTTAACTATATTGTGTCTGTGCGTGGTGTTTTCAGTGGAAATTTTTTATAAAATGTTAAAGTGAGGAAACACGTATGAGGTAGCCGCTGCTGGTGCTTCTAATGCGCTTGTGCTCCTATTGTCAGGTTTTGTCTGGATGTCAGGAAGCGAAAGTATAAATTAAAAGCCGTGCACAGGTCCGCGCCAACACTGATGCCGTAAGCTTTTAGCCACAACAAAAGTGAAAATGTGGAGGCAACGCAAGAGAATCTTCAAATTATGTGGGTAACAGAACTCCGGTAATGACATTTTAGGGGCGGGAGGGGGGGGGGTATGCTACGGATCTCCGGGGGGGGGGGGGGCTCAGCCCCCCCCCGGAAAAATTCCGGAGGGGGCTTGAGCCCCGGAGCCCCCCCGTAGTCGGCGCCTATGGTGATAGCAGCAAATAGTCATGTAGCTTGCTTGAACTAATCAGTTTATACTACATCTGTTGCTGTCTAGCATTTTTCCTATCACTCCTGGATTTTCTCTCTTCTCATTAAAACTGTATATTGTACAGTTGCATATTCCTGTAACTGGCCTGGCTCTATCGATATGCTCCATGCATCTTTTCCTGCAATACTCTAAATGTATCTTCCTTATTTCCACTGTTGACCACTTAATGCTTCCATCCGCTTTGATTCCCAACTCTTCTTGAAGGAAAGTTCCCTACAGGTCTTGCTTGGTGGATATCATGGCATTACATCATGATGTGCTGAGTGTTTCTGGACTTTTTCTGCTTCTGGGGGCAGCAGACACACGCCTCAACCTGTTGTGAATCTTTCCTTCGGTATGTTTTTGTCCTTAGGCAGCCAGCTTGGGCCTCAAATAGCAAGGCACTGCCCCTTGTGTTATCATACAGATTTTCCCTCCTGATTTCTTTCTTGCCATATTTGTAAATCTCCATGGACTATTTTTTGCATCCTTTGCATCCAGTTTACTATCTCACTTTCATATTGACTCCAGGTTGTCTATTTGTATTGTACTTTTCTGACCTCCGTGACCTTATCCTCCATTCCGTGTCCATGCGCTTTTGAGGTACAAATATTTGTGCACTTTAGGCACCCTTTTATTTTCATCCATATTCCTGAGTCTCTCTTCAAAACTAATTTTGCTTTGCGCTTCTGTGACTTCAAAACAGGTCCAACCCTGCACTACCTAATTTGTGGTTTTGCCAAGGCCAATCAACCCACTGATCTTTGGTTAGCTTCCAAACCCCACAACATCTCCGGTTTTAAGCACAGGACAGCATTTGCAAACATTAGTGCTGGAACCATTACTCCTTTCCAAATTCCTTGCACTACCTCACATTTATTGTAGTCCTAAAAGGCTCCATGTTTTGTTACGGTAGTTGCATTTCTTTCCTTTGATCCGCAGATTATGTTATAGGATGTTTGAGTAGGTTTTTGCTTCGTTTTTGTATTCACCCAGGTATTATTTACTATAGGTATGACTTGCTGTTAAATTAATACCACATCATTACTCATATCTTCATTAAAGATCATAATTCCTGATTTCTCTATGCCAAAATTAAGGTATTGATGTAATAAAACTGCACTTAGTAGCTGCGCAACACAAACTCCATTTTGTTCTATCTCACACTTCTTTATTCTCTTCCCAAATCCTGCCCCTTGTCTTGTTTCAACTTCTATTTGCAGGCCGCCATAGGATTGCTTCATTCCCCCCAGCATTGTTTGCATCCCTCCTGGGATGATACTTGAATATATTTCCAATAGCAGCGGATTCCATGGTGTCATTGGGGCCAGTGTACCATATGGTCTTCAAGTGTCCTTGTTGACTTGCCGTCTTCATCACACGAAATGGCCCATTATAGGACGTGTTCATGCTTGGCCCTCTTTTTACCAGCACAAAGTCACCGACGTTGAGTGTTTGCAACGTTCTATTTTGCCTCTTGTCGAAATTTCTCTTTATTCTTTCACGATACCTTGATGTGCTATATTCAGTTCTGGCTGCTTCTGTGAGCTTTATGTTTTTGTCAATGCCAAGGCTTAAATCTGCAGGCAGATAAGGTGGTTTCCGAGTTGCAGCGAATAGAGGAGTGCATCCCAGGCCGGTTGTATACGAGCAGTTGTGGTGAGCTACTGCCGCTTCCGGGCAGCATTTCCGACCACCAGGGAACGCAGGATACATGCTAATGTATTGTTTGATGTCCCTGATAGCCCTTTTAGCTAGCCCATTTGCTGCGGGATGATAGGGTGCAGTGAACCGTAACTTAATGTTACGCTTTTCAGCCCATTCCTGTAGCTGACGGCTTCGAAAGGTAGGCCCATTGTGGGAGACAATTACTTTTGTATTGTTAAACATTTTCCGGTTCAAAAAAGAAAGACTGTTGGCATCTACTTTACCAGGTCTTGCTGCAATCATCCTGGTGCACTCATCGATACACAACAGGAAAGGCTTACCCCGCAGGGGCGTCTGTGTCAGCAGGCGTTTGGTGTGTGGCGACACCACGCATCCGAGCACACGAGAGTTGGACCCTTCCACGCTTAACCGTGCGTGGCTTAGCTGTGTCCAGGGAAAAGGGGATCCTGGGGGTTGAGCCAATGCTGAAGGCTTGCACCTTCATGGCCCCTCAGCGGAGGCAACACACCCCTTTGGCGTCTGCTTCGCGTAGACGGCACCCCCGGACTGACCCACCCCGGGGAAATCGGTAGTTGCCTTTTCCTGTCTCTCTCCCCAATCTTCGTCTTTCTCTTTCACTTTCAATCTTTCCTGTCCTCTCTTTATTTTCCTTTTACTTCCGACTTCATGGGCAGCAAGGGTTAACCTTGTGCACTATATCCAGCCTTGGGTATAGGTATTTGGTTATAGTGGGGATGCACCGTTGGCGTGTACAGAACTGAATAGTTTGTCCTGTGTCATCCCCTAGTTGGGCTCCATGGTGGGTGGCGGCCATCCCTGCTGAAAATAGCAATGTTTTTATGGAATCCCATTTCCCTTCACTCCCTGATCGCTCCCTCAAGAGGGGGCGCACCGATGAAACCTTCAATTTCTTCATGCAACTAAAAGAAACCTTTCCAAAGTATCATGTAATTCACAGTCAGCACGAAACCAAGACAGTCCGCACAATATCTCCTTTTGTTGTGTCAAAATCTTTCACAGAATCACTTGGCCCAGGCTACAAAGTAACTAAGAAGGAAGCGCCGATCTTCTTGAAGTTCGCGATAAGACCCAGTACAGCAAATTGTCAAAACTGATTGCTTTTGGAGACATCCCTGTATCAGTAGGCCCACACAGATCCTTGAACACTGTCCGTGGTGTCGTCTCTGAAGATGGCCTACTTGATTTCAGTGAGAGCGAGCTACTTGAGGGGTGGCAAGACCAGAATGTAGTAAAAATTTAAAGAATAACCATCGGGCGCGACGATAAGCAAATCCCGACAAAACACATAATCATTACCTTTGGAACAAATAACCTACCAGACTCAATCGAAACTGGATGCTGCAAGCTCCGTGTACGGCCATACATCCCAAATCCACGCCGATGCTTCAAGTGTCAGCGTTTCGGGCGTGGTTCGCAAACCTGCCGAGGGTGCACAACTTGTGAAAAATGTGCATCCAATGAGCACTTATCTGACACCTGTACTTTCACCACCCACTGTGCTAACTGTGACGGAGATCACCCCGCTTACTCCCGTTCATGCCCGTCTTGAAAAAAAGAAAAACAAATCATTGAACTCAAACTCAAATTTAATCTATCCTTCCAAGAGGCATGCAAACGCTTCTCTATGCACAATCAGTCTTGTCCGTCCTACACCGATGTGGCACGCCGGGGGGCAGCGCCACATCATTCAGCGGCCACCTAAGTCACACGGAGTGTGACAGCGGTCACGCCATCAGCCCCCCCCCCCCCCCCGGCAAGAGCAGCCAGCGCTGTTCCGCCCCCTGCCAACGAGGGCCAGCATACCCGCGGGCCTGCCGAACCCAGGGCCACTGCCCGTGCAGATAGGCCCGAAACCCCCCACGAACATGCCCGCTGAGCGGGCACTATCCACCGCCTCAGACGAGGTGATGGATACAAGAAAATCACTGGCATCTCAGATGCCCAAAGAGCGGCGTAGCTCCCTCGAGCGCGCCGGGAAGAAAGGGAAAACCCCATCATGGGGGGGGGGGGGGGGGGGCTGGAAAGGCCTCGTGAGCTAGCTTAATCTTTCTTAGACACACAGCACAAAACACATATAAAATGTATACACAGATACTACAGTGGAATGTTAATGGTTTACTCCACAATCTGGATGATATTAAGGAACTCCTAAATAAGTTCAATCCAAGGGTGCTGTGTGTCCAGGAAACACATCTCAATTCTTCACACATGAATTTCCTTCGGCACTATGCCATTTACCGAAAAGACCGCAACGACGCCCTTGCCTCGTCGGGTGGTGTGGCGATAGCAATAGATAAAGGTCTTGCTTGCCGGCAACTACAGCTTAAAACGCCCCTAGAGGCTGTTGCGGTCTGTGCAGTGCTCTTTAATAAGCTGGTCACAATTTCCTTCTTATACATCCCCCCGAACTACAATCTATCAAAAAAAGAATTTCGCAGCTTTATCTATGAACTGCCCGAGCCTTATATTGTCGTAGGCGATTTTAATGCACACCACACCCTTTGGGGAGATTGTCGCTGTGATGCTAGAGGGCGCTTAGTAGAAAGATTCCTCCTCCCTACAGGTGCATGCTTACTAAATAAGAAAGAGCTTACATTTTACTTGGCAAACAAAACATATTCATCAATCAATTTATGCATTGCATCTAGTACACTCGTGCCATACCTAGAATGGAACGTGTTTCAGAATCCATATGGGAGCGACCATTTTCCAATTGTCATAAAATTAACAAAAGCTGGTGAGTGCTCTTCACGCGTCCCCCATTGGAAAATCGAGTCAGCCAACTGGAAGCGTTATAAAGAACTCGCACGCATGAACTGGGAAGAAATTTCTGCACTTCCTATCGATGATGCAGTGGCGTATTTGACGGTGTTTATTGTTGATGCAGCGTCACTATGTATCCCCGAAACAAATGGATCACCTTCCAAACGACGTGTTCCCTGGTGGAACGATGAATGTAGGGAAGTGCAAAAGAAACAAAATAAGGCTTGGATTCACCTCCGTGACTCTCCAACTACAGAGAACCTAATCAGCTTCAAGAAAATCAGAAGGAAGAAGAACGCACCACCCTGCCAAAAGGGAAAGCTAGCAGTAATACATCTCTAGCATAAATTCTTATACAGTTGAAAGAAATGCCTGGACTAGGGTAAACAAGATAAAAGGCCGTGAAACTCATCCTCTACCATTAGTGAATACACAAGGAGACACTCTTGAGGCCCAAGCTGATTCTCTAGGGGAACATTTTCAGTACATTTCTAGTTCATCCCATTACTCGGATACATTCCTGAGACACAAGCGCCAAGCGGCGCGATTGCCTCTGGATCGGAAAGGATACAGAAATGAACCTTACAACCGTCCATTTAACATGGCGGAATTTCAGGCAGCACTAAACTGTTGTAATAAATCGGCCCCTGGAAACGATCGAGCGCCAAGCGGAGCGATTGCCTCTGGATCGGAAAGGATACAGAAATGAACCTTACAACCGTCCATTTAACACGGCGGAATTTCAGGCAGCACTAAGCTGTTGTAATAAATCGGCCCCTGGAAACGATCGAATAGTCTACGAGATGATCAAACACTTACACCCCGAAGCACACAAAACACTCTTATCGCTTTTCAATGCCATATTTTCGGCCAGCTATATTCCGTCCACCTGGAAGGAGGCAATAATAATTCCTATTCTTAACGAAGGTAAGGACCTGTCTTCGGCAAGTAGCTATAGGCCTATAGCTCTGACAAGTTGTATATGCAAACTCTTTGAGAAAATGATTAACCGGTGCCTTATCCATTTTCTTGAAAGCAACAAAATACTCGATCTCCTACAGTGCGGTTTCAGGGAAGGTAGATCCACAACAGGTCACCTTGTCCGCATCGAGATAAATATCCGTGATGCCTTTGTACACAAACAGTTTTTCTTATCAGTATTTTTACACATGGAGAAGGCATACGACACAACTTGGTGTTTTGGAATGCTCCGTGACCTGGCTGGAATAGGAGTCCGAGGCAACTTATTAAATATGATTCAGAGCTACCTCTCTGATCGCGCGTTCCTTGTTAGAGTTGGTAACGTCCTGTCTCGTCCATTTACTCAGGAGACTGGCGTACCACAGGGTGGAGTGCTAAGCTGTACTCTATTTGTTGTAAAAATGAACTCGCTCTATACTATCATACCCTGTACAATGTTTTATTCTGTATATGTGGATGACATCCAAATAAGTTACAAATCGTGTAATCTTGGTATATTCGAGCGACAAGTACAGCTTGATTTGTATGAATTGTCTAAGTGGGCAGACGAAAACGGTTTTAAACTAAACCCCCAAAAAAGCACGTGTTTCCTCTTCTCGAAGAAGAGAGGTGTAATACCGGATGCCGTTATTGAGTTCAATGGAGAACGGTTATCCGTTAGCCATGAACATAAATTTTTAGGCCTCATTTTAGACTCTAAATTAACTTTCGTCCCACACTTGAAGTATCTGAAAGCGAAGTGCCTGAAGTCAATGAATCTGCTCAAGCTCTTGTCCTGCACATCTCGGGGAAGTGATAGAAGGTGCCTCTTGATATATACAAAAGTCTCATACGGTCACGACTTGACTACAGAGCCATTGTCTATAACTCTGCTACGCCTAGTGCTCTGAAGATGCTGGATTCCGTCCACCACTTGGGTATCCGTCGTGCTACAGGTGCGTTCAGGACTAGTCCTGTGGAAAGCCTGTACGTTGAATCGAACGAATGGTCTCTACATCTCCAAAGGACATATTTAAGTTTCTCCTACGTCCTGAAGGTGAAATTAGATGTACGCCATCCATGCCATTCAGTTATTCGTGACTTGTCCACGGCCAGGTTGTTCCGTAACCGCCCAGCCACTAGGCCTCCTTTGTCCCTCTGATTGGAAGCACTGTCAGAAAAAACAGGCGTCCCTCTTCTAGAGAATGTCCTAATGGCTCCTCCTCGGCTTCAACCGTCTTGGGAGTGGCAGACTATCAAATGTGACACCTCTTTTGTAGAAATATCAAAACGAGCCCTTGAAGAACACATACACTCACATTTTCTTGAGCTTCAGGATAAGTATTCTTGTGCGGAAGTTTACACAGCCGCGTCGAAGTCTCCTGCTGGTGTCTTACTCAGCACTAGGACCATAATTTTTAATATCCGGTACACTTAACCCATATACAAGTATTTTTACAGCAGAAGCATATGCGATACTCTCTGCAGTTAAACACATAAAACAAACGAATCTCACAAGGGCTATTGTATTCACGGACTCATTGAGCGTAGTCCGAGCCCTAATGAGTTTACAAAAACATAAAAACACAGTCTTTAACTAACTCTATGCATTGCTATGCTCAGCTTATATGGGCAAACAAGTAATCATCCTATGCTGGGTACCTGGACACGGTGGTATAAAAGGCAATGAAGATGCTGATGAGAACGCTACCTCGGTAGCTTTTAGCGACACTGATATAAACATACCCATTCCGGCCACAGACACTAAACCATACTTACGGCGTAAGCTGAAGAAGCACTGGCAGAAAGAGTGGGATACCGAGGTATCCAATAAACTGCACTTGATCAAACCTAAATTAGGGCACTGGATATCCGAAAAAACAGCACAGTACAAAGAAGTGCTCCTTTGTCGATTAAGAATAGGTCATACCTTTGGCACCCACTCTTACCTATTGACTGGAAGTGATCCTCCATCATGTCGAAGGTGTGGCGACACCTGTACGGTGCTCCATGTCCTCGTCCAGAGCAGAGAATTAGAAACGGAGTGCAAAAAGTACTTCCGTTCAGCGTATCGCCAGCATATTCTACTTCACCCAGCATTTTTTCTTAGTAACGAACCGCTTTTTAACCTGGAAACAGTTTTTAGCTTTTTAGATGAAGTTAACGTCTTAGAAATAATTTGGCCGGGTCATGTGTAGCACAGCCTCGTAGCTGCAATGACATTACTCTTTATAGAACATGCCTCTGAGCTCTCTACTTCAAGAGCCCTGTGGAGGCAGTAGTTCTTGCATGTCTCTTATTAGATCAGTTTCTCGTAGTGAAGCTTTTATGCACTTTTTATTTTCTCATGAATCATTGTCATTATATTTTACGCAGTTTACAGCGACCCATTCTTAGGCCTCTTTACAGCCACACTACATTTACATTTGTAACTCAATTTAATTATTTCATTTATAATACATAAACAATTCATTACCATTTGTCATGGCACTCTTTGGCCATAGTTGGCCCTTGAGCCATTAAATGCCACACATCATCAACAGGAAAGGCTTGTGTCTTCCTAACTCCTTCAGACTTTTTTCATAGTTCTGCGAAGTCTAGATGCATTTCTTAAATTATTTTTTTATTTACAAATACTGCAGCCCAGAAGGGCTATTGCAGGAGTGGGTGAATGTAATATGTCGTAAATACAAATCACAATACAAAAGAAGCATACGTGGAAACATGGTTAAAGGGAGTACTCAGTAGCATCCCCAAATTCTTTGTGGTAAGCAACGGATAGAACCAGGCAGGTCATTCCAGAGTTCAATAGTCCTAGGAAAAAAACTGTATTTAAAAGTGTTGGGTGTGAGCGAAAAAGACTGATGAGTTAAGTGATCGCTGTTTCTCGTTATTAGGGGCTTTGCTTGGGTCAGATATGTGTTGGGGGAGGCATAATGTGGAGAGTAAAATAAAGAATGTAGAAGTTTCAGAGAAAAAAATGTGACGTCGGTGGGAAAGAGGGGTTAAACCAAGCATATGCAGATCAATGCAGCAGATGAGATGATGGTGAAAACATTCTGTCATAGCGGCGGTATATGAAACGGACCGCCTTTTTCTGAACAGGTTCAATTTTGTGATTTTCCGAAATTTTGTAAGGGTTCCACTTGGTAGCTGCATATGCAAGAATAGGTCTTACAAGTGTTTTGTATGTAATGGGTTTAGTTTCTTTCTGGGCAACATGTAGGGTACGGGTCAGGTAACCAAGTTTTTTTAGAGCTTTGTTGCAAGTTGTTAGAATTTGTTTTGACCAGGCTAACCTTGGAGTGAAAAGGAGGCCTAAATACTTATATTCATATACACGCTGCAGAGAAGGGGAGTTAAAGAAGTAATTGAAAAATGAGCAATTAGTATGCTTGTGAAAGGACATGACAACAGTTTTTTTTAAAAGTTAATGTTCATTTGCCGGAGTTTGCACCATTCACAAAAACTTATAAAAGATTGATTTAGAGTGTTATGATCGTTGGGTGTAGAAATGACATTGTAGAGAACGCAGTCGTCAGCCTAAAGCCTAATTTTTACCGAAACAGTTTGAAATGTCGTTAATATAAAGCAAAAAAAGTAAAGACCCTAAAATAGAACCTTGAGGTACTCCGGAAGATACTGATGCGTCAGAGGACTTGAATGAATTAAAAGAAACATACTGTGAATGATTATAAAGAAAACTACGGATCCAGTCAGCAAGAAGAGGGTTATTAAGGATAAGGCTTAGGAGGTTTATGTCATAGTTTAGGATGTGACACAGTATCAAATGCTTTGGAGAAATCAATGAAGAGCGCATCTACTTGATGACCTAAATCAAGAGCAAAACTGACGTCATGAGTAAATTCAGTTAATTGGAGTGACTGTGCTAAAACCACTACGAAATCCATGCTGAGTGCTGCACGAAATGTTATGAGACTCGATAAAAGTGATAATGGTGTTTATAAATTATGTGTTCAAGGAGATTGCATGCATGAGAAGTTAAAGAAGTGTGTCTATAATTTAGAAAGGATTGTTTCTGCCCAGATTTTAACAATGGAATGACTCTAGCCCGTTTCCATGAACAAGGAACTGTACAAGTAGACACTGATTTCTCAAAAATTAATGTGATGTATTGACATGTCCAAAGCGCATGATGGAGGAACACATTGTTGACATTGTCTGGACTGGAGCCTTTTTTGGTATCAAGATTTAAAATAAGGTTCAGGACTCCTTGCTTAGAGATTGTAACATTGTTAATTGCACAGGACATGTTAGTTGTCGTGGAGCAAAGAGGAATTTCGCCATTGTCCTGTGTAAATACTGACTGAAAATAGTCATTGAATGCTTTAGCAATAGCCCCAGGATCGCTAATTTCAGAATCATCTAACAGAAATGTCTGGGTGGTATTTTTCATAGGCGGGATGGAACTCCAGAGTTTTCGTGTATTATTTTTAATCAAATTAGGTAGAGTGAACTGATAATAGAAGTTATCAGCTGCATCAATTTTTTGACGAAGTTGTTCCTTCATAAAGCGAAACTGAGCATCTCATTCGGCATTATTGTGGCGCTTATGGCGTGCTCTAGCTTCTCGACGCTTCAAATGCAGTATTTCCCTTGTCATCCATGGAAGGTCAAGAGTTTTCTTTTTTGTTTTTATTGGCAAATAGTGCTCTATGCAAGTATGAACAATGTTTTCAAAGTAGGATGCTATAGCATTGATATCACTGGTAGTGCATGTGCGGGAGAATCTGTAAAATGAATTGGGGGCTTAATGTATCAAGTATGGACATATCATTTGCATGCTTATGATCGTAAAAACTGGTATATTCATAGTGGTGCCTTGAAACTGAAAGATGAATAGTAGCAACAACAGCTTTGTGATCGGAAATACCATCAGTAATCTCACACTCAAAGCCACTTGTAAAGAGTGGTGCATTTAGGAAAATCAAACCTAGTATAGCAGACTCTATAGCGGGATCAGATACAATTTGTTTCAATCCAAGGGAGTGAAAATTCAAGCAACTCTCTAGAAAGAGTTACGTTATGACCAGTTACTTATAATTAAGCCCACGAAACGTTAGGTATATTGAAGTCCTCCATGCAGATTAAATTTGAAGAGCAAAGATCGCACTCTTGGATGAACGCGTTAAGGACCGTTATTTCATTTGAAGCATGTCTGGGAGGTCGATAAAACACACCAATAATTACATGCGTTTTATTAATGTGCACCTTACACCAGATCATCTCGATTTCAGGTGGGGATTGTAGTAAAGAAAACTGTAGGCCAGAGCGCAAAAATAAAGCAACGCCTCGCAGTCATAGATGTCGCTATGCAACCAGGTCTCAGTAATGCCGATAACATGCGGGGAATGTGATGCCACCAAGGAGGAAACGCTTGAATCTTTGTTAGATAGGCTTCTTGCATTAAGATTTAATATACAAAGTTTATAATGCATGTCATTGTTACGTCAAGGATTGTTCCTTTGGGAAAGCAGCAAATGATGGTGAGTGGTACCATCACTCGCTTTCACAAGCGAGTTAGAAACAACATCCCAATTGTAGAGCTGATTATCAACAAATGCATGGTCGTACCTGAGGTGTACCACTGAACCATTGTTATGGAATGGTGCTGTAGCGTCCCATAGTTTTTTTACGGATGGGGCGTATCTTCCAAGAAATATCTTCGGATATGCGCCATTGGGACCCTTTTAGTTTATAGCCATTCTTTAGAGCACTCTTTTTCCTCCCCGTCCCTTTTCCCCAGTGTAGAGTAGCAGGCCAGAGCAAGTTACAGCTCAGACCGACCTCTCTGCCTTTCTGTAAATAAATTTCTCTCTTTAGAGCACTAATCTTTTCAGGAAAATTCAGAAATTTCTCAATGATGGGGCGAGGTTTCCCACCTCCAGGTCTACCAAGCCTATGCAATCGCTCAATTTGGGGAAAATCAAGCTTGAGTACGTCAGTAAAAAATGTTCTAACTTGCAATTGCAGCGATTCATTAGTGTCATGCTCAGATTCTGTTAGACCATAAAGAATAAGATTGTTCCGACGCGAGCGTTTTTCTAAATCGTCATTTTGGGAAGAAAGTGTGTTAATAGTGGATGACATTTTCTGAATCTGGCTCTGTATGTTATCGTAGTGTGCTGTGCTAAACGTGGGTGCCTGTTGCTCAAGATCAACTATTCGTTTTTCAAAGGCCTTAAAGCGAGTGTCGATGGATTTTCGCATGTCTGCTATATCCTGTGTTATCTTACTTTGCCCGGCAAGGAGCTGAGCGAACATTTCGGATACCATAGAGCCAGATTTGTTCGTTTGAGTGGCGGAGCGTTTTGAAGGGCACGGGTTTGTTTCAATATAGTCACTCAGTAGGAGGCTGCTCATGCAGTAAACAAGATCAGCACATACAGAAATACACGTAGAAAGACATTCGTGTGGGCAAGGCATCAGCAATAATAAGCGGTTGTCAGACTGAATATAATAAGCATTATTAAGGTAGCATACCTGCACGAAGAAGAGACATCGTTTGAACATCTGGCCAGTTTTGTTGCTGCCTTGCCCACCGAAGCGATGAAGCTGCGGCGAGGCTTTTATACTGTCATGACTGGGATTAGCGGGCTATCCAGGTTGACGTCACCGATAGCAGAGTTCAGTAGCTTGTCGAATGCCGCAGTGAACAGACCATGACTATCTTGCAGGGCAGAGATTGGGTAGTCATACCGCGCATGCGGAAACATCAGCACGTGATGACA
Organism: Dermacentor silvarum; assembly: GCF_013339745.2. NCBI lineage: Eukaryota > Metazoa > Arthropoda > Arachnida > Ixodida > Ixodidae > Dermacentor > Dermacentor silvarum. Next base: position 119,539,026 of record NC_051164.1, read on the forward strand.
TGTGAGCGGTGATGCATCCAGAAAGGCCTTCGTAGTATCCTCCGGGCCGGTGAAAAGCCGCACGAAGAAGAGACATCGTTTGATCGTCTGGCCAGTTTTGCCGCTGCTTTGGCCACTTGAGTTAAACCTCAAATATATCAAATAACCTCAAATGGCGTGGTAGAATATTGTGGTATAACCATTTTTTTGCGGGTTGCCTAAATTTTATTTTGTTAATCTGGCATTTATGACATGATAATACATATTTTGTTTCTTGCTTCATACGAGGCCATGAGAACCTTTTTGTCAATTTCATGTAGGTTCTCCAAAAGCTATCATGGCCTCCTGATTCGGGGCTATCATGATAAAGTTTTAATATTTTTGGAACCAAGGATGTAGGAACTGGAACTCGTCCATTTTTAGTATGTTGCAAAACCTCGGTTTCATCCCATATCTTTGCAACATTTGCCTCTGCATAACTGTCTAGAAGCGTAATGGCTAATTGTGACATTGCATCCGCGTCCTTCATAGAAGCTCCCGGGCGGTGAGCTACTTCAAAATCAAACTGCTGAAGTTCACCCACCTGGGCTATCTTGTCCATCAGTTCGGCCATCTTCAATATTGTCGCAATGTCGGAAACTCGAGGGACAAACGAAACGCACTTGTCAGCAGGGACAGTAACAAGAACGGTCGACTTTTTTAATACCGCGTGCTAGTCACTGCTTCTTCTTGCTATGTTTTTCACAAGTGCCGATGTGTCTTGTTACATCGTCATCTTTGCTGCACTACACATGCAGCATTTGCCTCCCGCCCAAGGGAAGCATCGCCCCGATGCGCAACTGGAGCGTATGCATGTACGAGGCACTAAAACGCGAGTCACTTGGAAAAGTACAGTTTCATGCGCACCACTTCGGGGGGTTGCTTGTGGCGCCACGAACAAGCTTCACCATCGGGCACGACCTCGTAATTCACGTCGTTCAGTCATTGGATAACTGTGTATGGACCAAAATATCGCCTTAGTAGTTTTTCAGAAACTACGCTGAATGGGTATCCAAACCCGCACTCACTCGCCGGGTGTGTAGGCGACGAATTTGTGCTGACGATTGTACCGCATTGCGTCCTGGTCGTGCTGGTAGTGGGCTTCTTTGGCATGTTGAGCAAATTCTTCAGCATCTGCATGGATATTGTCGCACTCGTGGGGCAGCATTGCACCCAAAGTTGTCGTGGCTTCACGACCATGTACTAAGGTGAATGGTGTCATACGAGTTGTTTCCTGTTGAGCGGTGGTGTTCTATGCGAAGGCTACATAAGGCAAAATCTCGTCCCAGTTCTTATGTTCCACGTCGACATCTATGCAAAGCATGTCTGTGGGTGTTGTCTTGTTCAAACGCTCCGTTAGTCCATTCATCTGTGGATGATAGGCTGTGGCTTTCTGGTAGGCTGTGCTGCTGAGTTTGAGAACTGCTTCTAAATGTTTGGCCATGAACGTGGTTCCTCTGTCAGTAATTACAACCGCTGGGGCACCGTGCCTAAGCACCTTTTCGACGAAAAATTTAGCTGCTTCAGCTGCTGTGTCACGCTGGGTAGCTTTTGTCTCCGCATAAGGGGTAAGGTAGTCAGTGGCGACAATAATCCACTTGTTTCCCTATAGTTGAAGTTAGAAATGTACGTTAGTGCTTTGTGATCTGTGTATAGCTTGAACTTTGCACCTTCCAAATATGAACGGAAGTAGCGGACGGCTTTTAAAATGGCAATGTAGTGCGACGATTTATTAGACGGCAATGACGTCTCACACAATCGAGATAGTCCACGAACGCTGATCGCATGCACAGCGGCAGATACAAGAGCGCTTCTTCTTCCTCTTCTTCACTACAATGGCCCCCGGGAGAGAAGATTAGCCATCCTGGCGACTTACGGCGTAGGTAGGATCAGGGGGTCATAGTATGGCTTAAGTCGGCTGACATGGACCATGTCATGCCCGCGATGTCTAAGGTCGTGTGATGGCGTCACAGGCTCGACAACGTAGTTGACAGCGGAGGTGCGGTCGATGACGCGGCAAGGGCCATCATAGCGTGCAAGAAGTTTGGTTGAAAGGCCAGGGCTGTGAGGTGGGATCCACAACCAAACAAGGGAACCAGGCGGAAAATGTGTAGGCACGTTACTGTCATGCCGTAGCTTTTGGCGGCCTTGAGCGGCGGTCGTAAGGGTACGATCGAGCTGCCTACAGTCCTCTGCGTATTTGGCGGCTTCAGACACTGGTGTACATTCAGAAGCGTTGGGTCGGTATGGGAGCAGCGTGTCCATTGTACACGAGGGCTCGCAACCATATAACAGAAAGAATGGCGAAAAGCCAGTGGTAGCTTGTGTGGCCGTATTATAGGCATACGTTACGAACGGCAAAACAGTGTCCCAGTTACTGTGATCCGAGGCAACGTACATAGGCAACATGTCACCGAGTGTGCGGTTGAACCTCTCTGTCAAGCCGTTCGTTTGCGGCCTTGGTAGGCGGTAGACTTGCGGTGAACGATGCTGCATGCATCGAGAAGGGCTTGTATTACTTCGGACAGGAACACATGCCCCCGGTCGCTGAGCAGTTCGTGTGGTGCTCCATGTCGAAGAACGAAGTTCCGCAAGATGAAGAAGGCAACTTCGCGCGCAGAGGCTGCCGGGAGTGCGGCAGTCTCGGCGTAGCACTTCAAGTGGTCGACACCTACAATTATCCATCGGTTACCCGAGGAAAGGGTCCGTATAGGTCTATGCCGACGCGATCAAATGGCCGGGCCGGGCAGGGGAGCGGCTGTAACTCGCCAGGAGGGCGCTGTTGAATTTTACGCCATTCGCACGCCGTGCAAGCGCGCACGTACTGGCGCACGAAGTGATACATGCCGTGCCAGTAGAAACGCTGCCTCAGCCGAGTATACGTTTTCAGAACGCCGGCGTGACCATTATAAGGAGCAGCATGTGTGGGGTCTCACACATGCTCTTGGGACAAAGGAACGACAACACAGTAGTGCAAACAATCACAAGGGCATGTATTGCACCTTTCATACACTAATATACACTAGCCGAATTACTACCAATAGAACATTCACATGGGCGCGCGACAAATCAAGGAAGTCCGACTCACCGCGACCCGATAGCGAGCGAATACATTCGCCCCATGCTATGACACCATCGCCTAGTCGTTCACGTGTACGGTCACGCGAACGGTGGCGCGCTCGAACGATTCCTATATAAGATTCCTATATAAGAGGGATCAACCACATTTTTTTTGCTGTCCTTTTGTCTCTGCACCTTTTTTTTTTTTACGTGCTATAACATGTCTTTGTTAATTAAAGGCCTGTTACCTGACTTTGCTGAGCAGCAACTGCTTCAAGTTTTCTCCTGTTTTGCTCAGTTTTAGATAGGGGTGTGCGAATATTCGAAACTTTCGAATAACGAATCGAATAGCGTCCTATTTGACTCGGTCTTCGAATCGAATAGTCACTATTCGTAAATGCGATTATCTTTCAAATATTTCAAAATGTCAACAGCGCCCAATTAAACATAGAATTGGAGCAAAAGTACGGTAAATTTTCACCCCCACGAGCATAGCATAGACAAAACATGAGAACTTGTGTAGCTGAGCAGACTGCGACACTTAGGTAGCCATACATTACAGGTTTTACAGTGATAATTTGCACTCTCTGAAGAGTCCAAGCATGCGAAAAAACTACTTGTTTACTCCTAATGCTCCATTCGTGCGTTTAATAACAACGCTTCATAACATACTATGTAATGACATGAACTTGTTAACTTTAAGAATACTGTAGGATGTGAACATTGTGTTATATTAAATGTGGAAAATGCTGTTCATAATTACAACACTCTTGAAAATTATTCGATATTCAATCCGATACGCTTCTGGTGCTATTCGATTCGTATTTGATTCGGTCTCAAAAATCACTATTCGCACACCCCTAGTTTTAAAACTGCCAAGAGCCCTTATGTGCGCTTGTGAGGTGCTTCTCTTTGTGGCTTGATCAAAGTGCTTCCTCCATATTTCAGCTCCAGCTTCTCGAAAACTCCATAAATGTCACCTGAACCCTTGTTGAACTCAAAAGAACACTAAAGGCACATCACTAGTCCAGCTAAATTGGTAGAAAAATAAACAAAAACATCTAAGGTGCCAATATTACAGAGAACAGAGCTTTAGTAGGCAAGAAATTGAGGTAAATGTAGGACTTGATTTGAGACTGCCGGAATATTCTAGTAGTAGCCTGGTGACATAGCAACTTCTCATTATAATTCTGTCACTAGTACTTGACCACTGATAATGAAGATATTGTTGCATTGCAGTATAAGACGAAAGAAAATGCTACTTGTCCAGTTCCATTCCATTCTTAGAAAAAAACTTGTTGATGTATCCCCTTGTTGACGACGCAGCGGATAGCCAAAAGTTTAGTTTTAGCTCGACCCTGTGCCACCCGCACTCGCATATTCTGGTAGTTTGTGGATCGAGTGGTGCTGTACTGGTTTTGCTGCCTTGCAAAGCTCACACTTAAAAGTAAACCACATGCACGCAACATTCAAGTGATGCAACTGATGGACCATGTAGCGCTGTTGCACCTTCCTGTGGGACTATATACAGGTTCCATTATAAAGGTAATGTGTATTATCTGGGAAAAATTGATTTATTGATTGGACCTGTACAAATGGTTAAAATTGTTCAAAATACTCTCCCCCTGCATCAATACACTTGTGGAGACGTGTCTGCCACTCCTGGAAGGCACCCTGAAAGTCCTCGACGAGAATGTCTGAGGAACGTTGTAACATGCTTTTGGATGTTTTCCACGGTCACCCAATGCTTTCATTTCAGCTCTCTCTTCAGTCGGAGAACAAAAAAAAAAAAGTCGCACGGTGCCAAGTCGGGACTGTAAGGGGGATGGGGGACCACTGGGGTGTTACTCCGGGTCAGGAAGTTGGCAACGATGAAGGACGTGTGGCTGTGGGGGCATTGTCATTGTGGAACTTGACCGTGTCTTTTATGTCAGCCCTCACGCGCGCTACCCGCCGTTTCAATCTCTTGAGCATCTCCAGATAAAAGGCTGAGTTGACAGTTTCTCCCGGCAGTACTAACTCAAAATGGACGATTCCTCGGGCATCAAAGAAGACGATGAGCATCATTTTGATGTGAGACTTGCTCATTCACACTTTCTTGGGGCGGGGGATGATTTTGTGTGCCACTCACTGCTCTGACTTTCTGATTCTGGGTCATACTCGAACATCCAGGATTCGTCTCCGGTTATGACAGAGTTAAGAAAGTCCGGCTCATTTTGAATCAAATCCAACAATTCTTGACAGCGCAAAACTCGAAATTCTTTCTGATCTTCCGTCAACACTTTCGGTACAAGCTTTGTGCAGACCTTGTGTCATTTGCAGATCCTCAGTCACTATCCCATGTACTGCAAATGTGGGCATGTGAAGGGTGTCAGCAATTTGCTGGAAGCTCAATCGACATTCGAAACGCAGAACTTTGCGCACACAATCCATGTTTTCGTCGGTTCTGGCCGTTGTTGGGCGTCCAGAACGGGATTCGTCGACGACCTCCTCCCCGCCCTCTTTGAACGGCTTGTGCCACCTCCCACACTGTGACCTTAAAATGCAGTCGTCCTTGAAGGCCTCTTGAAGCATCTTGAATGTTACAGTTGCATTCTTTCCAAGCTTCATGCAAAACTTGATAGTGTATCGCTGTTCAAGCGAACGCTCCATCGCGCCGTGTTACAAAGTAAAAAAGAAACCTCACGCGGAGGTTCGTCTTTCCGCTCACATTGGTCGGAGCAAACTGACGACCGGCTGCGTAGGAAGGGCAGACCCTTCACCACATTGCCCAACCGGTTTTACTGTGCTGCCATGAATAGTTGCGTCACAGTAAAATCATGTGCATTACTTTCATAATGGACTCTGTACATGGGTGGACAAACTTTCATTGTTGCCTGAGAACATCCATCGTACACCGGGAAAAAATCTCAACAGTGCTACGAGGCCAACATTTTAACCATCATTAAGCATTTTGTTACTGCATCCTAGTGCATCATACAAGGAGCTGCTCTGGCTTAGAAAGCTTGTATTGAGGTGTGAGCTCTTTTGTATGCTGAAAGCTGGAGAATGGGTCCTGGCACAAATGGTTTACCAGCATCAAAAATTTCGTTGTGCCAGTTGTAATCCTAGGATTTGCTGATTGGAATCTGATTGTAATCCATCAGTCTGAGTTTTTGAGTATCAGTTTGTCAGTCAATCCAGACTTGCCATGATTTAAAATATGGATTTTTTCGTCTTTCCACCAAACCTGAGTCTCATTTTTGATTTGCCACTCAATCCCGGCTCACCACAGCCAAAAATATTACTTTTCACTATTTTTGCATCTCGTGCTGAAGAGCGTTGGTCTCTCGTGGCTAAAAAAGCGCAAAGAACAATATTTTGAAAGAAGGAATTCATTCCCTGTGCAGTTTCTCTCACCCTGTTGCTGTGTTTCGATAATAGCATTCACGGGCACTTTAAAAGGCAAGCAAACATCACCGCCATGTGAATAAAGAATTTTGTTCTTTTAAAGCACATATTGTAACCAAGCTTTATGAAAAGTTTCGTTGTTAGTTGAGAAATCCGAACAACATAAATCTAAATAGGTGTATCTTTTGTGAAAATTGGGATTTTAGCCCTCATCCTCACATTAACTCTTTTAGGTTCTGTGTACACAATGTTTTATGCCAAGATAGTGCATCAACAGCAAAAACATTGATGAAAGTATGGATATTTAAAATGTTTTGTGTACTTCTTGATACACCTCTGATTGGAATTGTGTTGCAAGTTTGGATAATGTGGGCAAAATGTTTTAGTAAACCTGGTGGGAAGGTAGACAAGAAGATGTCAAGGTGTTTATTGACAGGATTGAGAGGTCGAACTCGGTGCGGCAGTCAGAACCCTGCGAGCAGTCAGGACAAGCCCCGTGCGTAAAAGCGCTGGTGATGCGCCTGACCGACCGGCACTTCTTCGTCGTAGTTCATACACCGGAGATGCACCTGACTAACCGGCACTTCTTCTTCCTTACAAAGAATTAATTGTTGGGCTAGTCGGTCTTGCATTGCTGATGAGAAAAATTAGCGCAAACAAAACAAAAAACATCACACACAGGAAGGGAAGACAAAGACAAGCACTTGTCTTTGCGCTTGTCTTTGTCTTCCCTTCCTGTGTGCATTGTCTTTTTTTTGCGCTAATTTTCCTCATCAGCAAAAGAAGGTAGACGATTGTGTGTTTTTGCTCAGTGTGAATATGTTGTTGTGTAGGTTCAGTTCTTTCGTTGTTTTTCACAATGTGTTGCACCAGGCATACTTAAAGTGCGTGGATAGGTGCTTTTCAAGTCTGCTAGACAATAAATAGTTTGTTCTCATATCTGATGATCCTGTAGTGAGTGTGATAAGATAGATGATGTGGGTCCAGAATCCTTCAATAACTGACACGGCAGTCAGGTGCTTTGTACGGACAACACAGACTTCCACATAGCTGAGAAGTTAGCCACTCGACAAATAACTGAACAATGATAATAGTAATATGTAGTCCAGAATGTCTAGAATCCCAACCCACCTAAGCACACATCTACTGTCCTACTCGCCGGTATGTCATTGTGGGCACTCCGCTAGGCAGTCGGAAGTCCAGCATCTCTTGAGGTGGCTTGTACGTAAGCATCCGCAGTGCACCCCACCGGACTGTGACATAGCCGAATTAGAGGTGTACAGCAGGCCGGCAGGACCGAATGCTGCTGCTGGAGTACTGGTCATTGGCTAGCCAGCCACTGTTGCCGCGAGCTGCAGGCATATCGGACCACCTGGTGCACAGGCGGGTGCCTACTAGGTCCCACGCTGCGAACACCGCTGGCCAGCAGGCTCTCAGGTCGGATACTGCACCAGGCCGCTATGACAGCAGGCCACTGGTCGCTGGGTGAGCAACAGGCGCAGAGCGGGACATCGGCTTCACCAGGTCCACATGGCAGCAGGACACCCAGTCATAGAAGGCCACGATTCGAACCGTCGTCAGCGAGCTGCTGTCCGAGTCATTCCACACTTGATCTCTCGAGCTGCACGCAGCTGTCTCTCTCGTGGCTGCCATGCCTAACTTCACGTCACGGCCACACAGTCCACATCATCACAGCAGTGGAATCCACATTCTGTGAACTTCACAAAACAATCTGAAAAGTTGAAAATTCTTAATCTCTTCAGCAGCTGTACGCTTTTTATGATTCTCAAGATGCAAGAAATGCTGTGAAAGTAAGTTTTCAATTAACAGAATCGATTGGCGCCTGAAAGGGTTAAGCACGGTGATGGCATCTTTCATTTACCCTTGCTGCGTGCACTATCTATTCATGCATAGATAGTCAGCTGCCAATTTTAGGTTTCTTTATAGTGAACAAGGCTTCCATGTGGAAGTCAGAACTGTGTGTATCGTCAGCGTAATGTCAGCGTACACACAGGCCACTGATTCAACTAAACCAGATGAGCTATTGTCATACCTTTGACTTCATGTATTTTAGGTTTCTTTATAGTGAACAAGGCTTCCATGTGGAAGTCAGAACTGTGTGTATTGTCGGCGTATTGTCAGCGTACACACAGGCCACTGATTCAACTAAACCAGATGAGCTATTGTCATACCTTTTACTTCATGTAGCTAGGAATTTAAATGTACAAATTGACCACTTGGCAATTCTTTAATCTGCACCAAAAGCATGATTCAAAAGCATCCGTGCCTTATTTCAGAGCTCTCCACTCGGGAGTCCCTCAAAACCCACTGAGCAGTTTCGGGACATTAAGCCCACAATTTAATTAGAGATTGCAAATTTTTTAGGGAAATTGACCCTTTTGTACACTGTCACTTGGGTCATTGCCGTATACACTTACAAAGTATGCACTTAGGCTAGTGCTGCAATGTGTTCTTTGATTTAGAACTTCAGTGCATTTTAGTCATTTCTTGTCCTTGTGTGCAAATTCTACACTGATAGCTATCTTGGATTCACAGTTCCAACTAACCCTGATCAACATCTTATTGTGGGAATAAAAATTATGCATGAAGACTACAGAATATCATAAGCGCCTTTGTTGTCAGGTGCCAGCTTTTGTCACGCTACCGGTACTCTTTTGTTGCATATAACCATCCCTCTTGATTGTTGCCATCTGGACTGGAAGGTGCAATAAGTTCAGGCTAGTACTCATTATGTCTCTGCTGCAGGTGTGGAAACGTCAACTTTGCACGTAGGACCAGCTGCAATCGGTGTGGTAAAGGTGAGTGCTCTGGAGCACACTTATAGTGAATGCACATCCGCTAGCTATGTGCACACATGGACACTGCACTGCCTGTGTCTTTGGCAAAGCCACAGATGCTATGGCGTGCTCCCGAGCACGATGTCACAGGTTTGATTTTAATGCGAAGCATTCTTTGCTTCATTCCAGGCACTTTGCGGTAGGTACGTATTTCCTATGTTGCCATACTTCAGACCTCTGTAATAAAAGAAATTGCATGACCGACAGTGGAATTGAACTTCGGCCTTCGAGCACAGCAGCCCAATTTTCTAACCACAGGCCACGATCACACGCATACTCCTCTTGTGCCAAAAACTAGCTATTTGAGATGTTTTGCGCTTGCGTCACGTGCCAGTTTCTCGCATTCTTTCCTCGTGATAGCTCCTGTTCTTTCCTTGTGACAGCTCATGCTTTAGGATGCTGTTTTATACTGCACCATCGCTGGGATCACCATACATTCCCCAATACTTTACTTCTCATAGCAGCTATCGCCATGTAGAAGCTTTGTGACGCTGTACTACCTTCACGATCAGCCCAGGTCAAACAACTTTTGTTTCATGACTGGAATGCACATGTCATCACCGTTTTAACATACACCACATGGCATAGCCTTAGGTATGTAAGATCGTATAAGACGTAGTAGCTGATGGCGACACAATCCGCGTTTCTGTTGCTTACGCTCGTCCAGCACCTATGTAGAACCCAACAAGCGGTATGTCATAAGCTCGCGTTGAATGGCCGGAGTAGGAATCATGCAATTGGCATCACACAATTGACACTGTTGACTTGCTGCTCTTGTCACGCACATACTCAAGTCTGACAAATAGTTGTTCGTCTTACTCAAACATATTGGCCCACCCAGTAACGCTTGGCGTAATCCCGAACGATTCTGGGTAGCTAGCTGCCAGCAAAGTGGCAGTTGCATTCTAATGGATATGTAAAAGTGCTCATTTACATAGATTTAGACGTGTTTTAAAGCACACAAAAAATAGGTAGTTAAAATTATACTTGAGTCCTCACTTAAGGTGTTACTTATAGCTTTGGTACTTCGCCAGTTAAATTTGAGTGGCTTTGAGTACTTTGAACTTTCAAGCAAGGAAACAAGCTGCTTAGCATTATCTGGGGGAAAATGATTCTAATAATATTTTAAGCAAGTTGCTGAGCAAAGCAAGAATATTTTGCTTTTTCCCAGTGTCTGCGATGTGAAGAATAAACAACCCATGCACAGCATAGCTGGTGACAATTTATAATCTTGTATGTTGTAGGGCTTCATGCTTCTGTGATGACGGCAAGATGTTTATTTTATATGGATGGCTGTTTACCTTTTCACTTTGCTTTGAGTGCCTTGTATACTGCCTTTCATTGTGAGCAGGCAATGATGTGGAGGATACACAACTAGTACAGTCATAGGAATCTCACTCCACATGTCCCGCATTGCATAGTTGTTTTTTAGGGGCGAAGCACCTTAGGGCCGAGCCTTGTCCCCCCCCCCCCCCCCCTCGTCGTCGTCGTCCGTAGCTCTGGTTTGCAAGGAGTCCACTAGGGGCACTGCGGTGCACAAGGGCGTTCGTTCCCGATGCGCGCTCTCTTTCTCCTTTCAGCCATAAATGATAACGGTCGGTGCACAAGGGCATTCGTTCTCGACGCGCGCTCTCTTTCTCTCTTCAGCCATAGATGATAACGGTCGCTTCTGATAACGGCGCGCCCGCTGTGGATGAAATGGCGAGAGTGGCGGCTCAACTGCAAGCGGAGTCGAGGGCTCGCAAAGCTGCTGCAGCACGGCAACGCAGACAACAAGCGGACCGAGTCTAGGGCGCGGGAAGCTGCAGCAAAATTGCAACGCCGGCAAGCGGACTCGGAGCTAAGGGCTCGCGAAGCTGCAGCAGCACGGCAACGCCGGCATGCGGACCCGGAGCTGAAGGCTGGCAAAGCTGCAGCAGTACGGCAACGCCGGCAAGCAGACCCGGAGCTGAGGGCTCGCGAAGCTCGCGCTTGAACCGAGCATCAGTGCCACCAACCTCAGGTAGAGAACGCTTCCGGCGTTTTGCCACCGCTTCCCGTGCTCTCGCCGCCTCTGGGTCCACTTGCTGGTGTCGCGCTTGAACCGAGCATCGGCGTCACCAACTTCAGGTACAGAACGCTTCCGGCGTTTTGCCGCCGCTTCCCGTGCTCTCGCCGCCTCTGGGTTCGCTTGCCGGCGTCGGGGGATTCACCGTTAACCTAATGATCCTCCGGTGCTTCACCCACTCACCATCATTCACTTCGTGGATATGCGGTGCTTTTTTTAAATCTTCGACACTTTCTATGGAACCACCATTTCATATGCTACTGCTACAAGTTGCAGTTGTAAGGCTATGTTATATTGCATGCTGTTTGTGCACTTTTCTGCTTTCACTATGCGATTTACTATGCTGTGGTCGCGAGCATAAGGGGTGCACTGTGGCCTCAGGTCACAGAAACATGTCTCTATGCACGTTTGGTGGTAAATAGGTACAGATCTGTGATTCATTTCACGTAATAATTATGTCATCATATTTTACGACGTAAAAGTATGAAATTTAATGTTGCATTGAGTAGTAGGCCGAGAGGACAAAGGATAGATCTGGTGGGAATGGGGGGAAGAAGAAAAAAAACAAAAGATCATGCTTTGGTTCTGTGCACGCTTGTCGTGGAATGTTGCATTGGCGCAGTGTATGACAGTATAGAAGCCTCTGTTATGTGAATAACTCTGAGTATAGCCAGAGACACACACCGTCAGTCGTATTTTTCAACATCTGAAGTGGATGAAGACGTCAAGTATGATTTACCCGAAAGCATCATGACGCCGCTGGTGCAGCTGACGCCAAGAACTTCACCGAGCAGGACTGACTCTTCCAGGGACTCGTGCCTGCTAGAAATTCTTTGCCTGCAGCAGCAATATGCCGAGCGACAGCAGCAACTCATGGAAAATCTTCTGACTGGTATTCAAGCCCAACAATAACAGAACAAGCAGATGGTAAAGCCCGACATCTTTGATGAGGAGAGCTCAAGCCCAGAGACTTGGATCCAGTTCTACGAACAAGTGTGTGACGAGAACTCCTGGGGACGAACCCTGCGATAGCATCAGGAACATGCGTCAGTTTCTCAACGGACTTGCGAAGAAGTGGTATGACATCCATTAGGCTGGGCATATGACGGATACATGGAAACAGTGGAGAACGAGCTTTTTGCCAGCATTTGACGTAAACCCAGTTGAAAGGTGGGACCGAGCAATTATTTATAAATATAACTCAGGAAAGCACCTAGATTTTTTTACGAGAAAAGGCGGCTTCTTCACATGGTAAATGCAGAACTACTGGAGTCCGCAGTAGTGCCACTGACTGTTCATGGTTTACCCAAGGAACTTCAGAGGCAGGGGCAAGTAAAGTCATCTAAAACTATCCAGGAACTGTTGGGATGTTTCAGAAGCATCTGCACCGATTTTACACCACAAAATGTGGATCGAACAGATCAAACTTTCAAAAGGGCACCACGGAGGTCTCGTGAGCTCAAAAATCCTCATGGCAGAATTCGAGTCGCCAACTTAATGTCTACCACCAGCAATGTCACTGAACCAGTCTCCTCTGATTCAGAGGAAGCACAACCAAAAAACTAATAAAAGAGAGTGTCCAGTCCAAGGAGGTTATAAAAAAACTTCTGGAGTGGAGATCCCCTATACGCGCCCATGCGACCGGCTGAAGCCTGGAAAACCGGTTGGCGGCCATCTTGCTCCAGGCAAGAACGAGCGCTGCCGGCGCGCTGGTAGCGTAACCAGTGCGATTTCGTGGCGGCGTTATATGATGAAAGCGGGAGAATTACTATGATTTATTTAGCGCAGATGTTTTTTTTAATGCGACAGCCTTTTATGCATACCTCGTGGTGGGGTGTCCGTCTCAAGGCCGTTTCAAAACCGTGCTGTTGACACGAAATGATCCTCTTAGGATAAGAGGTGATAGCGCGCGGAATACCACTATTAAGTATACAATATTAATTAAGCATGTGAACTGCAGTAACAATGAATATAGATAGGTGAATGAAGTGTGTTGTGACAGTAATAATGTTGAATTAGGAGTAAATAATCGTGGATTAAAGGGGTTTAGTGGGGTGATAGGAGATCAACGAAAGGTAATGATGGGAAGAACACGCGGTGCTGGGCTAGTTGATGATGATGGGAAAGCCACATTTAACATTCTAAAAGTGATTACGCGATTGAACTGAGGCGATAATGCGTGCACAGAGAGGTGAATTAGGCGAATTTAGAGTGACTTTTTGCTGAAAGAATTGTGACGAAATAAAGTGACGAAGACTCCGTAAAAGAAGTGGAAATCGGCCGTCGTATCATTGAGTTAGCGACGCTAGGGCTTTCATGTAGCCTAGTTCTATCATCAGGAATCCCCAGTAATCTTTGTCATGTCAGGCTAAGGACAAATGCACAAGGCATTTGTTAACGCAAGAATACGTGGGCTGAAGCTGTAACGCGTTTCATGCGCATCAGCTTGCCACATTACCGAAGTGACACGAAGTACAAGGTGAAATCAGTAAAGTGGTAAATAAATTTTTATTATGTCCTGGATATTTTGATAAAAATAAGCATAAAACAACATGGTGAAAAAAATGAATAAAATATTGCATAAATACCTGGTGCATCACAGTGTATACTATAGGAAAGCAATGCCAAACAGGCATACATAAAATGCAAACACATCAAAACAAACAAATTTTTCGGCTGCGCAAAAACAAAAAATTGCACCAATGCCCAAAATTAAAGGCATGCTGATAATGTCACTTCTTAAGGCGCACGGTTCAGTAACTACGAATAATGGCTTTTAAATATTCTAAAGATCGTGAGTCCGCAATAGACGAATTTGTATGAACTCTGATTTGTATAGAGCTTTACACGATGGCATGCAACAGCAACTTGATCTCCGAAAACAGTAATATTCGCGATCCAGCCTAAGTTAAATTACGCCGAGATAGGATACCTATAGCTGCCAAGAACTGTTGTTGCTCCAGGCACATATCGTGTTGTTACACACACGATATGTGACTGGCAATACTCTTTCTTTGCCAGTTAGGTCAGTTATTTTCTTGTTTTGATGCGAAACAGTTGCGTGCCACGCTTATAAACAGTCAACTTGTGAGACGCATGCAGCTACGACCTCCGCCAGGTCTGTGAGCTGTATCATTTTATCTAAATAAGTAGTAAATAATTCCTCTCGACATGCGGAATCTCATATGCAAGCGCACCGGAAATATATACGAACAGCAAGCATTTCTTACGAACTCGCTTTTTTATGCGGATGTGCGGAGAACACTAGAAAAATGGTTGGAGTGCTGCCCTGTCGCAGCCTTGTCGTTTGACCAGACCTGTCAAAACAACCCTCTTCAAAGTGCACCGAGCAAAGAACATCCGAATCTTTAGGCGCCCAGCCATCTCTGCGAACAGCGGGCTGCCATGCGTCACGCAGCGCTTTCTCTTTCGGGAACCTGTCGCACAAACATACGTACGCAGAAAAAAGCTTGTTTCAGCCTATATTAGCCAATTTAAAGTAGATTTCATGTACAACAGCGCTCCTCGACGGAGATAGTGCACAGCAATGGTCGAGCGATTGAAGGCTTTTTCGCGCTACATATACACGTGAAACGTTACTCCTGACTTTTGCTTCGCACGATTCGTGCGACGCAGGCGTTCACCATCCCGTTCAGCAGAGCTTGGATGTTCCCTTACAAACGCAGAACTACCGCTCAGCAGACCGTAACTGCCGAACTACCGCAAGGGCCCAAGCGGCGCAGCTGCGTTTTCTGCCCGGAGCAATATGGCGGTCACCGGCGTCAGCCGCGGCGCGGCATCTCCACTCCAGAAGTTTTTTTATAACCTCCTTGGTCCAGTCCCACCTGACAACAAAAATTGAGACTGTTTTTCGAACTGCCCTTAGCCTTGTCTATATTAACTCCTTGCGGTCCGTTTGACAACACAATACGGCTGTAGCGGTCCGCCCGACAAGGGTGGTCGTGGGTTAAATTTCACGGTTTTTCTCACTGCGATTCGTGCGCATTCTTTGTATACATGATGCACCATCTCTTGAGGAGTAAATAAACTTTGTTTTTGCAGTTTGCTTCTTTTTGCACTAGGGTGCAGCACAATGTTCAGCACGGCTTCTGGATACCAGAGCGTTCTCACTTGTGCGCGGAACTGCGGCTCGCTGAGAAGCATAACCACTTTTTCACTGCGTGCCTTTTACGGTGGTGCATTTAGGGAAAACTTCTAGAGGTTTCCATTGTCAGTAGCTTTATTTTGAGGCACACACAGCTGCAGAATCATGGTGATAAATAACAGCGACACCTGCAGTACCACCGCAACCTCATCCAACAGGGCCGCTATTTTGTAGCGATTCCTTGTCCGACGATATTCCTTTTAGCACTTTTTGCGCTTTGTCAGTGGTCAGAGCGACGCCCCGCCCCCGTTATCAAAGCGATCAGCCGGCCGTGAACGGTGGATGATAAGAGTGGCATATAATCGAGCAGAAGGCATCGCTACAAAATCGCAGCCCAGCTGGTGGGTGACGTGAGGGCTAGAGCCAAAAAGCGGGGCTCGTCTGCGCGGAAGGAGTGCGAGGAAAGGCTAGATGGGAGGAGCCATTTCATCTACAAGCTCTCAGGTTGAAACAGCAAGGACTGTGCTGTTTGTAGCGATAGAAAAACAAATGGAGGCAGGAGGGAAACTGTGTTTTTCTTCAAAACCTGCAGTAACAGCCCTGGCCTGCACCCAGGAGAATGCTTCGAGCGGTATCACACGCTGCTCAAATATCGGTGGAGGAGTTGCCTGCAGAATGCAAGAGAAAAAATAAATATCCTATGAGTTTTTCTTCCACAGTTTGTGGTTTTCTTCGCGGCACCACAAACTGGCAAAATAGTTTCGGACCAGAACAGCCGGAAAGTGGGTAAAAGTTTCAGACCGCAAAGGGTTAAACTCAATATCAATGATGACGATGTTGATGCATTGGTTGATAGTGGTGCATCTGTATCTGTAATGTGGCTCTTGTTAAATGTGACGAAATAATTAGAGGAAGACCGGTGCAAGTACAGAGCTTTGATGGGACGAGACAAATATATGATGAATGGGCGAAAGCAAATGTCTATTATCAAGGCCGGAGGGCTAATATCAACGCCCTTGTCGTGAAGGGATGCAACTATAAATTCTTACTTTCTGTGGCGCAAGATATGTGCGCATCCTTGAACGTCGTACGGACTGCCTTGTTAAATGTGAAAAACACGTTCGTGAAAAATTCCCTGAAGTACTCTGTCTATGCAACTATCCACCGGCTACAACAAAATTTACTGTTCCCTTTAAGCTGAGAGATGTTATGCTGGTCAGAAAAAAGCCTTACAGTATGTCTTGCGAAAAGAAACTTAGGGTGAAAATAGGTTAACGGCTGGAATAATACGGCCATCGGTGTCCACGTTCGCCTCACCTATTACTTTGGCTCCAAAAAAAGACGGATCTCTGCAACTATCTACTGATTACTGGATCTTGAATAGCCAGATGGACATTTTTCCTTTTCCAATGCGAAGGATCGACATGATAATTGAAGAAACTGGAGGCTGCAAAATATTTGCCCGTATAGACCTTTGCAAAAGATTTTGGCAGATTCCACTCGATGAGGAACAGGAAATGTACACAGCCTTTGTCACTCCATTTGACGTGTACGAATATAATTGTTGCTTTTTGGATGGAAAAACAGTGCAGCATGGCTCCAAAAGATGATGAATAGTGTTCTCAAGCCGTTTCTCGGATTATTCTGTAATGTGTATGTAGACGAAATCATAGTCTACTCCAAGGATGAAACATGACATGTTGAACACTTGACATCAGTTTTTATGGCATTAAGTGATGCCAAACTTAAAGTGAATTTTTTAATCACAAAAAACATTTCTCGGTCGCATTTTCGACGAATTCACAAAGAGTAAGAAAGAGGAGTTCATGGAACATGTAGACAGATGAAGCCAGACAATGTACACGCAGAGTTTTTCTTGACCTCGCAGGACATTTTAGAAATTACATAAAGGATTTTGCAGCATGAGCTAAACTGTTGGAACAACCTATTCCATAAAACACATTTGATTTGGACTGAACAGTGTGAGAAGGCGTACAGAGATTTGGTATTAGCCATATCATCAGACCCGGTCCTCACAATACCGGACTTCACTGTTCCAGACCCGGTCCTCACAATACCGGACTTCACTGTTCCATTTCAATTTACAACGGATGCATCGAACTACTGCACAGGTGGTGTACTGTACCAACGAAGAGGCACAAGTGGTTGGATGATATTCTTATACTTTCACAAAATCGGAACAAAACTACAGCACAACTGAAAAGGAGGCATTGGCTGTTGTGCTAGTGATTAAGTATTTTCGATCGTACCTAGAAAGCACGAAATTCAAACTGTTCACTGACCATCAGGCGCTTATTCATTTGCTGAATGGTTCTCAACCAAAAGGGCGGGTTACTCGCTGGATCAATGAAATCCAACAGTTTCATTTTGAGAGAGTGAGAGAAATAACTTTATTGGGTCCAGCGGTTTAGGAACTAGGCCCACGCCTAAACGGCGGCCAGAAGCCCTTGGGCCCTGGCGGCGTCTTCAGCCAGCTGGACGGCCCAGAGTTGTACTTCCGGGTCTGAACTGAGTAGTAGGGCCTCCCACTGCTCCTCATTAACTATTTTGCGGCCCTGTCGAGTAACCTGAGGGCAAGCCCACAGGATCTGTCTCAGATCCGCCCGTCCTTCACATAACCGACATTTGCTCTCATATTATCTGGATAATACAGGCTGTAGGCCACTGGATTTGGATAGGTGTTAGTTTGAAGGAGGCGCCAGGCCACCATCTGCGGCTTACTGAGTGTTGGGTGGGCGGGGGAATACCGAGCTCTCGCCAATCTATAATATTTGGTGATTTCATCGTAACTAACCATGCGCTCCTCTGTCATCTCGGGGTGAGGCGGCTCCCTGGCTTGGTTAGTGAGTTCTCGAGCCAATGTGTGAGCCGCCTCGTTCCCAGGGAGGGAGGCATGCGCAGGTGTCCAGATAATTTGTATGTGTCTGTAGTCTTTTAAATTGGTTAAAATCTTAATCGTCTCCGGCGATACTCGCCCTCTTAAGGAATTTCGCACCACTGCTTTTTAGTCGCTTATTATGTGTCTGGCCGAGGAAGAAGTTATCGACAATGCGATGGCCGATTCCTCTGCCGTTTCTACGCTGTGCTTTCGTAGTGAGCCGTCAGATGTTATCTTGCCCTCTTTATCAGCGATTACGACAGTCATTTTTTGTTCATTTGGATATTTCGCGGCGTCTACGTAGACCACGTCCTTGGATGTTTTTGAATTTATTTCTGAGGGCCTTTGTCCTCTCCACACGCCTTCCCGCATCCTTCTCTGGGTGCATGTTTCTGGGAATCTGTAGAACCTTTATCCTTCCGTGTATTTCTCGCGGTATATCCATCTTGATTCCCTTTTGCGTTGCATAGCTTATATGGAGGCAATCAAGTATCGTCCTGCCCGTAGCAGTCTGAGCTAGTGTCTCGTATTGGGCCGTTTTGTGCGCTTCTATTAATTTATCTAGGGTATTGTGTACACCTAAGGCAAGTAGTCTTTCTGTAGGTGTATTTACTGGTATTCGAAGTGCTTGTTTATATACTTTCCTTATCAGGCTTCAATTTTTGCTTTTTCTGCCATGAGGAGGTTCAGATAAGGAGTCACATATATACTATTCGGCTAATAACAAAAGCCGGTACTAACTTAATTAGGTTGGCTTCCTTCATACCGCTGTGTCGGTTTGCAATTCTTGTGATCAGGCGCATTGTTTGTTGCATCCCTCTTTCTAAAGCCTTTAGCGTTTCATTATTTCGCCTGTTTGCTTGTATCCACACGCCTAGTACCCGAATACTGTCAACTGCTGGTATTTGTTGGCCCTCCGAGCTTAGTCGTATTTGGGATGTGCTGTTGTCTTTACGGCTGCTTCTTTGTGGGTGGTAAATCAAGAGTTGCGACTTTTGTGGTGAGCACTGAAGGCCCCTACTGCCAACATAGTCCTCTACTCTGTGTATTGCTTCTTGGAGGGTAGCCTCGATGTATCCGTCGCTGCCCCCTGTGAACCACAGCGTGATATCATCACCGTATAAGCTATGATGTAGCCCTTCCACTGTGTTCATCTTCTCCGGGAGGCCGATCATGGCCACGTTGAAGAGTAGTGGCGAGAGAACTGATCCCTGTGGTGTTCCTCAGCTCCCTAGTTCTGTTTCTTCCGAATGTATGTCTCCGATTGTAATTCGGGCTTTTCTGTTTAATAGGAAGTCTCTAATGTATTCGTAGGCCCGTTTCCCAACTCCTAATCCCTGGAGGTTTCCTCAAATAGCTTCATGCGTAATGTTGTCAAAAGCTTTTGCAAGGTCTAGGCCTAATATGACTTTGTTGTCTCTTGTTTTTGAGGCTGTGTCTATAATTTGGTGTTGGATTTGAAGCATGATATCTTGTGTGGAAAGTTTACATCGAAAGCCTATCATCGTGTGCGGGAAGAGGTTATTGCCGTATATGTATCTTACTAGACGCATGAGTATCACATGTTCCATTAATTTTCCCACACACGATGTTAATGATATCGGTCTTAGATTTTCTAACTTTAGCATTTTTCCTTGTTTAGGGATCATGACTATATGCGCTGTTTTTCACAGTTGAGGTATAGCCCCCTTCTCCCAGCAGTCGTTCATGTATTGGGTAATCGCCTTTATAGAGGGATCATCGAGATTCCGTAGCATTTTATTGCCGATACCATCGGGACCCGAGGCGGATTTCGGGCGCAGGTCCTGCAGCGCCTGTCCAACTTCTGCCTCCGTAATAGGCATGTCCAATTCAATGTTTTCCTCTCCAGTATAGTGCGGTAAGAGAGTCTGCGCTAGGTCGCCTATGTATAGTGATTGGACTTCTTGCAGTAATTCTGTTTCTGTACCTGCATATTTGTGGGTTAGCTTATTGATGTTGTGCCTTTGTGCAATTATGCCATTTTCAGGGTCAATCAAGGGCCGTAGGATATTCCATGTTTTTGCCGAGTTTACTTCTCTCTGCATTCTGTTGCACGTAGCTTCCTGGTTTTGCCGTGTCAATCTATTTGTGTTTTTCTCGATTTCCCTGTCTAGTTGGGCCATTTTCCGCCTAAGATTTCAATTGAGCCGTTTCCGTTTCCATCGTGTTGCTATGCTGTTCCGTGCTTCCCATAAGTGTAGCAATTTTGCATCTTCTTGTTCAAGCTCAGCCTCGTCTGGTATATTCTTTGTGGCTTTCTTTACGCTAATGAGGAGTTTCTGTGTCCAGACCTCAAAATCCTCAATTGTGTCGCCATCTTCGTTTGTTTCCTCCGCCCGTATTTGTCAGAAAAGGTCCCATTCTACCATGGGTGAGGGATTTTCCTTTCCTTTGCGGGGGGCCGGCCTTTATTACTGTCTCAAGAATGTAACGGTCCCTCCCAAGATTTTCCTGGGTGTTTGTCCAATGGGCATCAGGCATGTTTCTGATAAATGTTAGATCTGGCGTAGTATCGATGCTGACGCTATTGCCTATTCTGGTGGGTGTTTGTGGGTCCGTTACTAAGGTAAGATGGGCCCTTTGCACCTCAAGCCATAGATTCCTGCCTTTCGCGGTGTCGTTTTTGTACCCTCAGCACTGGTGTGGAGCATTATAGTCCCCGAGTATTACCACTGCCTGACGATTGGCTTTTGTTAGTGTTTGTCTAATTAACTCTCCAAACCTCATCTTGTTGCTTTTCAGGCTGCTATAAACATTTAGTACGAATAAACTACCCTGATGTTGTCATTTAGGAATTATCTCGATTAGGACATGGTCCACGTTTATAACCCCTGTATCGTGCGTTAGTACCGCTAAATTTCTGTTCACTAGGGTTGAGACGGGCGTTTTCTCACTCAAAGTACCATACGTTTTATATCCGGCCCATTTGGCTGCTCCCCCTGTTTCCTGCAGAGCAATGATGTCTGGCACTTCCTTGTTATTTATGAACTGCTGAAGGTTACTCCGTTTCCGACGGTACCCCCTGCAGTTCCACTGCCAAATTTTGTAATGAT
Organism: Dermacentor silvarum; assembly: GCF_013339745.2. Classification (NCBI taxonomy): domain Eukaryota; kingdom Metazoa; phylum Arthropoda; class Arachnida; order Ixodida; family Ixodidae; genus Dermacentor; species Dermacentor silvarum. Next base: position 119,560,477 of record NC_051164.1, read on the forward strand.
TACGTGAGGCCATGTTTACTGGGAACTAGTTCCCCGGGGGCCCTAGTGACGTCGGTCCCCGCAGGGCTATCGTAGGGTTTGTGGATTTTTATGGGTCCTATTCCCGTCGAGCGTCCACTTTTTTGCGTGTTCTCAAGCATTGTAACTCGAGAATCGATTCCTTCGATAGTTTGCTGCATTTTTTCTAGTGGTACTTGTATGCCTACATACTGCTTTTGTACTGTTTCGGCCAGTTTGGTTATCATGCCCTCGATCTTTTCAATGCTTTCAGTTATATCATCTGTGCTAGATTCCTTAGTATTTTTCCTCTTTGCTGGAGGAGAACCTGTTGTGCTTTTTGCTGGTTCCCCTCCCAAAGTTGTCGGAGGATTAGCCTCTTCCCCTTTGTTTTGACGAAGTTCTTTATTTTCTATGTGGAGGCGCCGGATTTCCTCCCTCTGTGCCGCGTTATCACGAATGACCCCCTCGAGTGCTTTCCTAATATCAGAGATTTCTTTTTCTAGAGCGGATCTATTCCCGTCCCTCGGAGCAGAGGAGACCATATCTGCCCAGCTCATCTTTACACCTTCGTCTGCTGGTGTTCCTCTGGTGCTGCTGGTCGCCTTTTGTGGTTACGCCTGTCTCCGCGTCTTCGATGGGAACCGGGACCGGGTTCTTGTTGGAGACCGTGACTGGCGATGTCCTCTGTGTTTCTCTTCCGGAGGGGGAAGTCCTGGGAAGGAGCGGGAATGGCTTCTTCTAGTTTCCCTTGTCGGCGTCCCGTTGTCTTGTCTTGTACGGAGGGTCTCATGGCTTGAGCGGTTCCCTTGGTGGTCCGATTTGGTGGGCGTGGAATTGTCCCTCGGTTGCTTGGTCCCTTGTTGTTGGTGCTGCACACGCTCCCAGTACCTTTTTTTGAGTAGGTATGGTGTTCTGAACCACTCGCGGCACTGTTTGTCCCCTGTAAGGTGTCCCTTTCCACACAAAGAGCATCTCGGATAACATTGGCGGTCCTCGGTGGGATTCAGTATTCTGCAGCCTCTGCAGTGCTTGGTATTGGGTGCCGGGCAGACGTCCGCTCGGTGTCCTAGGCGACCGCATGAAGTGCGCAGCTCATGTTTGGTACAACAAACAGCGGTATTCCGCGCCTCTATAGTACACGTAGTGTGGCACGTAAGTGCCTTCGAACACTATCACTACAGAGTCCGTTCGGCCCATGCGTCTCGCGTGGAGAATTGTCGGATTTCTTCGATTTACAAGACCTCTCTCTATGTCTTCTGGTGCATCATAGTCCGGGATTCCCCTTATAACACCTTTGGAAGTGTTGTCAGGTGCTGTGATACGCGCGGCCGCTCCAAAAATGCCTGTACCAATCACGATCTCTTTTAGTTGACTGAAACGCTTCGCGTTTTCCAGCTTCGGTGTGCTCATGATGAAAGTGTTTTGCTTTGTGTTGTGGGGTCTCACTCGGGCTCTTGGGACAAAGGAACGACAACACAGTAGTGCAAACAATCAAAAGGGCATTTATTGCACCTTTCATACACTAATGCACACTAGCCGAATTACAACCAATTGAACATTCACACGGGCGCGCGACAAATCAAGGAAGTCCGACTCACCGCGACCCGCTAGCGAGCGAATATGTTCGCCCCATGCTGTGACACCATCGCCTAGTCGTTCACAAGTATGTCGGAGCTAACACGAGAAAGATCCAGCCCTGACAGCGTTGAGTTTTCGAACTGGTTTTTTTTATTCTCGCTCTGCACGTGCCGCGCGTTCGAATGCCAACTTCTTCTTCCTTGACGGGCGCCGCATGCTGAGGCGCTACAGGGCTCCCCCCCGTAGAGCGTGAGCCATAGGAGTCGCCCAGTGAACGTGCTTGGATGTGGGAGTCCAGACTTGAGATGGAAGCTCCGCGGACGGCAATGTATGCAGGTTTTAGTCGATCGGCAGCCACGACGTCTTCACGGCCGTTGATGTCCAGCGTGAACGTTTTAGGTGTACGATGGAGGACGCGAAATGGGCCATCATAGGCCGGTGTGAGTGGTGGCCTGTATTTGGTCACGCCGAACGAAAACGTGACTGCAGTCATGCAGATCCTGGCTGACGAAGACAGACTGGGGGTGTCGGTCGGCAGGAATTACAGGAGCAAGGTCGTGAAACGTGGTGCGCAGCTCTCGAATGTACGTAGAGGCATCATGAGTGGAAGGGGGCGACGACGGCTCAAAGAATTCACCTGGAAGACGCAGAGACACGCCATAGACTAGTTCAGCTGATGAGCAGCCGAGATCCGTCTTCAATGCTGATCGGATGCCCAGAAGTACGAAGGGGAGGTGATCAAGCCAACGTTCTCTTGGCTGGTGAGCAGTGAGGGCAGCTTTCAGTTGTCGATGAAGCCGTTCGACCATGCCATTGGCTGAAGGATGGTAGGCAGTCGTGTGGATGTGTCGAATGCCCAAGATATTGGCAAGTGCGGTGAAAAGGGCCGATTGAAATTGACGACCGCGATCAGTGGTGACGACAGAAGGGCATCCAAAGCATGATACCCAGCCGTTTGTGAAAGCCTTTGCCACTGTCGGTGCTGTAATGTCGGAAACGGGAAACGCTTCCGGCCATCTGGTGAAGCGATCCACACATGTCAGTAGGTAACAGGCCCCTTGTGATGGTGGAAGAGGGCCGACGATGTCGAGATGTACGTGGGAAAACCTTGCGTCGGGAGGCCGAAAGGGGGATGGTGCAGTGACCGTGTGACGGTGAATTTTAACACGCTGGCACTGAAGGCAGGTTCGCGCCCAGCGTCGGACGTCAGCATTGATACTTGGCCAAAGGAAACGAGATGTGACTAGCTTCTGGGTCGCACGAATACCCGGATGGCTCATGTTGTGCAATTGATCAAAAATTGCACGACGAAACGCTTTAGGCACGAAGGGCCGAGGAACACCAGTAGACGTTTCGCACGTTATTAATAAGGTAGAAAATGGAAGTAGGCACTCCGTGAAAGATAGAGACGTGGATGAAGAGCGAAGACTATGCAGCTCAGGATCGTTGCTCTGGGCAGCTGCTAGCTCTTCCATGTCTAGTGGTGGCTGGGTCGACAAGGCATCGATGCGTGAGAGTGCATCAGCGGCGGCATTTTCCGACCCGTGTACGTGTCTGAGATCCACGGTGAATTCGGAGATAAAGCATAGTTGACGGATCTCCCTTGCAGTGTAAGTGCTGTGATTGCGATGGAAGGCAAACGTCAGGGGCTTGTGGTCTGTAACGACGTAAAAGTCCCGGCCCTCCAGTAAATGGCGGAAATGTTTGATGGCGAGGTACACAGCAAGGAGTTCTCGGGCAAATGTACTGTATTTTACTTCCGGTGGTTTGAGTTTTTGCGAGAAGAATCCAAGGGGCTGCCAACCTGATGCGTGCTGCTCGAGAACAGCGCCAACTGCTACACTCGATGCATCGGTGATGAGACGAAGTGGGGCATCAGGAACGGGATGTATGAGCATGGTGGCGTCTGCCAGAGCCTTTTTGGCAGTGGCGAAGGCAGATGCGGCGTCGTCGGTCCATTCCAGTGGCGCAGCCGGGTCTTTTTTTATAGCTAATAGGTCGGTTAAGGGCTTAAGGAAAGTGGCACACTTAGGAAGAAAGCGGCGATGGAAGTTTAGTAGGCCCAGGAATTCTCGGAGTCGTTTCATTGATGTCGGGGGTGGAAAGTCTTGGATAGCCTTCACTTTGCTGGCGAGCGGTTGTATACCCTGTGGAGTGACAAGGTGGCCTAAGAACTCGATTGTAGCGACGCCGAAGACGCACTTATTGGGATTTATGACGAGGCCGTAATCATCCAGACGGTGAAACAGGGTGCGCAGGTGGTATTCATGCTCAGGGCCCGATGAGCTTGCTACCAGGAGGTCATCAAGGTAGGCAAATACGAAATCGAGACCTCGCGTGACCTTGTTGATAGTGCGCTAAAAAGTCTGTGCTGTGTTGCGCAGTCCAAAAGGCATCCTTACATATTCGAACAAGCCAAATGGGGTGATGATGGCCGTCTTCGGAATGTCAGCGGGTTCTACAGGAATCTGATGGTAAGCCTTCACTAAGTCAATCTTAGAGAAGATCGTGCACCCAGCCAAATTTGATGTGAAATCCTGTATGTGAGGAAGTGGGTAGCGGTCTGGTAAGGTGTGGGCATTGAGAGCGCGGTAATCCCCACATGGTCTCCAGTCGCCAGGATCTTTCTTCGGGGCCATGTGGAGTGGCGATGCCCAGTTGCTGGAGGAAGGCCGCACAATGCCAAGTTCAAGCATGTGCTCAAACTCACGGCGGGCGATGGTGAGGCGTTCTCCAGAAAGTCGACGAGGCCGTGTAAAAACGGGAGGTCCAGTGGTCACAATGTGGTGAGTGACGGAATGCTTCACCGGTGACTCTCTGGTGTGCGGCTTCGTGAGGTTGGGGAAATCAGCGAGTATTTTTGCATACGGCGAAGCAGGTGTGAGAGCTCGAAGGCTCGTTGACGAGGAAGTGCAGGGTATACCGTTGATGGATAGGCGCGTGTTGAGATCGATGAGGCGATGAGCATGCATGTCCACAGCAAGGTTGAAAAAACTGAGGAAGTCAGCTCCAAGAACAGCTTGCGAGATGTCAGCGAGGATGAAAATCCAGCGGAACGTACGGCGTAGTCCAAAGTCAAGTGTAAGAGAGCGTTGGCCGTATGTGGGAATGGCGGAGTTGTTGATCGCTTGGAGTGGGCAGGTCTGTTCGTTGCGACGGCGATCTGCACAGGAGGCCGGTATGACGCTAACCTGGGCTCCTGTGTCGACGAGGAAGCAAGCGCCAGTGATCTTATTGGAAACATAGAAAAGGCGACATGACGTTCTACCAGTACCACTCGCCGCCGTCAGTGGCCGGTCGTCGCATTTCCCGACCAGGAGCACGGGTGAGTGCACCTGCGTGCAGAGGCCCCAAATCGGCGGTGATACCAGCACATGGTCGAGGACGAGTCGTCCCGTGGCGCGTCGGTTGTCTGAAGTCCCGGAGAGCGTGGAGACGTCGAGAAGCGACTGTGGAACTGGAACCTGGATGCCGATCAGCGATGCGCAGGTACGAAGTCATCGAGACGTCTGACAATGGCGTCCAAACGGTTGTCGATGCTCGCGAGCGCGGGGTCTGCAGCGGTGGCCGGTGGCGACGTGGTCATGGCGTTGAGGCTATGTGCCCGCGAGTAGTCTGCCACTCGATCAGCCATTTCAGCGAGCGTGTCTACTGGGACATCTCCTGCAGCGACGAGGACCGGGACCATGCTCTGCGGTAAGCGCTGAAGGAACAACTCACGCAAAAGCTTCTCCTCTTGAGGGGCGGAGGTCCCGCCAATGAGCTGGCGCATGCGTCGCAGGAGCTGGGATGGGCGACGGTCACCGAGCTCTGTGGCCGTGATGAGCTGTTGGAGTCTGCTGTGTTCGGACTCGGACTTGCGGGAAATGATAGCTTCCTTCAACGTGTCGTAGGGATGGCTCGGGTGCGGCGAAGCTAAAATATCTGTGAAGTCTTCGGCTACGTCCGGAGGTAAGGAGGACACCAGATGCCAGTACCTGGTCTGTTGGCTGGTGATTTGCCGTAGACGGAAGTACGCCTCGACCTGCAGTAACCATGTGCAGGGGTTGTTTGGCCAAAATGGTGGCAGGTTGACGTGTTGGATCGCAGCCACCGCAGCACTGTTAGGTCTGGCGTCTTCTTGGGCGTCAGGACCGGTAGGCTGGGTGGAAGAGCCGGCGGGATCCATGCGGGATGGTTGGGGTTGCGTGTTCATTATCGGGTCACCATTAACTGTCGGAGCTAACACGAGAAAGATCCAGCCCTGACAGCGTTGAGTTTTCGAACTGGTTTTTTTTATTCTCGCTCTGCACGTGCCGCGCGTTCGAATGCCAACTTCTTCTTCCTTGACGGGCGCCGCATGCTGAGGCACTACAAGTACGGTCACGCGAACGGTAGCGCGTTCGAACGATCCGTGTTCGTCCATACCGGTGTCCTGCTCTTAGCCTCGCGCGACGGTCGCGCGAAGCGAGCCGGCGCATGCGCGAAGCGTTCGTGCGTGTTGGCCGCCGATCCCAACCCTAAAGAGAGAGTGCCTTCGACCTTTTTCTCCCAAGTCACCCCGCCGTTCCGTGGCGTTAGCATCGCGACACTCGCGCCATTTCCAGCAATGTGCCGCGACCACCACGACCGCTGCCGGGCTTAGCCACGCGGAGAAGCCGCACTACAGGAGACATGCGGGGAAAACAACATCAGGTGACGTGTGAGAGTTGCGAATCCCCACATCCCCCCAACCTTAAATCACTACACATATTCCGACGAAAAATGTCCACGTGTTTTCCATAACATGCGAGCCGACATTGTCTCTGGGGTTCACCGCTGGCGTCCGTTGGTCACAGCACCACCTCTGCAGATTTGATGGCACGACTCCAGTCCAGGACTCCGGAAATGGCGGCGCAGAAGTCGACACGAGCAAGCGTCGCTCGCGCCCGACGCGCCCTGCCGGCGAGAGCCGAGGGTAGCGAGCCGGACACAGGCGGCCGCCGAACTGGCCACAGGCATCTGCATCGCCTGGGGTAGCTCGATTGTAGTCCGGGGCAGCAGCGATGACGATGTGCAGGTGACGGCAAACCAGGGGTGACTCCGCTCACGCTGTGTACACTCAACGCACTCGACAAACCCTAAAGAAGTAGTGCAAGGGAGAGGAATTCGGCATACACATCGCCCACGTGGTACGATGTTCAATTCGGCTAGCGAAATTTTGGACGGCATTTCAGATGCTAAGTTCACGTGAACAAAGCTTGCTTTCTTGAGTCGAACGAGTAATTTCAATTCGTGCGACACTAACTAAAATGAGGGAAGCAAAGTGCGACACCTCAACACAACGGTCCACCAGGTTGTGTCCCTCCACGTGCGACAGGCGGCTTCGTAAAGCTGTAGGCCTAATGCGTCGCTACCCTGACAACAACCGGCATCCAAAAAAAAAAACACAACACCCAAAATGGGCACAAGAACAGGCAGCCGCGAGGAGACGTTAGCTCTGTGAGGTGGTCCTACCCCGTTCGGTGCACACAGCATCCGAGTTGACGACGCCCACCGTCCCAGACGGTGTCGGAGCGCCCGGTACCAGGCCGCAATACCAGTCAGCGCGTAGCGGCACCCGTGGCCCGCGGCCACCCGGCTCCCTGAGCCGCGACTTCCGAAGTCAAAGAGATAGAAGAAGCTATTTACATAAGAAATTCGGACCACCCACGAGGCTTCCGTAGTCACTCGCAATGCTCCACGGGCGCTAGGCCTCGCTCTCCCAGGATGCAGCCCACGTGGCGCTCATACCACTAGTGTACAGTACTTCAACAAAACACTCGCGGAAAGGCTTAGCATGTTGAAATGTTCAAACACCCTACAGCAACTGCCGCCTCGCTCAAGAAAGCACGCCGCCGACACTAGCGATCAAAATCCACGCTAGGACTACGCTTCGGTTGAAACATCTCGAACCGAGCAATATTATCGTCCGATGCCCCAAGAGGCCCCACGTTGGGCAGCCAGATGTGGGGTCTCACACATACTCTTTGGACAAAGGAAAGACAACACAGTAGTGCAAACAATCAAAAGGGCATTTATTGCACCTTTCATACACTAATACACACTAGCCGAATTACTACCAATAGAACATTCACATGGGCGCGCGACAAATCAAGGAAGTCCGACTCACCGCGACCCGATAGCGAGCGAATATGTTCGCCCCATGCTGTGACACCATCGCCTAATCGTTCACGTGTACGGTCACGCGAATGGTAGCGCGTTCGAACGATCCGTGTTCGTCCATACCGGTGTCCTGCTCTTAGCCTCGCGCGACAGTCGCGCGAAGCGGGCCAGCGCACGTGCGAAGCGTTCATGCGTGTTGGCCGCCGATCCCAACCCTAAAGAGAGAGCGCCTTCTACCTTTTTCTCCCAAGTCACCCCGCCGTTCCGTGGTGTTAGCATCGCGACACTCGCGCCATCTCCAGCAATGTGCCGCAACCACCACGACCGCCGCCGGGCTTAGCCACGTGGAGAAGCCGCACTACAGGAGACATGCGGGGAAAAAAACATCAGGGGACGCGTGAGAGTTGCGAATCTCCAGTGTTCACTGAAAGAATATCTTCTTCCTCGTCTTTTATAGTTATTCCTGCTGCACGCTGAACACAGTCTTTTATAATCGCAGAGCTCTGCATCGTGTCAAATCCTCCTCTGGGTCGAAGGACTACCTTGTAGTCCTCCTCCGGCAGCTGCGGCTGTCGTGGAGCCGGCGTTCCGTGCTGCCAGCTGGCGCGTCTCGTTACCAGCCGATGCGTCTTGTCGGCGTTCCTTAAGCGTTCCTTACTCGATTCTCGAGCGTTCCTTAGTCCTAGATTTTCGGCGGGTGTGTGCTGCCATCCATCCTGGATCCTCGTATTCTTCCGGGGAGATTGTCTCTCTCTTCAACAACATCCATGTCCCCTACCGGTGTTGGCCCTTGGCGGAGCGGGGCCCAGTCTCCACTCAGGCCAGGGTGTGGGAGATTCGCCGGTGCAGTGGGTCGGCGTCGTCGTATGCCATGTAAGGGTTAGCTGGGCCGCCGGCGTGGCGGCTCACGAAAGTCGTTACTGTGCCCCAGAGAGGAGTCCTCCTGCCAAAACTTGTTCTCCGAAGGCAGTGATGTTCCGACGTCTCTCTTCATCGAAGTGCGGTTTGAGTCTTTAATTTTCGCTCACAATCATGGAAAATTTACAGAGCTCATGGATAGCACTGCTTATCAGCTCGGGCCCCCAAGCGGCGATCTCCCTTCATTTTGAGGTGGCACACAGGAGCGGACAAGATTTGTCAAATGCTGATGCACTTTCTTGACTTCCCATTGTTAGTAACCGTAGGAACGAGGAAAGCGTGAACTCGCTTAAAATGTGGGAAGGCACAGAACAGCTGATGTATTTAGACGGAGAGTTTCACGTACCGGATACACTGAAAACAAAAGTTCTTTGCCTCTATCATGACAGTCCAGAGTCAGGAGGGCATGACGGCTTCTGGTGAACATGCTAAAAAAAATGAGAAGATTGACATGGCCCGGTATAAAGAAATATATTAGCGATTACATTAGCACTTGTCAACAATGTCAACCGAACAAGGCAAAATATAATCAGAAGACAGCATGATTTTTCCACCTGATGCAAATGTGGCATTTTAAACCGTACATGTTGATTTCGCTTAATTGAAGAAAAAAAAAAGTGGTTCTTTTTAGTGTGCATTGATGAATGTTCAAGCATGCTAGATGCCAAGCCAGGAAAAGAAAGTGCTGATGCTGTCATATCTCTCTTGAATAGAAACATGTTTAAAGGATTGAAGTGTGTTGTATCCGAGAATGGCCCTGCATTCAAGAGCCAGGCATTTGCAAGGTGGGCAAAAAGACAGAAACATTACCCTGAAGTTCACAGAACCATACCATCCATCAGCTAATGGACTAGCAGAGAGAGTTATCTGAGATACAAAACAATATATAAGTATGTACCCAGGATTTGCAGGAGGGTGGAAGTGTTGTCTACAAGCAGCTGTGTTGCACCACAATAGATCTCATACGAGCACTCTGGTGTTAAGTCCTCAATACGCCGGCTTTGGGAAGCCTGCCTATTTGCCTGCGGACGACATACTTGGCATAGCAGGGAAGCTGCACTCTAAGGAAACGAGAAGTTCGGAAAAGCCAAGGAAGCACAGGGAAGCAATGAAGAGAGCATTTGACAAATGTCATAACACAAATATTCCTGCTATTGCATTAGGCGATATGGTTCTGGTGTGGAAAGGATATGGCGGTCCTAACACAAAACTTGTGGGTCTGCTTAAAGTGGTAAAATTGGAACAATTGGTACAAAAGAAGGAGTACTCAAGACCATTGGCTACACAATGGAAAACAATGCGATGGAAATAGCAGCCATTGCCGACATAATCCCTTATTTGCAGTGGATGGACGAAACAAAGCCCGGTAGAATGTAGTGGTCCGAGGTGACTAAGGACAGATCTGGTGGGAATGGGGGGAAGAAGAAGAAAGCGATTGTGCTTTGGGTTCTATCCATGCTTGTCGTGGAATACTTAGATTTTTGTATGCGATGCATGATCTTTTAGTGCGCATGTATAACAGCAGTGAGAGAAGTCTCTCTGGGCTTTTTAGTGTTGCTTGCTATATATGGAATGTAAGTATACTGTTGCTGAGAACTGCCAGTGTATATACACTGAGTAATATTCACATTGTGTACAAAGTATTCAGGAAGCTGAGTAGTGCTGGTACACATATACCCAGATATAAAATTCATTATTTGAATGCCCGAATATGCCTACAGTTTATTGAATAGAGGGAGACATAAGCTGGAAAGCAGCTTTTGTTTTTGAGCATGTTTTTGAGCATTTCATCTGGAGCTCTCTAATACAATGCAATCACATTCAAACCTATAAGCTTACCGCTGAAAAATTCAAGGAAATGTATAATTGGGCAAGGAAGAGCATAAAGATGAAACGTAGAAACCTGGAAAGCTTCTGGATAGACAGAGAGATAATAGAATTTAGTTACATCAAGAATAAGTTGTTAAAGTGTCAAGAAAACCCTTATGATGTTACTTTAAGGCAAGAATACAGACAAGTAGCTTATTTATTTATTTATTTATTTATTTATTTATTTATTTATTTATTCGGTATACCTACATCACCTGTACGCAATATTGTATAGTATGGTCAAAATACAGGGGGTCACAATGGAAAAAATTTTCAGCAATATCAAAAGAATACATAAATAAATGTAACATCGGTTAAGCACTGAAATTCGCAACAGCAGAAGACAAATTAACAAAGAGTACAATAGCATCTAGTGAACAACAACAAAAAAAAAGTGCACACGTAGTGTATGTTCAAAAATGAATAACAGAACATTCAAAGAATACGACTCTCAATAGCATTTTCAATACTAGACGCTGCCATCATTTCATTAGGGAGCTCATTCCAATTGTTAATCGTGTTAGGAAAAAATGAATATTTAAACACATTGGTATGGCACTGATAAGCTCTAATTTTGTTAGTTTAGTCTCTCCTAGATGAAACGTAATGTGGCTCCTTAGTGAACAGTGTTTTGTCAATACCAGTTTTACTTTTGTATATATTGTAAAGGAATTTCAATCTTAGGCTAAAATAAGATTGTCAAAGAACCCATTATATCACCAAGTTCATTGTTGGGCTAGTTGGCTCTTCCAACTAGCCTAACATTCAGCTCTGTGCTTGTCCACTTTCTTGTCCTCATCTAATATGCTGAAAAAATAGATCAATTAAATCAGTTTAACGCTTGTTCCAGAAGTGTTATGAAAAAATGGGAATTGGTTAATTCTTATACAGGAAGGCTACCCAAGAAGTACATAGATGAATTGCTTTTATCAGCATTTCCTAACATTCCTAGTGATACACCTTCAATCAGTATTTCATTGATTAAGTAAAACAACTTCAAAATCTATTACCTCTGCAACCACCCAACACTTAAAAAGCTCCAATGTCCAATCCACATTCGTGGTAGAAGTTAGAGATGCTGAGTTACGGGAAGCACTGCATTGAGTTCAAATTACTAGATCGCCAGGAACCGATTAAATTAGATAAGATATACAATTTAGTGACTCTAAGACTTCGCTACTTTATATTATAAATGAAACAATTAGGACTGGCCTAACACCGGAGGATATAAAAAGAAGCACTGTAAGGCCACTTTACAAAAACGGCTCGCGATCACTACATAGCAATTACGGACCAATAACAATACTGAAGTCTTTAGTCTGTATTCTAGAAAAAATAGTACATAAGAATATGGCATCTTTCTGTGTAAAATACAACTTGCTAAATGATTCCTATTATGGTTGCCGCAGGGGCTGAAGTACAAAATGCTTCTTAAGGATTTTAATGACTGTGTGCCAGGGAATTGATAAAAATAATATATTGCTCACACTCTTGGTCAGCTTGCAAAAAGCATTTGATACAATTGACCATTTAATATTACCTGAAAAACTGGACAACTTTGGTTTCAGGGGTTCTTTTCACAGCTTTTTAAAAAATTGTACAGTCGCACTCAGTATGTTAAAATGGTGAGACTGTCAGTTATCCATTAGATATTACTTGCGGTGTACCCTGGAGATCTGTTCTGGGGCCATTATTGTTTCAACATCTACGTCAATGATCTAACATGCCTGCCCAATAATTCTATTAGTAGTATGCAGATGATACTGCACTTGTTTTACCTTGTACAAATTATGTAGGAGCTCATGCTCTGCAGCAGGATATTATGTGGTTGATAAATTGGTTTAAAGAAGATCAAATATTTAACACAAAATTAACCTACTATGTTTCCATAGTTCTTACAAAGCATTAATGCCTTCACATCCAATATCCTGCATGTCACCAGCTACCAGAATTGTTATTGCCCTCCCATGACTTTAATGCACAGTGCTAAATATGTGGGTCTTTATTTCAGTGACACTTTATCCTGGAATTATCCACATTGAATACATAGAAAAACGGCTAAGGTTAGTTCATGTTTGCATGTATATAACAAGATCTATTTGTGATGTCCCCCTGAGAAAGGCTGTTTATAGAGTGTTAGGAGAATCTATTATTAGGCATGGCTTAACAGTTTATGGTTCTGCATCTTCTTAAAGTTTGAACTCAATAAATTCTATTCTACTTAAAAATGCGATTCTCTTGGCATATGGAACACATTGTGGAGAAGATCCATTGGACATTATGTATTACTTCAGCATGCTTGACGTACATAGACAATTTGCATTCGGTGCTTTACCTAGAAACCACTACTACTTTCAAAATCGAAAATATTCAATTTGAAAGTCGCGTTTTTGGAGAGGCTTGCTGGTTATAGAACTCCCTGGCATGTATTGCAAACATAGCCAACTATAGTTGCAGCCAATACTCCATGAGGGATGTGGGGGCAGGTGTTCACTTTCTGAAGGCCACACAGTTTACCATAGGGCTCCTTGAATTCCACGCTGTAGGTACTGGAGCACTTCCTACCTTTTTGCTTTTTCAGTAGAGCTCAAGGCACATATGACTGTGCAACTCTCACATCTTTGAGCTTTTCTATGATTTCTTTTTCACACTTTACTACTACTATGTGAAGGACTCATGCTCAAGTAATTTGAGACGCTCTTCACCGACCTCATACGTTTTCTTTGTTCATGAGCCTGCCATGGCCATTTCAAACAGCACAAGTTTCTTATATCAAATTGTGGCACTCTCAGATGGAAGGATGTAGATTTCAGTCCCGGTTTAACAAGCAACACGGATTTTGCCTTGGATATGTGATAATTGGAAGTGCACGATTTTTGAGTGAGGTTTGGAGATGGCGTGAAAGCTTGGTGGTCAGCCCCAACACCGCTTGTAACCATTGTAGTTTTGAGATGTGCCTGGTGGGTAGAGCCACAGCAAAAGCACGGATTTAGTTTGGTGTAACGCAGATGCGCATCGCACACTGCGCAGTTATGCTACGGCGGCGAAAAGGGATGCTCTGCAGTCTAGTATCCGGCACAGTCAGTGTGACTGATGGTGCTTGGTGTACTTTGATGTGGCTGGCATGGGAATAAAACTTGTCCTATCATGCCAGAACAGCTAGACCAGATTGCATCGCATGCTAGCTTCGCTGGCAGGCAGCATGCTGGCCTACAGTTCAGGAGTACTAAAGAGAGTGCGCTGAGTTGATGCCTTCACCAAAAGAGAAAGCGCTCACTCACCATGCACTTATGCGCATGTGCTGCGGCAACATCTGATTGCCACATTGCTGCGGGCGACGTTCAGTGTGCCTAACTATACTAGGGCAAATTTTCAGTGATCCTGGCGCTGCTGGTGTCACACATTGGACTTTTCCGGCAGCTACCTGGCATGCTGGAAACACCGAACTGTATCCATGCTCTAAATCTGTGTGGTACATGTTTCAGAGAAACTGGATCTGGCATCTAAGCGGCAGCTTGGTCATGAGATTGGCAAGGCAGCGGCCGAGAAAAGTCGTGGTCTGTTCAGCGCTGACGACTGGCAGTGTGGCCGCTGTGGCAACGTGAACTGGGCTCGCCGTCAGTCATGCAACATGTGCAATGCTCCCAAGTTTGGCGAAGTGGAGGAGCGCACAGGTAAGAGTGCTTTGTGCAACAGTTGCAATGCAATGTCCAAGGCACCATTCTCTTCGTGTTGCAGGCCTTGGAGGGGGCTACAACGAGCGTGAGAATGTCGAGTATGTGGAGCGAGAGGAATCAGATAGCGAGTATGATGATGTGAGTATTTTTCGGCAATTCACATTCACTGTTAGTTCTTTATCAGTGGCGATCAACTGTTCTGGATACCACATGCGTGTAGTTGCATGTTGTAAACTTAGGACCTTTGTATTGGCAGTGCAGTCATGGCTGTATTGTGTTCTCGTCACTGGGATGACCTCTTAAAATTTAAGGCTCTCTTAGGGAGATTTGGACATGATTCATAAATGGTGTTTTTTTGTCAGATACCATGACTTTCTCAGTCCAAATGTCATACCCCTCTACACTGTTTGAATAAGAGTATGCATAACTTTTTGATAAACCTTGTCTAGCATCCCTAATTGTTTAGTTACTGGGATATAGGAAATCAGTTTAATAAACTTTTTTGACACATTGGTAAACATTGTCATCATAACTGTTATGAGCTGTGCCATGCAACGTATGAAATGAAGACTGCACTTTAACGTTGGGTTGGCACTCTGGGGAGTGTATTCTTCTGTATTAAAGTTCCACAGGAGGTAATATTGTCAAAACTGGCCTCCAGTGATGTCTACGCTGTTTTAACAATGCCTCAAACATCAGCACATGCTCAGGAGGAGTGTTGTCAACTTTTTTTCGAGTATGTCATTGAACTAAGACAATGAAGTCGCTAAATTATGCTCCAAAGTTGCTAAAATTGTTAAAATTCACCTGTAGAGGTGAATTTTACTTAATTAGGCATTCTTAGAACAGTGTAATATAGGCAGACATGGCGTAACGCAAATACCAAAACATTGCTCATGTACCGTCATATTGCGAGCAAGCACTCCCCCTAGGATCAAAGGTCATCCAAGAATGGTTGGGGAGAGGGCCTTTGCTTTGTCTCGGGCAAGATGTCATTGGAACATTTGTGACCAAAAAAAAAGGACAGCATAGCCACCCTCTTACTCAAAAGCTTTGTTTAACAGGCATGTACTGTCTTTACACACAACAAATTCACACTGGCAACCAAGGCATCTGACTGAAGTGGTGACTGACAGAAGCTATGCAGAGAGATGTCTGGGCATGGTGGCGCCTCTACCGAGCCTAAACAGAAGTGCTGCAAAAGAATCAATATCTCGTCCCCACTAAATTACATTGTTTTCTGCAATATTAAAAAAAAAGAGCCTGAAGTCAGTGAAGATGCATGAAGCAGTGAACATAGCAGACTTGGAAATTTCAAATCACTAGATAAGTTGAGGGGTGCGCTTACTCATAATTTTGCAGTAGTATCCGTGCTGGTGGAGGACTCAATAGTGAATTTACCAGCATGGTATGGAGGACTTTATTTTACTTCACTAATGTATAAAAGAACAATGCATGACAGCTAGAATCCTGCGCTGACCTTCAGAATTTGCGATTACAATTCCAGCACGGTTAAAGAAAATACTAGTTACCCAATTTCCCTAGCACAGACATACTCAGGCAGCATATGCCTCAAAGTTTTCTAGATTTCGACACCATGAAAGGAGAATTAAGTAATGCCATACAATCTTGATCACATTGTTTACATGGAAATGATAATTACTTGACCTTTATGTAGGTCAGATACCACATTGCCACTGCTTGGTTCACCTAAATGCTATGTGCCGTTCCTTGTGCGAGACTTTTTTCAGGGGGGAGGGGCACTGACAGTTGCGCAGGGGATTAGGTCCTAGAATGGGTTTCCACGGTCCAATGTTTAGAAGATGTGAGATGTTTGTGGGTGCTTGTAATGGTGGCGCAGCTGTAGCGACGTGGCAGACAGCTCGAGAGAAGCTGTGGATGTGCCTGTGCAGCTCCTGTGTGTGTTTGAGGACCGTCTTCCACTCACATCGCTGAGGTGGAAGGGGCACAATCATGTATGGTGGCGAGACGTATAACTGTTGTGCATGGTGATGGCCGAAAAGCACTCTTCATGATGCCTGTGTCGTCAATGCTCATCTGCCAACACTTTTGTGTGTGAGGTAGTTCAGCGCATACCGACAGTAACAAGTGCATAGCGAACTGCACACCATGTGCAGTGCAGTGTGGAAGGGCGCACAACAGTGATTGGTTCGTTGGGCCGCTGAAGCATGGTTTGAGGACGTGACCTGGTAAGCTGGTGCTAGGCGCATCAGTACCAGCGGACAACGGGCGAAAGGGTGCCTTGGAAACACTTGTGTCTTCGTGACTGGGGCACTTGCAGCTGTGGGGATGCGCGGCTCTCACACGTCCTCTGATGTTGTTTTCCCCGCATGTCTCCTGTAGTCCGGCTTGTCCGCGTGGCTAAGCCCACGGCGGTCGTGGTGGTTGCGGCGCATTGCGGGAGATGGCGCGAGTGTCGCGATGCTAACGCTGTCGAACGGCGGGGTGACTTGGGAGAGAAAGGTCGAGGGCGCTTTCTCTTTGGGTTGGGATCGGTGAGCGACGCGGACGTCCCGTGCGTGCGCAGATCCACGCTTCGCGAGACGTCTCGTGTGGCTCGGAGCGGGGCACCTGTATGGACGAACACGGATCGTTCGAACGCGCCACTGTTCGCGTGACCGTACACGTGAACGACTAGGCGATGGTGTCATAGCATGGGGCGAACATATTCGCTCGCTATCGGGTCGCGGTGAGTCGGACTTCCTTGATTTGTGGCGTGCCCATGTGAATGTTCTATTGGTAGTTATTCGGCTAGTGTGCATTAGTGTATGAAAGGTGCAATAAATGCCCTGTTGATTGTTTGCACTACTGTGTTGTCATTTCTTTGTCCCAAGAACCTGTGTGAGACCCCACACAGCCTGGAACACAGAGCAAAGGTGGTGGAATGCTGGGGCATAAGGAAGATACCAGGTGCAGCGATATGTCGGTGACAAGTGCTGCGTGTGTTGCTGGCTGAGGACAGCACGTGTACTGCGGCGTTGGTGCCATTGGGACTGGCACGTGTGCGGTTTGGCCTTGAACCCTGGACCTAGTGTCATCTGTGGGCGTATGTTGGGGGCAACAGAAGACAAACTCAGCTGTCCTGGAGGAGCGGACGATGCACGTGCCTTCGTCAATGGGCTGTGAGTGGCCTGGGCAGAAGAGAGTGCATGAGAAGAGCCGTGCAGGTCGTCCGCCTGTGATGTTGATGAGGCAGAAACTGGCAGTGTCTGCCTTGGTAGGCCAGATGAATTGAACTGACATGTGACCTGACAGAAAAGGTCGGCACTTGGCTGGTGGTGGATGACCCACTAGATGGTAACAAAACGCTTCTGATGCTACCTGTAGCTGCAGTGGACTCGGATGATGCCATGCAGGCGTGGCAATGTTCAGACGAGAAGTCGCTATGCGCCAAAATCGTCACACTCACCGATGTTTCGTAGGATTTCGACGGCACAGTTCAAGGTGATACGTCGGGCGGCGCACACTCCGATGGTTCAGGAGCAAGTACCTCGACAAAAGCAGAAGGTGTTGGAGGTATGCTTAGAGAGTCCGGCACGCTGAACTAGGTCAGGACGTGTCCTGCTCCAGGCCGTTGTAAGGTGTGCTTGGAGATGGTACTGGCAGGTGGCAAAAGATGTCAGCTGGGAGGACATATGCAAGAACCTCATACTTGAATGGCTGGATTATAATCCGGTTCTGAGCCAGGATAGCCTCCAGTGCGGTGAACCAGCCGCTGACATTCTCAGGTTGAAACTGGGTTTACAGCGGGCTTGATCTGTGGGGTGTACAGCCTGCCTTCTACATGTCATCAGGAAGAAGTCAAATCATGTCGCATCTGCATCACGTCCGCCAGTCACCAGTTTGTTAGCAGCTGGTAGATGCAGGCCGTCTACCTTTTATTGTAAGCGACGGTGATGTACAGCAGTGGCTGGCCAACGGATCAGCATGTCGTCATCCTGGTCAGGTCAGTGGGAACGTTCTTCTATCTGCAGCTCATGCCTAGCCAATCACCCTCTTTATTGGTGGCCATCACGAGCGGCTGTTGTGGCACTGCTACATGTCCTATTATTCACCTGCTTTGCTCTAAACCTCGCCATAAAATTTATTACAGTAAGTTTTGGTACTTCCTGCTAGGGCACTGCACGGGCTTGATTTATCGGCCCCGGCCCGACCTGGGCCTGCTTTATGACACCCAAGCTCAGCCCGGGCCTGGGCGTACATGACCAAACCTAGCCCGGGCCCGCCCAGGCCCGGGCATTCATTACTAAGCTTAGCCAGGGTCCGCGTTTGCATGTCCAAGCCAGGCCTATATGTAAAAAAAAATATTTTTTTACTTACAGATTTTACCGTTTGTCAGCCTCACCTTCTAGAGGTGTAATCAGCGGCAGTATATAAGCAATAATCCTAAGTCTTTGTTTTTCCCGTGGGAACATCAGTGATCTGGCCCATTGCCTGTTCTGTTATTTTTTCGCTGGTGTGCAGGCATTCACTGTGATGGTATGATTTGGGCCTATGAGGTCATGGGAATATATATATATATATATATATATATATATATATATATATATCCGCTCCTCAACGCCGTCGCTATCCCTCTCCGGCTTACTCTGGACACCACCCGGGAAACTAGCCAGTGCAGCTCTGGGAGGTGAGGCTGCATTGACGACCAGGACCGCAAAACCTCTATTGACCCCTACTTCAAGATGCAACGTGCTCGGTGTTCTCGTTGACGGTGTGACCATTACTGCTCTCATTGATACTGGCATCCACATATCTGTTATGAGTTCTACGCTCCGACGCCACCTACGAAAAGTGCCGACACCTGCCGACACCTACTGTGCGAGTAGCTGACGGCATCCGAACACTGGTTCTTGGTATGTGCACTGCCCGCGTTAATGTTGCCGGCCACCACACTTCAGTTCTCTTTGCTGTTCTCGACGCTTGCCCACATGATGTCATTCTTGGTATTAACTTCTTGACCGCCCACTCTCCCCTCATAAATTGTTCTACTGGCATTTTGCGGCTGGAACTACCATTGTGTCCTGATGAAGCCGCATCGAGTAGCACTCGCCTACGTTCCGTGGAGTTTCTACGACTACCTGCTCAACCTGCTACCTACGTCCTTATGTCACCGTTTCCCCCAGTCCCTGATGGTGACTATGTGGTCACTCCCCTCACAGATCTGAGCCTTTCACACAACATCGCACTTCCTCATACCGTAGTAGATGTTGCCAAGAACAGAATGTTGCTTCCAGTCCTCAACTTTTCAACTTCGACCCATATTCTTCCTCAAGGAATTTCACTAGCCAAACTGTCACCTCTGGAAAATGTACTATTTCTGCATTCGCTGCTGACGCCGAGATCGTGACCCAAGCTGTCATACCGGCGCCAACCAAGGCACTTCTGGACAAAATGACATTATCGTGACATGATCCCCAGCCATGAGCAATGGCGAAGACAAAGATGTTGTGGTGGGGCTGGGCCAGAGGCTCTCCTGTCAGATTGAAAACCTGCTGGAACCTGCGTGCTCTGTGCAATGCTGACTAGACAAGCGCTAGCCGTTTACTGCTAAGTAAGTACTACCCATAATAATATGCTCAGTCAAGATGTTTGTCTGGGACATATGTTCGGTTTTAAAAGCGGTCAATTAGAACTATCAATCTAGTGGGACACAAACAGAAAGCGCAATCAACAACTGGCAGCACCAACAATGATTATTACACTGCTAGACATGTATGAGGCAGTACTATTACAAAACGCTGAATGCAACAAGCAAAAATGGCAGTTATTCTCATGTGACCCTAGTTCAGACAAAAGTGACAAACTCTTACCGAAACTAAGGCCACAGCCCTAACAGAAAACAATGGCTACACACTTATGTAAAAAATGACAACAATACAAATACAATACTTGCACCAGTCCTTAACTGTCATGACATTTTTTGAGGCTACAATATTAACACATTGCAAAGCAGACACTGAGAATCACAACTTCACTCCACTACACGATGTCATCACACACAGGAACAGGGTACAGGGCCCCAATAAGATGGCTCAAGAAAAACAGAAAAAAATTCTAGCTGTGCACTACTTTGCAATTTCAAGAAAGAACAAAACACACAATAGGAAGAGACCCAGACAGCAAAACAGGAAAAAATGCAAACATACCTAGAGCATAATAAAACCTTTTGAATCTTAATGACACTTGTTCTAACATTTCACGAACAACCTTAGTATCAAATTAAGAAATTGTTTTTCACTAACCTGCATACTTATTTACTATGTGTAATTTATTTACGATGTTGGGAAACATCCGCGCTAGCACTCGATTATCGTGCTCGATCAGCTTCCTTCAGTAAGTAAGTTGGCCTAATCATGCATTATAACTATTTTAAGGTGCCAAATAACACACAGCACACAAGAGAAGACAATGGGGCACATCTCCACTCACAATTGCCTTACTTTTACAGAAAACATGTATCTATATACCTCCAGTCGGCGCCTGCGCAGCAAACACATTCAAGCATCAAGTGCGGTATGATAAGGAACGCTCAACAAATTTTTTCTCGGCCTTATACAATGATATGGACATTTCATTAACACACAAGCTTTGCGTGTTAGCTTTCTTATTGATATTGTCATGTAGTAGTGATGATGAAGAAAACAGCAGCAATACTGTGAATGAGAAAACTAGGTTTTTATTGGGCGAACTTTTGCCTACAAAAAAGGCTACATTCGAAGAACAACGATAGCGGTGAACACAGTTGGCGGTCATCGAAAATCTGATCTGTGGGTAAAGCGCATCGGCTTTTATACATGAGTCATCGAAAGTTCTAGAGTAATCGCTGGTGCCCGCGTGTCTTACAGAAAGTACTACACAATTTGTGCCGCGCATACATGCAATCAGATTACACAAAGTTTGTTACAAATATAGAAGAAGGTGCACCGAGCACGCGCAGCAGCTACGGGTGCTGCTGGCTCAGTTGCTGCCAGTTGGCGAACGAGTCAGACGTCTAGGTCCTGGTCTAATCCCTGTCATTAATTTGCTACAAGTTTTTTTATTTATTTCTTTATTTATTTATTATACCCTCAAGGTACAGTTGTACATTGCAGAGGGGAAGGGCAAGGTAAATACAGAGGCAAATCTCAAAATCGTTGATTATAAAAAAAATACAAGTACAAATAAGCAAAAGCTTTCCAAGAAAACGTCAAGCTAAATGCGTGGATATCAATAATTAATGAAAAGAGCCAGAAAAAATAAAGGAAGACAAAAAAAAAAGAATAAAAAAGAATTGTCCTGGAATTGTTAGATAATTACTTGATGCAATACATGGGAAAAAACATGGCAGAACATCGCAAAACATGGTATACAAAATGATAAGAATGGTATCCGCTCCGAAGATCCAGGGCCGGGTGGAATAGAGCCCGCAACCTCCACTGAAAGGATGTTATAGGGAGTATTTACTTAATTGTAAACGACTATCGTTTGTCTAGTTAAGACTGCACAGAGCGCACAGGTTTTAGCAGGTTTTCAGTCCGACAGGAGAGCCTCTGTCCCAGCCTCACTACAACGTTTTTGTCTTCGCCATTGTTGGTTACAATATTTTGGAAAAGAGTGGTCCGTCCCAATTCTTCTAGAAGAACCGAACACTAGTATATTGAGAAACTGGTTTGGTAGCACCACAGATGTCAGATGAAGTTGAAAGTGAGGTACAGATCTCTTTACTTAGTTGAAGCTCGAAGATATTTCAACATGTGGAAAAGCAGTATACATACCTGAGAACATGTGATAAAATGCCTTTTACTTTTCCAGTGGGGACCCTTGTCTTGTTGCTGCTGTGCTTACTGTCATCAGTGGCCGTATGTTTGGTGCTCATGCAGTCTTTGTGTTGTTTGGCTTTTCTCATCCCCAGTTTGGCCGCCGAAAGAAACGGGCTCGACGAGATGATGACGGGGCAGCCAGTCCCCCCTCCCGGCCATCAGCAAGGGAGGTTGAAGAAAAAGAGAATGATGACAATGATAAGGAAGAGGATGATGATGATGATGATGGTGATCTCTCCAAGTATGACCTGAGCGGCTGGGATTCTCCTCACAGGTGAGGCACTGTAAATTGCGGCCTGAGATGCTTGGCATGGGATGCGCCTTGCCATGCAGGCACTTTCATCTTCACTCAGAACAGCTGTCAGTATGTGAACATCAGTATGTGAACATGTTTTGCAAGTCCATAATTTCACCTCATCGATGTGCATTTCGTGGTGACACTTCAGCAGAGAGAAGTTAAGGCAGTCAAGTAAGCAAGAGCATGATGCCATGTCCTTGCCTTGACTGAAGGGCGTGTAAAGGCTCAAGTGTGTTCTACTGCTCCCACTGCCTGTGTTCAGCTACCCAATGCACATTACTTTAATCACAGGTCATGGAATGTTTTCAGAGATACTTAAAAAAAAAACTTAAGCTTCATGTGTGTTAGACTTGTCATTCATTACATGGCTAACGTGAGTGAACTTCAACTGCGGAGCTTTCTTTCTCAGATACTCCAAGGGTGGGTTTCCTTTGTAGCTTTGTGCTACAGTGGTGTGGATGACAATTTTCCCTTTCATGAACTTTCCTCCACCTTGCGGGCTTCCACAGAACTGATTTGCAAAAACTGGTAAAAGAAATAAAACTGCAGATCTTGACTAGTGTTGCATGGAAAGATTTGTTTACAGAGGTGAGGCGATGCTGACTCTTTTCCATTTCTTGGCTGAGGCACTGTGGTGCAGTTCTTAAGAAGGAGCTTTGGTCGGGGGCTCCTATCAAAGTATAGGTGCATATCTGCCAACTTTTACGATTTTATTGTAAAATGACTGATTTCTAGAGCTTGTTTACGATTGTCGTATTTTCTCCAATAATTTAGTGACTTTTCATTTACTTCCTATTTAAGGTTGAACTGATCTCAACAGAATGCAAATATATAGTGGGCGAGTGATTTTTCAGAGCCTTACTCTTTGGACCTGCTAGATTATTCTGACCTACCGGTGGCAACGCCACCACTAAAATGGCAGATGAAATTTTGGCTGTCATTACAGTCGAGTCCCGCTACAATGAAATTCACGGGACACGCCAAAAATTTCGTTGTGTCGGAAGTAAATAATTTAGTGACTTTTCATTTACTTCCTATTTAAGGTTGAACTGATCTCAACAGAATGCAAATATATAGTGGGCGAGCGATTTTTCAGAGCCTTAATCTTTGGACCTGCTAGGTTATTCTGACCTACCGGTGGCAACACCACCACTAAAATGGCAGGTGAAATTTTGGCTGTCATTACAGTCGAGTCCCGCTACAATGAAATTCACGGGACACACCAAAAATTTCGTTGTGTCGGAAGTTCGTGGACGCGAAATTAGTTGGTATACACGTACGCCAAACGGCAAAGCCACGAACGAAACCTAAACCATCGTCGGGGATATCTTCGCGGTGGCGATGGGGCAAAGGTTGGGTCGTACCGAAGGCGGTCAATGTCAACTTTACGAGAGAATGCATTTCGCGCTGCTGTTAAAGCATTTTTTGTACATTGCGGCCAACGTCTAACTCAACGCACGTGCTCGGCCGATCGCCAAACACTCATTTTGCGGCACATGCACCGTCGCAACGAAGCTGTTTGAATTATCACAGTTTCATTACATATTTATGACAACGTCGGCAAGCTGGGACGCTTACCGGAAGTTTTATTTCCAGAAGTCGGGCAGCCTGGATTTCTTGCGCTTTACGGTAAACAAAGGCGTTATGCGAGTCTCGCAGTACATTAAAAAAGGCATCGCAATGTCATTGTTCTGGGCTCTGATAACTTTTAAGATGAGATAAAAAGGACAGACCCCGTACACTCTCGAGTTCACCAAATGGCCATAGATGGCAAAAAATCAACCGCAACTCGTTCCATCATGAAGCGCGCAAGTGGAGCTACTGTAATTTGGTGGCATACTTCAATTTGTATTTTTTCAGCTTAGGGGTGCTCAAAGCGACTCTATATTTGATCTATTAATGAACATATATTAACCAACAAACATAGTTACGGTGTCATTTTTTACAAAATAAACAGTCTCTTGTTTTTATTGGACTTCTGTTATTAAAGTCCGTGCTTTGTTACTTGAATAAAGGTTTTGAGGCCTCACTGACATGTGATAAGCAGCAGCCCACTGGTATTGATTGCAAGTCCGTGCCGCTTATCGATTCAAATTGTACGGTGGTAATATTTGCGAATGGAGTGGTCCTTTCCTTTGAGCAGCATCTCACTCACGCAGGTTCGTTTGGATTAGATAAAAATAATATCTCAGCCAGTTAATGCGTTCAACATTCGATAGCTGCCACCAAGCGAACGTGTTTAAAGACGGTAAACTTTGTGAGCTGCGGCATTTCACTCGCATAACGGCTGCATGCACGGCTTCTACCGTTAGTGATCTGCTGCCTCTGACCGCATAATGACGTGTTGCTTGAAAAAAAAAGTGCTAGCCAGCACGAAAATTCATCGCTGGAACCAAGCACAGATGGCTTGAAGACTACCCACGAAAGCGGATTAACCTTACAGCCCCTAGGCGTGTGCGCCGGTGAGTAAAAAATCAGTGCTTCGCATTTTCAACTTTGAATTTCTTTACATGCGAGGTGGATAAAATAGATTCCTGTAGTAATTTCTTAAAAGTGTAAAATATTAATAATTATAAAGTTATTGCCCTTCCAAAGCAATTCAAATGAGGCTCTTGCTACTTTGCCAAGTTGCTGAAATTGCTAGCATGAGTAAGCATAAATAATAAAGTTTTGGTTGTTTCTGCACGAATGACACACCTCGATAAATTCACTGCACATCAGTGACAAATGTACCTCTAATGATACAGTTAGATTAGTTGAATTT
This sequence comes from Dermacentor silvarum, assembly GCF_013339745.2. Taxonomy (NCBI): domain Eukaryota; kingdom Metazoa; phylum Arthropoda; class Arachnida; order Ixodida; family Ixodidae; genus Dermacentor; species Dermacentor silvarum. The sequence goes on from NC_051164.1 coordinate 119,585,527, forward strand.
TAGGCATAATAAAATTAATGTTTTTATTACTTGTGTCTGGCAGAAACAATTGTCATTTAATCGAGGCTTGACTAAGCACAGCCCACACAAGGACACCACTGAAAGAAATGCACACTCAAAACAGTGTGTGTGTGGGCTTTTCTGTCATGTAGCGCTTTGTGCACTGTTCTTTGTCATACATGAATCACAAACTCACCCACACATCCACCATAGTAATTGAGGCTCTTTTTTTCTTTCGACTCCAGCCTCCTAGACGCTGCTCATATTTGTTCATCCCTTTGGACTCTATTGTCAAGTAACATCAAGGGCCAGAATCCTCACAGGGTATGTTTCTGAACACTTCAACTAGAATCGCGATTTGTTCATTTATGGGGAATAACTTTTGTTTCACCATTTCTTGCTTGCATGTGTGTCATGGCTTCGTCATTTCTCTTTTCAGGAAGACGGACAAAAGAGAGATTATTGGTCTGCAAGTTGCCCACGCTGAGCCACAAGAAGCTCAACTGTAACCATAATGACAACAGGTCCTCTTGAACTACATGCCTCACAATTAAATGTTTGCAAGTTTACCAGATAGAGCGGTGTGCGCCCTATTAAGAAAGCAGCAGTCTATGGTTTTGTATTGTTCCGTGCGGAAACGATAAAATTTGGCATACGAGGTGTGTTTAAAAAGAAACCGAACTTTTGCTATAACACCTTTACTGCTTATGGTACAACATTTTAAGTGCTGTCCCCTTCAAAGTGGCAATGCACTCCTCTACTGGCAATGCACTCTTCCCACGTTTTCTTCCATTTTTGGAAAGCCTCCTGGAACACACTTTCAGGAATGGCGTGCAGGTCTCTTCTCACATTGTCCGGTATCTCCTCTACGGTTTGGAAATGACGTCCTTTCAAGGTGGTTTTCAGCTTGGGGAATATGGCGGGTGGGGCACAACAGGCGTGTGGTTTTTCGCTAAGTAGGTGCGGACAAGGAGCGACGCGCGAGCCGGAGCCTTGTCGTGATGCAGCATTCAAGCCTGATTTTCCCACAATTCAAGGCCTCTTACTGCACACAGAATCTCTCAAACGTGCTAGGATTTCCTGGTACCGTACTTTCTGGTGTATAAGACGCGTTTTTTTTTTTTTTCAGAATTTTTCGTCGGTGCGTCTTATGGAACTACCCACTTATGACTTATGTATGTTCTTTTTTTTTTTTCAGGAAAACTGCTGCCAAAAACGCATTAGATGTTATGGCCACGCGAAGCGCGCTGGTTGACATAATTTCTGCGTGTTCTGTGCGCGCTATCGAGGTGCCTGGTTCTTCTCGTGATCGAGTTCCTGAGCGCCGTGCGATGAGGACTGAGCAGCAACGCAAGCGGCGGCAGGTCAACCGCGAGTCGGCCTACCCCGAATTCACCGCATCTGAAGATCGCTGTCAAGATACAGCGCGTGCTGCTGTGCAAACTATGCAGTTGCTACCAGCGTACAAACCGCTACCCCCTCCCTCCCGCGCTGCCTTCCCGCTTTCCTCCCTTGTGCGCGATTCGGCTCACCGTCAGACGCTTTCACTCGCACCTACAGAGTATGGCGCGCGGGGACGATATCGCCCTTTATTGCCCTTGGATTTTATACGGAACATCGCGGCAACCACGACGGCAGAAATGCGCCTGGAGCGGAAATATATGGTACCCTTACTACAGTGAACTAGAAGCACCCTTACGCTTGCGCGTGACCCAGGTGCACGGAAAGAAACTTCACGATTTTTTTTAATTGCTTACCGAACGAAGAGGTGCGTCTTATACACCGGTGCGACTTATTTACGTTTTTTTTTTTTCTGGAAAAGCTGCCGGTTTGAGGGATTGAGTCTTATACAAAGATGCGACTTATAGACCGGAAAATACGGTAAACTTCTTTATTTACTGTCTGACCATGTGGCACATATTCCTGGTGGACATTGCCTTTGCAGTCAAAAAACACAACCAACATCACCTTCTTTTTTGACAGACTCATGCGTGCTTTTTTTGGATGAGGAGAACCTTTGACCACCCACTGCGATGACTGTACTTTCGTTTCAACATCATAGCCATAAACCCATGTTTCATAGCCTGTTATAATGTTCTTAAGAAAGTTTTCATCGTCATTGGCAGTGGTGAGCAGTTCCTGGCTGATTTCAACACGGGTCTGCTTCTGTTCATCAGTCAACAAATGCGGCATGAATTTTGCACGGACACGACGCATCCCAAGTTTGTCACTTGTGGAGATGGGTTTGCACAAGGCTTACCCTAGGAGCGATGGTCAGGAAAGGGCACGACGCTTCTCCACTTCGCAACGCACAAAGGGGCTATGGCAGGGTTCGTCGACTCTCCGACACGGCGCAGAGAAGGCTCCGGAGTCGGATGGCCAACAAACACAGGTTTATTCACCCAAGATACAGCACAGTGCGACCGTCACGGCGCTTACGGGCCAAGGCTCACCGCAAGACTAAGCGAGTACGCGCGCCCGCTGCGCTAGGGCTAACCGGGTAGCGGTAGCGCGAGAACGAGGAGTCACGTGAACAAAGGTCTCACGAAACCACCTCGTTGCCAGCCTGTGAGCATCTGCCATGGCGAGGAAGCACTCAGCGGACGAGAGCTCGGGTGGAGAGGGTGCCCGGGGGCCACCGCTCAGGAGGCCAATCAGGGCGCGTCCCGGTGACCTGTTCTCACAGGGCAAGTCCAATCCCAGGGGGGAGAAGCACGGTTTGCGCAGGAGAGTAGGTCCAGCGCACTAGCCATTTCCGCCATGTTGCCGTTACGGCGGCGGTTCCCGGAGATTGGGCTAAGCACCACGCGCGAGCTGGGGGACGAGGCAGTGGAAGGCACCTCGATCCCCACCCTAAAGACCGAGGCCAGCCTTCAAAGTGGCTGACCGAGTCCAAGGGGCAAGGTTGACTCAGCCAAAGAGGGCTAAGCCAACGGAGCACAGTCCAAGAGGGTGTCGTCGTCTTCACTTGATACGAAGCCAAGGGCTTGCCTTGGCCACCAAAGTTCCGCACACTGGAAGGACCCACTGCCAGGAGGAAGAGTCGGCAGCCCAGGAAGGACGGTGCGAGGCAGCACCATGGGACAGCCAGCAACGCATGAGCTCCGCCAGCCAGGAGCTGCCAGAAACGCGCGCGGCGTGGCTGCCCTTTTGGCGCAGCAGCCACCACGGAGGTCACAGGGCCCTCCTGAATGCGCGCTAGCAGGAACAGCAGGCCGGGATTACCGGCAGCCAGGTTAGCAGCGGCAGCCGGAGTGACCATCCTCGGTCAGGGGTCAGCGCCCGACTGGGCGGACCAGCCGCAGTTAGCGGCAGCCTAGGCAGCAGGAGGCAAGGCTGGCACGCGTTAATGGTCCACAAAGGCAGGAGTAAGTCATGGCGGAAGGACCAGGAGCAGCTGGCTTCGTGGTCAGCAAGACTGGCGGCGCAGTGGAGCCAGGCGCAGGGAGAAGACTGGACGACACAAGGTGAAGGACAGGAAAGCCCCCCCCCCCCCGGCATAGCTGGTGTGCCAAGAAAGTTGCCCGCCTGGCTGACTGCCCCAAAAGGGGCGTTTGCCAGGCTGAGGCTTAAGCAACACATAAGAGGGTATATTAGGCCACATGGGCCTGTCACCGCTTCGATGTGCGCCCTCGCACCGTAGCCACATTTCTCCATTCACTGGCATGGTAGGGAATGAAGTCCAGCTACCTGTTAGTGGGAGAAAGCTCACTAGGCGCGTCAGAAGGCAGGTGAGCACAAGAGGGTATATTAGGCCAAAATGGCCTGTCGCCGCTTCAACGTGCACCCTCACACCATAGCTGTGTTTCTCCGTTCGTCGGCGTGGTAGAAAATAAAGTCCGGCTACCCGTTAGTGGGAGAAAGTCTGCCTAGGTGCGTTTCCGCAGGTTGTACTGGTGCCGTGTCCTGGGTTGCCCGCGCGAGGCTTCACACATTGGCACACGTGGCATGAGCGGGCGTAGTGAAGAGCGTCACGCTTCATGCCTGGCCAGGTAGCGGAGCGGTACAACTTTTGGAAAGTCTTAAGGCTACTCGCATGTCCGGCCACCCGCGAGTCGTGGAAATAGCTCGGCGTGGCTTTCCTTAGACTGCGGGGTATCACCACCTTGAAAGACTCCTGGGGAGCCTCCTCAGATGGGATATAGCGCACGAGAGCTTTATTGGCGTCCAGCAGCAGATTGGTATTGCTGCGGCACGTATCCTACGTGCCCGCAGCAATACCAGCTGTCCGGGTACGCCCGGCGGCTTTGACGCCCCACTCCTCTTGGGAGCTCGGCTCTTTGAGCCTGTCAACGATTTCTATTTACAAAATGGATCGCTCTGCTGAGCCTTTAGCAGCTCTTGCCTGCTGAAGACAATACCAGCGGGAGTAATGGGGTTCACCAGGTATATACGTCCTCTCCCGAGGCTGGCGATCCGGGGATCGCTTCGCCGTCGGAGGTCACGCCTTTCGAGCCTTTGGAGACACAGGCTCCGGGCTCTACTGAGTGCGTGAGGTTCGCGCCTTTTGAGCCATTGGATACTGAGGCTCCGGCTTCTACTTGGTGCGAATGCTCACGGGAGTGGCGGACCAAAGGATCAGACGCTGAAACGGGGGCTCGCGACAAAGCGTCTGCCACCACGTTTAAACTCCCTTTCCGGTAGTGCATAACAAGGTACCGCTGCCATGTCAACGCCCAGCGCGCGAGGCGGCCCGATGGCTCGCACAAGTGCTTAAGCCGGATTGTACGTCTCCATGGCAAACGGCACGTACGCTAACGCAAACTTCCGGAGAGTAAAAAGGACCAACAGTCAGGTGGTTCACTCAATGCACGACCGACCCTATGGGGCCAGTAAGCGGCAATGAGCAGAGCTGGGTTGCCGCTTCGACAGGCGCGTGAGGCCTCACATGACCGGCAGACGGATTGACGGCGGAGCGAGGTGGCTCACGCGCGTCGAAAATGTCGCTCGGATGCGCATGAGACAAGCGGTAGTCGAAAAACGCGGCAACATTGTCGGCCGAGCGGGGTGGCTCACGCTCGGCATTGCCTCCCAGCTGCGCTCGGGACAAGAGGCCACTGAGCGGTTTTGCACCAACAGCAAGACAGGGAGGCTCAGCTGCGGCGCACGGGACAAAGGAAGGCCAGCAAGCGAGCTCACGCCTACGGCGGAGCAGGAAGGCTGCACCGCGGCGTATTCGTCCGAGAAAGGCGCTCGGGACAAAAGGTAGGCCAGTGAGCGTATGTGTACCAGCACCTAAGCGGGGTGGCTTCAATGCAGCACTTTAGGCACTAAACTGCGCTCAGGACAAAGCGAGGCCAGCGAGCGAGTTGGTGCCAGCACCTAAGCAGTGTGGCTCCGGTGCAACACCAGCCTGTGCTCGGGGCAGGAAAAGGCCCGCGAACGCACCGGCAGAACGGTGTTGCTCCGGCACGGCACATGGCGTGGCAAACGATGCTTGGGACAAAGGGAGGCCGGCGAGCGTATTCGTGCGAACATCTAAGTGGGGTGGCTCGATGCGGCACGTTGGGCACAACTGCGCTCGGGACAAAGGCCAGCGAGTGGAGACAGCACGCCGGAGGGGCTAGTAAGCACCTGCTCCCCGCGCGTCTCAAACAATTGAGAAAACCCGTAACTGGCGTGGCTATATAGGACTAGCGTACACATCCGAGCAGTCGACATCACCTAGGGCACTCCAAAGAAGGGATCACTCCCGGTGGCCGAAAGCAGATGGTTGAGAAGGCGAACCTACCTCGTGCTATCGCTGTCGTTCGCTCCGAAGGACGATCAGTCCGCAGCCAGGGGGTCAAGCAGGAACGAGGGCCGTGAAGGGGCCTGCTCTGTCCATGCCGAAACGTGGAGATGTGCGGAGGCGCCAGTTATGTGGAGATGGGTTTGCACAAGGCGTACCCTACGATCGACAGTCAGAAAAGGGCACGACGCTCCTTCGCTCTGCAACGCACAAAGGCGCTACAGTAGAGTTCGTCGACTCTCCGACACGGCGCAGAGAAGGCTCCGGAGTCAGATCGCCAACAAACACGGGTTTATTCACCCAAGATACAGCACAGTGTGACAGTCACGGTGCTTACGGGCCAAGGCTCACCACAAGACCGATCGAGTACGCGCGCCCGCTGCGCTAGGGCTAACCGGGTAGCTGTCTGCCAATTGCGAGAACGAGGAGTCGCGAGAACAAAGGTCTCATGAAACCACCTCGTTGCGGGCCTGTGAGCATCTGCCGCGGCGAGGAAGCGCTCAGCGGACGATTCGGGTGGAGAGGGTGCCCGGGGGCCGCCGCGCGGGAGGCGAATCAGGGCGCGTCCCGGTGACGTGTTCTCGCGGGGCAAGTCCAGTCTCGGGGGGGGGGGGGGGGGGGGGGAATTACGGTTTGCGCGGGAAAGTAGGTCCGGTGCGCTAGCCATGTCCGCCATGTTGCTGTTACGGCGGCGGTTCCCGGAGATCGGGCTAAGCGCCACGCGTGAGCTGGGGGACGAGGCGGGGGGAAGGCACGTCGATCCCCACACACTCAAAATTTCATGACATGATCCTATGCTATACCCACTTCGTCAGCGACTTCTCGAACAGTCAGACGAGGATTTCCACGAATCACAGTTCGAACTCTCTCAACGTGGTCATCATTTGTGGATGTGGAAGGTTGTCCCGGCTTGGGATTGTCACCGACCGACATTCTTTCGTCTTCAAAATGCCTAAACCAATCATAGCACTGCGTGACTCATACAGTCCTCCCCGTATGCTTGGCTAAGCAATTGAAATGTCTGTGAAAGTTTTCCCAAGTGTGTAGCAGCACTTCACACACACACGCTGTTCTTCCAATTCCTTCATTGTCACTTTGGCACCAATCTTTGGCTCTCCAACTAAAGGTCAGAGTTAAAGGCAGCAAATGGCAGTTTGTTGTCTAAACCTGCCGCTACATGCGCTCAGTAGCCGTAGCACGCTCCCTCTGCCGGTTGACGCGCTATTTCAAAAGTTCGGTTTGTTTTTGAACACAGCTCGTACAAGCTTACTTGCTTTTAAGGGCGTTATATGACAATGTCTTTTTCACGCTCGAAAAGACATTTCGGCACGAACATTGTGAACTCGGGCTGGATTTCGTGGCAACACCCTTGCACGTGGAGTCACGTAACGCAAGGAGCCCCATCCGAGCACAGACTTTCAAGGGCTTTTCTATAGCGCGCGGGCACGTTGCGGCATCTCGCAGCGGCCGCGGAATTTGCGGAGCTCATGGATTTCAATTACGAAACTTTATGGGTATAAAGTTCTCATAAACCTTTGACTTGAAAGGTGCACTGACATTCCCAAAGCCCAACTTCTCACATTTCACAGCTAATAAAATAAGAAAGGAACACGGATACCAGATGGCTACCAATTCTCACTTTCGTAATATTTCCCTCACCTTGTGTGTTTCCAAATAGAACTCACTTGCTGTTTTTTATTAATGATATGGGTGGGCTCGCAACGTGAGTCTACTATAGAAGAAAAAAAATGTTCGACAAGCTCTTCAGAGGAAATCCTAGTAGACAACTAGATACTACGTACATGATAGTGCTAGTTCTTTAAAAGATTGCGAATTATGTCACTTTTAATTATTTGTGAGCTGCTTAGCAGGCGCTGGCGAGTATTCCTATCAACTAAAAGCAAATCTGCCGATAAGCTGTGATCAGAGCAAATCACGCTGGACAGATACCGGGTACCTGATAGTTCTAGGGAAAATAAAACTGCAAGTTAGGTCACTTTCAATCCCTTGAGAGCTGTTGAGAAAGCGCTGGCGAGTATTCCTATCAGCTTAAAAAAAAGTTATATCTGGCGCCAGGCGCGTAGCCAAGGGGGAGCGGGCTGATGGGTCGACCAAAACAACTACCAGCGCCGGGAATTATTCTGGATTTTGTCTACAATGTATTTTTCACACTCGAACAGACATTTCGTCACGAACATTGCGAATTCGGGCTGGATTTCGTGGCAACGCTTGTGCACCTCGAATCACATAACGCAAGGAGCCCCATCCGAGCACAAACTTTCAATGGCTTTTTGATAGCGAGCGGGCGCGTCGCGGCATCTCGCAGCGGCCGTGGAATCTACGGAGTGCATGGATTTCAATTCCGAAACTTTGTGCGTATAAATTTCTCATAAGGTTTTGACGCGAAAGGTGCACTGAAATTTCCAAGGCGTGCTTTAGATTTTACAATTCTGGAACTTTATGGGTTTAATGGTCTTATAAACTTGGGCCAACAAGCGCGCACTGCAGCCCTCGTATTCACACCGTTCCAGAAATGGAAGCACGCGGTCGCAATCTTTCATACACGAAAATACTAAATATCACCGCGACTGTCAGCAGGCAGCTGATAATTTTCTCCAAACATTTTCAGGAAGCGCGCTCAATGTGATCGATCAGCTGGACCAGGGCTGGTAAAGTAAAATTAGAGAAAATAGAAGAAATTTAACGGCTTAATATTGAGACAGTTCTTTTTTGCGGGTGACAAAGTCTGGCTCTCCGTGGCCATAGGGACAGTGGTCCTGTGGATTTAAGCAAAGCCCCCGCTGAAAATACAAGTATTTTCAGAGCGCTTCTTCGGATGCGAGTTAATTGTGGAGATACCGTATTTATTCGAATCTAGGCCGATAGTTTTTTTCAAATAATCACACACAAAACTCTAGGGTCGGCTTAGATTCGAGGATTTTAAAAAAACGCGCCAGTTTTTAACTGAAACTGATAAATATGGTGCATAGTTAGCGCCATCTAGAAAAGTCAGTATCGCAGCCGCTACTAGCCGCGCCAGTAGCCAGCTGAAGTACACGAGCGACGTCGCCATTTTGACCTGCGTCGTATCGGTAGTATCGGTATGGTGCAGCATCGGCGCGCGGTGTGGCGTTATCGTAATGGCACCAAATGGGCGATGCCACTATAGTGCCGCTTTCTAAACGAATAATGTATTTACTCGAATCTAATGCGCACTTTCAACACGACCCTAAATCTGCGTCGGCATTTCAAAATGGCCGCCTCGCACGTGCGTCGTGCCTAGCTACCGTAGCATGCGGAAGCTTCCTCCGTGTGCTGCAGTACACGTGCTTAGGCAATAGTCTACCGTCTGTCTTCACGTTCTCAGCGTCTGCTCTATCTATCAGCATGAAGTGCCGAGTTCATCATGATGCCGCATTTAAAAGGAAAGTGATCATCTGTGCGGAGACGGACGGAAATCGGGCCGCATCACGGGCGTTCGGAGAATCCGAAACTTGCGAGCGGGACTGGCGCAAACAGAAGGAGAGGATTTTCGCCAGCAAAGCAATGCGGAACGGTTTCAGTGGACCGAAGCAGGACGTAATCTGCGACGATTCACTCCGGCGATACGATCAGGCTTGGCCCTATCTTGAAAGCAATCTGCGACTGGTAAAGTCCGCCGCGCGCCGTGTTTTCGCCGCGTTGAAGCGAGAGGCATGCTAGCACGAAGGCGCGCTTCGTCTCCAGCGTTTTGACAGTTCGTTTCCGCGGTCAACGAGCGAGGTGTGTTCATGTTTGCTTGAGCGCGCGTGACACCGTGCTTGTTAATAGCGGTCTACTAATTTGCTACCGCATTCGATGCATCGCCTTTCGGGCGAAACTGCGACTTTTTTTATTCATCGCAACATCAGTGCACCGGGAGGAAATCTATTTTTCCAAATTTTTCCTCGCGGAAAACGGGTGCGCGTTACAATCGAGGAAGCGTGAGAATCGAGTAAATGCGGTAGTTGTGCTAGCCGTAGAGGCATCGTCAAACGTTCAAACCGGGCGGAACTTCGGCATCGGTCTGTCGTTGGAGGGGGCCACGGAAGATGGTTTTTGCGTGCGCCGCAACGTGCGCTCCTTCCAAAAATGCAGCATCTCTAATGCGCTGGATGGTACTGAATATAGCGCACTGTTTGAAGATGTCAGCAGTAAGGAAGATAGCGACGAGGCTAGCAGCGATGGTGACATAGAATGAGCTCGGCATGTTCAAAACACGACCTCCTCTATAAACTTCCGACCTGCTCACTGACGCCACCCCTACGGCGACGCGCGGGCCTAAAAACTGTTGCGTAGAGACCGAAAGTGCCGCCAGGTGCCGCCTGAACTAACCCCCACAGCAGACGATGCGACGTAGCGCACGTTGAGCGCACGGCGGTCCTGGCGCACTGCTGTGCACGTTATTCTGTTTGTTTTTCGTGTTTCTAACGCGTAGATTGACGGATTCACGGAGTTTAACGTCTCAAAGCAACTGTCTGGCCACGAGAAGGACCGTAGCAGAGGGCTCCGAAATAATGTTGACTACCTGACCCAGTTGCACGAGCGATTTTGCAGCGGGATCGAACGCGTAGGTAACAACAAACAAACAAAAATAATATAGAGCGCATGGCATGGAGAATGCAATCCTTATATTCATTTTCTTGCTTCATTTCGTGCAGCGCCGCCTCGTTGGCTGCTGCCAACATCCATTTACTAGTTGATACAACTAGTCCATGGGGTAATTCGTGCATGGACTAGTTGGTACATTGATATAGAAACCAGAGTTTCTGCAGCACGAATGAACAGAACATATATATAAACGACGTACACGGTCATCCGCCTAAGTCGTTTACCTTCATGACCTATAATTCCCGCTGCATAAGCTCGAGTTTCAAGATTACCTTTATTATGCTGTCCACACGGGAAAATAAAAGCGAGCGGAAGGAACGGTCGTGCTTTACGCGTCGGGGCCTAGAGTAATAGCGACCTTCTAAGGATGAAAGTGTGCAACTTAACTGTCGGCGTACCGCTACGTTGCTACATCGACTATTCGCGCCTACAATATTTTTGAAATGATCCCTAACACGGTTAGTTCTCACGGTTACGGCCACCGCTCGAGCTTCGCATCGGCACTGCTCCCGCGCTCTCATCATTGCTTCTGCTGTATCGTCTTAAGCTTCAAATAAAAGCGTCAGGAGAGAAACAATTCAATTCAGCAGCTCTTGCTAGCACTATACTGATCCATGGAAATGTTGTGTATACGAACCACGACCTCCTCTATAAACTTTTTTATAGAGGAGGAGGTCGTGATACGAACAGCCAAGCTTAAATGATTTAGTGCGACTAATTTTGATACTCTACCCATGAGCGCAGAGAAACTTTTCATTTTCATCAGATTTTCATATTGAAAAGGACATGCATTTTGGCTGTCTGTCCGCCACATTATACCATCATCCTTTTTTTTTTCAATAATTTTTAGATGTCACAGGGAAACTCGTGGAACGATATCCCAGTCGCGATTCTTGACCGCCGCCGGCTCGACTTGCAGATAGCGACGGAACAGTACACCATTTCCGGGAAACGGTGTTACTGCTACCGTACCCTAATGCTGTTGTTGACTGTGCAGTCGCTAAGTGACACACGATCAACTCCGAATGCCACAAAGGCAAGCGCCTACCACACCAACCGAAGAAGCAGACCACGCGGAGCACATGCGGCCACAGCACTGATTGCGAAGCGATAGGGGTAAGTGGTGGCGCCACGGCATGCGGTGGCAGTTTGGCGAAATAAAAAAAACAAGACAAGCAAAAGCAAATCTGGCGTCAGGGGGAGCGTCGGCATGAGCAGGTCGGAAGTTTATAGAGGAGGTCGTGGTTCAAAATTAATAAATGGTGTTTCATTTTGCGAATGCTGTCCTCGCTTTTTCGTTCGGCCTACATTCGAGGTAAGTTTTTTTTTTTTTTTTCAGACTTCGAACTTTTGGGGGATCGGCTTAGAATCGGAGTCGGCCTAGGTTCGAGTAAATACGGTACATATCTGAAGAACCATTTGGAAAGTTGCCCCAGTAATGCCTCGTATTTAAGCCCAGATGCACAAAACCAAATTATACAAATTTGTGGTGAAATTATCAAAGAAAGCCTAGTTTCAAAAGCAGGCTGCTTCTCTATACTTCCTGACGAAATGACTGACATCGCTGGAATCAAACAGCCTACTGTTTGTGCAAGGTACCTAAACAAGGATTCCAACGACATCGAGGAGTGTCTAGGTTTTAACACCGGAATAGATTCCCGCTCTCATTGCAACTGCAGGTTCTATGTAAATGTGTACAAACTCCTGCGATTCTAGTCACCCTTCCAGTGACCACTGCCAGCGCAAAGAGAATATTTTTTAACAAGAGTTTACTAAAAATCTACTTGCGCTCTACAATGTCTGTGGAACGCATGGTTAGGCTGGCGCTTCTATACACCCACGGAGACGTCGGCATCAACGTGTCCGAAGTCATTGACCGCTTTGCTCAACTTCCCTGCCGAGAAAAGTTTGTCCTTTAGATAGCGAAGCAGCAAAAATCAATGCAAATAAAAATCTCTGTTCCTTAAGGTCCATAAGCTTGTAATTATGAAAATGTACGACTGTTCGTTAGCTTTTAACGCGGTGTAAGATATATACTCTTTAGGTGGGGACACTCGCGAGGCGCGATCGACCAGATAAAGTAGCAACAGCGCGCGTCAATCGGTCAGGTGCCGGCAGCGGATACCTATCGGCGGTACGAGGCAACTTCAAGACAGAAAAGGTTTTATCTACAGTTGCTATAGCAACCGGGCGATTCGCGGGAAATCCGAAATGGTTGCGCGACGCGTGAAAGTAGGTCACCGTGGTGAGGGGCGCGAGGGAAGAGGGCATCGCCTTGACGGAGCAGATACGGCGGCGCGATCTCTGGTTGCTTGTGTTATGCGCGCACTCCATGTCCGCGAAAACTTTTGCCTGCGTTCTAAATGCGCCTCGGTAAGGCCCACCGTGACAAGGCCAAATCAAAACGTGCCAAGTGGCGTTCAAACTCGTAAGGCAAGATTCACAGCACGGGACGGATCGCCGGTTTATACTTCGGACGAGCGTGACGTGGCTCATTGCAGCCGAATCACGTCTCACAAAAGGAAGCCGCTGACGAAATGCTCGCGGCATGATTTGTTGAAGCTATAGCCATGTCTCTGATTAAGTGGTCTAACCCGTCGTGTGAATCCGGCTTAAGAAATGCTTAGAGGCCCTCCGAGTTTGTGGTGTTGAAATGTTAGTAGCTGTTATTCGCTCGCCTTCCGTCACATTATGTTGCTTGCGTGCTGAGCCGCGTTCGCTGACCAGGTTTTGAACATTGCCGTCTGCAAAATGGACTTTAAGTGGTGAGTAGCCATGTGCGAAATCTGAAGAAACAACGAGACTACACAGCAAGCGACGATGGGCAGGAAATGCTTCGTTAGCGGTTGCAAGTCAGGTTTACAGACCTGCAAAGAAAAATCAATTTTGTTCAATGTTCCTTCTGATCCAGAACGCCTCAAAGCATGGGCTCAAGCGATTCCTAGGAAGGACCGTACGCTCAGCACAAAGGATGTAGTTTGCAGCAAACATTTCACAGACGAAATGATATTGAAGAAAAGATACTTCTCAGAGCTAGGAGGAGAGATCCTGCTTGACGTGCCAAAAAGAAGCCTTCTTTCGGAAGATGCAATTCCTTGTGTTTTTCCTTCTTCTTCCGCACATCCTTTACCGGCGTCAAGGAAAAGAACATACCCTAGTACGAGACACTCACCACCCCCACCAAAGGCAAGAAACAAAGACTGCAAGACTGCAACAGCTGCCACACCTCAAGAAGATCCTGCAATGGTTTTAACGCAAGAGGAGGACAGCGAAATATCCCCTGAACCAATGTGCAACGAAACATCCAAAAATGTGTTCCTGAGAGGAAACTCCACCGCTTCTAGTGGACTGTTTGCAGCAGAAACGTCAGCAGGGAAAGAAGAACAGGAGAACAGACGTGAATGTTCAGGAGTGTGCTTAGACCCCTCAAACGCCCACTTGCCAAACAAACTCTGAATGGAACCATCACACACTGTGTGACTCCGGCCTACACTGCTTTCATTTTATACAAGCTGGATTGTCGTCATCTAAGAATCCACTGTCAGTCAAGATTCTCAATGTTCAGCAAGTCAAGGATGCGACTTTCACTCTGAGTACTTTCGCACTTGGTCGAAGAGTTGATTCAGCGCTTATTCCGGAATCATGTGAATTGCGCTCTTCCGGTGACTGGAGTGTTGTGAGTGAAGTCCTCAAAGATTTTAGTGAATTGAAACTCTGTTCTGGAGGACCACCACAGGAGAAATACGCAGACGTGTACCTGGAGTGTGGCTACGTGGATGCAACTGGCGTTTGGCGTCACAACCGGTGCTCCATTCTTCAAGCTGGAGAATCACCCTGTACTTATTGTAAGAGGCTCAACAATACACTCCGGATGCACAAGTACAGGAAGGAGAAGCGCCGAGAGGAAAAACGAATCAGAATCCCATTGAAATCAATTGTGAAAGAAAAGGTAAATGCATTACGAAGACAACGCATTAACTGCTATAGGTCTAAGATGCAAGCGTTGAAGACTAAAAGAAAGCTCTTTCAGCAACTATTGTCTTGTCGTGACAGATTGAAGATACTAAGTGACGACTTGCTTAGCGAAACACTCACGGAAGCAAACCTTTCAGAGGCGCAGCAAATGCTAGTGAGAGAGTGCGTGGAAGCAGCCCGACACCAGTCAAAAAAGGGTAGAAGGTACACAAATAACTGGCTCCTGTTTTGCCTTCTACTACACATTCGCTCACCGAGCGCCTGTAGGTTTTTTAGAGAGAATGATGTCCTCCCCCTGCCGTCAGTGAAAACCATCCGACGCTACATATCTCGTGTGGATATGAAGTGCGGCTTTGACAAATACTTTTTCTCAGCGCTGAAAAATAAGTTGCAAACGAAGCCGACATTCTCCAGGCATGGAATGCTGTTGATGGACGAGATGCAAGTGAGACAGTGCAAGCGGTTCAACTCTAGGACTTTGACTTATGATGGCTTTGTGGATCAAGGCGAACAGAGCATGGAGTCACCAGATTTGGCCGACCATGCCCTTGTGCTAATGTTCTGCCCGTTTACCGACAGCTATGCGCAGCCTGTGGCAGTTTTCGCTTCCAAAAACGCCACGCGAGGTACGGTGCTGTGCCAACTGCTTTTGCAAGCGATTGTGCTCCTTGAAGAAGCTGGAGCAATCATTGATGGGGTCGTGTGTGATGGGGCAAGCACAAATTGTACCATGTGGAAGCATCTTGGTGTCTCTGGTGACATGGAGAAAGGCAAGCATTTCTTCGAACATCCTCTTGATGCTGAACGAAATGTGTACGTGTTTTCAGACGTTCCGCATTTGTTTAAGTGCATCAGGAACAGGCTGCTCAAGCAAAAGTACCTGAAGGTGAATGGAAAGTGGGTGAAATGGTCACACTACGTTTCTGTACTCAAAGAGGACGAGGTGCACCATGGAGGGCTCAAGGTGTGCCCGAAAATTACTCAGCGTCATATTTACCCATCCAACATGGACAAAATGCGCGTAAAATTCGCGACTCAAGTTTTCAGTTTATCCATGGCTGCTGGTATAAAGTATTACCGTGAACAAGGTAAAAGCAATCTGTCAGACTGTGAGGGAACCATTGAGTTTACAGTGCGACTAAATGATTTGTTTGACGCCTTAAATCGACGGTACCCGGCAGAAGGAATAAAGCAAGGCAGCAGCGACATCACGGTCTTGAAAGAAGGCTTGAAATGGCTGAACGAATGGGAGAAAGAGCTTTCCGATGGGTCGATTACTAAAGACATGTTTCTGGCAAGGACGACGGCTGAAGGCCTTCGCGTCACATTGAAGTCCACAATTGATATTTGCCAGCATTTACTGAGTAAGTGCAGCTTCCGATACGTTCTGACCGCTAAATTGAATCAGGACCCGTTGGAATGCTTTTTCGGGAAAGTTCGGCAAGCAGGTGGTGAGAACGATCACCCTGACATGCCTACATTCCTGCAGTTGTATAGAACGCTCAGCATATACACATTGCTAAAGCCACCCAAGTTCGGAAACTGCGAAGCTACAGAAGATGCCCCTATTTTGGATTTCGCTTGCTTCAAGTCAATCTTCAAGGGCGAAAAAAATGCATCTGAAAAGCAGCTCGAGGAAATACGCGCCAAATTGGATGGACTCATTGACACCGAGTCATGGGAATGTGAAGATGTTTTCCCTTCCAATTCGACCGCAGCCCAAAGTGTCGACTGTATAATTTACTACGTCTGTGGTTACCTGAGCCGGAAGCTTCGGTCAATGTTCTTATGCTTAACCTGCAGGCGGTCACTCACCGTGACTTCATGCGTTGCACTGGAAGCTGCTCTCACAAACTTGAAGACGAGGGGAGGATTGACCCACCCAAATCACAGGCTCTACTCCTTATTGAAATCCGCGGAAGAGTATTTCGCCAGTCACGCAGACGACCCTCACGTGTTTTGGGACGTGATTGAGCATGTCACTGACCAGCGGTTAACATTTCCGTGCACTGAACACAAGACGGACGCAGTTTCTAGGATCCTGCGATACTACATTAGCATGAGAATGCGGCAACACTGCAAGACGCGAGGCCGAAATGCACCTAAAGAAAGCTCCAACAAAAAGAAAGAAGCAAGGCTTTGCAGTGTTTAGACTCGTCGTCTTGCACAGTTCGGCCATGCCTCGCCTTCGCGGTGGTGTCAGTTTTGTGATATTCGATTTATATTTTCTTTCTATGCCGTGTATGCGAATGAATTTTTGCTACAAGAACATTTCTTTTTCTTTTCTTTTTTCTTGTTATGTAACGCAACAGCAGCTTCCAATAAATAACAGTTATTCTGGTATAGGCGTAATGACTATTTCTTTTATTTTGTTATGTTGTGCACTCACCGTTTTTGTAAGCATGCCTCCAGTGGCGATCTTAATTAAAAGCCCACGCCCTTTTTTCAGTTTGAAACAAAAACGATTGGGCGCATCCCACGCAGAGTGGGAAGTGTTGGCAAGTGAAGCTTTCGCAGCAGTGAGATAACATGCACATTCGCCCCACTGTTCTCCCCACGGTGCTGAACTTTCCGCCATGTATTAACCATTTGAACCACAAAAATGTAATTCGGGACAACACGAAACGGTACCTAATTGACGTACGCACAGCAAGCAATTGGTCCCGGTAGCTCAAGTGGTTGCTTCGCAACAGAGGAACAATGCTTCTCGTTTACGAACAGTCACGCGCTCTCGTTCAAAGTTCTGCTTTGCTGCCAATCAAAAGCACGCGTGTCCCCCTCCCTCTTAGTGCGCTCGGAGACCCCGCAGCGAGATCGCCGATGCGAAAGCACCGAGTACCGTCACCGAGTGCGCGTAAACCAAACTCTTTAAAAAATAGAGCCGCAATACACGAAATTTTGAAAAAGCTTCGGATCAAGCACGTGTTTGTTACACGCGAACAAATAGTAAGTTGACAGGAAGCGCGAGATCCAGCTTTTAATGCCAGCATGTTTCCCATAAAGAAGCAGAGAGACCGCGCCTGCCGCATGCCTCAGAGCCATGCATGCCACATAGAGACGAGTAATCCGTAGCAGTAAGAGCATCCGTCATTGAATCCAGATTTCCCGCGAAGCGCCGGTTGCTATAGCAACATTAGATAAAACCTTTTCTGTCTTGAAGTTGCATCGTACCGCCGATAGGTATCCGCTGCCGGCACCTGACCGATCGGCGCGCGCCTTTGCTACTTTATCTGGTCGATCTCGCCTCGCAAGCAAGCCGAGAAGTGTCCCCACCTAAAGAGTATATATCTTACACCGTGGCTTTTAATATCGCAGAAATTTTTGCCGTTTATTCTAGCAGTTAGTATCATGATCAAAATTATCATGCGAATACGAAAATATGAGGACATCAATAACCAATTTCGACCGACATTGCACATTGAAAGCCCGGTCCACGCGGCGTTTCCCAACAAACACACTCGTATATTGGGTAGTTCAACTTTCCGCATCTGTGGCTTTCGTTTGTCCTTTTCTTCCCTTTTTAGCTACCTGCTCTTATTTCTTTTTTGAAACGAAGCAATACCCTCCTTTAATTTTAGGTGCAAAATAATTGTTGCTGCTGTGCAGGCAGTTGAATTACACATTTTCGTACTGATTTCTGTATTATTCCTCTATTATTCTACCCACATGGCGCTGTTGCGACCGCTGCATGGCCCGAGTACATATCACGATTTCTGCGATCATAGTTTTGTTCTTGCCTAGATCATCTGTCTTTCTGTGCGTAAAGTTACTATCTGTGACCGCACAACATGTTTGTTTGTCTTGTTTGGCGCATTATATACAGTGACGTTTGCTTAAATACGCAGATTTATTGGATACTTAGACGTATATGTATATATCTTGTTGTGAGGTTTTGTGTATACAAGCAGTGAACTTTGTTTCCAGCTACTCTTTTTTGGAATTTTAGCGAGTTGTATCTTCACATTTGTATATTCCATTCTATCTTCACATTTCTAATGTATATTTTGCAGAACTCCAACTTTTTATTTGTACTCACTGTTGCGAGTATATTCTCGGTGTAATTACAATACACGACCGGTAACAGCTGCTTCTGTGCAATCTGTTGCAACGAGGGACAGCATCATTGAGGTTTATTCCTGGCCGTTGCTTATGTGCAAAAATACATACGAGGTTCTTGAATGACAAAGATTCATCAAAATATTTGTCAACTTATTCATTTCATTGCCTTTACGTTTTTCTTATCAGCTGCATGCACTGCATTGCTGGTTTCGAACTGATATAGTTCTAAAGTTCGTGTGATATTTTCTGTACTTATTAAATAGACAAAAAAAGAATGCGGCAGCATTGATATCAGTTATTTCTGCCACAATTTTTGGGACATACCAATATATTCTTTTATGAAAAAATGCATATTTTACTTGACATTGCATAGCGTTCAATAATTCATGTGCAGCATCTAACGTACAATGGCATTGGCAATGCAGTTATTGCAACCTGAGCCCCCCCCCCCCCCCCCCGAACAAAATTTCCAGCTACGCCACTGATATTGACTCCCAACTTGTTTCTTTTCCACTATTTATAGCCATGATGACCAGAACAAACACAATGCAAGCTCCTACTTGGTAATGCACAAACTCTGTCATCTGTTCTTTGCAAATCAGTTTGACGGGCATTAATACCACGAAGTATCGCATGCTCCCTCACAACAATAAGTAGTTACATGAAAATGCATAACATTTTTAAACGATCAAAAGTGCTCAATGCAATTTTAATGCCATTTTAAGGAAATGATACTTCATGTTGACAAACTCTGGCAGTCACTCTTCATTTTATTATTTGATTTTTTATTTAACTGACCCTCAGGACCATATGGCATTAAAGAGGAGTAGTTACAAAGTAGTAGAGTAAAACAAACAAGTGCGGTTTGTTCTGGTAACATGATTCTCCTGATTATACAATGTTAGCTAATGTTTTACAAAAATAGTTTGTTTGTGATGGCTACGATACTTGGTGGTTTCATTTCTGAGATGTACGGGGGATGAAAGACTGAAAGAAAGACTTCATGTTACATGAATGAATTCCTACCTTACTGTGATGATCAATGTGGTTTGAAATGTACTGAGGCAGCAGTATGAAGTCGTCATGAAGTGTGGTGTGATGGAAAATTTTATGAAATAGCAAAAGACATGATGGAAAATTTTATGAAATAGCAAAAGACAGGTGACCTTCCGGCAATTATCTAGTGGAATAAGTGCTATATTAGTTTACATTGAGGTTTGTGGGGGTAGATCCCCAACCTGTAGCACGTGCGATCGCAGCTACGTAGGGTTAGGGCGATAGAGGCAAACGAGCGAGTCAACTCAACATTTATTGCTGCTGGCAATAAGGCACACTTGCAGAGATAAGTCCACTCGGTATAATAAGTAATAAATAGGCTTGCCTCGTTGCGTGTCATAGTCACACAAGCGAGGTCACTCACGGGTTACAGCAGGTAAAATTCGTTCTGGTAGGCTAGAGGTAGCGACGCCAGAGTGAGCGGTCTCCCTCGGTGGCGCTGTTTTATCTCTTTTTACCTTTGCAAGGAGAATGTCCTCCTCGCCCGTGAGATACCTCCCCTCTTCCCGCGAGGGTACGCGCGTTGCGGGAGGCGAGCGAGAACCGGGAGAGGGCAAAGTGCCTCTCTCTCGTGTCTGCGCCGGCTCCCGAAGCGTGCGCGAGGACGAGCGTACGCGGGAGAAGATGGGCGCGCGTGCTTCCCACAGGTTATACTCGCCGTATGGTTACAATTAGAAAGAATGAAAGTGAAGTAATAAGATAAACAAGACTGTCATCCTATATTGCAGATGCATATTCAATTTTTGAGCGAATTAGAGTCTTGTAAAGCTATAGTTTTAAAGTATAGACGGTGCTTTGGAAAAGTTGTGCCGTAAGTACCCGAGCATGTGATTAGCATTGCTAATCACGTACTCTATGCTAATGGTCCAATTTAAAATTAGTTATTTGTAATGTGTACACCGAGATATTTATATGACATGACAAAATCTAAGCGAACATTGTTAACACGGTAAGTGCTAGGATTAGAATGAGATCTGGATATGCGCTGTTCTGTTCCTTTCTTTAATTCAGCTGAAATCGTCGAACGCAGACAATATAAAACGTCAAGCAGCACTGTACGCAATACAAGTATGAGGGTAGGCCAGCATAAGTATCGTTGTCTGAAGCCTCATTCTCCTCTCTTTAGCGGCACACCAAACATAATGAGAAAACTTCTCTTGATTTCAGCTTTGGATTCCATTAAATTGATGGTTATCTGTGTTTCCGTTTCTTGTAAACTTAGTGACGGACAACATTAAGTCCACCTGACCTGTACAAAAATTGTGAGCATGTACTGCTTCATTCACCATTGAAAATAAACAATGTAAGCTTACTTGTTTGAAGTGTTTTATTGCCAGTAGAGGCCTCTTGTTCACCTGGCGAAATATTAAAGATATCTGTAGTCATGTTAGAGTAGGGTACACATGAATACCGCCCAGAAAGCGGTACCTAAACAGCCAAAACCAGCGAGCGAGCAGCGAGCGAGCAGCGCGACGAGCCCCACGAACCGCTACCGTATCGGCCATATTGCTCACTACGTAATGATGACAATAATTAAAACGGACACCGACCACGAAAGTTGAAAAAATATAATAAGACGGCGGGAGCCAAAACGTCTTATTATATTTTTTCAACTTTCGTGGTCAGTGTCCGTTTTAATTACTGTCATGCATATTCCCGACCAGACGGGTTTCCGTCCAACTCTTGACTTCAACTACGTAATGATGATGATATTAGTTTTGATTTTGCCAGTGCCATCTATCGGTCGCATACTTTAGTTCACAACGCCATCGCTATTCTTATTTCTGTTGCACTGTGTAAGGTACAGTTTCTCTTCTCTATAGGTGTTCTGGGGAAAGGATCCACTACTTTCAAAGCTGTCTCCGGAGTCGGTGTGTCTAGTGGGTTGTCATTTTCCCCACACGACGAGACATTGGCATCATGTTAACAGCGGCTGCGGCACGGGCCTCATCTTCAAAGCGGTCTGCGATCTGCGCAAAGTGCAACTATAGTGCCGGTAGTCGTGTGCACTGTGCTTTCGACGTTTATTTTGCGTTGAAGTGACAGACAGCATGGAGGTGAATTCGCTCACTGCTATTGCCACGCCTTCTCACTCCAGCGTGTTGACACCGAGTTTCCGTGGTCATCGAGCGAGATGTGTTCACGTTTACCTGTGCATGCGTGACATCTTGCTTGGTAATTTAGTTAGTAAGCGAACGTTTACAAGTTTGTGCGGCCGATAAAACTACTATCCTTAGTTCGTACAGCTGTCTACTAATCTGCTATCTCTATCGATGCTTCACCTTTCAGGCGAAACTGCGGATTTTTTTCCTTCCGCCTTCTGCCTCTGTGATCATATGTGCCTTCTCCTCAAGAGAGAGAAATTTACACTTCTTTGTTGGCGTAGCTATTTCGACTGGACACACACCACAGAAAACGGCAGCGATTGTGGTGATCCCATGCTAGGATGGCTACTGGCTAGCCACCCTACTCGTACAGTCTTGCGCAGGCACATGGTGACCACGCGTGGCTATGAATTGCAGTGGCATAAATCGGTACTTAGAATTTGAGTTTGTTCGCGAAAACCTCTTTCAAGCGAACATACGATCGTCACAGCTTTGGAAGGGCCTTCTAATTTGACCACTCAGCAGTTCGAATTTCAATTCAGTCCCAGTTTCATTCTCGAAAAGTTCGTTGAAGCAGACTTACCAAATAAAACACCTTCGTTATAGACTTTTTTGTATTACTTTCTATGGGCAGCCGACGGGGAATCTGAAAATCTTCGTTGTGGCGGAAATTTCGTTGTAGCAGCGTTCAGCATTCGTTGAAGGGGGATTCGACTTATATAGATACTTCACGAATAAACATCATGGACAGTAACATTTTTCTGTGATGCAAATAATTTTTTATGCGAATTTTCTGATGAAAATTTTTCTATGCAGTTTTTAAGCATCCCTGCAGCTAATTTTTTTAATAAACTCCGTGCATCTTCACTAATGACACAAGGTTTAGTATGTTTCACAAAATTTTCTTATTTCTTGGCTTCAGTAGTATCTTTACATTTTAGGGTTGGCAGGTCTGTAGGTGGGAAAGGAAAAATCGTTTTTCTCCGCAACCACTACACCAAATTTGATGAGGTTGGTTCCAGTTGAAAGAAAAAGTTAAAATCTCGTGACTGTTGGTAGCTATTTTTTATATAGGCCGTAAATTTTCAATTACAATACTTGAAAATCCTAAGTTTTCGAAAATGAAACTATCAAGTGTACAGCTTTGTAACTCACCAATAATAAATATTACAATTTTGTAAATTGCTTTTAATAGTACATATAAAGCGGACAAAATTAATGTATTATACATGGTTCTAAAGTATACCACTAGTATATGAGGACTTCTACAAAACCCTTGTAAGATTGTAATGAATTCAGGTAAAATATAAATTGATATATTCATTTTGTTTGCCTTGAATGCTCTAACAGTTGCAGTTTACAGAACTGCGATATCTGTTCTTGGTGCAGAGTTACGAATTTGAAAAATTTGTGCTTCCATTTTTTTTTTTTTTAACTGACAGATTTTCCGCAATCTATGTAAAAAAGTTTCAGGCTTGAAATTGAAATTCTGTTCCCAACAGTCACTAGAATTTAACTTTTTCTCTCATATGCAACACATTTCATAAAAACAAGCCCAGAGGTGATATCAAAAAGCATTGGTGCATTTTACATGTATTCGAATAGGCAGCATCAGAGTTGGGCCTGCGCTAAAGCTTCCTTGGAATGGAGTACCCAGACAAATCTTTTGCCATGTTTTTATTGCTTTATTAAATAGCCCTAAACCCAGTAATTACTTTATGAAGTCTCGATTCCCTGAGTGCACAGGAAATATTTAATAATGTTAGCTTTTAGTGTGGCCATTTCAATGTGCGCGCCAACAGTAGCACGTTTTCGTATGTAAAAAGGGTTACCTATTTCATCTCCGACACCTGCTGTGGCAGTCTCGTGGTACCGGATTCTACTGGCACATATACAGGCACTGTGGCCATGGTGCCTAAAGCCAAGTCCATTCAGTAGTCGGTGGGACAATAGGGGAAACAGCATCCCCCTTGTTTTCCAAGAAAAGCAAACCCAAGAGGGTCCAGCTTGGCAGTTTTCAGTGACACAGTTATTGTATGCTCTTCAACCACCACACCCCGTCACCTACGTTTTCGGTGACATGAGAATGTCAGTAGCCTTTTTCACATCTGAGGCAGCGCAGCACTTGAGCATTTTGGGCAGGCCGTACAAAAGGTGCTGTAATTATTCGTATGTGGTGCTCTCGAGAAATGGAGGCTTTATACCATAACTGCGGAGTCGACAGCTACTTAAAAAAGAAAAAAAGGGGGTACACCAACTTTTCGTGTCAGTACTCCTTCAAGCTCTGAGCACATTCACAAGTGTTAGTGTGGCTGTGAAGTCCATGTGCCGTTCCTGGAAACAGCAGCAGCATATACTGTGTTTATAATAAAGCATGAAATAATTATGAGAATTACTTTAGCAGTACACCCATTGTGCAGTGTTCAACATCTTCTGTACTTGGGTGCACAGGTATAGGGGTGATTGCTTCTGTGTAGATACTGCCATGCATGTGCATCACTCGTGCACAATAGCACAAACTTGTGCCTTAGCTTTTTGCTCCTGCTCCTGTTTTTACTCCTTTGGCTTGACTTACACCCTCCACCATGCAGTCGTGTTTTTCCGCGACAATCTGAAAAAGCAAACTTGAATGAGGAAAAACACAAAATTTGTTCAACTTGAGAGTTGGCGACAAAAGATAGTTTCATGCCATGTCGGTGATATCTTTTAATTGAAGGTACAAAGTGAAGCAGCCATGCTTTCGCATCAACTCTGTTCCTGCGGCTGATAGTGCCGGCAGCGGTGACCGAATGTTTCGTCCCCTTCTCGCTTCAACATGTCTCCAAAACTTGAGATTACACAAGCTCCAGCACTAAATGCACGGGAAAACAGCACCTGATACTACACCATCTCAGCTCGCCAAGTCTTTACACGTGTGGCAGCTTGCCTCTAAAACAGGGCGTGCATGCAGCCTATGCGCTTAATTATTCTGACAGCCATGCGCAGCCACGACTGCGCTAGAAAGAGAGATGCGTGCGCTTGATCACATTACCGCAAGCTCACTCCCCTCATCCCCCCCCCCCCGCCCCACTTCCCCTTGCTCGCATGGGAAAATAGTACTCATCAAGCCACCATCTTTCTCGGCTCACCCTTGCGTACTTTTGCTTGCACCTAAAGCATACAGCACACGGGGCGCTATAGGATCTTATCGAACTTGGACTTTATACAGAACATGGCGCTGCTCAGCTCTGGTGGTCACTCACGGTCTCGCGCTATGCGGCACGCGATTTCAAAGGTTGCATTTGCTAGCAGCTGCGTGTCATTCAACCATTTTACCACCTGCGTCCAAGGAAGTCTCAGTAATCCTTTATGGCGGCAGTGAAATTTTGCTATATTGAAAGCGTGTATAAACACACTTCTTTATATTGAGGTTCAATATACATGGTGTTCTATGGAAAAGAAAGTATAAAAAATTTTAATACTTTGTTGTAGTGAGAATTTCGTTATATTGAAGTTTGTTATATCGAGAACAAACGGGGATAGCCGATATTCTAGTTGACATTAAGCGGGAAAAAATGGAGCTGAGCAGGTCATGTAATGGCAGAAAACTAGGTGGGGTGATGAAGTTAGGAAATTTTCAGGCGCAAGTTAGAATCGGCTAGCGCAAGACAGAGCTAATTGGAGATCACAGGGAGAGGCCCTCGTCCTGCAGTGGACATAAATATAGGCTGATGATCAGGATGATGATGATATCGAGATTTAACTGTATATAGTAATTAGTGAAATTTTTATATTTTAACATGTTGAGCATTGCACATCATTTTGTTTCTGATTCGGATACACAAGGCCTGGTCATTGGCAGGCTATGTATCCTTGGGGGCTAGTGGTAGCTAGGTATAGGTGGCATCAAAGGCATTAGGCATGAAGCCTCAAAGACTGGCATGCTAAATTTTGTTTGAAGCGCAACGACAGAGACAAGTAGGTTAAAAACAACAAAGTAACAGAACAAGTGCTTGTCTACTTGTCTCTGTTGTTGCACTTCAAAGTTCAGCATGAACATTGAGCAACTATCCTGAATCACCATCTTGCAGCAGACTGGCCATGGCATGCCTCACACAGGATTGCTGTTTCAAATGATTGGTGCAAAGTGGGGGAAGCCGATTGGCGAGTGATATTTATTGCATGGTATTTGGCTTGGCTGGAAGCCGTTTCTGACTTGGAAACACACGACTGGTGTCCACCCAATGCTGACATGCATTTCACTTCCGAAATGTGCAATGTCCTTTTCAGTCTCTTAGCAGCTGGATGGCATTATTGTTGTGGTTTCCGATCAGTCAACTTCCATGTGAAAGATTTTTGCAATTTTTGCTGCTAACAGGACAAATTCGTAGTAGAGCAGCACATGAAAAATGTATTGTCCTGTGTATTCTTATGACTAACTCTTGTGAAAGGGCCAGGAACCCAAGCATTCTTTTTTGTTGTGTAGATATTTTGCTCAAGTGGCATTTTTCTGTAGTACAGTTTGACTGTATAACCATAATGGAGCCTTTCAGCATGAATCCATTGCTGGCTTCAAGCAATTGCACATTTTGTATAGTTATTTTGGCTCATAAACAAAAGCTATGTGATACCCATAGTGTCAGTTGAAGGCTTCAACGGCATTTGTTCAATGTAGTGTGCTACTTCACAGCACCATTTGGAAGACCAGCCAAGAAAGCCTGTAGGCCTTCGAAATTGGGGAGAACCTTTAAATATTGAATATCACATGTTAAATGTAAGGGTGTGCAAATGCAAAAATTTTCTAGTATGAGTCGAATACGGAATAATGATATGCAGATACATTTATTAGCAAGTTATACTGTCAGCAGTAAAAATAGACTTGTAGGGGTGGGACTCCCGCACCAGATGTCCCATTTTGATACAAATGCAAATCCCTGCACCGAACTGCACCATACAAAGAAAATTGATCGAAATTGCTCCACACTGCACCAGAACGGCTTCGGATTGTGTGCTCCAGCAGTGGCCATGAACAGTGAGCATATTCGTTCTCTGAAAGAGTGCAGCCGTTCACATTCCGCATACCATGCGACGGCGCTGCCTAGCTGAGGCGCAAAACGGCTGAGGGCACTGGTAGTGAACTAGGAAGGAGCTTGCTGCAGCGGGTTCAGCGCCGGTATAACATGAAACTATTCCAATCTGTTTTATTGCGATAGCAATTACATCAACACTCTAGGCGCGTTTCTGCCGTCGCCGTGATGTTCCGTATAAAGTCCAAGGGCAATAACATTGTCGCCGCACGCCGTGCCCTGTATGTGCGAGTGAAAGCGTGCGAGGGTGAGCCGACAATGGCAGCTAAATCTCACACACGCAAGGAGGCCTAAAAAAAAACTGGGAGGAAGCGCGCCGTCTTCCGTCGTATGCAAGGCACCAGGGGGAGGGGTTCTACTTGGGCGTATAGCCCCAATATTGAAATCAATCTGCGATGGGGACACATTGTGCTGGCTACTGATAGGATGCATTGTGTTTTTGCCGTTTCGCTCGCGTTGAAGCGAGAGGCAGCATGAACGCCAATTCTCTCGCTGCTGCTGCCGCGCTTCCTCACTCCAGCATTTTGACAGCAAGTTTCTGCGGTCATCGAGTGAGATGTTTCATGTCTGCTTGTGCGTGCAGACACCATGCTTGTTAATTTAGTTGGTAAAGGAATGTTTACAAGTGTACACGGCCAAATAAAGCTACTATCCCTACTTCGCATAGCTGTCTACTAATTTGCTATCGCAATCGATGCTTCGCCTTTCGGACGAAACTGTGACTTCTTTTAATTCTAAATCTGCCATTAGCCCTTTGTGATAGGTTAAAATGGCTCAGGCCTCACTCATAGGGCACACTAACAGCTGAGGGTGGGTTGCGGCTCTCTGGGTCTGTGGTGACATGTATGTATGGTGACCCACTCTGGGTCTGTGGTGACATGTATGTATGGTGACCCAGAAATTATTCGACCGCATAATTTGAGAACAATGTCCACTCTCATCATGAGCATTGGCGCGAGAATATATAGTTCGATCGTAGTGCCACCGATATTTTCGGCTTTACAGGAAAGCATGCGCCGTGCCACCGCTCGAACCACTCTTCCATATTCTAGTACGCTACAGCTACAAAGCGAGCTTCTACCGGCCCGCGTTCTGAGTTGCTTGTGGCAAGGCGAAACAATTCTATGATGTAGAAATGGCTTTAAATAAACCATAGTAGTTCATAAATCTGGCTTGTGGGTACGATCTGTTGGTGAAGCACATTTCTAGGCACTTTACCCACACTGTTGAGACATTAATGAAAAGTGTATATATAAAACATTTTTCTTATGCTATTTTTCGAAATTTCAGATGCACTATTGCAGACTGCTTGCTTTTTGTGATTGCTACCACTAATTAAAAATTTACAGGCACTATTACGAAAATTTGCATGCTCTAGACTGTTTTAATATCAGGGTAATCTGCTTCAAAATTCAGCTTAGGACGTTGCTTAAGACAGTTGCAGTACAGCGCTCGTATTGGTTTATACAGTGTTCCCTCGTGGTTTCGAAGTACGCTGCCATATTCCATTATTCCACCAAAATTCTGATTGGCCTGTTCCAAACTGCTTCAAAATGAAATTTTATCCGCTATAAATTGCTCCAAAATGCATCTGCTCCAAGCTGCTCCAAAATGTAATTTTGTCTGCTCCGAACGGCTCCAAAGCACAATTTTACTTGCTCCAAAAATTGCTCCAAAATGACTTTGGGCAGTCCCACCCCTGGACTTCCTATTTGACCCTCTTTAAATCCGAAAATGGGGTACTATCTAGCTGGTCTTGCCAAACTGTGCTTTATATCATACAGCATCAAATCCCTGTTGACTCAGAGGCATTTGGTCTTGCCCTGCTTGACCGATTGCATGTCATCAAGGAACAAGCTTAGAAGCTTGAGTAGCACTACAAAAGTAATGACAAATGAGCGGGGCAAAAGCTACGCTAGCACCCAATCAAAATGAAGGGGTGCTGTACTACTTGCTATGACCGTTGCTATGAAGGAAGAACAAGAACACAGCGAAGTCTTTTTCCTTCAACCTTCCCCTGCATGCAGGACCTCTGCAACATAGCACATACGACAAGCCCCTTCTGTTGTTTTCATGCAGCTTGAAACATCCGACTGACTCACTATGATCGAAAAAGCATGCAAAAATTGGCAGTAACAGACAACAGAAATTTTTTTTAATTGAGCTAACTGCTTATATTGCAATAACTAAAGCTGTTTGCATTGCCGTTTAGCCATTAAAAAATTTTGAAAAACTGTATGGGAATAAAAAGGGTAGTGGAAAAGGTTAATGAAATTGTTGCCTGCAGTAACCACTTGGAAAAGTATGCATACAAATCAAAGTAAGCTGGAAAAGTCCTGCATTGGCTAACTTTCTATGTATACATTTCCATTTTTTTAAACAGGCATTTTGTGGTGTCGTCAGCTGCACCCTTTTTTGTGATTATGGCATTCTGTTCCTGAGCACAAGAGGGTGGGTTTGATCTTCCGCCTTATACCAATTTATTTATTTGTTTATTTACATACCTGCATATCGCCCAGGGGACATAACAGTAAGGGGGGGGGGGGGGGGGGTCAAAACATGGTAAGATAAAGCAATATGCATGCACACACAAAGGTATAGGACGTAAAAAAAATGTTACTATAGCGCAACCAGGGCCCGATCACACAAAAAGTGACTCCAAATACATACAAGTGCATGTATGGAAGCAGAATGCAGAAGCACTTGTATACCAAGCTTTGGGTACATGTTACGTAGCCCCAGGCTGTTTAATTTAAAGGGACACTAAAGGAGAATATTAAGTCAAGCTAGACTGAAAGTTTAGGATTCTGTAATAACGAATTTGTCATTCATAATGAAAATAGAGCTTTTGTAAGCGAAAAAGATGACGAAAATGAAAAATCAGTTGTGCCATCTGTTGTCGACTATGGTACCTCTCATATGGGACGTCAGAGCTTTTGATTCGCCGTGAGCGGCTGTGATGTCTTGCATACCCGCCAGCGGCATCACTTTTCTCTGTTTTACAATCGCCGAGGCAGGCAGCAACATTTGGCAGCCACGTGCCTACTCCGGCTGCAGAGGCTCATGTGACCATATCCGGTATCCTGAACCCAAGCAGAGCCCAGAGAGTGACTAACGGAAGGGGAACACCTGCAGCCACCAAGCACCGCTTGGTATATAGAGCTAAATAAAGAGTTTACAAAAGACATAACGGCATAGAGGGAGGTCCATGGAGATGACATCAAGTCCTCTGCTTTAGAACAGGTGGTTCAAATTGAGGAGCAGCAGCAAGACTTTCAGTAACAATTTTTTACGCAGCAAAGTGATATATGGGCACACGGAATATGATGACAGATTTCTAGACGAATACTCTGCCAATCTATCATGACTTAAAATTTTCCTTTAGTGTCTCTTTAATCTGGAGTCTCCCACTAGGATCGGCTTGCGAACAAGGGCTTGTAAAATATGGCTTATATGATTGAGCAGCAGCTGACTTGGTCTTTGTGCAATGCAGCCCCGGCTCGAGTGACAAGCCAGAAGAGGAACGGCCCCGGGAGGAAAAGGCAGCGGCTGGAGGAGCGTCCAGGTCCAGGTTTGCAGCAGCTGCGCTGGCTGGGAGCATGTGCAGCTGTTGCGTGCCACTCCCATCAGTGGCCCTAGTTGCATGCAATGAGCAGGCCATTGTGGTGCAGTACACTGTACACAATATATTCCAGCAGATATTATCTCGCAATGAACATGGATGTTCATGCGATTAGCATTGAATCAGTGTAGCGACATCGTATTGCCGACACCGAAACACGTCACGCATGCAGCTGAGCTCCTCTCACACTTCCCTCTGAACATGCTGTGCTACTACCGGTACTGCTGCGAAGTCCGTGCCTGGCACGTGTGTGAATTCAGACATGATTTTCTAAATACAAAATACTACTAAAGCATCCTGAAACATGCATTTGTGATGACTGGCCACAGAACTGCATATGTTTGAGATGTGCCTCGTGAATTGACACACAGCAGGCCGTGTCATGCAGTGATGACCAAAGGTGGCTGAACCAGGCTTGCTGCGACGTGATATTGCAAATCTCAAAGCTCCCTGCCTGCTTGAAGGAACCATAGGTGACTTACCGTGACTTATATAACCTCTCGTTTTGCATGTAGAAATGAGGCAGGCAGACAGCATATGTGTCATTGAGTAGCTGTCGAGAAAGGTCAACCTTGGAACTTGCAAGGGGGAACATCGTGGTGTTCTATTCTGGGTCACCAATGTGGAAAAAATGATGTGGCTCATAGAGCGCTAAGCAAGAACTGATTTATTGCTCGCAGCGTGCACCTCTCGAGGTGTTCTCATGTGCCATCCTCCTTGTTGTCGGTGCCATGGTGCACCAGAGCCACCACACACAGTCTTTACTTCTTGCTTCTTGCTCTGCTTGTACAGTAAAACTTCATTAATATGTAGTTGGTGGGGACATGGAAAAAATATGTACTAACCAGTTATACAATGAACCTATACACCTTAACCGAAAACCACGAATTAGCCGCGGCTTACCTTTCAAAAGTGAACAAAAAGTCATCGCCACGAAAAGGGCCAATTTTCCAATAGCTGACATCATTCAAAAAGCGTGTTTGGGTCAGTGCACTTCTTCCTACTGTTACTACGCAGTTTTATAAACAGCCTAAAGTAAACAAAATTTTGCTTTTGAATTTCAATATTAAATACCGTATTTACTCGATTGTAGCGCGAGTTTTTTTTAAAAGATTTTTACTACCTGAAGTCGATCCTCGCGTTACAATCGAATACCGAAATTCAAGTTGTCTAAAAAGTGCAATGATGCACCCAATTCTAATCAACGAGTGAACCATGTGAGGGAAAGTGAAATGTGAGAGTGAAAGCTCGCGAGGGACGCACGCTTTCACGAAGAGCCAAACGCACGGCAAAGAGCAAATGCGACGTCTCCGTCTCGCGAAAGGCCCGCACAAAAGGCCATGGAAGGATGGGAGGGATGGGAGGAAACGTTTAGTTGCAGCACCAAATGTGTATCTTGCGACTGGTCACAAGGGGAACTGGCAACTCAATCTCCCACACGAAAGGAGGAAAGCTAGAAGGCAACGTGGGAGGGAGGGGGTGCGGCTTCTACTCTGCCGCAATTGCGAACTTGTACTTTGCGTGACTGCGAGCAGTGGCTAGCACCGTTTCTTGAAAGTGATCTCCACACGACTTTGACCTTTTTATGCGCTGTGGTTTCGCCGCTCAGTTTCCGTTGAAGCGATAGACCGCACGAACCTTCGCTCGCTGCTGGCCCGCACTTGCTCACGCTAGCGTTTTGACAGTGGCTGTCTGCGGTCATCTAGTGTGATCTATTCATTTTTGCTTGTGCGCCCTGACACCATGCTTGTTAATTCAGTTAGTAAGCGAATGTGCCCAAGTTTATGCAGCCGATAAACCTACTATCCTTACTCCATATAGCTCTCTACTAATTTCCTATTGCAATTGATGCGTCGCCTTTTGGGTGAAACTGCGACTTTTTCAGGCATCCGGTGGTCTTGCGTTACTTTAGCATTTTTTTTTCCCTCTTTTTTTTTCTTTTTTTGCTGGACGCAACAAAAAGTCACCCCTCGCATTACTTTTTCGATTTTATTTTTTCTTGATGGTCGCAATGAAAAGTCACCTCTCGCGTTACAAGCGCGGTCGCGTTACAATCGAGTAACTTCCGGAAGAAGCCGACTGTAGTCTGCTCACGCTCGGCTGCGGTCACCCCCGTAGGAATTAAACTTTGGCCACCCCACTTATCTGTGTCGTAGGGGTCTCGCTAATTTCGACTAATTTTCAACACTCGGCTAGCCTCAAACCACGCGAAACTTAAGGTCAGAGCACACGCATGCTTGTCAGCATGTGCTCACTCCTTGCCGCTCGTGGTTAGACGCCTTGGCAGACTTTGCTTCCTAATGATCGAGCTATTGATAGCGCTTGAAAATGCTCAAGTTGGATGTGGCTGTATCTGTAGGTCAAACTGGTGCACAACAAAGCCAGTCCGCACCACGTAGCACAGCCGACAGTAGACTCTAGCCCTGTCGAGCACAAAGCAAACACTGCGCAGTTGCACGTAGCTGCCTTCTAGTACGTAATTTAAATACTGTGGCTCGCTCTGACAACTGCGTTTGGCGTTTCGTAGGTGCCAAAATTGGAAATAGTGACGTTACATGAACATTGAAAATCAAATTTGAACTGCGTGCCATGGCGACTTTCAGTAGGCGGAGCGTTGTGGACACATCCCCGCTGCAACGTAGCCTTCGCCGAAGAAGGAACGGAACATAGAGTTTCATACAATAATTACTAAAGGGAACTCTGGCACTAGTGTCTACGGGAGCTGCAATGGGGGTGGTCCAGCCAGCATAGGAATTATGGGAAGTACATGGATTTGCCTAAACTTTATCCTTCTGGCTTCAAACGGCTTTGTGACTTTGTAAACTCGTCATTTTCAACAAAGTGCTCCGTAATAAATATTTAAATAAACGTTATTAAAATTGTCCGACAGCAGGATTCGAACATAGGACCTCTAGCACAGAAGCTCGATATTGAAACCATTACACCACGGATGCATGCATCGACAAGTGACATAAAATGCCCTTACGATTTTATCGTGTTCAAGCCAGTGCCTTGAGACGCTTGGTGCGTTCTGATTTGGCCACCTCGACAAGCTGAACCGTTGAAATTAGTAGTGATTGTGTGTGTTCGCAGCGTCTTCTGAACTTCGAAAAGTATAGATCGCCCTAAAAGTTACAAAAATGATGGCATATAAAGCGTAATAAACAATATAATAAACAACCCCTGAATACCCCCCCCGCCGGTGCGCCACTGTTTTAGCCCTGCCATAGGGGCCTTTGTCTTTGTAAAATTGCATAAAAATGTTTAGATGAAGATGGGCTGGTTCTTGGATTTCAGTATGATCAAAACTGATAGCATCGTTTTGCTGTGTTAAAAGACCTAGACGGAGTCTCCACCTTTTTGCGCTGCACCGAAGTACGTTTTCATAACAGCTTGCCCACTTACCTATGCAGCAACAGAAATGCTAGGTCAGGCAGTTAGAAATCTGGCAATTATGCCGATCGAGCAACGCGGCCACCTGGCATGACAGGATGAGACCACGAAAATAACAGGTACCAACGTGGCAGTAGTGCACCAAGCTGGGCTAGTTGGTTGAAGTTCATATTGGAAAGATTTTAACTGCGCTAGAAACAAGGACAAAAGGAGGACGAAAAAACACCACGTGCGCATGGTGTCTTTTACAGCGTAAGATGAGGATCAAGCAAGCTTAAGCTGTTATGGGCTCATTCCAATAACCGTTTCGGTTCGCATGATGCCGCCGTAACCGCTATCGCCGGAAATGCGAAAAAAGTACCCCGATTCCCGCCGGGATCGAACCCGCACCCGCTGCGTAGGAGCCAGTTACTTACCACTGAGCCACGCAAGTGCTTGCTTTTGGGCAGCGGAAAATGCCCTATAAGGCAAGCGCGCAGGGGCAGATGACCCAAGCCTCCACCAGTATGGTGGCGCCATCTAGGTAAGGTGCCTGCAAACGCAGCAGGCGCAGGCGATGAGATGCGATTCAGACGAGGCGCGCAATCAATGCAATCCCGAGCTGCCGAGTCTCCACCAGTATGGTGGCGCCATCTTGTTAAGATCCCTGCAAACGCAGCATGCCCGACATGTAAGTTGCAGTTGTAAGGCTTGATCGGGCTCAGCAGACTGCTGTGCAGAAAGGATTACAAGCCGCAGCTCGCCGTCGACGCCGGGCGGACAGTTCAGATCGTTCTCGTCAAAACGAGGCGAACAGCTCGCCGTTGACGCCAGGCGGACAGTTCAAATCGTTCTCGTCAAAACGAGGTGAACAGACTGCCGCAAAGACCCTGTTGTGCATGGTTCCCAAATTGGAGCTACTCTTGAGCCACTCCACTAGCTTATGCTGTGACTGTGCTGCTTGTGCCGCGCAGGCCTGTGACTTTTTCGTTCTCCTTTTGTCCCTGTTTCTAGCGCAGTTAAAATCTTTCCAATATGAGCAACATGGCAGCGTCTTTGCGGTTGCCACTTTTTTCGCCCAGCTTCTCCTCAAGAGTCGGTATACTATGTACATTAGATTTGCCTGCACCACCTGAACCAGTTCACGAACTGCACCCTGCCATTCGTTGCAGTGGTGTAGCAGTGGCACCCGCTGAACCACGCCGTTCGTTTGAAAAGGTGCAGGGCTGGTTCATGATTTTGCTGCAACCACTCCACTGTCGGTGCCGATTTGGTGCAGACGTACAGGTGCAAAGCGGCAGCGCACCAGATGATGCAGCACACAGGTGCGAGTGGGGTTAAAACCCCGCTACACACCTCTGATGTGTCTACGTAAGTGTTGTGTGTATTTACGCCCCAGAAGCCGATCATACTTGCAGTTCAGGACCTCTCAAACTTACGCACTCCATGCACATTAGTCGAACATAACATAGCGCCTGCACTGCGTCTGCACCTTGGCATTCGTTTTGAGTGTCGCGCTGTGCCTGCACCGCAGAAATCGAGCTGCACAATTTCTTAACTTCTCGTGAACTGCCGTGAACTGGTTCACAGTGGTGCAGGCGAATCGAACAGACCTACTATCTCTATGGCCACAATGTTTTATTTCTACATGACCTCCTCCTGCATCGTGACGCACACACCTCCTGAGAAACAAAACCAAAAACTAATTCGGGTATAGAAAAATTGTAGTAAATTATTTATGGATGCTCCGAGGCTTCCCTGCATTTTTCAAGGCTTTCAAGATTGAGGACATTCCTTTGACGAAAAAGGTTAAAAATCGGAAATGTTATGTCGGTGCTCCTTTAATCTTGTGTCAGTGATGCCATACATTCATGCTTGACTTGTGTGCTTCTCATCTTTAATGATGCGCGTAGCAGAATAATTACGTAAAGATGGAGACACAGCTGCAGCATCGCACATCTGTTTTGTGCTGCTGGCGCAGGGACAGCCGGGACTGGGACTGAAGAGGCAGGAAATAAAAGCTGCAGCAGCAGACTCCCTGGTGGCTCGTTGAACGGTCCTGCTAACGGACAACGCTGAGGGTGCGCTCGGGCTGCTGGTCTGCCTCGAGCAACAGGCAGCACCCACACGAGCCGAACAAGTCGTGCAGAGCGGCCAGCCGCTGCCTGCAGCGATTTGCGCCGTGTAACTGTCGTGGTGGGGCACGCGCACACTCTCACTGCGCTGTTTCGATTGTCCGTCCCTGACAGTCCCGGACTGCCCGAGATGGCGGTGCTTTCAGCCAATGGTCGTTGCGTATGCAGCCTCTCGGGCAGTCCTGTACAATCCAGGACGACATATCGAAGAGGCCCACTTTCTTACGTACATGGCGCCCGGCGCCGGGGGCAGGCCAGCTAGATACTTGAGCGGTCCGTCTCCGCGGCCAATGCAGAACAGTGCGTCGGCCACCGCTAGAAGCAGGCCGCGCGCAACTCCCCTGCCTCGGAGCATGGTGGGGGTCAGTAGCAGCATGTTGCACAACGCGCTGCCGCAGTGCACCACCAACAGGGCGGCCGTGGTAGGTTCGTGCTGCTGCAGCGCGCACAAGGCGGCGGGCAGCGCGTGCCAGCTGGACCCGGCCACGGCAGCCACGCACAGCGGCCACAGTAGTGCGGCCAGCAACCGCTGCAGGTCACGGCGTGATGCGGTGGCACCTACCAGGACGGCCACTAGGAACGCGTGCAGCACCACGCCAGCCGCGGCCATGGAGGCGCCGCCCCACCACGTCGCCTCCTCGTCGGCCGCCCGCAGCGCCAGTGACAAGGCGCCTAGAGGGCACGCCCTGCATCAGTTGATGCTATGTATAGGGCGCTTCTATGAAGGTTAGGCAATATATAAAAAGAGCCATTTTGAAATAATAACAGGGTTCCTTCGAAGACACCGTCAGAGGTGGCGGGTAATACGAGGTAATCAGTTGCTAATTAACAAAAATGCAATAAACTTTAAACTTAATTTCAGCAGGATTTCCGTAATTGGAAAATTGAAGCGAGCTCTCCGTACAAGCTATATCAACTTTTGAATCTGAAAAGAGGCTGCAGCGCACGCGTAGCCACGTCCTTTGAGGTGATGTTCTGGGGACGTATTCTGAAAGCATCACCATAAATATTTTCTTCTGGACTTTCGGAGTGTGTGCTGATTGGCTGGTTAAGCAAAACCGCACAAATCGACCAACGGCCGTGTACTACGCCACACGAAAGTGATAGTATCACCGAAAGTAATGGTCTAAGAATACCACTCCTATTTACGTCGCCTGGTGACACGAGTGTCTCATGTTAGGAATTGCCAGCCATTTGTGTGCAGGCACGAGTACGAATGGGTGCGATAGAGAAAATCTGTGGGCATTTGCTCCTTCAATGTCTGACCGCTAAATTCACAAACCAAACTTATGCTTATGACTTTTGCATAGGTACTACTACGCAGAACTTTCATTGCTCGTTTTTTTATGCGTTTGTCTCTCAGCGTGTCGACATTGCGGAGTGAGAGCATGTGTTTATTCATTTATTTATTTGTTTATGATACCTCAAATGTCCCAGAACGGGACATGGGATGGGCACATAGAAAAGTGGGGGACAGGTTAGGTGGCGTGACTTGAAAGATGGTCTTTAATGGCAGCGTTGAAATAAAAAATATCGGTGATAAGGGCAATGTCTGAAGGAAGGGTATTCCATTCTCGGGCTGTGTGTACAAAGAACGCTGATAGGTAGTGGAATGGGTGCGTGGTAGATACACAGCATTGGGATGCTTATGGCGAGAGAAACTATGCGCTAGCTTGAATGATGATTTGGTTACTTGTGGGCAGCGAATGAAACAACCTAAAAAATAAAATTTCTGTCTAAAGGTACGTCGGATGCACGTGAATCCTGGAAGTTAAAAGGTATGTTGGACAGACTTTTTCGCGCCGCCGGCACTCATGCCGAGTCAGTCGTGCTGGATTACAGTAAAAGCTCGATGATACGAACCTCACGGGGTCACGAAAAATATTCGTATTAGCCGAAATTCGTATCATCGAAACACAATTAAAACTGCTGTCGAATCTCTATAATTCGAACTCGAAGGGGCCCGAAAATTTGTTCGAATTAAAAGGACGTATTTTTGAAGTATTCGTGCACCATAGCACAATGCACGAACGGTGCGAGTCGTGAAATATCGCGGCGCGCAAGCGCATAGCAAGCGCGGGCCACGAAACTGCCCACGCCGGCTAACGGTCGCTTCCCGATAACGACAGAAAATTAAGCTTCAGGGAGCGAGCGGGCGGCGCCGGCACACGGGTGCGCGCGGAGACCGTCGAAGGTGAGGGAGGAGGGCGGCATGGAAGCGGATTTGCGCGTCAACTCCGCGATTCGGTGGCTCCCCTCGCCCTCCCTCTCAACTCCCTCGTAGCTCTCTCACCTTCGACTCTGTGCGCACATCTCCGTGCGCGCCCGCCGCCGTGCTGGCGCCAGCTTATTTTAGCCGCCCCCTGAAGTTTCGTTTTCTGCCGTTATCGGGAAGCGGGCGTTTGTGGGCGTGGCAGTTTCATTGGCCCGACTGTGCCTCCGCCGCTGCTTCCCTCTGCGCTGCTGCCGCAGCGTGCAAGGTCAACATGTGACTAGAAAATAGAGGAGAATGGTTCACTGCCATTTTATCCGCGTGACTGAGACGTCGGCACTAGTGTGTGCTAGAATACGGTTGTCTAGAACACTCTAGTCGGCACGTACACGCTTGTTCCGGCGCGATGCAGAAACGGCGACCTTGCAATTTGAGAGAGAAGGAAATTTCCGCCGCGGGTTCTTTTTTTTTTTTTCCCCGTTCTTTCGCGCGCGGCATTGAGGGGTCTTTCCTGAGCTTTTGCTCTATGGTGGTGTCGGAGCAATGCCGGTCGGAGGCGCCGCCGCGTGATTTGGCGCGCTGCTAAGAGCATTGTCGGTGCGCGGTATGTTCGAAATAAGCGTGCTCGAATTCGCTTGCTTCGCGTTGACGTTGAACGAAAGCACGTTTTTCATGATAGTCTCGCTGTGCAACAATTGTGCTCAGTGTTGGCGTTGCGAGGCCTAGCTTCTTAGCCAACTCCGTCCGCTTCCTCTTGGGATCCTCATCGACCTTTCGAAGAATGTCTAATTTCTCTTTAAAAGAGAGTGCTTTCCGCTTGCGAGACATAGCTCGCTGCGACTAGGCAAAATGGCGCAAACACGAAGAACGCGGCCCGAAGCGCAGCAGCCACTCCATCTGACGACTCGCAGAAAAGGAGGAAAAGTACAAAGGCACCAAAAGCGCCACCGCTTCAAACTCTTCGCGCCCAGTCGCAGAGTCCGCGCTGTCCGGCGCCGCGCCTCCGCACCAAAAGAGGAGAGAAAGCGCGTGACTGCGCGCTGTTCTCTTTCGCGGCCGTCGGTGGGGCGGCGTTTATTCGTATCAACCGACGCAGGCTGAAAATTGATTCGTAACAACCGTTCTCTAGCACGTTGCAAAGTAATGGGGCTCGGTCGGGACCACAGAAAAATTCGTATTAGCCGTGATCGTATCATCGAGCTTTTACTGTATACCTTTCTCGCGCCTTGCGGCGCTCTACCGTCAAATTAACGTCACTAATTTGCTTGGGAGAGCAGTAGGGGCTGTTGTAGAGACAGGGCCTGCTCTCCTGGAGCAGTATCTTTGCTCGTTGAAGGCTTTTTGTATGCTGCTCTCCGTGACTTTTCAAAAGCATTTTTGAATGGTCCCCTTTGAGTTAAGTAAACGTCCTTTAGCGTGCGAAAAGCCTTGCATGAGTGAAGATACTGCTCCAGAAGAGCAGGCCCGGTCTCTACTACGGCCCCTACAGCTCCCCTGGGAAAATCAGTGATGTTATTTTGAAGGGGCACGAGAAAAGTATAATCCGGCATGACAGGCACTCTTACTACCATTTTTTGTAATAAAATGTTTACTCTCTCTGGCTCAGCACCAGTGCCGCAGGCGCAAGAAAGTCTGTCCGACATACCTTTAGCGTTTGGGATTCGTGTATGTCTGACGTACCTTTAGACACAGACGACCAAATGGGGCATCGGAGCCCACTGCTTCACCTGGTTTACCGCGCTGGCAGCCAGCGTCGGAGCGTACGCAAACTTGCGCATGGCCATGGCCAGTGTGCGCAGTCTCGTCAACAATCGTCCACACCATTGCACTGCGTCAGCAGACCTCACTCCGCAATGCCGGCACGCACTCTAAAAAAAATACATGTCTATCTAAGCGCGATATTTCTTCACGCTTACCGATCACCCCTACTAGGGCCGGTATTTTGTAGCAATGCCTTCCTGATGCTAATGCCTTTTTGCGCTTGCTCAGTAGTCACAGCGACGGTCTGCTCACAATATCAAAAGCCGAAATTGCTATACAAGAGGCTAAAAGCTATTACTTTAATCACACATTACCTACTTTATTAAGAACTAACCCGACGAAATTCTGGCAGGTAGTTAATCCCAAAGATCGACACGAAGTGCCGCCGATAAGAGATGACAGTGGGTGTATCGTGTCCCCCGTAAAAACTGCCATTATATATAATGATCGTTTCAGAAATGTTCTTACTAATAAAGTGCCTCAAAATGATTTCCTTGAGGAAAATGACATCAACATTCTGTTCCCATCGGATGATATTACTAGAAGCGTACAAGGTGTGGTTAAGGCTATCAAGAGGCTCCCTCTAAATTCCAGCCCAGGGCCTGATGGGCACAAAATTATTAAAGATGACTTTAGAAATATCGGCATTCTTATTATCATTAATCTTTCAGCAGTCATTAGACACGAGATTAGTCCTTGACGAATGGAAGATTGCAAACGTCGTGCCCATTTTTAAATCAGGTGGCCCCACCAACCCAAATAATTATCGACCGATTTCATTAACCTCTGTATGCGCAAGTTATTGGAACATATAATTTTCACTCAAATATGTCCCACATTAATATGAATAAACTATTCTTTGAAAATCAGCGCGGCTTTAGATACAAAAAGTTCTGTCAAACGCAGCTTTTCGAATTGGTATCTGACCTCCATTGTTCCATTCATGCCTTACATTACATCGATGCCATTTTTATTGATCTTGCGAAAGCCTTTGATAAGGTACCCCACAAACGATTAATAACCAAAGTTTGAGAACATCAGTTAAACCAAAAATCACTACCTGGAATAAAATTTTTTATCTAAGCGTTACCAACGTGTCATAATAAATGGCAATCAAGTACCACGTCTGTCTTGTCCGGGGTACCGCGGGGATCTGTGCTGGGTCCCCTTCTTTTTTTTTAGTTTATATTAATGATATCGCGTTAAATATTAGCTCAACTATAAGACTCTTTGCAGATGATTGTGTAATTTATAGGCAAATAGTTTCTCAATATGATGTAAACGCCTTGCAGGCCGACCTAATCAAGTTGACCGAATGGTGCCATCTATGGCAGATGGAAATTAATATAGGAAAAACGAAACACATTTCTTTTTCCACTCTAACACGCCGCGTAATCTTTATACGATTGACAATACTCTGATCGAACAGGTTGAGTGTATTAAATATTTGGGTGTATTTTTCACATCTGACTTAACTTGGGACAAACACTTAGATTATGTCATGAAAAAAGCCTTTAAAAAGCTAGGCCTCCTTAAGCACCGACTATCACTCGCAAACTCGGAAACGAAAATGCATGCGTACACATCCTTAATAAGGTCTTCTTTAGAGTACGCATAATCATATGGCATCCAAACAACGCTAGTCTTACAAAACGCCTGGAATCGGTTCAAGGCTGCCATGTTTATTTTATCTTCGTACTCAACATGCACCTGCGTTTTCCTTTTAATCTTTTAAACCTTGACACTAGACACAAGTTCTTACATTTGTCTTTTTTCCACTCTTTATACTTTCGTCACTCTGCATTCGCAGCTACACGCATTGTTCCTGCGCATCATATTTCCACACGTACCGATCACATACACAAGGTATCACCTATTTTTGCAAAAACAGTAAAGTATCAAACTTCCCCCCTTTTATTATCGATTAAAGAATGGAACGCATTACCAGAAAGCGTTGTGACAATAAGGGAAACTGCTTCTTTCTAGACAGCTCTACTTGCCCATCTTGAACCAAGAAATGTGCAGTAATTTGAATGTAAGGACTATGACGCGATTCTTGTAAGATTTCGTCTTAGCAGAGTACATAATTATCGAATTGTGTTATGCCAAGCCGCATGTGGCATTGCAGTAATGTATTTCTCTCTCTCTCTCTCTCTCTCTCTCTCTCTCTCTCTCTCTCTTTTTTTTGCAACTGTACGGTGTGCCAGTTTTCTGTGCATGCATTTCTCTATTCTGTTGTATGTGATGAAAATCTGGATTGTTTAAAGCATAACGCATCGCTACAAAATACCAACCTAGGAGGGATCAGCAACCTCTCTTCACGCTTAGCAGGCGTGATAGGGACCCCTATTCACACGCTTTTTATGGCATGACCATTCTCCACTCTTACAGACGCGCCGGCGCCTGAGGTAACAGCACCCAAGGGGGGAAGGGGCATGGGTTGGGGAGCATGCCCATCCCCCTTCATCTTTACACCCGCGGGAGGCAACGAAAAATCGCCCGTCCTTGTCGGCTTGGGTCGCTTCTCTGAAGCGATCTTTGCTCACCAAGCTCTTCGCAGTTCTTTTAACTTCTGCTTCGCTGGCCCACACTGTGGCATACCAAGACACTATGGCAGTGGCAGCAGGCCGGCGAAGTAGAAGCTGAATATGCTGCAAAGAGATTGCGCAAGACGCTCCCACTGGTGAAACTGAAACTAATCCATTGAGAAGGGGCTTTGCAAATCCCTGACACATTTCAACAACGCCAAGGAATGCAAAACGTAAACAAGCACCTGGGTATCTCCTTGCACAAAAAGACGAATGCCCTCTGAACCGTGATCTGCGGCACCGTGCATTCGAAGATAGCGAGCCGTGTGCAGGATAGGGACGTCAGGACAGCATTTACCCCATTAAAATTCTCATGATATTGCACTCTTTTTCCGATTGTTGGCTGAACATAGCTGAATAAATTATTTTTCACTGACCTCTTTTTCAAAGGCGAATATTCTAAGCAGCGAAACAAATATAACACACATTTCTTCCCGGGGTAAATAATTTATTCATAATGTTATGTCCAATGCGGCATTCCAATGCGGCATTCGCGGTCACGTCGCCCGATTTTGTCCTCACCGCCGTCGCACGTCACCACCGTCCTATGAACGACCGCTTACTTTTTATCAGCGGGGCAACCGACAAGGTGACGAGACACGTTGGTCCTCTGATTCTGATAGCAGGACGCTCTACCAGGCAAATTACCGTAGCGAATCACCAGCTTCTGTGCAGAGCTTGACGCCGCCGCCTTCACTGCCAGCGCAGGTTGCCATCTCCGCGACGGCGTCTCACGTCACCGCCGCCGGGAAACTAGGCGGCGCGACCAATGGCATAGCCTCCTCGATAAACTCTATCGAGGAGGCTATGCCAATGGAGGTGCGGTCGCTAGTCATCTTCAGCTACATGCCCTATGCCTCCGCCAGTCGCCTTGTGTCATAATAAGATTCGTGTTTTAGTGAACAATGTTACTACTTTGGCCTTAGTGGACACAGGAGCGAGTGCCTCCGTTATCAGCCAACATTTCAAAACCCGACTAGGCCGTAAAGTGATGTTTCGCTGGGACACCTTTAATACATTTCGTGCTGTGAGTGGCGACTTGCTCCGACCTATTTTGGTGTGTGCACCGCGAACGTTTACTTCTCCGATAACGTGTATCAAGCCGAATTCGCAATGCTTGCTAAATCCACTCACGACGTAATTCTTGGCCTCGATTTCCTACAACAGTGCGGTGCCACTATTGACTGCGGTACCGGCGAGCTTTTCCTCTCTCCTCTTCTGTCCTTCCGTAGCTTTTGCGTAACGATAGTATTCATTCCCAGAAAATAAAATGCAATAAAACATTGTTAAAAAACAAAAGTTACAAAGTTAAAACATCTTCAGATCACTGAGAAAGCGTAAGTCTCCATATAAGCTTGATTTAAATGCGTAACATAGTAAAGAAATTAGTTAATCTTGTTTGCGCCCGTGATATTTCGTTGCTTGTTCCTGGGTTTATAATTGATAGCACAAAAAATTGGCCATATCCTCCATAATATGTTATATATTTCATATAATAAAGGCTTAGGCACATTATTAGTGCCTTTTCTAGGGATATGTCATCGCTGATCTCAACGCTTTCCTGCTCACAGTCGCTATCGGTATCTGAAAAAAAAAAATGGTCTTAAGCACCAGAGTATGATGCTTTGGAGGTGCAAACACGCTTCTTTTTGGCTAACAGCGGTAACTAATGACCGCTTGCTTTTTCACTGCTTTAACATTGCTTGCATATCTTCTGACATTGTTTGCTGTTAAAATGCTGCAGTTTGCAAGTCTTTAGAAGTAGGCAATACAGGAAACAGGGTCAACTCACCGCAATAATATACGAGCATGCTTTGCAAGCCTGGGTCGCAAGCACGCTTCTATAGCGACGAATGGCGGCTCATAAAATGTTTTTTTTTTTTTGACACGATCAGAAGGAACTTTTTTCAATTCTTGTTCAGTTTCATCAAGCCTACATCCAAACCTTAGTTCACTTTCAAATGCAACTTGAAAAACAAAGCAACATTTTGCAAAATGCATTTAGTCCTTACTGATTTTAGTCCATCATGCTCTCCATAAAACTAAAGTTTGGAAATTATCACACTTTCATTTCATTATATTTCCTTAAAGACCCCACCCCGTAGTAGGGGTATTA
Organism: Dermacentor silvarum; assembly: GCF_013339745.2. Taxonomy (NCBI): domain Eukaryota; kingdom Metazoa; phylum Arthropoda; class Arachnida; order Ixodida; family Ixodidae; genus Dermacentor; species Dermacentor silvarum. The sequence goes on from NC_051164.1 coordinate 119,629,954, forward strand.
CATAAGGGGTGGGAATACAACAATACAAACAAGTGTTACAATGCTTTCAATTCGTTAGATAAAGACGTTGTTACATCTTCAATTAATTAAGATGAACAGGTGACCGCAGCGACTTGATGAGGAAGGGCATTCCAGTCTTTAGATGCTCGGTAGAAAAACGAAGCTGAAAATGTATTTGTGCGTGAGTTTGGTTGTGCTACCTGCAGGGGATGGCCAATGCGTTGTGACCGGCGTGATGGGGGGACAATGTATGGTGGACGATTAAGCGTCCAATAGTAGAACCTATGGAAGAGGGAGAGGGTGGCAACGCGGCGACGAAAGGATAGAAGCGATAAGGAGGATTCTTTTTTCAAGTATGAAATGCTGACGTCGTAGGAATATGTAGAATGAATATACCTGGTGGCGCGATTTCGAACTGCCTCAAGGGCTTTGGCGAGATATGCTTGATGCGGATCCCAGATAGAAGATGCGTGTTCAAGTTTCATTCTTACTAAAGATTTATAGGCTAACAGCTTTACATGCAGTGGAGCGAAGCGAAGGTGGCGTTTTAGAAATCCCAATGTTTTGTTAGCCGATGAAATTACATTAGTAACATGCACATTCCAGGTTAGGTCATTAGCCAAGGTGACACCTAAGTATTTGTAGGATTCTACTAATTTAACAGAAACGTTACTAATCCGATAAGAAAAGCGAAGGGGGTGATGACGTCGGATAAATGAAATAAGTTTGCATTTATTAGAGTTGAGTGTCATCAGCCAATGATCACACCATTCTTGTACGTGGTTAAGGTCAATTTGAAGAGCTGTTTGGTCAGTGATGTTATTGACTGTGCAGTAAATGACGCAGTCATCGGCAAACATACGGATCTGGCAGGATACGTGCAAGGGTAAGTCGTTAATATAGATCAAGAAAAGAAGGGGGCCAAGGACGGATCCCTGTGGTACGCCTGACGTGATGGAGGCAACGTTAGAAGCGTGGTTGTTAACTGAGACATATTGTGACCGGTTTGTTCAAAATTGTTCGAGCCATTTTATAGGATATCAGGATGCAGATGCAAATGTGAAAGTTTTAGTAATAGGCGCCGATGTGATATTTTGTCAAACGCTTTCGCGTAATCCAAAAATATGGCGTCTGTTTGAATGTTCTTGTCAAGATTAGTATGAATGTCGTGAAGAAAGAGTGCAAGCTGGGTCTCGCAGGACAGGCCCCTGCGGAACCCGTGCTGCGAAGGATGAAAGAAGTTGTTAGCGTCTAGAAAGTTCATAATATGAGAGTAGATTACATGCTCCATGATCTTGCAGGGTTGTCAATGAGATGGGGTGGTAATTTAGTGGAGAATTTTTGTTACCTGATTTGAAGACTGGAATAACCTTCCCCATCTTCCACTCATCTGGTATGGTGCCTGTGGAAAGCGACTGCGAAAATAACAAACACAGAATTGCTGCAGAAATGTGCTTCGTGTTTTTTAGTAGTTTAGAGTTGATGTCATCCGATGCCAGCTGATGAAGACAACTTAATATTTTCTATTACAGATGAAAGCCAACTGCTGTGAATGTGATGGCTGTCATGTTGCACTGTATATTTGTGGTTGACGGAGCAGGAAGTGTCCCCATTTCACTTGTGAAAACTGATGAAAACGCGTTGTTGAACATGTTAGCGCAGCTTAGATCCGTAACCGGTTCACCCAAATCGTTAGTAAGAGTATTCACGCGCGCTTGTTCAGGGTTTATCACCTGCCAGAATTTTCTGGGATTAGTAACTAAAATCTGGCAGGTGATAGTGAAAAAAAAGTTCGCTTCGCATCGCGAATTCCTATCAAGTAAGCACTTTCAGCAGTGTAATATTTGTCCTACGCGACTGAGCTCGACTTGATTTTAGCGGCACGATAGAGGCGCCTTTTTTTTATTTTCTAATCGTTTTATAGATCTTGTGAACCATGGTTTTTGTTGATTGGAGCGAATGGCTATCCTGGGAATAAATTGATTCTTTAGTTCGCATAGTTTGTTTTTAAACATTAGCCTGTAATCATAAAGGGAGTGGGTATGAAATTCCTCAGCAAAGGTAGAAAAAAATGCGTTTAATTCATTATTTATAGCCTCATAGTTACCTTTGTCATATAAACAAATTGTCTTCTTGTGCGTCACGTGGTGGGGGAGTGAAACTGAAAACACCGTGAATAACTTTGTGATCACTGATCTCACGAAGATATGTAAGGGATGATAAGCTTTCAGGATAATTGGTTAGTATGAGATCTAAAATATTGGCAGAAGTCTCCGAGATACGAGTCGGCTCCAGTACTAGTTGTGTTAAGTTGTAATTTAAACACACTTCTATGAAGTCGCTCGCTTCAGATTGATTTGTTAGTGAAGTAGTTCCATCGCGCCAGTTAATGCTGGGAAAGTTAAAAGTCCCCAAAAAGAATAATAATAGCATTGGGGTGGATTGAAGTAATTTCATTTAAAATGTTAAGAGATTAGAAAACTCTGTTTGACGGTGAGGGGGTCTGTAACAAACACCCAGCAGCACTGTTCGCGGGGAACACTGACATTTTAACCACAATATTTCCAGTTCACTGACCATGTTAACACGTGTGCACGGCAATTGTTGGTTCACGGCAATCAGAACACCTCCGCCACGTGCGTCTCTCCGATCGCATCGATAAACGTCGAAGTTGGGAAGATCGGCCAGAACTTCTGCGTCACTGATTTCGCTTGTAAGCCACGTTTCTGTTAGTACCAGTAAGTTACTGGCGGATGATGACATAAGGTTTGATACGTGTTCACGTTTTCGTAGAAAGCTACGTATGTTAGAAAAAATTACTGAAAAAGACAGATTATTACGCGGGGTGGCAGGGGAGTTCTCTTTAGATTCGTAGGGTAATGCGATTGCTATGCTATTTCTATGTGCAATGTACATATGTGCAATGTTTTATAACGCAATGAAAAGCGAGCAGATTTCCCTTTTGCAAAAGCGACAAGGTACCTGCGGGCGCTCTGCGCAGTAAAAAAAGTAAAAGCCCAAAATGTAAAATATACAAAGCTACACACAGATATCGTAATTCAGAGTTCAATTCAGGTTGCCGGTAGCACCTGTGCTTGCAACCTTGCATGCAGCGCTTCTGAGGTGCAGGTTACTGTCAGTCGACAAATAGCTGACAAAATTATGAATTTTCAATTTATCGGCAGCTGCATACTATGAGCGGCATACACGACAAATAGACCGATCAGCGGACCCGCCGGCAGTAGAGAAACGTCAGCGACGGGGAGCAGAGAAGCACCCTTTTGTGCAATTTACAGAAAATCCACTGTTAGCCAGTGTGCGGCTCACCGGGAAACTTGCAATGTGCTCGTACGTTAATTTCCGTTAGCGCATAATGCACCATCGGTATGCTTCTGAAAATTACGCTTAAAGATTTATGGTCACTCTTTGTAATGTTTAATAACGACTATTTTATTACCTGTTGACCCTTCGTGATGAATAACACATGAGATTAGTTTTATCTGATATCGGCTCTCGTAGCATCCTTGCCCGAACCCCACGTTCACTAGAGCAAACACCAGACAGGACAGGCTAGTAGTATGAAATCATTTACTTTCATAAATAACTTTTCTATCCAGCAATATGTCTGCCGAGCTTATACGTACACAATACGGAGCATGCGCCATGCAGAACGACTACATTAGGCGCTAAGTACTACCGCAGTCACAGCAGTACAATATACAAGTGCCTACGATACAATGGAACATGAAATGAAAGCCTTTCACAGTGAATGAAAAAAAAAAAAAAAAAACAATGAACAATGAAAGCCTTTCAAAGATTGCACAGTGGTGCACCGCGCGACCCCAAAGACACTCGAGCAAGATGAAGAGATGATGCACCTGCACAACAGCGCTTATCATCTTGCTCAAGTTTGCAATTAAAGATTGGAGGAAGCTTAAGCTTCGCCTTTAAAAGTGGAACTCGATAGCGTTATCGTTCCCTGTTCGCATCCCATTTTTGTTTCAGTGGGCTTCACCGCGACACATGATGTGGGAAAGCCATCTTACAAAGACCGATCCCCTTAAAGTCGGCTCCCAATAGGTGACCCTTAAAACGAGCAATCGCAGGGAATTGTGGGGCTCGCCGTCTGCTAGCAGCTTCTGGTTCGTCGGACGACGCGGCGGCATGCCCGGCGCACGTGTTTTTGTACGCGGTATCAACGGGCACTCGTGCGAAGCTTTCTGTCTGCTTTGTCGACTAGCAATGTCGTACGATTCATGCAGCTGATTGCTAGGTTTCAGTTCACTCTGGGCGCGACAATGACGAGCCAAGAAAGGCAAGGATACACTTTTATTCATAAACGAAATCTTGGTTTTCGTTTCGGCAGCCTTTTTTGTTTCTGCCAGGTTTAGCTCTACGACATGTGCTGAAAATGTATGAAAACTGCGCGCGGCCAACGGCATTTCTCGGTCGAAACTCGAGGTTCATTTGAAGTGGTACGTAGAAGTTGTCGCTTTTTTGTCAACAAGATGGGGGAAATGGCCGTATCGCCGACATATTACGAGTGTGCATTATCTCTGTGTTCAAGGAAGCTAAGGTGGGCTAGTTTAAAGTTGGGCCATAAAACCATGTTTCATAATACCTCTATATGTGCCTGCGAGTACTGAAATAGTTATTGTTGCTTGAGTCAATGTTAAGAAAAAAAATATCTTGGGGAATCATTCCATGTCGGCCCTTACACAGGTAGCTCATCGCCGCCTGATAATTAAGTGCCACTGACATACGTTCATTTTCTTTTTGTTCACTGATGGTTCAGTTTTGGAAGTGGCAGCCATGCCTCTGATGCTTGTGCACAGCTGACTCAGCAAGGGTCGCTGCAAAGCAGTAGTTACATGAGTCAACGCTTGAATTTGAGCAGCCAACGGCTGAACAGCCGACCATGGTTTTGCTAGGCGCCTGCAACCGGGTAATCTTCGAGTGTGACAAAGCCGGACTGCAAGCGCATCAATCGGCTTCAACGGCGAAGCGGTGGCGGCGGCTGCGCTTCCTCGAACCGGAAACAGCGAGCAGACGGCGCATCCCAGAAGCCCGCGCTCTTTTACGGGTCACCTATTTGACCTAAAGCCCCTATATTTATAAAACTAGCGCCATTCTTATAGCGTCCTCGATCACCTTGCCCCGGGGTTGCCCCGAAACCAGAATGGTGCGCTGTGCACCGCGGTGGTGGGGCACTGCGGAGGGTCAACATCGAGGACAAAACTGCACCCCGTGCAGATGCTTGCATGCAGCGCCACTTTGCCCCTGGCGCGCAAAACGTGCGCAAAACGCGCGCGAGCACGTTTTATTTTTTGCAGAACATGCGCGGAAAGAACTCGAACCTTGTCAAACTGCGTGCTCCGACATGCCTGGTTACAAGCACACACCAATGGATTTTATAATTAATGGCAAGAGACATAATGTGGCGATGTCGGTGGATGAAATGAACGATTTTATGGCGAGTAAGTATTCGTTTTTAGCAACGCACGCGCGGGGAGTCGAGATTGTCAGCAACACAGCGCGGTGCGCTTCCGCGTCCCGCTCCCAGCAAGTTCTAGCAGCACAAAGATGGGGAGCCAAATAATCTCCTTACTCCGGTGTCGTCGAGGCGCCTGACGACCTACAGGTTCAACGAACCTGTCCACTTTCGGCCGCTCTTTCACCACATTGTTTTTGGACGAAGTCGATCAGCATGTCGTCTTCGCTGTCAGACGAACTTGAAAAAAGCTCATCGATTGCGGCAACTAGCAGCGCTTCCATTCTCGTTGCCGACATCTCGACTAGTTAACTCCGTCAACTCCGTGCAACCGCAGCTATCGGGCCAGAGCTTGCGCGGTTCCGCGATCCGCAGTCGGCGGTGCGCGCGCGTCTCGCAGTGCTTGCTGGGATTGCACCCCGGCGCACCGCCGATTTTCTCGGTGCGAGACGGGGCAACGGAAAACCGCCCCAACAGAGTGCGCTTCCGGTGATCGAGGATGGTCGGTGCGCACCGGTGCGGTTGATCGAGGATGAAAGTGCGCACCAAGGCGCCCCGGTGCGCACCGGTGCGGGTGATCGAGGACGCTATAGATCTTGCCGCCACCGCGCTCACCCCGGGGCTTCCTCCTCGCCCTCTCTTAGCCGCCTCCTGTCGCCCCAGCCTCCTCCGCTCCCCCATTGGCCAATCCGTGTCACGTGGAAGTTCGCGTCGCGCTTTTGTATATTTTTTTTTCTTTCCAGCGCGCTCCGACTGCCATTCTCGGGCCTGTGCGACGAAAGTGCTGTACGCACAAACGGATCAAACGTGTTAGGGACAAGAACTTCGTTGTGATGGCATGCTGCTGCGCCTTAAGTTGCCGCAACCGACAAGGCGAGGGCAAAAGGCTTTTTTTGTTTACCATCCGACGTGCGCAAACGCTTGCTGCACACTGGATATTTGCGCCGTCTCGCATCGTCGCGTTGCTACTTCCAAAACGGCATTATCAAGACCAGTTACTGACTGACGAAGCAAAATCGCGCCTCAAAAACGTCTCCGCGGGGCGCGATCGAAGTTTTCCTCAGATTTCCTCTGGTAGCGCGTCTGTCGTCTGCCACGGCAGGCCCGACGCAGGCGGCGCCACTGTCGATATCGCGCCTCGGTCGCGCCGAGCGCGATAGTGGAACGGAGGAGGAGGGAAGTGGATGGCGCTACTTTTATAAATATAGGGTTAAAGCCCCTCGATCGCGCTGGTCGCGCCGAGCGCGATAGTGGAACGGAGGAGGAGGGAAGTGGATGGCGCTACTTTTATAAATATAGGGGTTTAACCCTATATTTATAAATGTAGCGCTACTTTTATAAATATAGGGGTTTAACCCTACATTTATAAAAGTAGCGCCATCCACTTCCCTCCTCCTCCGTTCCACTATCGCGCTCGGCGCGACCAGCGCGATCGAGGGGCTTTAACCCTATATTTATAAAAGTAGCGCCATCCACTTCCCTCCTCCTCCGTTCCACTATCGCGCTCGGCGCGACCAGCGCGATCGAGGCGCGATATCGACAGTGGCGCCGCCTGCGTCGGGCCTGCCGTGGCAGACGACAGCTAACGCGCTACCAGAGGAAATCTGAGGAAAACTTCGATCGCGCACTGCGGAGAAGTTTTTGAGGCGCGATTTTGCTTCGTCAGTAAGTAACTGGTCTTAATAATGCCGTTTCGGAAGTAGCAACGCGACGATGCGAGACGGCGCAAATATCAAGTGCGCAGCAAGCGTTTGCGCACGCCGGATGGTAAACAAAAAAAAATGTCACAGTTTCGCCCTAAGGGCGAAGCAATGAATGCGATAGCAACACAGCAATGTCATACGAAGTAAGGTGAGCGGCTTTGGTAGCAATATGAATTGTAGTAAACATGAGCTGATTAAGTAAGCAGGTGTGCTGCGGCGTAAGTAGACCGACATGAGAGACTCGATGACCACGAGAAGGCGCGTGTGAAACGGTGGTGTTGATGAGAAGCGCTTCCCGTGGGCAGCGCGTGCGAAGGGAGGGACACACCTGTAGCGCTGCACTGCCGATCCGGGCAGCATTGCATGTGCAGCGTGCGTTGGAAAATGTGGCCCGACTATTACTAACTGTGGTGTGAGCGCGCACAAACAAACATGAATAGATCACACTGAATGACTGCATACAACGGCTGTCAAAACGCTGGCAACAAGCATACGCCGCAGCGGGCGAAGGTACGTGCGGTTTATCGCTTCAACGGAAACTCAGCGGCGAATGCACAGCGCATAAAGGTCAGAGCCGTGTGGAGATAAGAGACGGTGCGGACGAGCGCGGTTGTTGGCAGAGTAAAAGTGCGCCCCCCCCCACCCCGCGCTCCCTCCGGCGCTGGCTTCCCGCTTCCTTGATTGCACGTGGGTGATTGAGTGCGTTCGCTCTCCCTGATAGCGCGCGTCCCCGTGTAACGTGCCGTAGGTGGGGTAATAAGACTGATTACGAACGATTGTGTCGGGAAAGCACACGGGTTTATTTGTGCTACATCGCAGCCATCTTGGAAGCTATCCTGCTCTCTACCAGGGTTGCCTTCCTAAATTACAAAAGGTGCTATGCATGGACACTACATCATCCCCTCAGGGAAGGAAAATTCAGTTTTGTTCAAACACATAGTATAAAAAGAAAAATGCACTTTTGTTCACACATAGTCTTTCAGGCGCTCAGGTCGTTGCCTTGTTCTTTGGGGGTAACGCTGTGAGGCGGTCTTGGTAGTTGCTGGTGGAGCTTCACCAGGAGTAGCTGTGCGGTGGCTTGGAGGGTCACAGTTACTTGGCACAGCTGCATCATCCAGATCTGGTATGTCGAGCTGGTCCTGGTGTCGTTCCATTTGAACTGTGCTCGCATCTTTGAAGAAGCTAGAGTTGCGACAAATCGACACTCCATCTCTGGACGCTGTGATTTTGGAGCCAGTGACTTTGGTGATTGTGTATGGGTGGGGGTCATAGTAAGACGAGAACTTGTTTGACCTGTCTTGTTTGCAGAGGACTTGTTGTCCAACATGCAGCTGGTTGTGACTGGTGTGTCTCCGAGAATCGACGTACTGCTTGTTGTATGCTTTTCTTTGGGTGTCATTCTGTCTCGCCTCAGAGTGAGCCGAGTTCTGAGTATCAGCAGCAAGTGTCGGTAAAAGATTCCTCATGGGTCTTCCAAATAGAAGTTCAAACGGAGACCTTCCTGTGGAACCATGGGGTGTGGACCTGTAAGCCAGGAGGAATGACTGAAGCTCATTGGTCCAATCCAAGTGGCTGACACGACTTGCGAGTATCGACTTCTTGAGGGTGCGCATGAATCGTTTGGCTTCCCCATTAGCCTCTGGCCACCGTGGAGTGATGCGGTGATGCTTGAATCCAAGCTCGCTAGCAAACTCTGCAAAACCCTCACTCTGAAAGGGTGGGCCATTGTCTGACTTTACAATTTCCGGACAGCCGAACTGAGCGAATATAGTGCGCAGTTGCTTTATGACTGTAGGTGCTGCAAGAGTGTGTAAGATGCTAACGACTGGGTACTTGGAGAAATCATCCACAACTACCATGGCATACTTGCCATCAGGGAAAGGGCCAGCAAAATCTAACGACAGTTCTGTCCACGGGCCTTGAGGAAGCTCCTGAATTGGCAAAGGGTCTCGATCGTGTACTTGGAAGTCCTTTAGACAGCCCACTCCCTTGAAAAGGTCTGGGTAGGCCACTCTCGGATCCAGTCTGTTTGGCACCTCTCCCACACTGTACGTGATCTGGACTAGTCCTAGACGGGAAGCTGCAGAGAAACTAAGTAGTGGGGTACAGTCTCCGGACACAGCATAGACAGTTTCATGGCTGCTGCTGTTCTTGTAGGTGATGAGAACATCTAACTTTCCGAGTAGCGGTAAAGGAGAATTTGCGCCATAAGCAAATACTTTCTTGGACGTCTTGGACAGCGTTTCCGTGCTCAAACGCTTTTTCAAGCTATTCGAACCGATGACAGACACGGCGACAGTGAGATGAAGTCATGAAGACGTGTTCATCACTGTCAGGGCTGCTTTCCCGCACGACTGCATGCACGGTTTTGCGTGAACGACGCACACTAGCAAAGTGTCCAGTTTTGCGACAAGCATTACACTGTTTGCCACGAGCGGGGCAACTGGAGCGTCCCTCACTATGAGGCCATGATTTTCCACAGTTGTAGCATGTTGCGTCTGTCCTTTGATGGCGCGGAGGCTCGCGAGGCCGTGATGGCGCTTTCCCGTGGTACTTCGGTAGATGAGGTCGCGAGGTGCGCTTGGAGTTCACTGCAAGTGTAGACGCTGACACTGAGTTTTCTTTGTACTGCTGACGTTCTTGCTCGATCACAGAGATGTTGTGCTCGACCTCTTCAAACAACCTGCATTGTTTGAGAATTTCTTGCAAGTCGAGGTCATGCTGCATGGCATACCGGCGTAGACGTGTTGACACTGTAGACAGGAGGATTTGATTCTTGATTTCGGCCACGTTAAGCACAGTGCTTAACTAGCTGTCGTAGTCTGGCGTAGAACGCGTCGAGTGATTCGTTTTCCATTTGCTTGGCTTGACGGAAGCGGTAAATCTCGAAGGTAGGGTTCACTCGGGGTGCAAAATAGCCATCGAGCTTCTTGCGTGCTGCGGTGTAGAGAGGCGTTGCGTTGCTGGAGCCATCGGTGCTTGAAACGGTAGACGCAGTTGCGGCTGCAGGAGAATCAGGTAGCGAACAGTAAATGTCATAAACTTCTTCACCCACATAGTGTAGTAGTAAGGCCGTCTTCCGGGCGTCGGCTGTGATGCCGCAGGCTACGACTACGATGAAGTTTTCGAAGCGTTTCACCCACTTCAACCATTCGGTGTCGACGTTATTGGCGTCAGTGGCACGCGCGTCGAAGAAAGGAAACGAGGGAAGCATGCTGTGCGCCATACCGCAAAGTAGAAGTTCGGTCGATGTGTGCTGATATCTTCGTTCCGTTTAAAATGGTTGCTTGGCAGCCTTCACGTAGTTCAGACGCATCCTCGTCGCCATTGTAACGTGCCGTAGGTGGGGTAATAAGACTGATTACGAACGATTGTGTCGGGAAAGCACACGGGTTTATTTGTGCTACATCGCAGCCATCTTGGAAGCTCTCCTGCTCTCTACCAGGGTTGCCTTCCTACATTACAAAAGGTGCTATGCATGGACACTACACCCCGCACGCTTCCGCTCGGGCATACGGCGCGCGGCGAAGATATCTATAGGGAACCTCACGGCGACGGCAGAAATCCGGTTGAAGTGTCCATATAATTGCTATCGCAATAAAAAGCCTTTTGCCCTCGCCTTGTCGGTTGCAGCAACTTAAGGCGCAGCAGCATGCTATCACAACGAAGTTTTTGTCCCTAACACGTTTGATCCGTTTGTGCGTACAGCACTTTCGTCGCACAGGCCCGAGAATGGCAGTCGGAGCGCGCTGGAAAGAAAAAAATATACAAAAGCGCAACGCGTGCTTCCACGTGACATGGATTGGCCAATGGTGGTAGGTAAGTGGTTCTTGAGGGAAAGGGAAAGGTTGGCGCTATCTTCTGCAGCCCTTGAGGGAGCACGGCTCAGCGCCAAACCAATGGGGGAGCGGAGGAGGCTGGGGCGACAGCAGGCGGCGAGGAGGAAACGCCGGGGTGAGCGCGGTGTCGGCAAGATCTAAGAATGGCGCTACTTTTTATATATAAAGGCTTTAACCGGATGGATGGATGGATGGATGAGGCTGAACCCTTTAAATCGGGCGATGGCATACGCCACCTAGCCATGGCTATTAACATAATTTGTACTTTGTGGTGGGTGAAATCCTTAATTTTATCCACCAATCAGATAACCTCTGTTTGGTTATTTCTACCCGCTTAAAGTCTATTTTGCCTTCACTGTCCCTAAACCCCAATGCTTTGAAAAAATCAGCCCCGTTGCCTTGCACTGTAGGGTTAAGCCCCTTACAGAAAAGTATGAGGTGTTCAGCCGTTTCCTCTTCTTCTCCACACGCACAGCACAACGTGTCTATACCTTGGTACTTGACTCGGTACATCTTAGTCCGCAATACTCCCGTCCTGGCTTCAAACAACAAAGAGCTTCCCCTAGAATTATCGTAGATATTTTCTTTGGCAATTTCTTGCTTGAAAGTTAGGTATGTTCCCAGTGCTGATTTCGTCTGCATCCCTGTTTTCCACAGACCCCTCTCTGTTTCCTTAACCTTTTTCTTAACCGCTGTTTCCTGGTTTGCACCCCTCCTGCAGTCCAAATATTTGATTGACAGTTTTCTGGTCAGCTTCCTCCATTTGTATCAACATTCCTCATGTACAAATAACTGAAAACTCTCCTTGCCCACCGCTTTGCTGCCATCTCTCTCAATCGCTCCTCAAATTCTATCTTGCTGCTGGCTTCCCTGCCCTCGAATGACGTCCATCCCATGTCACCCTGTACCCCCTGATTTGGTGTATTTCCGTGTGCTCCCAGAGCCAGTCTACCTACCCCTCGCTGCTTAACTTCCAACCTTGCTCGAACCTCTGATCTCATGCACAGGACCGCATTGCCGAAAGTCAAACTAGGGACCATCACCCCTTTCCAAATCCCTCTCACCACTTCGTACCTATTGTAATTCCACAGTGCCCTATTTTTCATCACAGCTGCATTTCTGCTACCTTTAGCCGTCACATATTTTTCATGTTCCGTTAGGTACTCAGCCCCATTGTTTATCCACACTCCAAGATATTTGTACTTATCCACCACCTCCAGATAACCTCCTGTATCCTATGCTCGCTGTCCTGATTATCATTAAAAGTCATGACTGCCGATTTTTCTTTACTAAACTTCAAACCTAAGCTATCTCCGTCTTTACCACAGATGTCTATTAATCTCTGCAAGTCTTCCTTGCTGTCAGCCATAAGTACAATGTCATCTGCATACATCAGTCCTGGTAATGACTGTTTAATTCATTCTCCCTGCTTGAAATAGGAAAGGTTGAAGCCAAGTCCGCTCCTCTCTAATTTTTTCTCTAATCCTTGTAAATACAGCATGAACAACAGAGGTGACAGAGGGCACCCCTGCCTAAGCCCCTGCTGTATCTTTATAGGCCCAGATACCTTGTTTTCCCATTTTATAAGCACCCTGTTACTTTTATAGATATCTTTTAAAAGATTTCTTACTCCATCTTCCACCTCTAGAGTGCCCAGTATGTCCCACAAATCCTTTTGGATTACACTGTCATAGACTCCCTTGATATCCAGAAATGCGAGCCATAGGGGCCTGTGTTCCTTTTCTGCTATTTCAATACACTGTGTCAATGAGAACAGATTATCTTCTAACCTTCTTTGTTTCCGGAACCCATTTTGTAGTTCCCCCAGCACCTCCTCGCTCTCCACCCATGCCTGCAGTCTGTCCTTTATAATCTGCATCACCACCCTGTAAACCACTGACGTCACTGTTATGGGACGGTAGTTGTTTATGTCGGCTTTGTCCCCCTTTCCCTTATATATCATGCTCATCCTGCTCAGTCTCCACCCGTCAGGGGCTTTACCGTCCATTATCATTTTGCTCACTGCCTCTCTTAATGCTTTCTTAGATTTTGGGCCCAATGTCTTTATCAACATAATTGGGATGCCATCAGGACCTGTCGACGTGCTACTAGGAACCCTCTTCTCTGCCCTTTCCCACTCGCTTTGTGCCAGTGGAGCCACTGCACTGACTAGTCCATCCTCACCTGATTGAGCACATGCTATGTTTCGTTCTTTAAATTTTTCTGTCATCATTGTTCTTATATGTTCCATTGCCTCATCTCCCTCTAGTCGAACACCTTGAGCTGTAACTATAAACCTCTGCTCTAGGCTAGCCTTATTACTCAAGGAGTTGAGATGTTTCCAAAATTTCTTCGCTGCTTTTCTATCCTTTTTGTTTACTTCTGACAACCATTGGCTCCCCTTTCTTCTGATCTTCTCATTGATCAAATTGGATGCTTCCCTTCTACAGTTTAAGAAGTTGTTCCATTTTCTGCCTACATCAGCTTCTGGTTCACCCCTCTGCTTTGAATATCTGTGTTCCCTGGATGCTTCCTGGCGTTTCTCTATGGCCTTCTTAACCTCCTCATCCCACCAGCTCTTGGGTTTACGTCTTCTGTTCCCTTTTGTCCTGACTCGTACCTTAGTAAGCTCTAGCTCAAATAGTCCTGTTAAATTTGCATATGTCCATTCTGTTTTTGTATCCTCTGAAATTACTTCCTCAATTTGCTGGGTTGCTATTTCAAGCTGCTTTTCCGAGTAAAATATCCCATCTGGTTGTTCATCTTGCCTCCTACCTACTTTCATTTCCCTTCTAAAACTCACCTTAATACGCTTGTGATCACTACCTAGACTTCTGGAGCCATATTCATCTATGCTCATCACATTTAGCCTATCGTGCATCCTATGTGACATTAGTCACATAGGATGCGAGCGCCATCTGGATAGTATTTTCGCAAGTAAATTACCCGAGCGCTCCATGTTGGTGTGGTATAAATGCTGGAAAAGGGCTTTATGTTTTTCCTCCTTACAGAATTATGTTTTCTCGTACATTCAAACATAAGAGTTTTACACTATAAAACCTAGAGGGAAATGTGGCGCTGCTGCGCCGTGATATGCAAGGGAATGTCGGTATATTGTGGATTCGGATTGGCATCGTTCTTGGAAGCCCGAACGCCTTGAAGACGCGCCTGGCTAGCACCGTTCCGTCTGTCACAATGATTCATTTCCTGCTAAAACAGCACGTAAAGAACTGCTTTAGCTTTATTATTACACAAAAACATGTTTCGTTTAATTTTGAGGGCATACTATTGGATGCACAATTCTATGAAACGCAAAAGGTATCAGCTGGCCACTAAAGTTGGAGGGCAGACGACAGAATTCTCCCTCGCTTTGGAACAACTTGTCTGTTCTTGCCTTTCTTCGCTTAATCCTGCATTGTAGGTGAGTAAACTTTATTGAAAGATGTACTATGGGTGAATGCAAGCCTGTTATGTAGATTTTATTTTAAGAACGCATTATTTGTGTAGCCATATCCACGTTTTAGACGAAGCCTCGTACAACACCAGCCAACACAAGCCTCGCAGACACATATCCCGTCATTCCCATGAGGGCACGGCATCCCTTTAAGTACAGTGTACTAGAACTCTTCTAGTACACTGTACCTTTAAGAAACTCGCATAGACGGTGGCGCCAGTTTACCCTCTAGGTGTGCATTCAAATTACAATCGGACGCCACCATGTCTGTAGGACATGGTTACGGTGGCTAGATGGGTAGGTGTGCCGTCCGCCGTACAAGAAGAGTAGTTCAGCGCTTCTCCGCATCATGACAAAATTGGCGCTGCGGTCGGGGGTCTGTCGCAGGCGGCGCGCGTCGTCTGCTGCTGCGGCCACGTTACATTGGAACTGCGGCATATTTACCATCGTATTTAAACTGAAAACCACATTCACAGTGGCATCGTAGACAGTTACAAATTTCTGAACGCAGCAGAGCTCTGTCGCTTGCGAAGGTAACATACTTGCCTTTTCCGTCACCTGTTTATTTCCACATTTCGGATTCAAGAAATATAAGAACTGTTAACGCTGTTTACTTCGCTAAACACGTTAAACTTGAGTCCACGAGGAGAAGCAAAAATTTTCCATGGACGAAATAGCCCTTCATCAGTTCTTCTAAAGCGAGAAAGGCGAAGTTTGCTTTGAAGAAGAGATGTAGTATGTAGGGGCTGTACGCGAACGTGCAGGGCGTATTCTTATACCACGGAATGCGCAAGAGAAATGCTTTGGCTTGAAGGGATGTAAAACACAATGGAATAAATAATCATATTCGTACAACTAAAATCCTTTGATTCAATTTCCTTGACTGCAGTCAAGGAAATTGAACCAAAGGATTTTAATATTGGGTTTATTATAAATTTATAAAATATATTATAAACTTTTTCGTGATAAAGAAAAAAGTTCTTACGTCGTGCGATTATGTATGATGTTTTCATGCTAAATCATAGTTTGGACTCGTGAAGATCGTATGTATGTATACTTGAATACAATAATAATTTATGTAATTCTTCGGTCACACGCCCAAATCATGCAGCAACACCAAGCTTTTATAGCAACTATAGCTTTAAATGAAACACTTCACTGCATCACAGCGCTCAAAATGCACGTAGAGTAGCCGCAGCGTAAGGTGCTTTTTATTTTCTGGAGTACGCTCATGAGCCAAGTTTTGGTCGTCACAAGAAAGTGCAGGCGAGCAATGTATTAGCTTGATGATGCTGTTCGTAATTTCGATTTTATGCTGCTCACAACCCATTACTCCTGAACGCGTCAGCTGGCGAAAGGAAAAAAAAAAAAATTCCAGCGGCAGGGCATATCTGCCAGTCGTTGCGTTGTAAACCGCGGCCGCTGCACTTGAAGATGAATTTTTTGCACACACAAACATTTCGTCGGCCGTCTTTGAGCAGGTTCATTTCTTCACTTGTCTACAAATACTCATTATTCACCTGTAGAACACGTGATATTTCCATTCGCATCCTATTTTCTTGGAGCGTGTGTAAGTTTGGCCAATGTCTCCAGAGGAGGCATTGGTTTGTCTCGCTGTCTCTTCCGGATTATTTCAACTGCCGAAATGCCGTTGGAGCCTCGCTTGTTCTTTTTCTAGAAAATTTCTTCAATATGTACGGCGCAGCGTCGGGTAGCACCGAAGGAACAGCGTCACTTTAACCGCACATACGCCATCGGGAACTGCACAATCTTCCTGCCGGTCATACGCTCGATAACATGCTCCTTGAAGTGGCGCTGGCACATGACTAATGCGGTTGAAACATTTTTTCCAGCACGGCGAAGGGCAAGCTGACGTCTCTCGGAAAGTTCTTGGTCTCAGCGCATCGAAACCAATGATTCTTTAGCGCGTGGTTTGCATGTTTGTAGCCGAACTTATACTTCGGCGCAATGCAAGTGGTGCTCTTCCGGCTTGTTTTCTTCTATGCAGGAACACTTTCACTCTGTCCCGGAGTCTCACGAGCTTTGTATTCACGACTATTACCCACAGTCTTTACTTCGCTCCTTAAACGTCCAAGGAAATTACAAGAACTCTGAGAATTATCGTGACTGCGAGCGCAGCGCTCCGTGCCCTGAGCGTGTTAACAGACGATATAAATGACCGATTTTCAAGATTACTCATTGCAACAAGAAACATCGCGCTGTTAAGCACTCTCTCAACATAATTTAACCATTTTCCTTCAAGTTTTACTGTGAAAACTTATTATCTTAAATATTGCAAGCGCGCAATAACAACACTCTCAGTAGCAGACGACGCGCGCTTCACGGCAAACCTCTGACCGCAGCGCCACTCCTGCTGTCATGATGCGGAGAAGCAGTGAACTACGCCGGTCGGCACCTAACCTACCCATCTAGCCACCGTGACATGGTTAAAGGGACCCTGAAACGATTTTGACGATTTTGCACAAATGTTCTGAGTAGGTCCTTCTCATCATTAATTGACGCATCTAAGCGCTCCACGTAAAGTGTGTAATTTATTATAAGGTTTTAAAAAGGTACATCGCTCCCGATCGCAGCACGCCAATCGGCTGAGTTTTGTGACCAAGTTACGGATTTGACCATAACACACACGTCACTGGGCTGCCCAGGGAGCGTCATCGATAATTTTTTCCAACATTATGGTGAACAAATGTTCGTAATAGTTTAAATGTTGGTTAATTTGGTTCTATAAAAAGAAAGTAACAGAAAGAGAATGCATAAGGACATGTATCACTACTACAGTGAACTAGAAGTAATCACTACACTAAAAGCACTTCCGGCCCACAGCAAGTGTCGTCTGCTTGTGTAAAACGTGCTCCGTGTTGACGAGAGCTGCGTGGTCAGTGGTCTTGTTCTTTCTTTTCGTGAGCACCATGGTTCGCCCTTGTTGCGTTGTGGGCTGCAAACGTAGTGATTGGCGACATGTCAAGCTGCGACATCGTGCCTCGCTGTAAGGCAGCAGACGCGCGGGGAGTGGCTGCAGCGCGTTGGACTGTATCCAAACGGCGCCAGCATCTACGCGTTTGCGGCCGTCACTTCACGTCGAAGGATTGCCACAATAAAGTTTAGCGTGTCCGGTATTGAGGTAAACACAAGCGCAAGTGTACTGGCTGTTTTACCCTGTTTACGTGATGAACGGATGAGCAAACGTGAACTGCTTGCACGGTGCAGCCACCTGGCGGCACAAAGCTCAACCAAACACACAGCTAATATAGCAATAACCAAGTTTTTTCTACTTTGCTGCTGGCTAAAATTTTTGGCAGGAGCCTATTCTTGAACACGTCTTTTTATATGTTTAAAATGTTTTACACTTGATTACAGGAATATTAGCTCTGTATTTGGCTGGTTAAGCTCTGCGCCACCAGATGGATGGACCGTCCATGCCGATCAGGCCGATCAACTACGTCCACGAAGCTCCTTCATCCCAGCGGTATGGAGGGGCTTTAGTTTACGCCTCTGGCTATCCATAAAAACATCCAGCTCGCCTGTTGTGCTGTGCGTGTGGAGAAGAAGAGGAAACGGCTGAACACCTCATACTTTTCTGTAAAGGGCTTAACCCTACAGTGCAAAGCAACGGGGCTGATTTTTTCAAAGCATTGGGGTTTAGGGACAGTGAAGGCAAAATAGACTTTAAGCGGGTAGAAATAACCAAACAGAGGTTATCTGATTGGTGGATAAAATCAAGGCAGGGGTGAAATTTCACCCACCACAAAGCACAAAATATGTTAATAGTCATGGCTAGGTGGCGTATGCCACCGCCCGGTTTAAAGGGTTCAGCCTCATCCATCCGAGGAGATCGCGGCCGCAGTAGCGGCTGTCAGTGAGGTTGCGGACACAGTTTCTGCTTCTTTTACCGCGTTTCCGACACGTTAGATTTTCTTGTGCAAGCACAAAATTCCTCAAAATCTATTTTAACGCCGTCTTCTGATTTCCACTATCTTTCTTTACCGTAGAACAATAATCGGTCTCAGTTTCCTTTACAAAATTGAGATGCCGTATACCGCCTCTAAATTTTTACTTACATAGGTCTGGTCTCGCTGTGTCACCTCTATGTTCTGTTTGCAATGCACCTGGATCCATTGATCACTTATTTTTTACTCTGTGCCGCCGAATTTTAAGACTGATAAAACACTTAGAAATTCAATTTCGAAAGACTAACCTGGCCAACGATTCTCTCTTTTTGGGGTGACTTCACTGGGACACAGCCACAAGGATGCTTATCTTGGAGTTTACAATTTCATAAGAGGCACAAAAAGAGTACCTTGCTGGATTTCTAGAATTATGAATTATTCCTATTATTTAAGTTTTTTATTATTATTTGGTTTGTGTACATATAATACAAGGACACGAAGGAAATAGGGAGGGAGCAAGCTGACAACTGCCATCGAGAGGGGCGGAACGCCTGCCTACTCTTTTAGGAGGAGGGAATAGAGAAAAGGAAAACATGAGGAAAGAAAAGAGGAAATGAAGAAATGACGGAGACACAGACAGAACAAAACAAAATACAAATGTCTATAAACGGGAGGCTATACGATACTACGGCGCCGGAACCTGTCAGGTTGTCACCGGGGACCTCGTTAATGTTCAATTAATTTAATTAATGCGCGAAACGAGCTCCAGGAGCATGGCGCGTTCTTCGGAAACGTTTGTTTGCTTTTTTTCCATCGTCCACGTGGGTTGAAAACACGTACACACACACTCTCTACGCACAAACACTGCACGTTTTCAGCAACAAAACCAAAAAAGTAGTCGGGACGGCGGCACACACAACCGTAGTGGCTGCGAGAACCAATGTGAACTTGTGGCCAGACGAGTTTGAGCGAAGCGCTAAAACCGAATAGTTCTTTGTATTTTACTCAGCAGAATGCGCGTGCAAGCACTGCAACATCTATATCTGTATTACTCTGCTGCCGAAAAAAGAAAATGTTTTTACGATTGAACCGATCGTACACGTAAATTACGTATCCTCGACACCAGACGACATACTTGACCCAAAAAGTGTTATTTTTGAAAGTGATACTGAAGCATTGTTTTTGAAGTACTCTCCCAAAACTTTCCTAACACTTGTACTTTTCCCGCACTTACTGACGCCCTACTTAAGTTCCGTTTGCAAATACGGGCCTAAGCGTGGGATTTTTGAGAGTGTGGAGACAAACGCAAACAAAACGAACAAAGAAATTTCTCCGTTGTACGATGGAGGCGATGGGTGTAGCGCATCAGACAGGACACAATAAGAACACAGACAACACACAAGTTTGTCTTTAACTTTCAACAACGAGTTTTTATTGCGGGATCACAGCATACATATGTACCCTTCTCTCGCCTGCAATAGAACACGTGCTCAGAGCAACCTGATAGCACCTCTCACGCCAGAATGGGAAGTTAACAAATCATGCCATGAGCATAAATTCCACTTCTTTTCCTGATAATGAGATGGACTGTTTGCTGATACAAGACTTACCGAAGGTGGCCATGTGATATGCTTCAATATGCTACCGATACGATGATGCGGTTAGGTAAACCCAGAGTCTCGAAGGCGTTACTACGGATTTGCTTAACTAATGCTTTTGTAGTGGCAAATACCGGCGCCAGCAGAGGACGAAGAAGAAGACGTTTCTTGTTGTTGGTGCTCGCACTCGCTCCGCTTGGCCGTTGCCTGTTTCTGGCATTCATAAAAACGCCAAGCGCATCTAACCTTGAACGCGTCCTATCAATTGGTGGAGCGTGCTGGTTCCCTCTTCATCCTGGAACTCCGTACCCGGACTCTACCCCCCGCCTCGGCAATGCCTGACGACGCGCCACAGCAAGGTGCTCCCGCAACACCGGTGGTCGCCTGCTCCGGCGTACCACGACAGCGAGACCCTGTCATTTTCAACGGCACCGACGAGCACGACGTCGAGGACTGGCTCACTTCATATGAGCGGGTAAGCGCCCACAATAAATGGAATGACGGCGACAAGCTCAGCTACGTCAACTTCTACCTGGCGGGCGTAGCACAGCTGTGGTTCCACAACCACGAAGCTGATATTGCCAACTGGTCCGCCTTTAAAGCGAGCTTCGCGGAAGTCTTCGGCCGACCCGCTGTTCGCAAGCTCCGCGCAGAACAGCGCTTACGCGGTCGCGCCCAACAATCCGGCGAGAACTTCACGTCCTACATCGAGGATATTGTGGACCTCTGCCGTCGCATCAACCCTGCGATGTCCGAAGCCGATAAAATCAGACACATCATGAAGGGGATCGAGGACGACGCCTTCCACATGCTCATTGCCAAAAATCCCCAAACTGTCACGGAGGTGGTTCAGTACTGTCAGAGCTACGACGAGTTGCGGAAACAGCGCATTGCTACACGCCTCCCGAGCTCTGACACAGCCAACATGTCAGCGTTAACTGTAGGCTCCGTTTCTGCTGACACCACAATGCTCATGCGGCAGATACAGCAGTTTGTCCGAGAAGTGGCGCGACAATTGTCGCTTGTTTCCTGCGTCCCGGACTCTGCGCAGGCGCTTGCTCCGACGCTACGACAGGCCATAGAGGAGCAAATTTCTGAGGCTCTCCCAACCACCTACCAGCATCCGCCTGTTTCCGCTCCACTCACCTATGCTGAGGTCGCACGCCGCCAGTCACCAGCAATGCCACTCAGCACGGATCCTGTTCGACCAGCAAATACCTTCTACGCTGCGCGTGCGCCGGTCCACCCGAACCCGCCTCCTTTTCGCCGTCCCGCACCGCCGTCCACTAATCTTTGGCGCACCCAGGACAACAGGCCTATTTGCTACTTCTGTTGTTTACCTGGCCATGTCGCACGTTTCTGTCGTCGTTGTGACATCCGTACTAGTGCGGGTGAAGTAAATCAAGGCTACTTTCCTTCTGAGCCACCACACCCGATCTCCTCCCACTCAACGATGAACAGCTGCTCACCTAATCGACGTGACTACGGCCCACGTCGGTCGCCCTCACCACGTCGCCGTTCACTTTCCCCAATGGTTCGTCGCCCCCCACCAGTCCAAGCGGAAAACTAGCCATCGCAGTTCCGGAGGCAATAACTGCGCTCGTGTCGACAACTTCAAGGCCTCGATTTCTACCTGCGAACGAAATCACCGTGAATATCGAAGGTGTTTCTGTGCAAGCACTTGTCGATACTGGAGCCGCTGTGTCTATTCTTAGTGGAGAACTGTGCCGCAAGCTCAAAAAAATTTCGATTCCGCTTTCCGACGTCTCCCTGCGTACCGCAACCGCGCGCCACATTCACCCTTCAGTGGCATGCACAGCTCGCCTTGTCATTCAGGACGTTTTGTATGTAGTCGAATTCGTCGTTTTTTCACCGTGTTCACACGACGTTATTTTGGGTTGGGACTTTCTTGCTGCTAACCATGCCGTTGTTGACTGTGCGCGTGCCGAACTTGAGTTGTCGCCGACGTGTCACGCCGCATCTGACAAGCCGCCTTCTCGAGTGGTCGTCGCCGCGGACGCGGATATACCTCCTTTGTCTTGTGTTCTTGTGCCACTTTCTTGCGACTATGCTCCCTCTTCCACCGCCCTGTTTGCGCCCTCCGAAGCCTTCACCTCTCGCAAAGACTTCCTCCTTCCTTTTGCAGTTCTCACAGTCGAAAACTCTTGCAGCGCCATTTATGTCACGAATCGGTCCTCTTCCCCAGCCACCTTATTCCGTGGTGAATGTATAGGTCGGCTTGACGATGTTGATTCCGCCTACTCCACTCAACTGCCTGACGACGCGATGAGTCTTCACGTCGACAGCATTACTCCTGTTACCACCGCCGATTCGTCGTCCTTAGAAGCCTTCCTCCCGTCAATTGATTCCGAACTTCCACCTGCCCAGCGTACCCAACTCTTGGAACTGCTCGATCGCTTTCGGCTGTCGTTCGATCATGAGCAATCTTCCTTGGGCCGCACATCCTCCATCGTTCACCACATTGACACCGGCACTCATGCACCCCTACGCCAGCGTCCATACCGAGTTTCTCACGCTGAACGTCGTGTCATTGATGAGCAGGTCAATGACATGCTTCATCGTGGCGTAATACAACCCTCGCACAGCCCTTGGGCCTCCCCAGTTGTGCTGGTAAAGAAAAATGACGGTAGCATTCGATTTTGCGTTGATTATAGGCGCCTTAACAAGATCACACGAAAAGATGTTTATCCGCTGCCCCGAATCGACGACGCTCTCGACTGCTTGCAAGGAGCAGAGTTCTTTTCATCTTTGGACCTTCGATCTGGGTATTGGCAGGTCCCTATGAATGACACTGACCGTCCGAAGACAGCGTTTGTAACCCCAGACGGGTTATACGAGTTTAACGTGATGCCATTCGGCCTTTGTAATGCGCCTGCCACCTTCGAACGCCTCATGGATAACATTCTTAGAGGCCTCAAATGGCACACGTGTCTGTGCTACCTGGACGACGTCGTAGTCTTTTCCAAGGACTTTGACTCCCATCTAAAGCGTCTCGCAAGCGTCCTGACTTGCCTTTCCGACGCTGGACTGCAGCTTAACCTGAAGAAGTGCCACTTTGCCGCCCGCCAGTCGACCATCTTAGGTCATGTTGTCAGCAAGGACGGTGTCCTTCCCGACCCTGCAAAGCTTCGCGCCGTCGCCGAGTTCCCCAGGCCGTCTACGCTGAAGGAGCTCCATAGCTTTATAGGCCTGTGTTCGTACTTTCGCCGATTCGTGCGTAATTTTGCGTCCATAATCGTCCCCTTAACGCAGCTGCTTGCCAACAGCCAAGGCATCTCGGCATGGTCTACAGCTTGCGAAGACGCGTTTGTCACCTTACGCCATCTTTTGATATCGCCACCTATTCTACGCCACTTTGACCCAGACGCTCCAACAGAAATCCACACAGACGCTAGTGGAGTCGGCCTGGGCGCTATTCTAGCCCAGCGTAAGTCTGGCTTCGAAGAGTACGTCGTCTCTTACGCCAGCCGCACTCTCACCAAAGCGGAAATGAACTATTCGGTCACGGAAAAAGAATGTCTTGCTATCGTTTGGGCAATCACCAAATTTAGACCTTACGTATATGGCCGTCCATTTGATGTCGTGACTGATCACCACGCCCTGTGCTGGCTGTCGTCATTAAAAGACCCATCTAGTCGCCTAGCTCGCTGGGCGCTTCGTCTCCAGGACTATGACATCCGTGTTGTCTACCGGTCAGGCCGTAAGCATTCGGATGCCGACGCTCTTTCGCGCTCACCACTGCCTGATGAGTCTGGTGCTGCGTCTGTCTCAAGCTATGATTCTTCCTCTCTTACATTGGCCGACATGCCATCCGAGCAACGCCGGGATCCTTGGATAGCATCTCTTCTAGAGTATTTATCTCAGCCATCACCCCGCACCACCGACCGCTCGCTTCGGCGCACTGCTCGCCACTTTGCCATCCGCGAAGGGCTCCTGTACCGCCGCAACTACCTCTCTGATGGCCGTAAATGGTTGCTATAGTGATTCCTCGCCATCTACGTTCTGACATCTGTGCCTCTTTTCATGCGGATCCTCAATGCGCCCATGCCGGTGTCCTAAAGACGTATGCACGCCTACGGCTTCGATACTACTGGCGCGGAATGTACCGCTTCGTTCGGCAGTACGTCCGCTCGTGCTCCAAGTGTCAACGCCGCAAGAGCCCACCTAACCAGATAACAGGGCCGCTTCAACCATTGCCTTGTCCTTCCCGGCCTTTCGACCGTATCGGCATTGACTTGTACGGCCCTCTACCGTACACCCCAGATGGCAACCGCTGGGTTATCGTCGCCGTGGACCACCTCACGCGCTACGCCGAAACCTCAGCGCTTCCGGCGGCCACAGCACGTGAAGTCGGCTCGTTCATCCTTCGCAACCTTGTTCTTCGACATGGTGCGCCTCGCGAGCTACTGAGTGACCGTGGTCGTTCATTCCTCTCCGAGGCTGTAGAAGCCCTGCTCCGCAAATGCAACGTTGTCCATAGAATTACGAGCGCCTATCATCCGCAAACCAATGGTATGACTGAACGCTTCAATCGCACTCTCGGCGACATGCTCGCTATGTACGTTTCCGCTGACCACACTAACTGGGACCGCATCCTTCCCTTTGTTACGTATGCCTACAACAGCGCCACTCAGTCGACCACAGGATTCTCTCCTTTCTTTCTTCTTTATGGTCGCGAACCTTCCTCGTTTATGGACACGATTCTTTTGTATCGCCCCGACGCTTCAGAATCTACGACTCTATCCGAAGCTGCCACCTATGCCGAAGAATGTCGTCAGATCGCACGTTATCTTACCGCGCAAAACCAGGCCAGCCAGCAACATAGTCGAGACGCCGGCTTGTCCTTTCCATCATATTCACCTGGATCGCTGGTATGGCTCCGCGTTCCCTCGTCTACTCCCGGCCTTTCCACAAAGTTCATCTCAAAGTATGACGGCCCTTACCGGGTTCTACGACAGACGTCCCCGGTCAACTACGTCATTGAGCCCGTTCAACCATCTACGGACCAACGGCGTCGCGGACACGAAACTGTTCATGTCGACCGACTGAAGCCGCACTACGACCCACCAGTGCTGCCTGTTCCATAGGTCGCCAGGATGGCTCCTTTTTCGCCGGGGAGTGATTGTAGTGACAAATGCCGGCGCCAGCAGAGGACGAAGAAGAAGACGTTTCTTGTTGTTGGTGCTCGCACTCGCTCCGCTTGGCCGTTGCCTGTTTCTGGCATTCATAAAAACGCCAAGCGCATCTAACCTTGAACGCGTCCTATCACTTTAAATAAATCGTGCCAACATCTCATCAATGTAAGCTTCATACAAGTGAAACTCGCGATGCCTTAAATCATTGATAGGCTACATGAGCATAATCACAATCTGAACAAAGAGCAGGCCGATCGTTTTCTTGCATAGAACTGCAAAAATTACCCATTCCGGCCCCTCTTTGAGGATACGGGGATTCTAGGAAAAAGCCGTAACGAGATGACCCGGCTCGACATCGAAGCATATCACATCGCCGCCTTCGTTGGGTCTTGTATCAGCAATTGTATCAGAATTTGTGCGCATGACATGATTCTTTAACTTCCCATTCTGTCGCGATCGAGAGGTGCTATCAGGTTGCTCAGAGCACGTGTTCTATAGCAGGCGAGAGAAAGGTATACATGTATGCTGTGATCCCGCAAAAAAAATAATAATAATCACATCATCTCACCCTACGAGCAACCATGGTGGGATGCGAAAGCATCGTGGGGGGTGCCCATTGAGTTTCCGTTTCACTTGTTGCGTCTTTATTTAGAGATCGTACGTGACTCTTATAGCGTCGGTGCGCGCGGTATCTTGAAGACGATCCCGAAGTTCGGGGTCCTCTTGCCGACGTTGTCGTTTACGTTCGGCTTCCCGAGCCTTCCTCTGCTCCGCGGCGGTGGCGCTGCCGCTGCAACTAGCGCGGACGTTGACGTTGTTCGTGGCGTTTCGCACATCGTTGCACAGAGAGAGAATGACGGAAGCATAGCGAACGCGCGCTTTATACTGCGCCGCGACACTTGCGCCGCCTACCGGCGTACCCTTAGAGAGAGAGGGAGAGAGTTATATGCAATGATTTGCTGCGTCGCACCTGCGTAGGAGAGGAGAATGAGGGAGAGTTGCGCATGCGCAGTATGGGTGCGGACGCCGCAGAACGGACACTGCCCCGAGCATAAGATGCTCTCGCATCTGAAAAAATGTTGTTGAAACTTACCGCCAAACGTGTGTGTTGTCTGTGTTCTCCTTGTGTCCTGTTTCTGATGCGCTACACATTTTGCCTCCTTCAGCCCAATGTGTAACTTTCGTCAACTCCGTAGTACCTTGGCAAAGTCAAACATTCAAGGAACAAATGCCCCCAGATTTTCGCTCCCTCACCCGCTCGTACTTGCGCACAAACTACTGGCGATTCCTGAAATAAGACACTCGGCGGCAGACCAAAATCGGAGTCGTGTCGACCTAGTGTGAATATGAGCCAAGGGAGCTGGCCACGCGCGCGCTGCAGTCTCCAGTAATTGTTATTGATTCATAATTAAAGCAAGTTTTTCGGCACAAATTAAACGAGGACGAAGGCGCCGGTCCTGTTGTTTGTGTTCTACGTCCTAGTTTAGTTTCAGCCGAGAAGTTTGCTTTAACCATGAATCAGTCTACAGTTCCGTGCACTCTGAATATAGCCTAGATTCCGTGTGCGACAGTTCCGCGGTTAAGCGCTTTTTTTTTTCAGATCAAATGTCGATTTGACTTGTTCAAAGAGCCCTCGGCAATTAAATGTTGATATTTTTGTTAATTGGCTACTAATTACCTAGTATCACCCCATGGTCGCCACCACTGACGGCATGTCTCCGAATGAAACGTCTATTTGGTATGAAACGGATATTTTAAACACAACGAAGTCGGTGAGCGGGGAGAGGTGACGCACCATGCGAGCAGGCCGTTGAGCAGCCGCGCCAGCGAGTCCCCTGCGTCGGCCAGCAGTGTACGCAACGCCCGGTTTCCACGCTGGCGCGCCAGCGCGCATCCCAGCAGCGCCGACGCCGACGCTACGCCCAGCAAGTTGCCGCGTTCGCCGCGCATCTCGGCCTGGGAGGTCGGTTTGCGGCCTGGCTCCCGCTGCCCCGCATCGAACACGAACGACTGTAGTAGGTTGTCGGGTACCGCGTTCCTGCGTGGCGCAGGGCTTTAGAGCTGCGCTCTGTCCGCGGCACGGCCGCACCTAAACCAGTCGAGCGGCTCGACCCTTGGCTCGACCGAACCGGTTGTCGGTGGTGCCCAGCTGGCGAGCAGCAGGCCCACGATGCTGGCAGACAGCTGCAGGCCAATTGCAGCAACCAGCAGTCGGCCGACCGGCGGCAGCAGCAGCAACCGGCAGGCGAGCAGCGGTAGCGTGGCGGCGCCAGAGACCCGTAACAGCAGCTCTCCCGGCACGGCCAGCGGCCGCCGGGCTGCGCGTGGAACCAGCAACACGCCGATCGCCAGGCCGGCCACCGTCGCGGCCAGCGCCACTGTCTGCTGCTGCTGCTGCTGCTGTTGGCTGCGCCGGCACTTGTGGGCGCACGTCGCGGACGACACCATGTTCTTTCTCGCTTGTCTGGGCTGCTGCTGCTGGCCATGGGGCTGCATGCAGCCATACTGCGGAGCGCGCTTCACACCAATCGCACTGCACGACAGGCCTGTCGTCGTTGAAAGTCCCTTCGATCCTTTATTGGAGACGTAGCGTCAGGACTATTTCTATTTCTCTGAAGGTGACGGTTGTTATATAAGGCATCGCTGCCGACTGCAGCGCCAATAGAAGGCGCGTGCTTAAAGAAGGCCTGAAAAAGGAAGATGAAGATGGAATAAACGGTCAGGGACTGAGTAATGCACCGAATATAACCACCCGATACATTTCCGAATATATCAATCCACCCATTTCTTGGCCAATCCCCCTCCGTGGGTAGGAGCCACAGGCGTGATAGGCTACAACAACAACAACTAACCACCCGATTCATGGCCAATCCCCCACTGTGGGTATGCGCCACAACCACTCAGGTCAACAACAACAACGACTGAGTAATGTCTCCTTTGAGTATCATGCACGATACAACATATTTGGCGACGAGGATTTAACAGCCCATGTGCTACCGGCTTGCCCTTCATCTGTACCTTCGATTGCTGCATGTCATCCTCTACGATGAGTATTTCGGGGCTACAACCGCCACCCCCTTTCCTGCCATCGCATGGACACCCGGTGATTACATGGTGTTACAATGAAACAATGGCGTTTATTGACTCGGTACAGATCGCCAACATGTCGGCTTCTTCCTGCCACGTCCCAACGCCGAATGCCGGCTTCTGGCTCCGTGCGCCCCTTGGGGATCCAACTGGTCTTTCAGTGGTGGTGCTAGCTTCCGTCACAACACTCCTTCCGTCCCAAGCTTGAGTTACGGTGAATACCGTTGCACGGGTCGGCGCGTTCTGACAGACCGCCGAAGCACCGGTGTCTGGGAAACAGCTGGCGTGCCAGCAGAACTGGCACTTGCGTGGTCACTCGTTTCTGCTTGCCAAGGTAGCACGCTTGTCCGTGCGTCGCCTTCCAGAGTGGCAGAACGCCCTGTCATACCACGCACCGGTGTATGGAAAACAGCTTCAGCGTCAGCAGGACTGGTCATTGCGTGGTCACTCGGTTCCACCGGCCTAGGTAGCATGCTTGTTTGTGCCTCACCCCCCAGAGTGGCAGCACGCGCTGGCGTCGTTGCTTCTCTTTCGTCTAAAAATGGCTGCAAAATTGGCACTTGTATTTGCTGCCCATTGTCGCTGCCTCTTCCCGATGTGGGCGATTCCTCTGTGCCTTCGAGGCGGCGCCGCAGGTGGTCTGCATGTCGGTTCCACACTGTGCCATCTGCCAGCTGCACCTCAGTTGATGATGAGCTGGTGGCTCCTCCGACAACTGCTGGCACCCATCTGGGTCCTGGCCTGAAGTTTCTTGCCCAGACAGTGTCGCCAACCAGGGGAACTGGTTCTCTTCTGGCTGCAGAATCGCTGCGCACCTTCTGCTGTAACTGTCGGAATTGTACCTTGCTGCGCAAGTCTGGCTTCAGCAAATCTAACGCTGTCTTGAGCAGTCGACCCATCAATAGTTCTGCCGGGGAACGACCGGTGAGGGCATGGGGTGTGCTTCTGTACGCTAACAAAATTCTAGCAACTCGACACTCAAAATTTCCAGGCTGCGTCTTCTTGAGCTTGTCTTTTACAGTTTGTACCACCCTCTCAGCGGCCCCATTGGATGCGGGATGGCATGGTGGGATCAAAATAGGACGCACCGCATTACGAGCCAAGAACGATTTGTAGGTTGCACTTGTGAAGGCAGGTCCATTGTCGCTCACTATGATGTCTGGTAATCCATGGCAAGCAAAGATGTTGCGGAGGCATGCAATTGTCGACTCCGCCGACGGTGACGCCACTCGGACCACTTCCACCCATTTGGAGAATGCATCCACGAGTACTAAGAAGTACACACCTTGAAACGGCCCACCAAAATCGACGTCTAAACGAGACCACGCTCGCTCAGGGAACGGCCGTGGCGCCTGCTGTATTGGCTTGGGAGCATTCCGATACACCTGGCAGACCTTGCACCTGCCCACCTTCATAGCAATGTCCTCATCAATGCCCGGCCACCACACGTGACTACGGGCCACTAACTTCATTTTCTCAACTCCTGGATGGCTCTCATGCAAAAGGTCCAACACTGCCGCCCTTAGTGATACTGGAACAACCACCCGGCTCCCTCTTAGTACACAGCCCTCCATCACCGAGAATTCCTCCATTTGGTTTGCAAAAGGCCGCCACTCTTGCCCTGGTGGCAAGTGTTCTCCCGACCACAACGCCACACGCAAGGGAGCTAACACTGGGTCCTGATCGGTTGCAGACTCCACTACAGCTGCTGAGAGGACACCTGGGTATGCCCCTTCCAACATGAACACATCCTGAATTCTGGAATCCTCCAGTGGAGCCCTAGCAAGCGGCAGTCGACTCAAAGCGTCTGCATTTCCCAATCTTGCTCCTGGCCTGTAGCATAATTTGTAGTTGTAGCCGCTCAATGTCAGAGCCCACCTCAGCACTCTTGGCGAACTTTGAAGTGGTATGCGGCTCTCATGGCCGAACAGTCCCAGTAACGGTTTGTGATCGGTGAAAATGTCAAAGGGTCTTCCCCACACAAATTGGTGGAACTTCAGCACACCGAACACCACTGCCAGCGCTTCCTTATCCAATTGGCTGTAGTTATTTTCAGCTGCCGTTAATCGCCTTGATGCAAACGCCACAGGCTTCTCCTCTCCAGACGGCATCCGATGTGCCAGTACCGCTCCAATGCCATAAGGTGATGCGTCACAACATAGTAATAGAGGTAACTTGGTGTCATAATAAATTAACACCTCTGCAGATGTCAGTAACTGCTTGCTTTGCGTAAATGCTGCTTCCTGTCTGGCCACCCAGTGCCATGACGTGTCTTTTTTGAGCAACACGTGCAATGGGTGCAGCACCGTTGATAAGTTCGGCAGAAATCTTCGGTAAAAATTGAGGAGACCGAGGTAGCTCTGCAATTCCCGTGTGTCAGATGGGGCCGGTGCTCGTACGATGGCCTCGATCTTCTCAGGTGCTGGGTGCAGGCCGTGCTTATCGATGACATATTCCAGGTACTCCACGCTTGTTGTCTCGAACACACATTTTTGAAGATTCAACCGTAACCTTGCGCCACTCAGTCGCCTCAGCACTTCTTCCAAGTTGTTACGGTGGTCCTCTTCGGAGACCCCAGACACAAGTATGTCGTCGAAATACACGACAGTCCGGTGACAACCGCGAAGCATACACTCCATTTCCCGCTGGAAAATTGCCGGTGCCGATGCCACTCCGAATGGCAGTCGGCTGTACTGAAAAATTCCCTGCCGTGTGTTATTAGTCACCAATTTCTTCGACTCCTCATCCAACTCCACTTGTTGGTATGCATCCCGCAGATCCAACTTGGAGAACATCACGCCTCCCGCCAGCTGTGCCCAGATTTCTTCGACCCGTGGCACCGGGTACGTCTCGATATCTGCTGCCCGGTTTACCGTGACCTTGAAGTCCCCGCACAATCGAATTTTTCCGTCCTTCTTCAAAACTGGAACCAACGGCGCAGCCCATTCCGCGGTCCGCACTGGCCTGAGGATACCTTCTCGCTGCAACCGCTGTAGTTCCTGCGCCACCATGTCCTGCAGAGCAAATGGTACTGGTCTCGGCCTGAAGAAACGTGGTTTCACGTCCTCTGGCACTCTTATCTTGGCCTTCACTCCTGCAAAGTTACCGAGACCTTCTGAAAACACATCAGGAAATCGGCTTATCAGGTCCTTCACGTCATCGACCGAGTGCACGTTCAGCAGACTGTCGAGCGGCATACCAAAAGCTTTCGCCCAGTTCCTTCCTAGCAGGGCTCGCGTACCGCTCTTGACGACGAACAATGGTAGTCGAGCGTGCTTTCCTCCGAATTTGGCCAGCACTGTCGCTTTCCCCACGACCGCGGATTGATGGCCGAAGTAGCCTCTCAGCTTGAGATCGGAATTTTCTAGTACCATCCCTGGAAACAGCCTCGTGAACTCCGCTTCGCCAATCACCGAGTAGACGGCCCCCGTATCAACTTACATACGCAGCGACTGACCTTCCACGAGTACCGTGGCACAAATAGGGGGCACCTTCGGCTCCAGAATATTCACAGCGTCAGCCTGTGGGACAACGGTATTCGACGAACCGCCCTCTAGCGACCACAAATTGCCAACGTCTGACTCTTCAATTTCTTCATCGGATGCCGCGTCTACCGGTTACACGACCTTCACCGTACGCCTTGGTTGAAATCTGGCCGGTCCGACTCCTTGCCGTCCAACTTTATGTTCCGTGCCCTGCAGATTTGCTCCAGCTTCTCGTCCACTTGTGCATTTCTTTGCTGCATGGCCTCTCCTTTGACAACAAAAACACCGCAGATTCCGGAACCTGCACGACCGCTCGTGGTGCCGGCCGCCGCATCGATAACAATCACCGCCAACCTCGCCAGTTCTTGACACTCGGTTAATGGCCACTCCGTCCACCTGGCCTGTCATTATTTTGGCGCCCGAAACGGCGGCTTCCATGCTGGTAATGATCTTGACAGCGCGTTCCAGTGTTAGCTCAGACTCTTCTAGCAGGCGGCGTCTCATTGCATCATCCCGAATACCATGTACGATTCGGTCGCTCAGGTTGTTTTCCAATTCCCCGCCGAACGCACAAGGGTCTGCCAACTTACGCAGCTCCGCAACGAAGTCCTTTACCGCTTCGCCCTCCCTTTGTGTCCGGCAATGAAAATGGTACCGCTGTACTATCACAGACGGTTTCGGTGCGTGATGATTGGTAAGCAGCTGCAGACTTTCCGTCAGCGGAACATCACTTGGTCGTCGAGGTGCCAGTAATTGTCGCAGCAACGAGTACGTCGGTCTTCCACATGAACTCAAAAACACCGCACGCTGCTTGTCATCCGAGACGCTGTTGGCGATGAAGTGTTGCTCC
Source organism: Dermacentor silvarum (assembly GCF_013339745.2). Lineage (NCBI taxonomy): Eukaryota > Metazoa > Arthropoda > Arachnida > Ixodida > Ixodidae > Dermacentor > Dermacentor silvarum. The sequence goes on from NC_051164.1 coordinate 119,662,525, forward strand.
AGCACTTCCACGTACTCTTCCCATTCGTGTCCTTCCCCTGTAAATGGCTCCAACTTCGCCATCACGACTGGTCGCCTCTCACCGTCCGGGTCCAAACTAGGTTATTCCTCGTCACCAGTTGTTACAATGAAACAATGGCGTTTATTGACTCGATACAGATCGCCAACATGGCGGCTTCTTCCTGCCACGTCCCAACGCCGAATGCCGGCTTCTGGCTCCGTGCGCCCCGTGGGGATCCAACTGGTCTTTCAGTGGTGGCGCTAGCTTCCGTCACAACACATGGGAGCAATGATTCAAGCGTTCAAGAACTACATGGTGGCGTCGGGCGCTTCCGACCTACCTGCCATGCGTCGGAAGGCGATTCTGCTCAACTGCTTGGGCTTGGAAGGACAACGTATCTTCCAGACTTCGACGTCGGAGGACGACCCGCGCCTTTTGGCTTCGAGCGCCGCTGGAGGGATGCCGCCGGGCCCAGATGAGTTCGACCGCGCCATTGCGATGCTTGAAGACCACTACAAGAGCTCTGTCAACGTCACTGCAGCGCGTCACCGTTTCCGTCGTCGTGCACAAGCCCCAGGTGAGACTGCGGTCGATTACGTCACCGTGCTACGAGGTCTCGTGGGAGTATGCAATTTCGGTGACTTGGCGGACGATATGATACGCGACCAGCTCAAAGAAAAAAACTACTAGCGAATATTTGCGCGAACGTCTTCTACTGGAAGAGTCTCTTACGCTTTCTCGGACCCTTACCATTGCCAGACAGCATGATCAAGCGACATGAGAAGCGAGGGAACTTGCACGACAGGAAGCACAAGTGCATCACGTTAAAGACACAAATACTTCAAATAGAAGAGAAAAGCACTGTGGCACGTGCACATGCTATAAGACGCAAACTGAAAGTCGTCGAGCTTTGCAAGAGCAAGAATGCTATCGTTGTGGTTCTTTGGACCACCTTGCGAATAACCCTCTCTGCAAAGCTAAGACACATAAGTATCGTAAATGTGACAAGATTGGCCATTTGGAAAAGGTCTGCAAGTCTCTCCGAAAGTCCGAGAAAAAAATGTGGTTGATCCCTCTTATATAGGAATCGGTATAGAACACGAAAGTGAAACGTGTCTTCACAGAAGTAGTGTAATGTTTATTGCACATTGATATATAATGTCTATTGGTGTTTTGTGGCTAAAGCGCCCTTAGGCGTTGATGCACCCACGCTGACGCCTGGTGGCACGTCTCCTCCATCACGACTACCAACGTCGATGACCATGAGCAACCGTCGTGCATATGGAAGCTGCACTACGCTGCACACGCTAGCACAACGCGAAAGACGAAGCACGTAACTGACACACTAATACAACGCGCAAGACAAAGCACGTAACTGAATCGTCACCGAGTCAAATCAGCGCGTACAGCGCGTCGTAATTGCAGCCTCCGCGATCAACTTCAGAAACATTTTCAGAGCTAATTGCGGAGGCCACGCTCCGCTGTGCTGAGTACGGTGAACGCCACCTAAGTGGCGTTGGTAGTGCTTCTTGATGCCAGCGTCCCTTCGAATGCTGGCATCGAGGCGTCGTAGTGCTGAGACCACCGAAGCGTTCACTGTCGGTGCGCGTTAGTGTCATAATGCAGTACTTCTCTTTTCTGCTCGTAGGCGGCGGCACCGCCCCGAGCAAGAGCGCGGGTACACGGAGGAGTGTTAGATATATAAGGCGCGTCTGTGTAGCTCTCTGCAAATGCGTTTGTGGCGCAATGGGTTAAACGCTCGGCGATCTATCGTCGCGGACCGAGAGGTCGTGGGTTCGATATCCAAATTTTGCATGTTTGTGGAACTTTTTCTTCTGGTTTCTTTCTTTGTATTATGTTCTATGACGTATTTCCGTGACGGAAATACGTCAGTGAAGTCTTGGTGGACCCCGGCATAAAACACTTTCGTGTTAAAAAGTTCAGCATGTCGCGGAAGACTACAAAGATACAGCTGACCCGGACGATCACACCAGTGTTTGTCACTGGAGCCGTAAGAAGGGAATTTATGCAGTGTTGGAAATTGAAGGAATTTCCGTGTCGTTCCTGATTGACACTGGATCACCGGTATCAATCCTAGCCGAAGAACTTTACCAACGTCATTTTGCTACTGCATTTGCTCTGACATCAATATCCGTCCAGCTCCTCGATTATTCGAAGTCAGCAATTCCTATAAAAGGATGTTTCATTGCTCCAGCTACTTTTCACGGCCGATGCACTTCTGTTCTTCTGTACGTTGTGCCTGGAGGAACAATTAACCATTCTTGGTTTAGATGGTATCGCGGCTCTGGATATGAAGATTCAAGGGTCGCCGCTCAGGTGCCTGCTAATGACACAAGAAACTCCTCTCCTACCTCCTGAATTAAGTTCCGAGTTTGAGCACTTGTTTGAAAAATGGCTAGAAACTGTCAAAGGTTTCGCTCACAAGGTTAGAGTTCGCGCGTCTGTTCAACCACTGGCCAGCAAGCTGAGACGACTACCACTCGTCATTCGTGAGCAAGTCTCGGCAGAAGTACAAAGATTAGAAGCTCAGGACATCATTGAGCGCGTCGACTCTTCAGAGTGGGTCTCACCAATTGTCGTAGCCAGAGAAAAGGATGGCTCGATTCGCATGTACGTAGACCTGCGAGAGCCAAACAATTAAGCTATAGTGGTGGACAGTTTTCCCCTGCCACAAACTGAGGAACTTTTGAACAGCTTGGCTGGTGCACAGCGATTATCCAAGCTAGATTTAGCTTCTGCATATCATCGGTTACCACTAAGTCCAGAAAGTCGTGATCTTACGACGTTTATAACGTACGACGGACTATTCCGCTTCAAGAGGGTTTGCTTCGGACTGGCATCGGCACCGTCAGCGTTTCAGAAGATGATGCATATGATCCTCAAAGGATGCAAATGCGTCTTATTTTACATTGACGACATCATCGTATGTGGACGCTCCCGAGAGGATCACTTGGTCAATTTACGCGCTGTTTTGAAACGGCTCTCTGATGCTGCATGGCCTCAGGCTCAATCACAAAGGTGTTTTTGACGTCGCAGAGTTGATTTTCCTAGGCCATGTTGTCAGCGCCAAAGGGTTATTTCTATTGATTTCATCTATCGAAGGCGATAACCAAGGCACCATCGCCTACTAATATCAATGAACTTCGCTCGCTGCTGGGACTTGCAGTTCATCCCGCATATTTCTGATGTCGCGCTTTGCTTCGAGGAAGTGCGCTTTCGCTTGGACTGCGGCAGCACAACGCGGCTTGGAGCAGCTGAAAGCTCTGATTACATCTTGCGAGGTTCTTCACCTTTTTGATCCTCGGTTACCTGTGTACGTTACAACTGATGCCTCAGGATATGGATTAGGTGCTGTACTTCTCCAGAATAACGGAACGTCACTGCAAACTGTCGCGTTCGCCTCACGTACTCTGCAACCGCATGAACGGAAGTACTCAGTCGGTGAACGTGAGGCCCTTGCCTGCGTCTGGGCCTGCGAACACTGGCACGTTTACCTATGGGCCGACCTTTCATCTTGCGGACAGACCACGCTGCTTTGGTTACGCTCCTTTCAACGAAAGGCACAGGTCACCGTCCATTAAGGATTGTGCGCTGGTCACCACGGTTTCTGTGCTACAACTGCATTATGGAGTACAGGAAGGGTAGCGAAAACGTCGTAGCTGACGCACTCTCCCGGCTGCCCATGGAGAGTTTCATTCGAGATGCACCCGAAGAAGAATTTAATTATGTCTTCTGTCCCCAGTAGTTACCATGCAAGAGCTTCAAGAAGCATGTGCCGCCGATCAGGCTATCTCTCAAGTTAAGCAGTTTACCACTACTTCTTGACCTGACAAGAAATCATTGTCAAAAGAGCTGCTACCTTACTTTCACGTGCAGTCTGAACACTCTGTTGTTAGCCACATTCTGTGCCGGGGTGACAGGATTGTCGTGCCTACAACTTTGACACGCTGTGTTATGGAGTTGGCTCATGAGTCACATGCAGGAATTAGTCGCACCAAAGCTCGTCTTATAGAGAGTCGTATTGGTGGCCATGCATGGATAATCACATTGAAGAACTTGTGCGCACATGTGTAACTTGCCAGTCATGCGACAAATCCGCGCGTACATCTGCAGCTCCAATGCAGCCCGTCACTCTTCCCGAGAAAGCCTGGGAAAAGTCGCTATCGACATTGTGGGTCCTTTCACGCAAGCTTCAGCCAACTGCCGTTTTGCCATTACAATTATTGACTATTACAGCAAGTGGCCAGAGGTGGCTTTCGTACGAGATGCGACAACGTCTACAGTAAGAAAATTTCTACTTGAACTTTTTGCAAGAGAAGGATATCCACGTGGTATCGTATCCGATCATGGACCACGATTTTCTTCAGCGAAATGAGCGGGGAGAGGTAACTCACCATGCGAGCAGGCCGTTGAGCAACCGCGTGTTGGGTATGTTTCAAACCTTTCCTACCGATCCCGGAGGTAGTGCACAACCGCGCCAATAATATTACATCATTTTCAGGTTTGCGCTGTTATTGTTTCGCATTTTTAATATTTAAAGGGGCCCTGAACCACTTATTCTCGAAGTGGAGAAAGACATTTGAATGGAAAATAGGCTATTTCAGCCGCATAAAGTTCTTCAATGCGTTCAGCAGAAGCGGAGTTATTGGCAATCAAACATGGCCTCCACTGTGCTTTCGTTCCTCATTCAATGCCTTTCACTGCGAAGGCTACGGCTGTGTGGGGCGTGGCCACAACTCTCGGCCTTCTAAATGGCACTGTAGCGCACACTTCAAATTGCATTTTGGATGTTAACGTAGACGCCAAGACTTCCGATTTTGGTGCCTATGACGAGCTAAACGTAAGTCAAATGCGTTTGCCCTCAGCGAGCCGCTGTGCGCTTAGTGAACTAGTGGTGGCACGCCGCGGCGGCCGCGGTATCTGCGTAGCCGACCTCAGCTACCAATAGCAGCCGCGCATGGGAATCCGCTTTATTCCGAAATGAAGCGTCCAGAAGAGAGTGAGGAGCAGACTTCTGTTTGAAAAGAGCGTTTGAGAGAAAAGTGACTTCGCGTTCCGCCACGCACCGCGTACTATAGCAAAACTTGGCTGAGATGTTCATAGCAGCGTATATGCTACCCGCGGACTATGTTTTAACGCGATAGTAAGGGCCCCGTGTCACAGGAAATGCGGCGTTGGCCTTAAGCATCGGAGTCTGGCAGAAATAATCATGCCGAACCACCCCGGCCACACAGGCCCTCCGCGTGGCGCAAGGCGTTAGTGAACAAAAATAGAATTTCTCACAGTAAAATCCGTCAGAAAAATTGTGAAGTACGACTTAACCACAACCTAGCTACAGGCGTGACAGCGTCGGATTGTAATTTGAATATACGAGAAAAAAAGCCTGATAAGCGGTCATGTATCTTTGAATGCTGTCGCGTTCCACTCTTAAAGGCGAAGCTTAAGTCCTCCATTTCTGATGGTGTTTTATTTTTTCACCAAGCCCGAGGGGTGGTTCAGGGCCTCTTTTAGTCTGAGACGATTTAAGATGAAAGGCATATGCTGTCGGTGTTTTCTTTTATGACATTTGCTTGTGGGCTAGTTGTCATTCTCAAAATTCTGAGAAAATAATTTTGTCAAGAATGTAAGACCTGGTATGAGCAGCTTTAATGATAGAATAGTGTGGCGATATAACCCGCATATACCGCAAGTCATATGGCATGGCATATTGCATACATATACCTAAATATATACGGAACCTCACGGCGACGACAACGGCAAAAAATTCGTTTGAAGTGTCCCTATAATTGTTATCGCAATAAAAAATGGTTCTGGGCAGGCCATGTAAGGCGTAGCGCACATAACAGGTGGACCATTACAGTAGAATGGGTGCGAAAGAAAGGAAGCTCAGTCGAAGACGGAAGTTGTTTTGGAGGGGGAGGGGGGGGGGGGTAACGTATTGTAATAAGCCGCGACTAACGATGGCGTGCTTTACGGCATGAAATTGTTGGATTATCAAATACCGGAACTATTGAATCTGAGTCTAGAGGCTATCGAATTTCATTGTGAAATCGCCACTTATTCTAGATGTTCATAGTAAAAGCAGCCCAAGATTAACGATAACACAGGACAGGCGCTTTATATTTAGACAGGCACTGTGTAGACGTTATTATTGCGCTGCTTTTACCATGATAAGCAAACTCGCCCAGTTTTACACTCTATCGTAGATCATCATCATCAGCCTATGTTTATGTCCACTGCAAGACAAAGGCTTCTACCTGCAATCTTCAATTAACGCTGCCTTGCGCTAACTGATTCCAACTTGCGCCTACAAATTTTCCAACTTCAGTTTTCTCCCGTCCTCGACTGCGCTTACCTTCTCTCGGTACCCATTCCGCAACTTTAATGGCCTACCGGTTATCCTTCTACGCATTACGTAGCCTGCCCAGATCCATTTTTTACTCTTAATGTCAATTAGAATATCGGGTATCCCCGTCTGCTCTCTGATCCACACCGCTCTCTTCCTGCCTCTTAACGTTAGGCCTAACATTTTTCGTTCCATCGCTCTTTGTGCGACCTTTAACTTGTTCTCGAGCTTCAATTGTTAACGTCCAAATTTCTGCCCCATAAGTTAGCACCGGTATTTCCGCCTCCATTCCACCCTGTGAAAGTGGATGTACAGGTGCCCACAAAATAACGCAGGAGCGGTGGCCGCTCGTCGGCGGAGCGCGCCGGTGAAAAAGTGGTGCCAGGGTCTGCGCATGCGCGGTCTCCCTTGCAAGATCGCCTCGCCCCCCAGTGCACCTAAATAGGTGTTGCCGTTTCAGCGTTGTTGCAGCGGGGCTGTGCGTGTGCACGCGATGGAGCATAAGCGCTCGTGCGTGCGCGTTCATGGGCATCGGCGCCTTTTAAAGCGAAAGGTTTAACTGTGGATCATTAGTCGCGGAATGTGACCATTGTTGACAACACTTGCGGTAGCAAAAATCATAAGCGGCACTCTGCCGTTCAATAAAGCATTTAAAAGTGAATTAAGCAGGGTAACATTCGCGGTGCTGGTCGCACTCTACGTTGGGGCCTGCAAATAAGATTGCCCCGCTTGCCGCGATATCTTTTCTTTTTATTTTTGCCACCCCCTGATTGGCTACATAGCGCACAAAAAGCGCGTCGCTGTAAATCTGATTGTCTTCCTGGCACTGCGCGGGTCGTCTGTTCCTTGGACCGGTCGTCCTGCCGCTCTCGGCGTCGAGCCGCCGAATACGTAATAGCACCAAGTAGCTAAAAGTAATTAAGAGTAATTCAAGAGTCCCGAAGACTAATTAAAGGTAATTAGGGTAATCAACAAGACCAAAACACACACATGCGACACCTTTATTAAAGCATGCTACAATGAATTACTAGGTAATTAAGAATAATTACGATTAATTAAAGGTAATTAAGGGTTGCGAACAGCACTATGGAGACTACTTAACATCAATTCGAGACTCCGTGAGGAGGCTGGTCACGCCAAATTAAGACTAATTAAGAGTTCCAAAGAGTAGAATATACAAATTACGATCAATTCAAGACTCCGTAACAGCAAGTAGGGAAGTAATTAAACCAAATTACGACCAATTCATAGTTATTTAATTAATTAACCGAAATAAGCAAACAATCGCAAATTAACTGACGTCAACGCATTAAAGCTTTCGCCGTCAAAGTCATCTTAGCAATCGATAAGGGACCCCACTGAATCTTTTTTGTAATACGCATTTACCTCCCACAGGTGAACACCCCCTTGATTAGCAACGTATCGCCACACTGAACAAAAAATTGAATGTTTATTTGAATTGAAATTGAATTGAAAATTGAATGTTGCAGAATTGAATGTATTCATTAGACGCCGTTGATTCTGAATTCGATTGTCGATTTCATGGCTCGTAGGCCTAACGTGGATTAGCTTGGCTTGAGTGACCTAGAATATATAGAGGAGTGTCCAAACGCCGGCTCCGGCGAGGGCCTTTTTCTGTGAACGGCCGCGCCGCGCCGCTGCTGCTCCGGACCCGTGGGCTTTTCGTGCTCGCGAAGCGTGCGGGAAGCGAGGGTCGTCTGCTAGGCGCTGTAGTTTTTTTGCGTTCAGTTTCCACGGTAAAGTCCATTTAACTTCAACAGTGTAGTGCTGCATGGAGCTTACCAATCTTTGAGCGTTGCCTTTGTGCTTGGGCAGCAAGAGAATGAAAAACTCATCATGTCAAGAGAATGTCAAACTCATCAGCGCGGACTAGCTCCGGTGCTAGAGTTCGGGAACGGTAATGCGGTAATTCTGCGTGCGTAGAAACGCGCTAAATGAGCCCGCGCAATTAAAGAGCGTAAAAAACGGCATTCGCATGGGTGCGCGTTCAATAGCACCATGCTTGCAAGAATATGAGTAACGAAAAAAGTAAATTACTCGTCAAGTCAAGTGAAATACTTATGCGCGTGCAGTGACCACTTCGCTCACCACTACCGCTTTTCACTCACGGTCACTAGTGGTTTATAGCCATATGCATATGTATTTATTCATTAATTTTTTTAGCCTCGACAATATTTTATTATGAACAGAGCGCAGTGAGAAGGTGTAAGGGTAACAAGAGAAGTAGCAGAGACGGCACTAACGCTGCAATATTGTTGGCCTATTTCGCTTCAGAGATAGCGTACGCGAACAATTCTTGCTGTACGCTATCTCTTCAATACAAACTTCGCGCACGATGTACCTTAAGGTTCACCGTGAGCGAAGCTTGTTTCAAATTCAGACATTCGAAAGAGAAGCCATTCCAGCCAATATAGGTAAGCAAACGTAAAAATAAAAAAAAAAAAAAAAAAAAGGTGAACAAATATATATTTTTCTATGTTGAAATGAATAGATAGCTACTACTGGCCTAGCCATTTACTCATTTGTTATACAAAAGTTATTGCTGCAATAGCCTTGTCTTAATAATCCGTGAATCATCTAAGAAAATTGCCCAGACCCACTAAAAATACGCCGGACTCAAATCTTATCGTTTTGATAATAAAGTTTACGTTCTTCTTCTTCTTCTCTGAAATTGCCAACATGTAACTTCTCATGATATCATAGTTTATGCTTAACGTGTGATTTTTTACGTAAACTAACACGTAACCGCGCGCGTGAAGATGTTTGTGCTTGCATTATATTGAGTGGAATATCGTCTTAAAAATTACTGTATTTGATGCACTACAAATACTTATATCAGTAAAACATGAAAAGCTTATGTTCTGGTGATTAGTTGCCTCTTTCATTACGTAACTACAAGTACGTAATTATGTATCAGTAAGTATATTTGCTGTGTACGAACCAGCGAGCATACGCAATAAATATTCCTAAAGTTACTTTCATGTTAAAATTCGCTTAGTGTTTGCGCTCTTGCAATACCAGAAGGCGAAAGACGAGTTGCATATCCGTAATGCATAACGTTCGTTTTCTGACGTTCGCTCGCGCACGTACACAATGTTGCACTGTTAGCGTTTCATTTATTTTGATTTGCCTTGTTTTTTTGCCGCGTATATTTCTCGCATACCCTTTACCTACACGCCGTGGTAGCTTAGTGGCTTTGGTAGGTTGGACTGCTAAGCTCGAGGACGCGGGTTCGATTCCCGGCCACGGCGGCTTACATTTCTATGGAGGCGAAACGCATAACACACCCGTGTACATAGATATAGGTGCACGTTAAAGAACCCCAGGCGGTCTAAATTATACCGGAGCCCTCCAATAAGGCGTCTCTCATAGCCACATTGTGATTTTTGGATATGAAACCCCAGAAATTATCATTACTATTATTACCCTTTACCTGTGCTCTCAGTTCATATCATGATATATGGGTAAGTTCCACACGTTGCGATTGAGATTGGCATTCAACACGTTCTTATCCTCACACCGCACCATCAGAGGGATTTCTGGCCGAAAAGTGCGGGTTTGCACCACACGTCATATTGTTGTCGTTAATCGCGACGTGAATGCAAGTATGTCAATTTACTAATGCCATGAACCATCAGTCATGTTAGTCACACATTTGTGTCTTTCCACGCTATACTTTTTGTATATATACCAAGTGAACGAGGCGCGAGAGTTAATTAGGTGGTTTGTATTTATTTTTGCTACCGTGGCCCCGCCGACGGACACATTCCGCTTCCCAAGAGCCAGTTAAGGATTTCGCCTTAATACAGAAACAACAGAGCGCAGGAGGCAGTCTTGTAAAACAAATCGAATGCATGAAATAAAAGAAAGGAAACGATAGGGTGTAAAAGCGTTAGCATGAGCTAGCCATATCTGCCACGTTCTCATCGCGGTCTCCGATCATCGCATCGCGATCTCCAGCTTATTTTTCTTATGCAGCATGTTCACGTTGCTCATTCCACGCATAACTAAATGAAGTAGGCGCGCGGAATGCGTTACTCAAATAGCCGCGTAAGCGCGGACTACAGTGTAGCGCGGACCAAGCGACCTAGAAGGATATAGACAAAATACCCGTATTCACAGCCGGCAAGCGCGTTCTCTGTGCGGTGAGTCACTGCGGTATTACCTTGCGCTGACGTGGTACTTAATATATCCCAAATTATCGCGATGTTGGCTAATAGCAAGCAAAATATCAGGCTCGTATCAGACGCCCGCCGCCTTGGCGCGGCTTCCGCAGCGGAGAAAGCCCACGGATGGATGGATGGATGCTATGAGCGTTCCCTTTGAAACGGGGTGGTGGGTTGCGCTTTTCCAAGCTCTTATTATTTTGCCCAATGTCCTACCTTTATTTTTGAGAAACACACAAATACAAAGAATTCCAGGCATCAACCTTTTTGAACCATTACTGGGAACTCTGTTTCTTTACGTCTCCGTTGTTTGTGGTCTCCCTGCTTTTCTGCCACCAAACCTCCAACCACCTCTTACTAAACTCTGCAGCTGACATGTTTACTTTGCCCGTGCTATCCCTGAACCCAAGGACTTCAAGGAGGTCAGAGGAGCCTAGACTTGCAGTTGGGTAGATTTCTTCACATTCCAATAAAACACGTTCCACTGTTTCTCTAGGTTTACCACAGCAAGCACACGCGGCTTCGTCCTTGGTCATAGCCATAAAGTTTCTCACTATATTACGTGTTATAGTGAGAAACTCTATGGTCATAGCTAGTAAAGGAGGCATTGGTCATAGCCTCCTCGATAAACTCTTAGCCTGTCAAGACGCCGAGACAACAATAGGGAGGCGCCGTCGCCAGAGTTGCAAACTGTCGCCGCTCATTTCTAGTACGCTGTAACCGCGTCTCCCGTCTGCGCGGCGGGCGCGACGCAGACTGTTTTGATTGCTGCATTGGTGGAACAACGATCCACTTGATGGCCAGAACATTGTTTATAACGCCGTAGAGCACCATAGTAGTGTCTCGAATACAGTCTGTGAAAGTGCGAGCGCGCTTGGAGCAACTGTAGCGTCAAAGCGGATTGCGCATCGCACGTAGGAAAAAAAAAAAAAAAAAAAAAAAGAAAGAAAGAAAAAAAAATGTGGTTGATCCCTCTTATATAGGAATCGGTATAGAACACGAAAGTGAAACGTGTCTTCACAGAAGTAGTGTAATGTTTATTGCACATTGATATATAATGTCTATTGGTGTTTTGTGGCTAAAGCGCCCTTAGGCGTTGATGCACCCACGCTGACGCCTGGTGGCACGTCTCCTCCATCACGACTACCAACGTCGATGACCATGAGCAACCGTCGTGCATATGGAAGCTGCACTACGCTGCACACGCTAGCACAACGCGAAAGACGAAGCACGTAACTGACACACTAATACAACGCGCAAGACAAAGCACGTAACTGAATCGTCACCGAGTCAAATCAGCGCGTACAGCGCGTCGTAATTGCAGCCTCCGCGATCAACTTCAGAAACATTTTCAGAGCTAATTGCGGAGGCCACGCTCCGCTGTGCTGAGTACGGTGAACGCCACCTAGGTGGCGTTGGTAGTGCTTCTTGATGCCAGCGTCCCTTCGAATGCTGGCATCGAGGCGTCGTAGTGCTGAGACCACCGAAGCGTTCACTGTCGGTGCGCGTTAAGGCCGGAATACATGGAGCGAATAACCGGCGTCCGAGCGAAGAACTTCGTCGGGCGGCGAACGTCCGACGGCCGGCGTCAAGAAATTTGCCGTCCGCAGCCGATCTGCCTGTCCAAACATTTTCGTCGGGCGAACGCCGCCGCCGGAAGCGTCTAGCGCGCAGCGGTGGACGACAGCCAATCAGGAGGCACTAGTTCCGGTCGCAATGCATGCTGGTGTTTCGCGCGCGCGCGCCTTTTCGCGTCGTCTGCAATCGCGTTGGTGTTGCCGTGTCTGCATGTCTCTGCACCGATTGAGTAGTTCCTAGTATGATCTCTCAGGAATCGCGTTGTATTTGTACATCCCATATCCGCTGATCTGCGAGGAAACAGACAAGCAGTGCAAGCTCTCTACAACAACCTTCAACAGAAATCTTCTGATCTCAGAGGCCACATGCTGTCGTCATGCCTATCTCCCGACTTCCCCGATAGATGACGTTGGCATCGGATATTTCTTTCGCTAGGCTTAGACGCGTTCGAAACGAGAAGCGATCTCGAAAACTACTCAAGGTTATCCATAATACTCTGTCGTCGAAGCGGCCTGAGACTAAGCGAAAGCCGTTTACGCAGTCATTTGCTTCCAACTAAGTGAATTCTACAAGGACAACGCCAAATTCAGTTCGAAGCGGGCGGCCGGGACCGCCGCCAACACGGCGGCCAACGCGCGGCGGCGTTCGCCGCATGTATTGCAACACAGCAAACATCCTGCGTCGTGTCGCCGCGTCGTTACTTGACGCGTGAAGTTCGTCGAGAAAGTTCGCTCCATGTATCCCGGGCTTTAGTGTCATAATGCAGTACTTCTCTTTTCTGCTCGTAGGCGGCGGCACCGCCCCGAGCAAGAGCGCGGGTACACGGAGGAGTGTTAGATATATAAGGCGCGTCTGTGTAGCTCTCTGCGAATGCGTTTGTGGCGCAATGGGTTAAACGCTCGGCGATCTATCGTCGCGGACCGAGAGGTCGTGGGTTCGATATCCAAGTTTTGCATGTTTGTGGAACTTTTTCTTCTGGTTTCTTTCTTTGTATTATGTTCTATGACGTATTTCCGTGACGGAAATACGTCAGTGAAGTCTTGGTGGACCCCGGAATAAAACACTTTCGTGTTAAAAAACCGAAAAAAAAAGCGCGAGTTTGTTTATTGTGGTTAATACGCCCTTAGTTACCGTGGTAAAGTGCAGAAAATACGCAAGTCGGCAAGCGTTCTTACAGCTATCTCTTGTGAAAAACTGCTTGCGACGCTGCTCTATAGTGAGCCGTCCTTCGGGCCTCGGCGCACTTTAGTAGCATACTATTTTTACGACTTTCAGACAAGTTTTCCCCAAGTTCTTTTGCATCAGATGAGCGTTGTGGCCGACGTGAATGTTTATACCCAGAAACATTTGCACTTTTTACCACGTCCGTGTGCCTTGGCGACCAGGAAAAAAATATAGCAACAAATATTTAAGGACCTAGAAAAAGCGCCGCATGCCTTGAATAAGCAAGATGCTAGCAAATATTTTATAGCAAACGCTTTGTTGAACGATGCATGCAGCTAAGATATAGAGGCTGGAACCCTTCCAGCCTCTATAGCTAAGACATACAAAATCCCGAGGGCGCTTCTACATGGGTTGCACGTGACGTCAGTTCCGGCTTACAGAGCGAGTGAGCGCCATATTTAAGAACACGACGTCAGGCTACAGTCGGGGCGCCGCGTGCTGCGCGTGCTGCTTACCGCCGCGCGGGACCTTCTTGTCGACATGGCGAAAGAAAACGTGCACGCGCTTTGCCCTTCGTACTTTGAAGAGCTCGTGGGACCGACCCGGGTGCGTTACCAAGCGAAAATTAAAATGTGCGATGGCATCGAGCCCTACGATCTGCGCATCGGTGAGGACGCTGCACCAAACATCGATCTGCTGCCTGCCGTGACACTCGGCGACATCGTAAATTATTTGGTGCTTTCAACAAGCCACGTCACTCTGCAGCAGATGAAGGCCTACAAATCACTGGACGGCCACAACTACTTCACCAGAGGATGGGTAAAGAGCGTAGTAGCAAAGCAGCTTGCATCACAGCGCGTCATTGTTCTAAGCGAGGTTAGTTGACGCTTTTTCATGTTACGGCCGAAGTAAATGTGCATTTTTCCAACGTCGGGCTGCAGTTGTGCTCGTCTGTTTTCCTTTTGTGCGCTACGGTTTTGTTGCTTACGATGGCCGCACGCGGCAACGATAGAAATGATCCAGTGGTCAGAAAAAAAAGCATAAATTGTGAGGATATGACCAGCGAAATATCGGCAACCTTAATTGAAAGCTAGAGCTGAACGCTCATTTCTGGAGGCTACTTCTGAGCTTGCCTGAAACTAGTAATGCACAAGTCAAATCAAAATCATCTAGCTCCTGTAACATTTTAAGTTAGTGTGTTGATAAGGCAGCATGAAACCACACAGCCAGCTCTGTTGTTGTATTCAGCAAATCTAAGCTGTCATTTGCAAAACAGTACTTACTGAGATTTCAATCAACCTTTCAGGTCAACCACTCCCAGTGCCTACGAGAGTCACCGCTGAAAGTGTGGATTTTGGCCAGAACAGATGGCACTGTTGCTACAGCTCATTGCACTTGCATGGCAGGTGTGGGTGAAGCGTGTTCGCACGTTGCCGCGACACTTTTCGCCATTGAAACTGCTGTGAGGCTGAGGGACTCTGTGACTTGCACAGAAAAGAAAAATCAATGGCTACCACCCCATATCCGAAATGCCGAATTCAAGAGGCTAAGGGAGATTGACTTCTGATCAGCAAAAATGAAGAAGAAGAAAATGGACAGCAATACAAACAGCAGTTATGCTGAAGAAGCCCCATCTCCACAACCAATCCCAGCTCCAACGAAGGCAGAGATTGAGCAGTGTTTTGCAGTGATAGCAAAAGCAGGAACCATGCCAGCGTTGTTCATGCTACATGAAGAATATAGCGCACTTTATGAGCCACCACAAGAGAAAGAACCCATGATCCTCCGTAACCTTACGTGTGAAGAGGCCACCTCCGAGGATTTGTCTGCCCTGGTGCGCCGGGCTGAAGTGTTTTTAAAAGAAATGGTCATAACAGAAGAGATGGTGCAGCATGTGGAAGCCACAACAAGAGAGCAGTCCAAATGTGCCAAGTGGTTTGCATATAGAGCAGGCCGGGTAACTGCTTCTGTTATGAAGTGTGTGTGCAGCACAAGTCTGAGCCAGCCGGCAATTAGTTTATTGAAAAGAATATGTTACCCAGAGAACAACAAGTTTTCTTCTGCAGCGACAGAATGGGGACGTAAGCATGAAGGCACTGCCATCTCCGCCTACTAGAAACAAGCAGCGCAACACCACACCAGTATGACACTGAGAAGAGTTGGTGTTTGTTTAAATACAAAGTATCCCCACCTTGCTGCATCCCCAGATGCTTTTGTCAGCTGTTTGTGCTGGGGTGAAGACATTGTTGAGGTCAAATGCCCCTACTCTGGGATAGAAGCTGCGTTAGGAAGCAAAGGTTTCTGCCTGGAGACTAGTACAGACGGACTTCGCCTGAAGAGAACTCATGGCTACTCTTATCAGGTGCAGACACAACTGGCCAATGTGTAGTGCAAAGTATTGTGACTTTGTTGTTTGGACACCTCTTTCAATGCATATTGAAAGGATAATGGAAGACAATGCATTCTTTCATGGAATTGTGGGATCTGCAACGCAGTATTTCACACATGTTGTGCTACCGGAGATGTTTGAAGGGTATTTCACCCGAAAAGATGCACCGGAGGCTGGCACTAGCTCCCAAAAATCTGTCTACTGTTACTGTCAAGGCCCAGAGACAGGGAGAATGGTGGCATGTGATGGAGAACTCTGCCGATACAAATGGTTCCACTACACCTGCATTGGACTAAAGCGAGCGCCGAAGCAGAAACTCTGGTTTTGTGCAGATTGCGAGCCACTAAGGAAAGCATAGGAGAATCGCAAAGGCAGGAGTTCAGGTTTTCATTGGAGAGAAACAATTACGAGCACTATCCATTGATTTGTGAATGCGCGCCAGCCAAGCGTTCCGGCGCTTTCTGGACAACAGCCGTGTTCGTGCGCACTGATTTGTGATAATTGCTGGCAAACTAAACATTCTAAGGCTTGGCTGTGCCTTGTCTTTAGAAGAACAAGCTCCACTTCTTGTTCTGCAGCCGAAAATAGCGCAAATCGTCATGTTGAAGTCAGAAACGCGTCCGCAGAACAGATCTCGCCGATGCGAGCTTCCCCACTACGACTGTTCTCAAACATGGCGGTTTCCGGTCCTCTCGTTCCCGGACGTGACCACGTATCCTATACCATGTATCCACGTGAAGTTCACGGTGCTTTGCCCGCACATGATGTCTGTGAACCAGCGTGGCCTCTTCGAATGCTTTCTTTTTTTTTTTTTTTAATGGGATCGCACGTCAAAAGCATCTAGCAATCACGGTCGCTCAGCGTTAAGCTCAGGTCCACGATCACCCAAGAAGGTTTAAAATGCGTGGACCGCACCAATGTTGCTAGGTTTGACCGTACTGCACGAGGAAAACCGACAAAAACAATGCACCCGACTTGCGATCCCAGCGGAGGTAACGGAGAGACGGAGACGCGGGCACACGGCAGGAGTACACTGTAGCCAACGTTTACTGTAGCAGGAGTCACGAGCTGGATGGATGGATGGATGGATGGATGAGGCTGAACCCTTTAAATCGGGCGGTGGCATACGCCACCTAGCCATGACCATTAACATAATTTGTACTTTGTGGTGGGTGAAATTTCACCCCTGCCTTAATTTTATCCACCAATCAGATAACCTCCGTTTGGTTATTTCTACCCGCTTAAAGTCTATTTTGCCTTCACTGTCCCTAAACCCCAATGCTTTGAAAAAATCAGCCCCGTTACTTTGCACTGTAGGGTTAAGGCCTTTACAGAAACGTATGAGGTGTTCAGCCGTTTCCTCTTCTTCTCCACATGCACAGCACAACGTGTCTATACCTTGGTACTTGACTCGGTACATCTTAGTCCGCAATACTCCCGTCCTGGCTTCAAACAACAAAGAGCTTCCCCTAGAATTATCATAGATATTTTCTTTGGCAATTCCTTGCTTCAAAGTTCTGTATGTTCCCAGTGCTGATTTCGTCTGCATCCCTGTTTTCCACAGACCCCTCTCTGTTTCTTTAACCTTTTCCTGAACTGCTGTTTCCTGGTTTGCACCCCTCCTGCAGTCCAAATATTTGATTGACAATTTTCTGGTCAGCTTCCTCCATTTTGTGTCAACATCCCTCATGTACAAATAACTGAAAACTCTCCGTGCCCACCGCTTTTCTGCCATTTCTCTCAATCGCTCCTCAAATTCTATCTTGCTGCTAGCTTCCCCGCCCTCGAATGACGTTCATCCCATGTCACCCTGTACGCCCTGATTTGGTGTATTTCCATGTGCTCCCAAAGCAAGCCTACCTACCCCTCGCTGCTTAACTTCCAACCTTGCTCGAACCTCTGATCTCATGCACAGGACCGCGTTGCCGAAAGTCAAACTAGGGACCATCACCCCTTTCCAAATCCCTCTCACCACTTCGTACCTATTGTATTTCCACAGTGCCCTATTTTTCATCACAGCTGCATTTCTGCTACCTTTAGCCGTCACATATTTTTCATGTTCCGTTAGGTACTCAGCCCCATTGTTTATCCACACTCCAAGATATTTGTACTTATCCACCACCTCCAGCGTAACCTCCTGTATCCTATGCCCGCTGCCCTGATTATCATTAAAAGTCATGACTGCCGATTTTTCTTTACTAAACTTCAAACCTAAGCTATCTCCCTCTTTACCACAGATGTCCATTAATCTCTGCAAGTCTTCCTTGCTGTCAGCCATAAGTACAATGTCATCCGCATACATCAGTCCTGGTAATGACTGTTTAATCCATTCTCCGTGCTTGAAATAGGAAAGGTTGAAGCCAAGTCCGCTCCTCTCTAATATTTTCTCTAATCCTTGTAAATACAGCATGAACAACAGAGGTGACAAAGGGCACCCCTGCCTAAGCCCCTGCTGTATCTCTATAGGCCCAGATACCTTGTTTTCCCATTTTATAAGCACCTTGTTACTTTTATAGATATCTTTTAAAAGATTTCTTACTCCATCTTCCACCTCTAGAGTGCCCAGTATGTCCCACAAATCCTTTTGGATTACACTGTCATAGGCTCCCTTGATATCCAGAAATGCAAGCCATAGGGGCCTGTGTTCCTTTTCTGCTATTTCAATACACTGTGTCATTGAGAACAGATTATCTTCTAACCTTCTTTGTTTTCAGAACCCATTTTGTAGTTCACCCAGCACTTCCTCGCTCTCCACCCATGCCTGCAGTCTGTCCTTTATAATCTGCATCACCACCCTGTAAACCACTGACGTCACTGTTATGGGACGGTAGTTGTTTATGCCGGCTTTGTCCCCCTTTTCCTTATATATCATGCTCATCCTGCTCAGTCTCCACCCGTTGGGGGCTTTACTGTCCATTATCATTTTGCTCACTGCCTCTCTTAATGCTTTCTTAGATTTTGGGCCCAATGTCTTTATCAACATAATTGGGATGCCATCAGGACCTGTCGACGTGCTACTAGGAACCCTCTTCTCTGCCCTTTCCCACTCGCTTTGTGCCAGTGGAGCCACTGCACTGACTAGTCCATCCTCACCTGATTGAGCACATGCTATGTTTCGTTCTTTAAATTTTTCTGTCATCATTGTTCTTATATGTTCCATTGCCTCATCGCCCTCTAGTCGAACACCTTGAGCTGTAACTATAAACCTCTGCGCTAGGCTAGCCTTATTACTCAAGGAGTTGAGATGTTTCCAAAATTTCTTCGCTGCTTTTCTATCCTTTTTGTTTACTTCTGACAACCATTGGCTCCCCTTTCTTCTGATCTTCTCATTGATCAAATTGGATGCTTCCCTTGAGCTTCCCCGATAGCCCGAGCAGCGGCGCTGGCGTCGGTTTCAATGGGACTTTATTTCAATGGAACGTGGGTGTGACGGCGCAGTTGCCCAGTGCCCGCCCAGTGACCGATCATATTAGTTGGAGTTGCTGAGCTGCGTTGTTTTTTCTGTGGACGTCGTCGCCTGGGTTTTTTTTTTTTTTTTCCTTCAGTGTTTTTTTCCGCATATAGCCTGCAAGAGATTAGTATGCCTCGCAGTAACTGAGCCATGCCGCGGCATCGACAAAACCACTGTTACGCGCCTGGGTGCCAAACAGGCTATGTTTATGTGAAGGATGGGCCGAAGTTGTCCTTGTTTGGCGTCCCGAAGGATAAAAATAGGCGGAAAGAGTGGGAAAAGAACCTCCATAGAACCTCCCCTGGACGACACGAGCGCAGTATGCGAGCTCCATTTCGAGCCACGTTTTGTGCTCAACTCGAACGCAGTTCCTGATCACTGTAAATTGTTTTTTTCTTTTTATGGTCTAGTTAGGTCAGTTAGCGAAGGAAACTGCGAGAAAGGTACACTGGCCTCCTTACTGGAAGTTGACTCTCTCGAAGCATCAGGTGACAGAAATGAGTGCAGTCAAACTGCTGCTAGCGCTACTGCCACAGAAGCCACACAAACGTGGTACCCCAGCATTGCACGGGCCTGGGGTTTGAAACGACCATAACCAGCACGTGGCCAGAAGCGACTCGAGGCTCACTTACCACATTGCGGGCTATGTTGCGCGGGTGTGTATCGTCAATTCCAGCACAAAATGCCAAGAATGCATAAAGCTGCTCACTATGACGCCACCAGGCGAAAGTTTTCAACTTGCCCTGCTAACAAACTTCTGTGACCGAGGAGGCCTCCTTTATCCCTCCAGTCAGCTGTACGGCTTTGTGAAAATTCTAGAGGATCTTTTCACAAAATGCTTCTCTCAGAGTGAGCTACACTCTGGCAGCGTTATGGATATGCTGGAAGTTGTTAAGAGTAAGCTTTAATTCCCTCGAAGTTGGCTGCAATGTGCACGCTCTTAGCCTCACAGCTAAAATAATTAGCTTCTACATTGTCACACGTCTGCATTTTTATGTAAAAGGAATTAACTGTGACAAGACAGGAAAGCGGCAGAGGGCCAATCAGCTGAAGTTGAGCCGTTGTACTTGTACAATGGCTCGCTGTACTTCTTGCAAATAAAAGCTTTGTGTGAGCAACAGCCCTGTTAACTTCATTTTGCTTACCCTTATATAACTGTACATAAGCATAGGCCGGAGCCTTTGTCATGATGGTTAATAATAAACGCAGAAGGCTACTGTGAAGCATGGAACAACAAAAGTGGAACAATGAAATATTTAAGTCATATATACATATTCATTTTGGCTAAGCAAAGACATGCACAAACCTGGTCAGCATGCCTGATTTTTTTTCTTTTTTTCTTTCTTTCTTTCTTTTTTTTTTTTTTTTTTTTTTTTTGAGCCCAGCTGGGAAGTATGCACGCGCTGTTTTCTGTCTGACAAAATTTTACATTAGGTCGACACGGCATGAAACCGTTCTCAATTTTTTTTTTTTAACGATTGCCCGATAATGCGGAAAATTTGAAGGCCCCTTCCGCATAAGCAACATCCGTCAGCGACGACCTCTTTGCACAAAAGGTCTGGAGTTAGGATAGGCAGCAAATTTACCAAGAGTTGCCGTCTTGCTTTTTCACAAGGTACTATTATGGCAGATATCATGTGGCCTAAACAAATATAGTGCTTGCTAAAGATATGTAAAGACTGTCAAGTATGCCAAAATTAAAAACAAATAAGAGTGTGAACTGCTTCGAACTGAAACCGACAGAAACGCAAGGAAAAGCAAAGCTTCCATTGAAGTTGCCAGTGGCGCCACCTCTTGGATGCGACGCTGACTCAGAGGAGAAGCCCACTGCCCCCTTCTAGTACACTGTAACATGGTGGCATACGCCACCATGGCTAGGTGGCGTATGCCACCGCTAAAGGGTTCAGCCTCATCCATCCATCTATCCATCCATCCATCCATGCGCCTCATAGGGTGGCGCCCTCTGAATTTACATTGCGGGTCTTAAAGGCTATGCTTTTGCTGGTTGAAGGCGCCTAACGTGATTTCGAGAGCCGGAATTTCGTCATAGACGTTGGGTTTCTGACACTAGCTTTAGCATAGCCTTTGAGATCAGTTCTGACTAATCTGAGGGAACCGTCAGGGAGCCATCGCTGGGGCGTGGATTTGGACATAGCGGCGCTAGCATGCAGGTATCGCGTGCATGCAGTGTTTGAGGTTCGATTGGTTCGATAAAAACCCAGCGAAGGCTCCCCTGACTCCCATCACTTGGAGTGGTGCGTGAAACGCTGTTATGTTTCGGTAGCTGAACGTCTCCACCGGTAGCTTCCATGTCGTCCCGGATGCCCGGTGTGTGCACGCCGAATACAGGGGTTCTCGTGGCGATTTGTTGGCTGTCCAGGTGTGCACTGGCTTTCGACAGTCACGTTCAGGGCTCCATCCGTCCGCGTGCGCAGAGAACAAGCGGTCCGCAGCGTTGGTTGTCACCGCTCGATCACCAGGTCAGCGTCACGCTGTCTTGTCAATTTTGAAATCGATGCTTTAAAGTGCAACACTTGATCATTCGCAGTTTACTTGTACCGTTTCATTTATTTCTAGGATTGCGTTGTGTTTATGCAATCATTTATATGTTTATATTTTGGTAGTTTGTATTCAAAAGGTCAAAATGAGTGTACGTACATTGTTAGTGTGGACACGACATGAACAGCAATTTTAAGGTAAACCTGCAGTGGTGATCCCTGTGTTAAGTTCATGTGCCATAAGGTCTGTGAAGGGGCTTGGCCAGTACTGCTTCCATGTGTGACATCAGCTCCAGGTAAAGTCAGTGAAGGACTATGTGACTAGCACCACATGCCACTGTCAAGGACTGCAACTTTGACAATGAAAATAGCAACATATCGATGGTGGTTCAGCCAAGCCCGGCAAATACGATATTGAGTTTGTATATATTGTTACAGGACAGACCTTTATTTGGGGTTGAAGATTCCAACCACCACCAATGCCTGATTGCCAAGGAAGTCCAAAAGGGTTAATGAGATAGCTGTTGTCAGAGCAGTGCCAAGAGATGAACAGAGACAGCTTGTAGCCTACCACAGTGACTCAGTGGCAGTATTTTGCAGCTGAGAATTAAGTAGTTGGTTTTATTTGCAGCTGCAGTGGCCGCATTTCTGTGGAAGAATTTAAAAATGCTCATGCATTGGTTGCATAAGTGGTTCTCTACTTTGGTGTCTTTCATAGCCCCCATGTAGCTGTTTATCTGAACTCCATCAGTCAGAGGCAGCTTGCAAGTGAGCTCAGCAGGCTCTTTGCTCTTTATGGAAACTGACATACTGCAGCAAGTAAATGAAGCACACCAATGTAGTGTTTCTGATGCTCTGGAGATTTATCAGTGCAGTTACAAAAGTGCAGTTTGCAACTTTTGCTATATACAAACCATGCTAGAAAGCAGTATTTGCCCCTGCCCCACTCCCCCCCCCCCCCCCCCCCCCCAAAAAAAAAAGAAAAAAAAGAAAAGAAAAGAGAAAGTGACATTCGGTTGGAGAATAAAAAGCAACTGACTAGAAGGTGCTGCTAATAGCATGGAAGACCTAAAAGCGCCCAGATATATGGCTGCAGGGACTTTGACTGTTCAGCTGCTATGTACCGATGTGAAGTCTAGGACGGCCATTTCCATAACCAGCAATGCTACTTTACAATGGCTGTTGCATAATGACTCGCCTCGATTTAAACTGAATGACCCTGTACTACAGATGGAGCCTAGGCAGTGTGTTGACATTCTTGGTTGCATTGACATGACTATTCAACATAATTTCACAGCTTAATTATACAGAATTCAGTGCAGACCTTTTGAGTAGCAACAATGTCAAGATCTTTATATATCTTTGTAGAGTTGATCAACTTGGTATGACATCCATCGAGTCAGCCTTCTACAAGTTCTTTGTGGAGCATCGCAGTGGCCATTCTGAAGCACAAACTCGCATTGGTCTGAAAAAGAATTCAACTCTGTGCAGCAGAGTCTGTTATGAGTTGGACAAGTTTCAAGACCAAGAAACGTTTGAACCAATTCACTTTCCTAACTGCATGATACCTGAGGTTGTAGTTAATCGCTCTAGATATTGAAGTGACCACTGGAGTGCGGTTAATACTTGTACCATGCCAATGGCATGCCCGCTGCGAACTAAGTTGAGCTCCTGTCAGCTTTACATAATGTGTGTACCTTCGCCTCAGTGCTTGCAGCTATTCTTCAAAGACTTATTCACTCTTTACTTGCAGGGTTGTTCAGAGTGTGTGCATATCATATTCTTCAGATGGATTCATGAAATGAACAACAGTTGCAGTGACTAGGAGTCACTACAGTGCTTGCTAGAAGCATATCTCAAGGCCGGCAAAAATGACTGTGAATTCGATTTCATTAAATCAAGTTCCTTGGGTGAGAACCTGCTGTGTCCGCTTGATCGCAAGAAAAGTAGAAGTAGTGACAAGACTGCGTGACCCAGATGAACTTTATTTGAATTTTAGGCATGATCACTTCCAATGGCTGCTTCTTTGCAATGCCTCCATTACTGAGCTGACGTTTGGCCAGGGTGCATCATAAATATAGAATGAGCTCCAGAAGTCTGCTCCTAGAGAGCCCCTCGCCAACAAAAGTTTTGCCATACTATACACTAGAACTTATAAAAAGCGGCTCGGTGAGCATTCTGCCACAAGAACATTTAAAAGGGGTTTAGTTGTAGCCAAGGTAGAAACAAAGAAATGTCGTAGAGCATGGATGCAAAGAGGTGAATTTTCAGCGCTCGCATGCACTGCTGCGCCATGTATTTTGAAGCCCTGCGGAGGCTTTGTGGCGGTGGCGGCACTAGATAATGCCAAGTGTGAGGGAAGCATGAAAGAGGAATCCCGATGCAGTACACGCGCCTCATACATGACTCGTTTCGACGGTGGGAATACGTTATGTCGCTATATTGATTCAATGCTAATGTGTTAGTGTTGACAGTCATCGTGGAATGGGTTCTGCCGCAATATTTCTTTTACAGCCACCACCGTCCCTGCGACCCCCACCTCCTCTGTATTTTCTTTCTGCCTCCTTGCTGTGTGGTGCATTTTCAGAGCTAGTTCTGTGGTTTCTGTATTTCATGAAAATTTCGCAGCTGTTCTCGCTGCTACTTTCTATTGGTGCATTCATATTGGTGCACATGGTGCATGCACATGATGTGCAAGTGCATGATGTCATTCAGCTTGCTCATAGCTGGAGTGACTTTTTCGAGAAGCCGGGGCTTTTCTTTAAATTTTTTTCGTGGCATATCTTGGTGTAGTACTTCAATGACATGATTGTTACTATGGGATCTACGCACAGCGACATAGGTGTACTTACTGATGGAGCAGGGGGGCACTGCCCCCCACTGTCAAAAGTAGGGTGGAAAAATATGCCATAATTACAACTATAACTGAGGTTAAATTTTATGAACATAGGGGTAGAGTACTAGAATGGGGGAGTGGGTCCAGCGTACGCCTTGGCAAGCGCCGAGGGTGAAGCGAAAAACGTTGGAATTGTGGCGGTGCTGCCGTCGCATTATTCTGAATCTCTGGCCAATAAACGTTGGCTCCGGCTGTTTCGGCAGCGCTCATTGGCTGAAGCGAGCTCACGGGCTGAGTAGTTGTTGTCTGCTCGACGCACCGTCATTGTTGTGTCGTTTGCATTCTTTCCGCCGCTCTTTTTCCATTTTATTTACAATAGATCGGTGGCGAATAATATCAGTGTTACCGCCACCGAGTATCCGCCTGTCAAAGCTCCATGCAAGTGTGGTAGGGTCTCCAATGCAACAAGCGTCCGGCCGGCGCGCGGGGGCCACTCATTCGGGAGAAAGCGACGGCGGCGCCACCAACTTTTCAATAAAAAAAGCCTCAGCCTGCGTTGCACCCACTCCCACAATCTAGTACACTCTAATAGGGGGAATGCTGTATTCCAAATTTGCATGTGATTTCATAAACGTGTGTTTATGAATTACTGGCGTTTTAAAAATTTCTAATAAGTACCCGAAAGCATTGCATGTGAGCAAGGTTTGAAATGGAACAGTTATATACACACAATGTTTTGATGTATGTGATATTATTACAGGAAACTGAAACTCTTGTTACAACTGCTCAAAAGAAACATCTTTGCTGGAAATTGGGTTGTAATTTTGCAAGGTTGCACACACCTGCTGTCTTCTTCTCTTGTGAATATTGCAGATTCTTTATGTTGATTGTACTTTGTTGTGTATGACCTCGACAATACTATTGCCTTAACTAGCAATGTCACAAGTCTTTTGTCAGAATAATGACTCTCAGAAATTAGGTTTAGCTGTTTCTGTAACTTCACATGCTTCGATAACGTGACATACGAAACATTTCAGTCATTGTGCCAACCAAATGAAAAGGTGTTATTCAAGTGCTGGATGTAAGGTAAAGCAATTGTGCCATTTTGCTCATTCACAGAATTCAGTTTTATGTACACATTTGCTGCCACTGGAACTCAATCTATAGATGTGCCAGCTGTATAAATGGGCACAAAAGAGCCAGTTTTTGTGCTGTTCATCCTACAGTGGGCCTGGCAGTGCAATGTATAGAAGACATTACATCGATAATGCAGCAGCCCTGTGATCAGGAGACCAAGGACCAAAACATGTGGTTATGCAGCAAGTTCGGTCACGAACTGAAGGTTCTATAATCGGTCCAGAAAAGCAGGAGAGGCTCCTCCCAGGAAAGCATGATGTGTCTGCCCTTGAGCCCTCTGCACATGATGAAATAGTATGTTCATAGATGTTGCTGGTATGAGGAAGAGGAGCCCCAGTTGTTAAGCAACAATGAGCACACTGTGGTCATGCAGCACATGCACGAACAGGCAAAACATCCAAGTGTGGGGACACATAAAAAAAAAAAAACAATGCAAATGCCTTGTTTGAAAACAGAGTAGAGATACTTGAGCTGAGTTCCTGTATAGAATGCTTCCTTGACAATGTCCCATTTTGTTGGTGTGTGCCGCAACCAAGAAGACGCACTGCAAAAAGTTGAATATCTTTGTTTATCCCTTCACACTGACTGTCACTTGCACTTGATGAAAAAAGGCTGTAAGGGGACAAGCGGCATGAAAAAGGCAAAGGTGTACACAAAGGAAGAAGAGAGAGACCACATTTATGAATGCTTCCTTCAATGACTACAGATAGATTAGGATTGGCACTTCAGTCAAAGTGATTAGGCTGCATAAGCTGCCGCTACCATTTCAGGCGTGGAAGTGCTAGCCATTTGCGCCACGCTTTGCCAGTTCGCTTTTCCTGAGCCATCCTGCTCCAAATCGCATTATTGCACCGAAACTGCTCCTAACCGGTGCCTCCAGGTGCCGCCAAATGTGAGACAACAATAAGATGTTAAATGTCAGTCGCTTTGCACAGGGAGCAGGAGAGACGCATTCGTTCAGCTGTCATCCGTGATGTGGCGAATGTCAGCTATACAACATTTTCTACATAACGTAGAAAGTGTTGTATAGTGACCTTACTTAATTTGAGGTGAAGCTACAAGAACAGTGCGAGCAAGACTGTCTAGGAGCTGTACTACGCAATAGCTGCCTCGGACGAAAACGCACCGTAATTTTTTAGGAACCATTAAGTCTGCATGGGAAAAAAAAGTTTGTTTGATCCAGTTACCGGGGGTCAGTAAAGCCACAACTAACCGGACAACCGCTCACAGGGCTTCGGTTTGTGCAAGCCGGCTGGACCGTTTTCGAAATATGCTGCTTTTAAGTGAGGCCTTCTTGTTTGGGATTTATTGGGTTGTTTTGGGACGTTCTTGTGAATGCGAGTTCCTCCATGTACAAATATTTTGCACTGCACATAAGCCCTCAGACGTTATAATGGCAGCACGTCAACGTGCTTGTGCAGCAAGAAGGTCTGACCTGCCCGTGCAATCCGTTGCTCGTCGCATTGCTCGCTTCTGGCTTGTCAGAAAACTTTGCTGATCGCTCGGCTCCTAGTATCGACAGCACAACTTGGCATGTCGTTCACTGCTGTCGCTGCATGTGGTTTAATACATGAAACTGCGAGTGACAAATTACACACACACACGTATATATATATGTGAACGAGAAGAAAGGGAACCGAGGGGCCCGATTTATATCATATCATAAGAAGCCAACAAACAATGACACCAAGGACAACATAGGGGGAATTTACTTGTACTTTTTATTTATATACAATACCTGCAGCGCCCTCTAGGGCATTATTGTACTTACTAATTAAATTAAAGAAATGATAAATTAATAAAAATAGTTAAAAAAACAACTGTCCGCAGGGGGGAACGAACCCACGTCTTTGCATTACGCATGCGATGCTGTCACCATTGAGCTACTGTGTAGTCATTTTCCCATGCACTTTCTGGGGTATTTAGGTTTTCTTTATAACTAGAAGTAACCCTGGGAGTGTTAGCCAACCCCCATATATATATATATATATATAAGTGTGACGCGAGCAGGAGGTTGCGGACGTAGAACAACATGGTCGCCCAAACACTGCCTTTATTTGTCATCTTCCTCTGCTTCCATGCATGGACCATCTGTGCACCGTTACACGTTCCCCCTCCCCCCAAGAGAGCACGAGCAACAAACATAT
Source organism: Dermacentor silvarum (assembly GCF_013339745.2). NCBI lineage: Eukaryota > Metazoa > Arthropoda > Arachnida > Ixodida > Ixodidae > Dermacentor > Dermacentor silvarum. Next base: position 119,690,279 of record NC_051164.1, read on the forward strand.
GCGGAAGCAAGAGTACGCTGATAAATGAAAACAAAAAATGTGCAGTTAGTCCATTATCACAATATAGTTCTTCAACCGCATCAACTTCATAGAAAAGCACAGCTGTCCGGTGACGTGTAGCACAGCTCAGGTGGGCGAGGCTGGCTGCAGCGTTCCGGACGACATATGGGTGCCCTGGTCGCAAATGAAAAAGGTTGAGGCACCATGTAACATCGGCCGAACGGCTTCTTCTGGACGTCTTTAGGGACCGAATGGTACATTGTCTGGCCTGTACTTGTTCCATGACTGTGATTTCTCATGTGCTGCTTGCCTCGGTCCTCTTGCCGCAACTGGTTGACATGTGCTGCATCTCGTTTGGAGGTCCGTTGGATGAGCTGGCTGGAAAATGGTCTGTGTCCTTTCCGTCGTACTGTGTGGCGTCGCCGTTGAGGTCTTCTGGGTAGGCCAACACTTGATCGCTGATAAAGACATCTTCGGCGACGTTCATTTCTGGGAAAACGCCGTATTCGTTGAGTTCGCCTTGAGTTGAGTGGGCTTGCTCGTTGACGTCTTTCTTGTTGTCGCATCTGTGCTATCGGTGACGCTCTTTGTCGTCGTCTATTTCGAAGTTGTCGTCGGGGTCGTTGAAGTTGTTTTGAAGTTGCTGAAGTTGATCTTCGGAATATTATTGTTCGGCTTCACAGAGGACTCTTCAAAGGCTACTGCGACGTCATTCAGACTGGACGCTTCTGCAATTTGACAGTGCGTGATATTGCTTGGCGCGTGCGAAGCTTCTGAAGTGGCAGCGGCTTGTTGAGGTGTAGTATGCAAAATAAAGCTTGAGAATCGCGAAGCAGCTCCATCTCTAGATTTAAATGGCTCCAAATTGTCTTCGCCTTGAAAGGTATGTGCATTGGTGCTGTTGCGGTTATTCTGATTTCGTGTTGGCGGTAAGCTAGTTGGCTTCATTTCATCAGAAGAAGTGATTGTTGTATCTTCTCGATTCGTGTTGCTGATACAGAAGTTTGTGTCTATGCAGTTTGGAATTTCTGGTGGCTCATTGCTGGGTGGTGTCACAGCGGGTGTGGCTTGACCATGTTCTTCCGAAGAAAGGTCGTCTGTCTGCGATGTCCTGACGTGCTCAATTGCGTAGAGCATGCACTGCGGCCTAATGTTCATAGAAGAGTCATGTGACTTGAAAGTGCGTAGTGGCCAGCGCATTCGATATGAGTGATGGAATGCGTCAGAATCTTCAATGGCGACATGAGCACTGCAGCGTGCTGAAGGCGTACGTATGGTTGAATGATGTGACGTTGCCAAACCTGGTTCAGAGTTGGGTTTCGAAGCAACGAATTCGCGTGCATTTCGCTTAGTGTGCAATGGCTTTTCGTTTACTGGGAATGTCAAGTTGATGCTATGCGTGCGATTGCGTGTCCTCTTCGCGGGAGAATCACGACAAGGAAAACTCACCGACCATCTTCTCATATGAGCCTGTTCATTAGTGCAACGTTGTGACTGTGCACAACTGCATTCAAATTCCTGCTGCTGGTGAATGATGCAGGGCTCTTCATCATATTCTTTGAAGCGACTGATCATTTCATCTTTGATTTCTTTCCATGATTCTTTATATTCAAATACGTGGGTCAGGTAGAACCGAAATGCCTCACCGGTCAGGTATTCATCGAAGCTGGCGACCATCTCCTGTTCCGACCATGATGCAGTGGTTGCGTGGACCTCGTAGAAGCGGAACCATTCTTCGACGGGCCCATCGTCCGCTGATCCAGCGTACTTGGGGACGTCCAAGGCTTCCGATGGTGTGGTCATGATGCTGGTTGGTGTCGGTGGTAGATCTCTGCGCGTCGGGTTCACGGCATGGTGTTTAATACTTGCATGATGATGTGAGCGCGATGCGGTGGCTGCAAGGTCGTTATCCTGTCGACTAGTGTGACGCGAGGAGGAGGTTGCGGACGTAGAACAACATGGTCGCCCGAACACTGCCTTTATTCGTCATCTTCCTCTGCTTCCATGCACGGACCATCTGTGCACCGTTACATATATATATTATATAACTGAGTGGTTCTGCTTCAAACCAGACTTGCATTGCTCCAAACTCGCCTTTTGATGCTCCGAAGCTGCTCGAAAACTCCCCTTTTACTGCTCCGAAGCTGCTCGAAAACTCCCCTTTTACTACTCCAAAGCTGCTCCAAAAGGGTCAAGCCCACTTCCACCCCTGCAATTGTCAAGTGTTGTATATCGATACCATGCCAGGAAGAGCTTGGCTGAGTGCTACGATTGCAGTCTTATTGCGGAACTGAATGTCAGTCACATTGTGAAGTGAACAAAATGGCATCATAAATATATGGATGGAAATGTGGTGGCGAAGTTCGCGCAGGCCTTGTACCGCTCTTGGCTGCTTGTTGTGGACGATTGGAGCATTGTTTGCAGAGTTAATTATCTGCTGTTGCTCTTGTGGGTCAAACCTCGACATAACAAATTATTGGATATAACAAAGCAAATCTAAAATGTTTCTCGCCGATATCAGCGTGTAACAAATATATGCTTATAAAGAATATTGGTTATAGTAAAGGTATTTTTCTGTGATATGCAACTTTATTTTAATGAGGTTCGATTGTAGTTGCGCTAAGAAGCTTTACATTTTTTACCCAAATTCAGTGCTAAAGCTGTGGATAACAATAGCCGAAATTGCAGCTGTGACACTTATATGTAGGATGGTTATAACAGAGGACCCAGCTGGCAGACAACCTGTGCAACAAGGTGTTTTCACTGCTCACATTTTCTTGCAGTTGGCCACCAGCACATCTGCAACGCTGGCATCAGGAGAGACTTGCCGAGCCTGTTGGGTCGCAGCTGTCCTGAGGCTGTGGTGAGAGCTGGATTGCGTGATCTTGTATAGTTAAGGAAAGCTTGGAACAGCTGTACTATAGGAAGAAAGTAAGTGGTTAATACTGTGGATCTGATTCTTTGGTGGCTTTAACATCTTCTGTGCCATGGACGAGCCTTCTGTACCATGGACGAGCCGTGTTCATCCAGACATTTCTTATGAAAACGGCCAAAGACGAGCTTAGCTCGTTGATAGTACTTTGCACTTTCTAGCAATGCCATGGACAAGCTGGTTTGAAAGTAAAACATGTTGGCAACTGAGGTCTTCACAAATAATTGAGACATTTTTGGTTAGAATTCAGGATAATTGCGTGGCATAGAGGTGGTTAAAGCACCTACGCTCGAAACATTTAGGGTGTTATACACATGAAAATAAATTTATTTTTTATATTGCATCAGTTAGAAAAACTTCGTTGAGATTGCTGTTTCAGCTTTTTGATTTTCAACATCTGTTCCCCTGGCTGGAATCGTCACGTGCACCAAAAATAATGAGGAAGTTAGCATGTACAATGTGGCTAGTGGCTTGCTACATTCACCTGGTTTGCCTCCCATTTACTGTGGTGTTTGTTGATGCAAAGCCTCTCAGATTGACTTCTTTTGTGATTTTGCAACTATTGTGCCTTGTGTGCTCATTCCTGGCTATGCCTTTGTACCTCCGGGCCCTATTGGAAATTTTTGTTATACACTATGAGTTGTAGGAAGCAGGCCTGGGAGTGTTCTAGAGCTATTAAAAAGGTTGTAGGGGGGGGGGGGGGTGTTATCTCAGACAGAAGCAAATGCAGTATCAAAAGCAATGGTGCAAGGAGGCAGAAGAGAGCCTACCTGCAGCAGAGGCTCTCTTCTGTTACCTTGACCCCTGCAGGCGACATTCCTCTTCTGCTTACTTCAATATCCTCCTAAGAACCTTTGTACAATACATTGCACATTCCTGCTCATGGCAAGAGGGAAACGTTCCTGATGAATGGAAAGTAAGCAGCCTGGTGCCACTCTTGAAGCAGGGCAAATCCCAACTCGAGCTCACCTCTTACCGCCCAATAGCGCTGGCCAGCTGTGTAGGCAAGATAATGGAACGGATGCTCCTTGGCCGCCTAGAATGGTACCTTGAACACTACAACATTTATCCGAATTCCATGGCTGGTTTCCGACGTGACCGCTCTTCCATCGACAGTGTAGTTTATCTCGTTTCGTATGTTTAGCACGAAAGGTCCCGTAAGCGTTTATCTGCAGCTTTATTCTTAGATGTGAAAGGCGCATACGATAACGTATTACATGAGGCCATTCTCGTTGCTCTTGCGACGGTTGGCCTAGGTGGTAGAGTCTTTTTGTGGATTGCAAGTTACCTATCTGCAAGCTCATTCTTTGTGTTAACTGACGATGGCCCGACTACGTGACGCTATACGAGCAGAGGCGTTCCTCAAGGCGGTGCTTTCAGCCCGACGCTATTCAACCTCGCTCTTCTTGGACTTGCTGAATACTTACCAACTACCATCAAGATTTCAATATACGCAGACGACATCTCTGTCTGGACTTCGGAAGTCATACGTCCTCAGATACGTGCGCTGGCTTCAAAGAGCAGCAACTTTGACAGCGAGCTACTTGTGTAAGCAAGGTCTCAGCATATCGCCAGAAAAATGCGCACTAGTGGCAAACCAATGACGCCTTATGTCATCTCAATCAATGGGCAGACCATTTCCTATGTCAGAACCCACAGGTTTCTTGGCATAATCATTGACCGAGACCTCTGTTGGAGCCCACACGTGGCCTACGTGAAACGGCGCCTGACAGCAACTTCCCAGTTGTTTAAATACTTGAGAGGAAAGACATGGGGGATGTCAGTAGACGCAATGCTGAAACTCTACAGAGCTCTCTTTCTCGGTTTTTTAAGATATAGTCTACCTGTACTGAACAACACTTGCAAGACTAATATTCATGTTCTTCAGGTAGAACAAGCTCAAGCACTGAGAGTTTGCCTTGGTTTACCCAGATGCACGTCAACAGAGGCAACTATTGCGATTGCTCGGGACCATCCGATGCAAACTCGCATTACGGTGGAAGCCCTGAGAATGCACATCAGACATTTTGCACATGCCCCCTATCACCACCTTGCAACATTACCTTCAGACAGGTGCCAAGCATCGTTCTCTTAATCTATCATCAAGTACAACGACAAACTTGCCTCAGGCTTCACCGCTGCATCTAAACCATCGATACCCCCTCGGTGTCTTATTAGCCCCACAGTACATCTCAGTGTACCAGGAATCAAGAAAAAATCTGAGCTGTCGTCACCTGTGCTGAAACAACTGTCTCTGCTTCTACACGAGAGGTATGCGGACAGTGTACATATTTATACTGATGGTTCCACAAACCTCCAGTGTTCGTCCGGTGCTGTGGTTGTCCCAGCAAGAGCTATTACCATTAGCTGCAGGACTGACCACCCAACGTCATCGACATCTGCGGAACTAGCTGCTCTTCGCGCTGCACTTCGTTTCGTCAATCGGGAGTCACCTCGACAATGGTCAATCTTCAGTGACTCAATGGCAGCCCTGTGCTATCAGCTCTGCGTCGCGGGCCATACGAACAGCTCGTATTCGATATTAGATACCTACTCCATACATCACATGAGAAAGGACACCACGTGACGTTTCAATGGCTTCCAAGTCACTGCGGCGTCATAAGGAATGAAAACGCCGATAATGCCGCTCGGGCAGCTTTTGACGACACACAGGAAGAGGCCATACCGCTCTAACGGTCCGACGCAGCCAGCAGACTTCGAGTGCTTGCACAGGAGATCACGCTCTCTCTATGGTGCACACCAAGCAGCCAGACCAACCGGAGCAATCGTCACTACCGCCTGCCATCTTTGATGCATCTCTGTATGCAAACTGGACTCCGCCGAAAAGAGGCCACTATGCTTTATCGCTTATGGCTAGGGGTGGCATTCACGAAATCTTATTCATTCCTCATTAGAATGGCCGACAATGCTTTTTGCAATGCCTGTCTTTGCGAGGAGACGCTAGAACATATTCTATGCGACTGTCCTGAATGTTCCGAGACAGTCCCTGGCGTCCGTTCTAGCACACCTGGACAATCGACCAATGTCAATTGAAACGATTCTCACGTGTCGTTGTCAGAAGCCATCGCAGCTGAAGGTGACGAAGGGACTACTTAGGTTTTTAAAGGAAACTGGCTTGGACAAGCGGCTGTGACAGTGATGTCACGTACTACGCAACTGTGGCGGACTGTGACTGACGATGAGTGTGCTGTGTTATGTGCTCTCTCTCTCTCTCTCCTCCCCATCTTTTATTCCCCCTCATCCCGCTCCATGTGTAGGGTAGCAAACCGGTTGTGCTGAACTGGTTAACCTCCCTGCCTTTCCTTCTCCACTCTTTCCTTCCTTCCTTGCACATTGCCTTCAAGTATTTTTAGAAATTCACTCGTAGGTGATTACCCAAAATATTCGCTCTGGCTATGAAGTATGGTGCATGTGTAACCGTAAAGAAGTGGTTTACTCATATTCTTGTCATCCGCTTTCGAGAAAGTTGACCCTAAATTGATCGATACCTCTGTGTCATCCCAGACGCCCAAAAGCAAGCTTGAGGTGTGTTTCGAAATCACTGTGGTTGCGTGAAAATACTGGACGTGGCAGCAACATGGCAACTTTGGCAAGATAAAGATGGAACTACATGTAGTTCCATCTTCGTCTTGGCCTTTAAGCTATGAAATGCAGTTTTTACAGTACGGAAGGTGAGGAGATTATGGAGATAGGGGAGACATGGAGACACAGCTTTTGGCATCTAACCGTGGTATTTAAATTTTAAAAATTGTATATTTAAGTTCATAACATAACAGTACACAATAAAAATCACCTTGAAGAGCGATTATTACTCATACTTGTGTTTGGGTCTCAGGAGGATATGTGAGCAGGGGTTCCTTCTCCTCCTTTCTGACTACCTCACCTTTTTAAAGTGAAGCTTTCTGCGCTTAAAGCAGCCAGATGCTCTAACCATTAAGGCCCAACCACAAGGAACGGATTTTCGACGGATTTTCGGCGGCGGCGCTGGCCGGCGGCACGCGGCGTGGACGCTCAACGAGGTTTATTGACGGCTCTCAACATGGAGGTAAAAAATACTAGGAGGGAGCGTCACGTGATTCCGCTAGCCTCGGCAAGCCAACCTCCTCTGAAGCCAACCCTCCTTCTCTCAGGGGCCCCGTGTGCGGTGCCTTCTGGGGCGGAATAGGCCCACAAGGTTGCCGGAACATTTGTGATTGTTTGGTACGTGGTAACTTTTAGTGGCGCCTGCCGTCACAGGCTTGGAGGCCCGTATGCGGGTGGTGGTTTTCTGCTACTGCGCGCGCCGTTCTTCGCTTCAAATGCGATGCCTTGAAACGTGGAGCAAGACTGGGGCGTCTGACTCATGAAGACAGAAAATTTTCAAGGCGTCACTTGCGCTTACCACCGCGGTTAGTGGAGTTGCCAGCGCTCGCGGCTCGAAACCCGTCCAGACGCCCGAGTGTGGTCTATTTTTCCTACGTACTCAAGTTTCGTCAAATCAGCCGTTGTGCACCTTAAGCTGTGGTGCGTATTGCTAATTTTTCGTCCCGCTGTCTTGCACCTAGAAAGAAATGGGATGTTTTGAGGGACACTTTTTTTTGTCGCATTTTCGCTTAATAAAAGACTAGTGTGCGTGTTTTATTTTGGGAGAAATAATTTTTGTCACGCTGTCTTGCACCTAGGAAGAAACGAGATGTTTTGAAGGGCACTTTTTTGTCGCATTTTCGCTTAATAAAAGGCTCTGGTGGGCGTGTTTCATTTTGAGAGAAATAAATAGCATTAGCCTGCATTCTAAAGGCCGAAGTGATCGCCGTTTATTCAGATTTACGTGTACTATTTTGCAAGATTGTGTGGTGCGACGACGCTGTTGAGACGCGCCTCGGGGATCCATTTTCGTTATATAATAAAACAAATGGACGGAATTTGTGCATTATCTAGAGTTTATTCGGCTGTTTCCGAATGCGAGTATAGCCCCACAGCATAATTATGTCCTAGAATCAAACACTGCCAGGAGGTGCCTTCTTCCTCTGCTAGTGTGAATTAAATGGCATGAAAACTGAATACATAGCGGCAAGGTAAAAATGGCAGCATTCATTTGCACTTGTGGATTCATTGTGTTGCTGGTGTACTTGTACTATGGAAAGCACATTTTTATGACAACATTAATTGTTTCATTCTTTATTCAGTGTTTATTGCACCTATAGAAGCCAGAAGATTTCACACAAATACAGAAGGAAGCCACATTTATAATTTAAATGAAGTACATTGCAAAGATAATACACAAAAGAAAATTATAAACAGCAAGTAGGAAAACTTATTGTGCCACTGCTCTTCGGTATCAGTATTAGCATACTTGTATGCCACAGGGCATTTCTATAATAATGTTATACAAAGTAAACTATATCACACGTAGTATTGATATCTTTAATAAAACTGGTCAATGGGATCAGCTGTCCTTGAATGTAGCTGCAGTTTTGCTTACAATGCCTCGTATGCAACGCCTTCAATACAGGGCTATAATTGTATAATATTTATATCTGCGCTGTCCTCACAAATATCGAAAGGCTTCGGTGATTGTGCTTGTCAGAAAAGTAAGCAATACATATGCAGAAATTAAAAAAAGAGTGGTAGTTCACAAAGTTAAAAATGAAACAATAGTTGTGAGGTCAGACCCACAAAGTAAGTATGTCAACATTAAAATACAATGCATTTTGCTGCAAGTAAAATGTACAACAAAGCTTATGTTGTATCACATACCTACAAAAAAGTTAGCACCGTCAAAGCTGAGCCAACACACCGCAAAATTAGGACGCGACAGCTCTACTGTGTTGTGAACGTCAAATGAATGAATATTTCACAGTATTTAAAACACTCATTGAGTGGTATACACCAAATGTTTGTGGTTACAGTGAATCTGGCATCATAAAAGGCTATTGTAAAGTAAGTGAACAGAGCGAGAACATTAAATTATTTAAATAATAGTAACACCAACGGTATTATAGGTGACAGTGGCAAATTTCCACAAAGGTCAGGTAAAAGACATACAGGATAAACATTCAAAAAACATTGTCATCCTCAAGCGTATACCTAGCTCACACATAATCCATTGAGAGCATTCACAGCATGTCCATGTCATCACACAGTTTGCTCTAGTGAAAGGTAGGCCAGCTAACCTACCGTCATTGTCCACACTGTTTAGCTTAGGCTGAACAGAACAATTGTTTAAGCATAATTTGCATGCAGGTGATTCAAGCTACAGCATTCAGCAAGACAACAAACAGGTACTTGCAGAATTTACAATAAGGTATCACATTTTCCCTCTATAAAAGTTTGACATCTGCATACAACGCTCTTGAACAATATATGCACTTTACAAAGTAACTCAAAAAACAAATACCTTAACATAAAACCTGGTGGGACAGCTGAAGTTGATGGATAAAGGAATTAATTGTGTGGGCCATCAGGAACATAATTCACCCACGAGAAAACTTGTGTAGCAATTCTTCCAGTACTGCGAGCCGCAGGCACCCAAGCTCAGACACCCTGCGTGGGTTAGCAGAGTAACCATGATCCTATAAAATTGCTTCTGTGAGTAGTTCACTGGCTGCAGGGCTTCTCTGAGGGGCAGTGAGGTTAATTACATCGATGGAGTATGGTTTTTTCAGAGGAGCGTACAAAGAGAATTTCGATGTGTTCCAATAGAAAGCAATTTCCGCCATCAATGTCCTTGACCTCATTACGAACTATCAGACGCTTCAATGCTGCTGCAAACTGCTTTGCTGTTGGGTTGTCATTGCAGCCCCCAAATGATTTTATTGGAGCAAAAAGTAACTCAAGGTGGTCCTGACTGAGCTTGGAAGTCGGAAGATATGCCAATAGGCCATTTTCTATAACCAAGTGGTTGTATAGACGGTTGTCTAAGCACACCACAAAGCGAATGAAGCCTGTCTTTTGGTTGGTCCCTGTCATTAGTTTACCAGCTGCAGACTCCCTAAGCGAGCAAAAGTAGGCCATAAATTCTTTGACATACGCAGTGACAGGAGCCACATTTTCAGGACACTGTGGTCCTTTCTATTCTTCTTGCCTTGGATGTCTTGAATTTAAAATGTCAAATGCGTTGTTGACATGTCTGATAAACTCTTCTGTTGGCAAGGAATTTGAAAATTTTGAATTTTTTTGAGCTCTGCAGTCGCTAAGAGCATCTGCTACTGATTGACTAAACGTTTGAGCCAACAATGAGACTTTCATGGGCTGGTTTTTCCAGGTAATATGTGCCTGTCTAAGTTTGTTTGCCAAATGTAGGCCCTCTGTGTACTGGATTTCATGCAGCTCATCAATGTGTTTCAACAATATGAACTGTTTGTTCGTATCACAATAGCCTTTTTATTAAACAGGGTGTGCCGCAGTAGCTTCAACATGTGACAGGGATCCAACATGGCAAAGAAAAGCTTTTTTTGTCACTGGATGTGGAAAAGAAGCATCCAGGTCAGTCAGGTCCATCTTGCAGCTAAGGCTGTGCAGCAATGACAAATTCGCTGCAGTGCCATCGCAGGTCAAACTCACAATGTGTGCACCTTTTTCGTGAGTGAAGCTAGCAGCTTGCAGCACCAAATTGCGCCTCTGCTCACCAACAAGGCCATGCACTAGAAAGTAGCCAATCGGCAGCTTCCATCTGCCATTGATTGCAACAAGCATTAAAACTAATGCATCTTTGGCAACTGGAAAGCTGTCATCATTGACATCAATGCCCATGTCAACATATCTATGGAAGCTTTTCCCATCCCACACTACTTCTCTGAATGGCCATCTCATCCACAACCAGATTGCATAATGTGGAGAGCCGTGCTTTACCTTGATAGCCAATGCAGTCATTGCCTCTTTTGAAAAGTCAGCAGCCCTATCAATGGGTTGATATCATTTACACAGTGTCTTTGGATGCGGGAGGCATGTGCTGAAAACAGCTCGTACATATCTGTATGCTCTAGGGGAATAAAAATGCAAAAGTCAGTGTAAATGGCCTGAGCTCTGGCGAGTAAGCGGGTGACATTGCTGGCACCAGACTTAAGTGGCAATTGACGCATGAGCAAGTCTTTTTTTGCTCCACCAAGACTCTGAAATATGGCGACATCCTCATTTCCTAGAATGCGATTGTCAGATAAATCTTCTATGACATTTTCGAGATGAGCAACCTTTTAAAAAAGCTGTTGATAGGATTGCCGTAGAGTCTTCATCTTCTTCTTGGTCGCAGTTTGCAATTGTGTAACGCCATACTTCATGCCTCGGGCCTTTTCAGGTGCGTCTTCTGCTGGCTGTGGCTGCAAAATATCACGCGCTGTAGCAGGTGCATGAGCGACCAACATGACACAAAGCACGTGCGCAGAACAAATTAATTGTTGTGCCATACACTCTTGTGCAAGCTATGAAGAATATAATGCTTAATTTTAGGTCATTACATTGCTCACGACGGTTTCCGTTTACACTTTTGTGAACTTAACTGTGGGAGCATAAAACTGCCATCCACACGAGCTTGCTAGTGCCACTTAATTTTGTTTGTTTATTTATTTGCTAAATACTGCAGGCCCATCTGGGGCCAGGCAGGAAAGGTAGAAGTACAAAACAACTAACACAGAAGAGGCCAATGTAGCATAGTTCGATGAGAGATGTTTTAAAGAAGCCTTTTAGTTTGAGTGGGCAAAATATACTGAGCTCATATATCACGGCTCATTGTGACCGATCGAACATATAAAGAGCATAGAAAATTGCGAAAAACCTGTTGGTCTTCTAGTTATTGTGTCATTTGAATGGAAAAGAAAAATTGAAAAAGGATTATTGGCCGATAATTAGTGTTTAATGCAAACCCTGAGGAAACTCATACCGCTGCGAACAAATAGGAATGTTTCAGTATTTGATTAGATGGTTGCCATGATCATAACTGTTAGTGTGCAAGTGCAGTTCACTGAGTGACATTTATTATGCTTGAGCTATTAAACAGTTGCCACGATAATATATGCCACTTCTCTTGCAGCTACCTAAGGAAACAAGTATGTAAAAGTTGTAGTGGTCGAGTATCATCCTCACCGTAGTATGCCTTGCTGTTCGAGGTGTCGCTGGGTTGTGTGTAGGCAGTGCTGCAGAAGCTTCACCCTTGAGCGTCCTGGAGGGCCTTGGACTGGGAGACTGGACAAAATACACCAAGTGCAATGAGGAGGGACTGCTTACTGCAACATAACTTGAAATTGCTGACCGTGCAAACGAAACACCAGATGCACTGTTGAAGCTAAAACACGGGACTAATAGCGACACCATTGGCTTCATTTAAAATTTAAGCACAATAATGACCAGCAAGCAGGACATTGTTAGGGAGATCAGTGGCTGTGGCTTTATACTGTATTTTTTATCTACTGTCCCAAAAAATGTTGATAAAGCTTACCAGCACAGTTGGCATGTTATAAATTTTATTACTGTTGTAAATGTTGGAGCCTAGCAAGGGTGTTAATTATGTGTGTAATGAGAGGACATGGCTGAAGTATAATTCAGAGAAGGAGTGTGTTTTCCTTATTCCAACTTTACTGAAAAAAAAAAGTGGTTTTTCATCTTACACAACACTGCTTTGCTGCAGTTTGTTTTATTTTCCTTATCTTGTACTTATCCTAGATTGACTAAAATGAGATTATGATGTAGCATATATGGCTTTCATTCATTAGCACTTGCTTTTGCCAGTGTTAACAATGAAATTTGAACGCAGTATGCTTGTCACCCGTGTCAAAAAAGGGCTGTAATGTAGCCAATGATAGGTTGAACAGTTCTATCTTTCTCTTCATTCTGAGCATTACTAATAGATCTTCTAAATCTGTCGAAAACATCTTACAAAAAGCTGTATGACAGTCTCATATGCATTTTTGAAACTTAAATAATTACTTTAAAGGTGAAATCCAAAATATATATTAAAGGGAAACGCCAGATTTTTACAAAGCAGATCAGAACATGAATGAACCAAGGCACACATCTGAGAAAATGTCTTAAGCAAGCTCTGTGATCATTACGACAATCAAACATGCCAGGACATGTTGGATTTCGGAAGGCTCATCATCGATGTCTGAATCAGTCAAGGACGCACTAGCAGATGTATCAGTACCCTCTGCTAGCACATCAATCAGACAAGCCCTCAGAGATGTCCATATCCATTGTGGCTTGAGAGAGACCTGCCTGAATATAAGAAAAGCATATTTCACTTCAGGAATGGTGGGGGACATCTACCACAGTCATGAAAAAGGTATGATCAAACTGGAAACATGCAATATGGCTGCATACAGCTGTGCATCAACTTACTGGCTCAACTTGATGCTGTTATGTTCCCGTGGATGTTGCTGCTTCACTTTAAGGTTGACTCGTTGCTGTGGCATCGTCCTTTGCAAGCGTCTGCAGTTAAAGAATAACTCACCAGATATTTTTAAGGTCCAACAATAACATTTGCTATGGAATGGATTTACACAACCTTTGCAGAGTCATGCAAAAAACCTCGTATGATCTATGCATGCTTTTCCTACACACCGCATCCCCTTGTGTAGAAAATTATCTTTGATCTAAGTGTGCTTGCAAAATACACGTACAGCTAATTGAATATCGGGGAAAATGGAGATGTAGTAACTTTGCAGTATGTGTTTCACACAAAAATATCAAAGATATAGCTGTAACACATACATAATGTAATGTAATGCCCCCTCTGTAATGCCTCCAGGCCTTCAGGGTACTACTAATAAATGAATAAAAATGATGTTCACTCCTGTAATTTAAAGTAAAACTGTGTTATTTCATCTCAACTGTCATTTACCTGTTGTTTAAAATATGTCAACCAACATCATATCTTCTGAAAAAAAAAAAAAAGAAAATGATATTTAGCCTCAACATGGGGAGTGAATGAGCTTTGCAACATGATGTTTGAACTTTGCACTCACAAGCCGAGTTACTACGAGCAGAATATTCTCTACAAAATTATTGTTCTTGGCGACTATTGCAAAACTTGGTATGTTATGTGAAGACTAATCTTTCATGGTTTCTTCAATTAATTAGTTTTATTGCAATTTTGATTGTTTTCAGCCACAAGAAATACATACAAAATTCAGTCAATAATAATTTTTATAGCAGGAAATGTAATTCTTCGACAATAAATAGTTTCACATCGTACCTTTTTAGGAGTGTACGCTAGCTGATAAAAGTACTTTAAAGAGAAATAAATGTTTAACACTTAGTGGGAATTATGACAAAGTTGGAAAAAAAATGGGTTGAATAGTATTGCACCACTATTTCGTCAGTTATAATTCACACGAGCACGTAGTCACTAACGATCGCGAATATTGCAGTTCCATTTTCATAAATAAAAGAAACGTTCATTGTGCTTACCTATGAAAGGACAGGCCATCGCGCCGATTTTCTGTTCGATTAGGGCATCCTGGCACAAAACACTTCATCACGCAGGTGCGCCTACTGCTGACGGGAGTTCTCGCCGGTCTGCTAAGAGGCCGAAGACTTTGAGCAGATCTCGAGCAACAGTGTCGACTTGCGCTACCTTAACTACAGGCCGCCACGGCCCTAAATATGTTCGGAGACTCCGGCTCGCCAGTCGATCCTTGGGCACAAGACGGGACCCATTTTTTTCCCGTAGGGAAACAGTCGCTTCGGACCCTGTACGCTCGCTTAATCGCCTGCACATTTTGCGGGGGCGAAAGGCATCATTGTTTCCCAAAAGACGTCGTCAAACGCAACGAATCGTCATCGGAAGGGCGGCTTGGTTGCCTTCACACGTTTTCAGGGCGAAAGGTTCCCTCGTTTCCCTGAAACCACACCGAAACGCAACCAGTCGTCCTTGAGGTGGTCCTCCCGGGTGGGGGGCGCAATGCCGGTTAACCGACGCCTTTGTTCGCAACAGCCTTGGCGCCTGTCTGCTAATTAAGCGGCGAGACTCAACTGCTTCACACACTCAAATTCCTTCACTAACCTCGGCGCGCGTTTGCCACGCCGAGTATGTGCGCATATTCCGAAACCCCCGCAGCAGACGAAACCGAAGCCACCGAGGCGAGCCGAGTAAAATCTACCGCTTGCCTATCACGTGAGGGCCTATTTCCCATCATCCCATTCCTCTAAATTTTTTATGACTAGTCTTCAAGATTGTCACGTGACGCTCCCTCCTAGTTTTTTTCCTTCCTTCATGGCTCTCAACCACAAGAGACTCTCGGCTTCGACGTATTTCAAGCGTGGCGCAATGTGGCCAGATCCGTGGCCCCGAATTTAGCCGGTCAGTTTTGCAAGATGTTGCGCTAACAGAACAATTGTTTTTTCTAAGCAAGAGCTTCTTGTAGTTTTAAAACTTCATAAAATTGTCCGTAGCTCTAGTGCTGGTTGTCTGTGCTGAAAAATGTAGCACCAGTCACATAGCATGGATAGCATCACCAGCAGCTTCTGTTCCTAGCAAAATACTTTCTGCTAGATAACGTGACGCGTAAATTCTACATTGTATGAAAAACGATACCCACTGTCGAACGTTAAACACGAACGAGAGCTCCGATACTTAATAGTAAAAACCAGTCAAAAGATGAAGGACAGAGAAGAGATGTGGCACACACGAAGACGAAGACCAGTCTTCGTGTGTGCCACGTCTCTTCTCTGTCTCTTCTGAAGAAAAAGCAAGAAGCCAACGTGCGGGGCCTTTGTTTTCCGACCAAGAAGCCTCGTTCGGAAGCCTTCTGCGTTCGAACGCGTCAGGAATTCTCTCTCCTTGGCTTGCACTCTGGGCCGGGTTGGTCAAGTACCGGGTAGTTTTCATTAATTTTGTTGATATCTGTGTTTATTTCTTTTCTTTTCAGTTAGGTTGAAGCAGCCCATTTTCTTCATTGTGATACGTTTGCGACTGCACTGATGTCCAGGAATTCTCCTGGACAGGGGAGTTCCCCTTGGTCAGTGTCTCTACAGAATGATGATCTACCTTTAGACCTCTTCCTCTGCAGCGGCGTGAGCAGCATTCCCGTCGCGTTGGTGCCCTTGGGTGGGGCCTCTATCAGATTGAACAACCCTAAAGCTACTCAAGAACAACTGCATGCTGTGACTCCCAACTACCAGAGCATCACTGATGTCCGGCAGTTCGGTCGAGGAGGGATAGTATGCAGGTCACCAGACCAGGCATGTGTAGCGGACCTGCTTAAGTGTTCCTCATTTGCTTCTGTCCCGGTGAGTGCGTATATTCCACCACGTCTTGCATGCACAAAGGGCATTGTACGTGGAGTCGACTCGCAACTAAGTCCATCCGAGACCTTGGAGAAGCTCTCTGTGGCAGGCGTGGTAGCTGTTTACCGCTGCAATCGCGTTGTGGACAATAAGAGAGTCCCCACTGAGTCAGTGATTGCGACTTTTGCAGGCACTTCTTGCCCATTGGAAATTAAAGCGTGGCCTTTAGTATTCAGAGTCGGTGCACTGGCGTCACGTCCTCTACAATGCCGGAATTGCTGGCGATATGGCCATAGTGCTGGCGGATGTAAATCTGGTCTACGATGCTGCACATGTGGTGAGGGTCACTCTAACAGTGATTGTACGTCCCAAGATCAGAAGTGTTGCCTTTGTGATGGATCTCACCCTGCTGACTATTCAGACTGTCCAGCTCGAGTAGAAGAAACGCAGGTGTTGGAAATAATTGATAAAAGGAGGTGTTCTAGGAGAGAAGCTATTGCCACTATTAAGGAGAGGACTCACGGGTATGCTGGTGTTACTGCTCGTCATCCTTCTTTCACAGATGCGACTCTTACGCAGGCAATTAACGCCGCAGTTGAAAAAGCAATGGCCAACGCAATGGAGCGATTAGTAGTCAGCATCTCTGAATGCATATCTCAGGTAGTCAATACCCAGATCGCTAATATTCTGCAGTTAACAACAGCAATGACTCCTGACACCTCTAAACTTCCACCTATTAGAGAAAGGAGAGATATAAATAACGTTGGCGCTCTTCCCTCTGAAAACAGCTATGAAAACTCTGCATCTTCCTCGAATCCTGACCAACATACTCTTGACTTGCACGTCTCCACAGACGTTGACCTGGATGCGCGGGCTCAAAAACGCAGCCGGTCCCCGTTGAACCGAGCTTCTTCTATGTCCCCTCAGAACAAGTCCAAAAAGTCTCCACCCAGTACAGTTCTCAAGGAGAACATTTTGGAGAAGGTTGTTGCTTCTGCAATACTATCTTCAAAATAGGATCCTTGAGAGTATTACAGTGGAACTGTCGTTCAATATTTGCTGCTTATACAGATTTAGATTGTCTTACCATTCAGTTAAATCCTGATATTATCTTGTTGCAAGACACTTGGTTTACACCAGATAGAAATTTTCATTAAAAAAATTATCGTTCATTCCGATTAGATCGATCTTCGAGAGGAGGTGGTTTACTGACACTGATATCTTCCAAAATTTGCCATAAGGCGAAGATAGCTCTAAAGCTACTGTCCTCCGAGTACGAAATACTAGTGTTAGACATAAGCCTTCCATCCTGTCGGCCATTTTTTATAGCCAATGCATATTTTCCCTCAGGTGTTCAGGACACGCGCCCTTTGGATACTATCATTACTACTTGCGGAAAAGATGTTTTACTAGCTGGGGACTTTAACTCCCGCCATATTACATGGGGATTAAAAACAGATCAGAGTGGCAATCGCTTATGGAACTGGTCCCAGGACAATAATCTTACGTGCGCAAATTCCGGACGACCTACTTTCGTCAGAGGTCAGGCTGCTTCTGCCTTAGACTTGACTTTTGCAAGCTCAAGCATTTCCCTGGCCACCTGGTCGACTGTTGATCATGCCACAAATAGCGACCACATACCGATCATTTTTGATATTTTACGTCCAGTTACCTCCTGCCTTTCTAATGCGCGTACTTTCATAAACTACAGTAAATTTCAAAATTCCTTGCGATCCGCATTGGCTTCTCTGACTGATGTTAATCTCAAATCGAAAGCACTGACCATTTGTTCTGTTTTAAAAGATTCGCGGGAAAAATCTCAATTTTTTATACAATCAGTTAAAACGAATTCTTCCCCTTGGTGGAATGATGACTGTTCGCGTGACTACAGGCGAAGGAAGGCAGCTTGGAAAAAAGTATTACATAATCAATGCCCTCAAAACTGGCTGGATTACAAATTCTATGCAGGTACCTTTAGACGGACAGTGTTGAAGGCTAAAGATGAGTACGACACCCAGCATTTTGCATTTCTTTTTAAATCAAACAATAAACGCGCGCTGTTTAGGTTTCTACGCGCCAAGAAAATGATTCCGCGACCAATAAATGCAGAATCAGCAGTTTTGTCTCCATAAGAAATAAAGAATTCGTTGGAAGTAATCGCTAGAGGGCTTGAACGTCGCTTTTCTGCCCAACAACCATTAGCTCCATTACTATCCCCATCTGAGGAAGATTTCACGGAAATTTCGAAGACTGAATTATCAGATGTCTTACAAAGCTTTCCATCAGCGGCTCCGGGCCCCGATGGAATCACTTCGGCCATGTTAAAAATTTTATGTAAAGAATCACAAGAATGTTTATTAGACATAATCAATTATTCCGTCAGAAGGGCATGGGTTCCATTGGAGTGGAAAATTGCCAAGGTCATTCCGTTGCTTAAAAATCCGAGTGACGGCTATATATCAGACAATATCAGGCCAATCGCGTTAACTTCAATTTTTGTAAAATTGATTGAAAGAGTTATCAATATTCATATCGTAAATTTTCTTAATGAGCGATCGATTCTAAGTCTGAAACAAATTGGTTTCAGATCACAGTGCTCTATATGGCAGGCCCATATTGACCTTGAAAGCCGTATTCTGTTGGCAAGGCGCCAAAGACAGTATGCGGCATTAGTCACTCTAGAATCTAGATATCTCAAAAGCACATGACAGTGTTGAACATGTGATATTGATCAATCAGCTTCAGAAGATTAACCTTCCAAAATACCTTCAAGTATGGATTTCAGAATTTTTAAGGAACAGAGAATTTTATTGCTTCCAAAGCGGCATTTCTTCGGCTAGGTACGCGCAGTCAGGAGGCGTTCCACAAGGGGCAGTACTTTCTCCAGTCTTATTTAATATTCTAATGAGTTCCATCCCATGTCATGATGATGTACATACTTATGTGTACGCTGATGACATAGCGTTTTTTTCATCGGCAGATGACATCCAAAAACTTTATCAAGTATTACAGACATACTTGTCTGCTATAGAAAGATGGCTTGATGCGATGCATCTCTGTCTCAACGTTAACAAATGCTCAGTGCTAACGTTCCCATTAACGGACCCCATATATATTTCACTCTCTTATCATCTAAATTGTCACGGATTTCGGTGGACTAAAGACAGACAGGGACAAGTCGAACGTTTAAGACATACATTTATAATTACAAAAAGAAACGATAAAGACAACAGCACGAAACAAACAATTTACAGCACGAGTAAATTCTAGAAAATCCCCAGAGTCCTCAGATATTAAAATTCATAAGTGCAAAGTATTTACATTAAGTCCCTTGACGTGGCCACGTCACCTCGTCGTCGCAGCTTCCGACGACACGTCGTTGGGCCCGCCGATTCGTCGTAGCCTCGAAGTCGCTGTGTCCGACGTTCGGTCCACGGTTGGCCTGGTTCGGGGGTCAGGACGGTGGGGTGACCGAGGCGCCTGGATCGCCCGATCAACTCCGCTAGCCTGCGGATCGTAGCCGCAGGGAATCCGGGAAGCGGTGCCGTCAGCCTGTAGCTGCGGCTTCCAGTGGGACGTCCACTCAGCTCGCGGGTCGTGGCCGCGGCAGCTGAAGAAGAGCTTCCATTGGGTTGCCGCCGTCTCCGTGATCCACCCGTCCTTTCCGGCCTCCAGCTACTTCTGCCCCTCGTCGTCCCAGAGCGTAGCTGGGCTGCTCTCTTTTGCTACGTGTCCCTTCTCCCATTGGCCACGTAGCTGCGCGTGCACTTTTGCGCTTCTTCTTCTACTTTCATATTGCATTCCTTTTATTCAGCCGCTCTTATGTTCTAACTTCTTTTTCTTTATTTCTGCCACCAACTCCTCGTGTCTTCTTGTTCTCTTCTTATCTTCTGGTTTTTCTTCTTCTTTCTTTCTTCATTTTGTTGCTCATGACATATGCCCACCTTCAAGAGTTTTTCCATTTGAAAAACTGCTTCTTCCTCCTTGTATCGTCGCCTTCATACGTTGTTCCAGCACTAACGCTTGACGGTTTTCACCATTTTCGTCATTTGCACCAATCTGTACACTCGCCCCACCTCACTTCACGCGTTCACTTCACTGCACACACCAGAGCTCACGATTTGACACCAAAAAGTCATTGTCGCGCACTACTTTATCACAGCACTACTATACCACATGTTTCTGTAGCACTCAGTGGTCCAGTGCTTCACAGCAACACTTACACCACTTATACAACATTACTAAATCTACTACGTCCCTAAACACCGCTCCTATAACACTGCTCACAGTTACTAATGAGCCTTCACACGCCTATACTCAACCACTCCGCCACTTCACAATCTGCGCTACCAAACTCTACAAATGGCAAAATACTATCAGTGGTTTTCGTCCTACAAATACTTTACAACAAGAAGTGCGTTTACACGCAACATTACCTTAAATATATTCTTAGGATATTACCTACCACAATGATGGCAACATATGAGCACATTTAGGAACACTGTTCTATTACTGATATTTATACAACAATTTTCATAACTTTTGTGGAACCATTTCTTAAATTCTTCTGAACAAATATCCTGCTAACAAACATCCGCCCTTAAATGCAAGGTACACTCTGACTCTTTCCGCATAAACTATTTTACGTCCTAAACAGGAGTGGTATTCCCAATCAGCTTAACTATTCGAACCGCAAAAGAATCCTTGTCCTCTCCCTATTGGAATTCCATTTGATACCCTCAATGTTGTCGTAGTGCCTTCCTCTTGCGTCGCTGTCGAGACTTCCCACGGTGCCTACTTCCCTTTTTAATTCTTCTCTTTCCTGCACGTGCATGGTTCCTGCCTGGCTTCGAAAGTCGCCTGTGGAGTTCAAGTTTCGCCTCCCTTTTAATTGATGGAGAAAGCTTCCTGAACGCATGCTTGTTCGCGCGCCATCTCGCTCTCAGCAGTCTCCTCATCTTCCGTCTGTACTTTCGGGATGCACGCCTTCTTGAGCGGTTAGTGTGGCTGCTGGCTTTGTCCTTGGACTTGAAAAAGTCACTTTCGAAAACCTTTTTCTTCTTTTGGGGACATGCTTGGGATCTGCAGTTAAATACATGTCGCTCTTGCTCTGAAACTTTGCGACGTTCTTCGAAGTCATCATCTTCAGATGCTCTGCTACTTCTCACCCCAAATTTAAATCCCCCTCTCATGGTTGCGTTGCAATGAGCAATGCCATAAAGAGTCGCCCATCGGTGCTTTCTTCGTGTCTTTTTCTTGGGTGGTGATTCCGTCTTTTTCTTTTCCTCGAAGCAATTTTTCGATCTGCTCTTTCTCTTATGCTTCTTTCTTTTCTCTTTCTCTGTTTTCTCTACTATCTCTATCTCTCTGTCTTCTGTCATCGCTTCCTCAATGCGCTCTTCTTTCTCGCCACTCTTAAAACTTGTGCACCTGTGGTCGTCTGGGTCAGCAACATCTTGCTTGCAGGTCACTAGCTTGTGTTCACAGGAGTTTCTGCAGTCGAAAGTCTCCATCTCTTCAAAAGCCTTGCCGCAGTCAAGCACTCTCCCTTCCTGCGCGACATCTCCAATTGCTCTGCACTGAACACACACCGTATGCGGCGTTGCGGTATTCCCCCCCTCGTCAGTGTCCTTCGTTTCTGGGAACCGTTCGCCCTCATGAGCACGACCCTCTGGCACGTACACTGCACTACCGAAAACACACTCTTCATTCGGGTGTTGTACCCCTTGCTCACCAGTGCAATAGGACTCGGCGGCGCGGTCATCGATAGCCTTATAGTGGCAACTATTCTGTCGCAACAGTTCACTTGTGCGAGACTTCTCTTCAGGTATGCTATGACTGCTATGTATTAGGTTGACTGCTTCTGGCATCTCTGTGTTTTTCTCTTCGAACTGTTTTTTCTTCTCACATGCTTGCCGAAGTGTCTCAAGTTCTAAAGATCGAGCGGCATGGACACGGTTCATTACATCCTCAATTAGTTTAAGGCCCTGCTCCTTGCTAAGCTTTTTCTCGCGAACCGTAGCTAATATGCTGTCCCAATCCATCTCCAGACCACCAAAAATCTGTGACAGGGCCGGAAATGGTGGAATATCCTGGAATCTTCTGATTCTGACCGAAGGTCGTGACATAAATATTATCCCACAAGTAGAGACAGTCAAGTATCTCGGCGTGATATATGACGGTTCACTGTCATGGAAGGCACACATTGACTATATTGCAACAAAAGGTGTTCGTGCGGTTGGCTTGCTGCGTAGGCTGAGCAATAGTCGATCAGGAATGCGAAGAGCAACGCTTTTAACAATATACCGCATGTATGTTCGACCGGTATTGGAATTTGGATGCGTACTGTACTCTGGAGCTCCTGCATATAAACTTCGCCCCCTTGTTCTTCTGGAGAGGCAGGCTTTGCGACAATGTTTAGGGCTACCTAAATTTGTAGCAAATGAAGTTTTGCATCTGGAAGCTAGGATGCCATCTCTTGTTACGAGGTTTCGATTATTAGCTGTGCAGTCATATTTAAGACTATGTGAATCCCCTATAAGGCGTTCACAAACAGTTTTCATCTCCCAGCCGGACTTGTTTTTCGGCTTGTACTGGCCGCGATTCCACACACCACAAATTATTTTTATTCAAACTCTCCTAGATCAAATAAACATACAAATTCGTGAGGTGAGTCCTGTTGTTTACAACACCAATTCCATTAAAATTCAGTACGATGATATTTTTCCTAAAAATGCAAAGGCATTATCTTACCGCATGCTAAGCTCAATATTAAATGATTACTTTTTGCACGTTCCGATCGAGACAGTTATTGCCACTGACGCTTCTCAAAATGAAGAAAAGTGTGGAATTGGAATATTTTCTCCTATTCTTCATTGGTCGTTCCCTCTTCGCCTCCCAGACTTCGTACCGATCTTTCTAGCGGAATTTTTAGCTGTCGTTCTAGCCCTCCGTAAACTCAATACATCAACACGTTCCACAGTGATCGTGATGGATTCTTTATCTCTGTGCTCCTCCCTCACAGCGTCCGATAATTCCCCAGTTTTGCGAGCTTTCAGATCGTTAGTGCCCCCTCACTTAGCTTTGATTAGATTGGTGTGGGTACCAGGGCATAAGGGCCTATTTCTAAACGAAATGGCAGATTCGTTGGCGAAAGCGTCCCTGAATGGCCCGGTAATTCATATCCTACCGATTTCAGCCTTCATCATAGGGGCTAGATTTCGGAGAAAAATGATGCTGCGTGAATTTCACGCCCCTTCTTTAACAAACTCGTCAGATTTTCAGCACTTGTCGCATTATTGGAATAGCAAACTCTGTCAAACGCGATCACTTGAAGTCGCAATCACTAGACTACGCTGCAGAATTCCATTTTTAAATTTTTACCTACACAGAGCTGGTCTGGTTCCCTCACCTAACTGTCCCTATTGTGGACAACATGAAACATTAGATCACTTTCTCATTGCCTGTCAAAGATATTCTGAATTGCGAAAAAGAACCTTAGAAACACCGTTCCGCCTTCTTAGATTAGAATTAAATGTTCAAAATTTACTATCATTGGGGGCCTCTACCCTTGGGCACAGCGACGGGAAGGTTGTAAATGCCATCCAGAATTACATTACAGGGTCAGAAAGATTTAGATGACAGAATCACGGCTTAGGGTACCGAAATATTTTTACAAATTTGATGACTAGCTGTCTACTTCTTTTTTTTTTAGTCATCATTTATTCCTTTATTCTATTCAAGTCATTTGATATATTCTAATTATTCATTCTCAGATGCGTATATATTCCCACATTTATGTTTGTATTGTTTTATACATCTCCCTTCTTATTGTTATTTCAAACTACCCGTTTCTTGGCCAATCCCCCAGAGTGGGTATGTGCCAGTAACTCCAAGGCTCTACATCTACATCTACATCTTCTCTGTCCTTCGTCTTTTGACTGGTTTTTACTATTCAGTATGTACCAACTGACCCAGACTGCTACTCTACTCCGATACTTGTCGAGCTCCGCTGCAGTGCACGGCTACCGGCGGCAGACGACCGGCTCGGTTGTGCCCGCATCGCAGGCGACGGCACCGCCAATATCAGCGCATTGTCTTGTTTGTGTATAATTATAGCGAAGAGCGACAACAACGGTGAGAAAATATCGCGGCTTGTGAGCGGTGATTCATTCCGACGCGCCGTCAGCTTTAGCTTTCGAGTGAGCCGGAGAAGGCCTAGCCGCCGAACGATCAGCGGCGATGAGGCTGTCGTCGGTGCCAGGGTGACCACTCCTCGGTCACTGATTGGCCACTTCGCTGTACGGCTGCAGCACAAATGGGTCCCGGTTCCATCCTGTCTACGGCAAGGAAATCTCGCCGCTCGCGAGCGAAACTGCCATCAAACGGCGACCCGCGTACGGCGAGTTGGCATGCCGGTAACGTGGACGGGCCTTAGGTGTGCACTTCGGCGTTCCTTGCATGTCCCTGTCTGGAAAGAGTACATCAGTATCTATGATACCGTACAAATGCTGCACCATTTGCAATGGCCGGAGCACGCGCGAGCGATCGGCTGTTTGGGACGCGGACGAGGCACTCGCGGAAGGCAACGCCGGAAGCTCGCTTTGTAAATGGCCTCCGAGCTCGCTCACATTGCGCGTCAGTGCCGTCTCGGAGGCCATTGTTTATTTGCCTCTTGCGTCTACCGCCACTTCCGCCATCGGCGCTGAAGTCTGGACTGCTCGGTCTTGCGGCGCCGAGCGAGCTGTGAACCGGTGGCGCATTGTTCTCTGTGCCGCCGACCGCCGCCGCGTGCTGCCGGTTGGCGCCGACGCCGAAAATCCGTCGAAGATTTCTCCCTTGTGGTTGCGCCTTAAAGGCCACAGCAGCACATATATTTCTCTCGTACTAGCACTTTCAGATGATTGCCACATGTTGGTTTTGATGGTGACTTCTGTACTGTGGTACATACCCACAATGGTGTATGTGTGATACTTGGTACTGGCCAAGAAGTGGCTGGTACATTTAAAATAAAAAGAAATGAAGAAATACAAGCCTATATAAGATTTGTCATGCTGCATAGCACAGGTACGCAAGAGCACATTTGCGTGCCAGTTTCTTTTACGACAAAAACGCACAAATGAAATGGGCTAATTTATAGCATTTCATTCACTGCTTCAGTAAAACTTCAGTAAACTTCAGTGTGGCACCATGAAAATGGCTGCAAATTCAAACAAACCCTTGTCCACTCTTCTTCTCGGAGGAGCGTGAGCGTGCCAGCGAGGCAACCTGGCATGCTAGTATTGACAAGCCACATGTGCGGCACCTGCGGTGCAAAAACAGCCGGCAGCAGCACAAGTTCCTCAACGATTCCTGTAAACACTTAGTAGTACATGTAGTACTGCCTCCAAAAATGAAGAAAAAAAAGAGGGAGAGAGGTAAAAAGCTTATGCAGATCTGACCCCACGTATTGAAATCTGAGAAGCGAAGCTTTTGTAATCTGGTTAAATAATGCTATGCAACTGTTTATATTCTTCACTGCGTTTTGCCCTATAGCGATTACCTGCCTGCCAGTGAAGACAGCGAGACACAGAAACTCCCACCACATAACCGCACATATACTGTCTCCGTCATTGGCCCCCTTTGCTATGACACTGTGTAGAGTCTGCACGCCAACAAGAGCAGGCTGATCCTGGAGACATTGCTGTTGTACATGTCACTTTACTTGGTGAAAGACCGACCAAGTAGGTGCACCAAGCCCCAGACACTAGGAAAGTAGGCATTGTAATGTTTTTAAATAGGCTCTGGCCACCCCTCGAGCTTGGTGAAAAAACTTTGTCTGTGGATAGCATACACTGCTGTGAACATGTCAGCCAAATTTTGCAGTCGTGCGCAGCGCACGGAGCTTGCAAGCAGAGCACGATGTCACCTTTCTCTCTAACGCTCTCTTTCCAGCAGAAGCGTGCTCCTCACACTTTTCTGGATGCTTTATTTCGTAATATAACAGATTCCCATATGTGGCTGCTATTGGCCATTAGCTGACATCAATCAAGAAGGGTATTTGGATCAGTGCACTTCTTCCTACTGTTACTGTTTATATTTAATGACACAGTTTAATAAACAGGGTTAAGTAAGCAAAAATCTGCTTTTGAATTTCGATAATAATTACAGAAGAAACCGACTGTAGTCTGCTCGCGCTCGGCCATGGCCTCTAGCATAGGAATTAAACTTTGGCCACGCTACTTATCGGTGTCTTAGCCATCGGGTCTCACTAATTTCGACTAGTTTTGAGCACTCAACTAGCCTCGAACCATGTGAAACTTAAGGTCAGACCACATGCACGCTTGCCAGCACATGCTCACTCCTGGCCACTCCTGGTTAGGCGCCTTGGCAGACTTCACTTCGTAATGAGAGCGCTTCAAAATGCGCAATTTGGATGTGGCTACTATCCTTCGGTCAAGCTGGTGCACGACAAAGCCGGTCCGAACCACGTAGCACAGCCAGAGGGGAGCATATGAGTGCGAGCGCGCACTTAGTCCTGTCGTGCAGAAAGCAAACACTGCAATTGCGTGTAGCTGCGGTCTGCTGCGTAGCGTAGATACCGCACCCCGCGGCGAGTTCATTGGCTAAGGGCACTGTGACTCGTTGAGGACAATCGTGCTTGGCGAGTCGTTGGCACCAAAATCGGAAATAGTGGCGTTTATGGGAACATACAAAATCTAATTTCAACGGCACGCCACAGTGATGTTCAGTAGGCAGAGCATTGTAGGCACACCCTGCTCTGCCGTAGCCTTTGCAGGGCAAATCATTGAAGAAGGAGTGGAAGCACCACGAACGGTATGTTTGATTAGCAATAACTCTGCTTCTGCTGGACGCATTGAATAACCTTTGCGGCAAACTATTTCTGAAATAGTCTAATTTAACTTCAAATGCATTTCTCGAATTCTGTAAAATGCCCCTTCAAGCAAAATAAAAAATTGGGTGAGTTGGTATAAGTTCACCATTTTGAACTGCTGCGCAAGAAACAGAGTGCAAGAATAGGCGCACACAATCGCTACACTCACAAATGAATTTTTATTAAGAGATCAAGAACTTAAATGAATATCAAAAGTGCACATGCATGCACAGAACATTTCTATCATGAACAAAAAAAAGTATATATATAAGCCTTAAAAACAAATAAAAATAAAAACAAATAAGGAAATGTAATTTCCACAATGACTGCCACTTCCCTCTAATCTGCTTAGGTTTGCTAAGTGAACAGACGTGCAGAAGATGTTCGATTGAATGCATTTGCTGCTCCTCCGCCTGTGTTTCTAAGACTCGATGTGCCTTGGAAAGACTGCTCCTGTGACTCTCAATGATGTAGGTTGCTGACATAGCTTCTTTATCGTTATGACTGTTATGACACTCAGTCTCTTGAAATGGCAGATTATGAGACACTGTATTGAAAGAAGAGAGTTATTACAACATGCAGCCTCAGTTCTTGCATCATCCCTCCAGCAAACGAGGTTACTCATGAAATCCGGTTGTGAGGAATGGACCCAAGGTCTAGCATTTCATTTTTATTTTTTAGTTGTGTCTGGTCATTATGTAATCAAAGAAAAAAGAAGAGAAGAAGGCTAGCTCAGGGCAGGTGGCATGGCCACACATGAGCTTGGAAGAGGGAAAAAAAAAGTAGCAAGACATACAAATGTGCTTGAGCTTCGAAGCCACAAGACCCAAAGAACCAGTGCGCGGTGCCAGTTCAAGAGCTTCAGGTGCCATTTCTGTCACAGGCCTACGAGACCATGGATGGTCATTTGGTGCAGCTGGTGATCGGCGCCTGCATGGAGTGCCGTTGCTGAGGCCCGTTTCTGGGATGAGGCCTACTGGAGGCACTGGCTGTGGGGTTTCGTCTTTAGGTCAACTTGAGGTACAGCCGGGTACTGAGGCTGGTGACAACAACGTGGTTGGGTGTTGCACATTGTATCGCAGCCACGTGCCATAGTCTACAAAGCTGCAAGAACTGTGCCACCGGTGCCTTGGCTCGCCTCCACGAGGGCGATGCGACGACACCAGTCTCTGAAGTGGTTCTTGTGGCTTGCGATATGTCGTTCCTCTAGGTTTCCGTTTTAACAAATTTGCAGTACGCCCATGCATACATTCAGAAGCCACTTTAAAGGGCACCTCACCAGGGCACATAGCAAATTTTGGGTATACGCTGGAAGTTGTTACAGTGCCCTCTATGGAGCATTTTACCGCAAGAATTTTTCAAATTGGTTCATTAATAGCCGAGATAGAAATATTTCAGTGCCGCGAACCCATGATTTCAGGAGGCGAGCACCACTGCCAAGAGAGACACTCTCTCCACTTGTCTCGTATAGCCTCCCCGAGAGAAATTCCTCCCCTGCATTCTCGCATGCCAGAGACGGAGAATTGCGTGACACATGCGTCGCGGGCCTCGCTTTTTTTTTTTCTTCCTCGCTTTCTTGCTGCATGGCGCGAGCTGTTCCGTTTGTCTTGTTTTGCACAGTGCATGAGTTTGCACGCTATGCACGAGAACACCCGACTAACGGTAGGTATAAGTCAGTGCTGCATGAACACTGAGGCAGATGCAGACGGATCACAGAGCATGATCGCGCGCTGGAAGATGGTAGAGAGAGTGAGAAACGTTTATTCTTGAAGCAGTGTCCCGAGCGAGGCCCAGTATCACCCTGAGGTGGGAAGGTTCCTTAGTCCAGGAACCCTCTGGCTTCGGCTGCCCTCTTGGCCCTGGCGACGAGTTGTCGTTGGTCTTCCAGGTCCCCGAGGGCGAGCTTGGCCTCCCATGTTTCGAATAGGTGGTCTTCGTTTGCTTGTGGTGCTCGGTTAGCGTCCATTTCCGCCTGCATTTCGCTGTCTTCATGCCACGGGCATTCCAAGAGCAAGTGTGCCAGGGTGTCGGGAACGTTGCAGAGTGGGCAGAGGTAGCTGTGGAGCGTCGGGTAGAGGCGGTGCATTATAGTTCCGTGAGTGTAAGTATTACTTTGTAGGCGTCTAAGGACCATGCTTTCTTCTTTGCCGAGGTTTGGGTGCGGTGGAGGGTACACGCGGCGCTCGAGCCTGTAGTGTTGCAATATCGCCGAATAGTTGTTGGGTACGGCTTCCACGGCTCGCGGGCAGCGGTGTGGGCCGCTTCGTTCCCCTCTAGTCCCTCGTGTCCGGGTACCCACGTTACGCAGGTGTACGGGAGCGGAGTGCTACGTTGTTGTAGTACCTTGGACTGCATCAGCCGAGATGCGGCCCCTCGAGAAATTTCTACAGGCGGCCTGAGAGTCGGTGAAAATGACTGCTGGCGTCTGTGCATGTGGTGGTGGCGAGAACGATTGCCGCTTCTTCCGCCGTTTCCAGGTTGCGTGCCTTGACGGTTGCCGATGCTAACTCGCGGCCTCGGGAGTCTACGACGCTGAGAGCGTACGCGTTTCGATGCGGATACTTGGCCGTGTCGGTGTAGCGGGCTTCTGGGTCTTGCTTGAATCTTCGTTTGATGGTGTTGGCTCTAGCTTGCCTTCTACTCTTGTGGTATATGGTGCTCTTGTGGGAAGATGGTAGAAAATAGAAAATTACATAGTTTCGCTGTCAGCGCACGCGACTGCACGACATGGGAACAAGCAGATGAAACGGAAGTACATCTCTCTTGCTGCAGTGCAAAGTAAAACAAAAACACACTGACATTCACTTTGCATGTTTTATTATTTCTCTAAACTTTAACTCGTTTATTGAAGCAACAGATTACAGGAATAACAGATGTTGCCTTGAATAATTCTCAAAGTGCCACGTGTCACTATGAGTGACGTAACAGCATATGCATGTACGTAGGTGCACTTTCTAATATACATCATCCCCCCGTCTTGGAGCGTGGCAACTGCGAGAAGGGCAAACGGCGTTTAGTTTGAAATTTCAGATCTTTCCGCGGTGGTTGGGATGTAGCACTTAATAGACACGATTGCTAGCGCGCATTGTATACACTACACTTGTCAGCTCGAAATGACGAAACCTGGTGAGGGGCCCTTTAAGCTTCGATAGCATGCATTTCCATGAAAGACATTTACTTTGCTCCTACTCGATGCAGCCACGCACGCGATTAGAGAGCAGAAAGCACTCGTGCAGCAACCCCCCCCCCCCCCCCCACGGAAAACAGCAGCGGCAGTTGTTAACTTCGCTGGCTGGTCTTTCCCCATTCTGTTTAGGAAGACGCAGCAGGCTGCTCCAGAGAGCACAGGATTGAGCGGCTGTACTTTATCAGTCGGTTCTATAAAACCATGCACTTTGTTTTTTGACACTTTTGTTTGCTGTACATAGGCTGTGGTAATTCAGAAATTTTGAAAATGTTGGTCGTCAACATTTACCTCAAGCATGCGGCCGCACTGAAAACAGCAGCGGCAGTTGTTAACTTCGCTGGCTGGTCTTTCCCCATTGTGTTTAGCACGACGCGGCAGGCTGCTCCAGAGAGCACGGGATTGAGCGGCTGTACTTTATCAGTCGATTCTATAAAACCATGCGCTTTGTTTTTTGACACTTTTGTTTGTTGTACATAGGCTATCGTAATTCAGACATTTTGAAAATGTTGGTCGTCTACATTTACCTGAAGCATGCGGCCACACTGGAGTGCATTGCAAGCACTAACATATTTAACTGAACTGATATATTTTTTTCACAACATATAGGGTTGTTCATTTTCGGGTTTTATATTTTTTAAATCGGGTGCTATTTTTGGAGCTGATAATCGGGGAGAAATCTGGTTTTTTGTGGAACCATTCAGAAATTCGACTTTTTTCGGGTTAAATTTGCAAATGTACTAAGTTTACTATTACATTCGGCTTTCTTTCCTTTTTTTTTAATCGGAGGGTATCACGAGATTCTTAACGCTAACGTGTTAAAACTATGGGTGGGGGGGGCACTGATAATCGGGGGGGGACATCAGGCTTTTTTGGCAAATACTCCGAAGTTCGGCGTTAGTTTGGAAATTAATAAGTAACAATGACATGAACATTGATAACTTCTAGGAAATGAAACATTTTATTCACGAGAAGCTAGTCATCGATTTTTTACACATCTTGTTACACAGCCAGCTTCCGTAGGATGTCATGCTGAGTTTTCTAGCAAATACTCCGAAGTTCGGCATTTGTTTAGGAATTAATAAGTAATAATGACAGTAAAGAGCATTCGCAACTTCTAGGAAATTAAACATTTCATTCACAAAAATTTGGTCATTGGTTTTTTACACATCCTTGTTCACATACATAATCGTCTGCATGCACAACATGTCGGTCTCCATCCGACACCTGTCCGATCTTTGAACGTATCTCAGCTGAGAGAAAGTCGTCTCGACATCAGAGCTTCCATTAGCTAGGCACAACATCGTCAGTGCAGCATTTGCCAACCTGGGGTAGTGAGCGGTAGAGCCATGCCAATAGTCAATGAGTTTGACAACTGTGTTACTGGTGCTTGCTTCCAGAAAGTACTGGTTAAACACGTCGTGAAGCGAATCCACTTTGTTTCTAAAAATTGGGTTTTACCCGAAAACGAACAACCCTACATATAGCCAACCGGAGTTTGACTCATATGCGCAGATGGAGTGCTGGGTCGCTGTCTATCCCTACCAAGCACGCCGCCCCGATGAGCTGTCAGTGGTGGCTGGTGAGCGATTCCGTGTCTGGCCTCAGCAACAGGTGCAGCCGGGCTGGCTGTTGGGTTGCAGCCTGCGCACTGGGGCTCAAGGGTACCTGCCGGCTGCATATGCACGCCCCACAGGGGGGCTGGATGACAGTGGATACTCCGAGCAAGGTAGAGCTCACTCATTTGCATTTTAATGCTATTAGCATTCTTTGGGAAATTGACCCATTTTGCGATAGGTCTATATGTATGTCCACGCCTAATATCTGTTGCAGCAACTTGGGTCACCGGGTAGTTCATGGTCAAATGAGTAAAGCATTGGTCTGCTGAGCTGAGAGAAAAGGGTTCAAAACCAACCTTCGGACCAGCTTGGGTCACTGGCTATGTAACCCTGGGTATGTGGCGCTCTTCAGTGAACCTTTTTGATGTGCCAACTTGAACTTGACCCTTGCGTTAAATTCAAATAACGACAAAATTGGCCATTTTAAAGCAAATATTATAAATCCCATGATTTTTAGCGTCACGTTTTCAAGGTGTAACTTTACGTCTAGATCCAATCCATAGACAAATCGGCTGAAGTCAGAAGTTGTTGTTGGTTGGAATCAACGCTGTTTTTGCTGTGCTTGTGACTGGTTACGATGCTGCAATATTCTACGGCCTTTTGCATTTTAACTCCATTCTTTCGAGATGTTATGGCGACGCAGCACATTCGGTATGACGGTTGCTTCGAGAGACGAGCAATTTTGATGGCCGAGGAGCTACGAAAGTCTGCCGCGGCTCGATGTCTCGACATCACTGAGTTGACGATTTGCAGATGGCAGGACCAATGGCACGGCCTCTTTAAATGCTAGGCCAGTCGGAAAGGCTCTGTGGAACTTGAAGTGTCCTGGTACTGACCTTGAATTAAATAGTTTTGCATTCTTTTAAGAAGTACTTAAATCTCGAACAAGCTCGACGGCATGGAGAATGACTTGATTCTCGGGCGATCACTTTCGAGATAGTTTCGCTTTTGCAAGACTCAGCTCGCCCCGGCACCGAACTTCTCGAAGTGTACTGCCGACAGTTCTCTAGGCCTGATGGCAAGCTTAGGACAGCACCAGAAACCCTTGTCGGGGACGCTTTCAGTGCAGAGCCATATGAAATTTTGCGAAAGTGAAACTACGAAAGTGATCGCCTGAGAATACTGCCCAAATAAATATCCGTCACTTCTTCAGACGACCATGATGAGTGAAAAGAACTAGTTTCCAAATCACGATTCCTTGAATAAAGGTGCCGTTTCTTTTTTCCATTCATGGCGCGTTACATTAGTGTTTTTATTTTTTTATTTTTTTAATTTCGGGTGGCTGGAAAGTCGCCCCTCGCGTTACAGTCGCAGTCGCATTACATTCAGGTAAATACAGTATTGCACACCTCTTATCAGCCGGCTGCAGTGTGCTTACGTGCCAGCCTTCCAGCCTTCGTCTGCTTAGAACTTTTTTTTTCTTTTTTTTTTTTTTTTTCTCGGACGGTACCAGAGAGGCGTCATACTAGGCGGATCGGCATATGATTGCGTCGTATAATCTATTTCTGGGGGGGTGTTGCCGAGACCAAACCAATTTGTCGTAAAATCCGAGTCGTTGCCTGACCGGGGGGCGTATGATCGAGATTCCACTGTGATCCTATACTCGCATAAAAAATCTCTAACCTGCCTGCCGTGGTTGCTTAGTGACTATGGTGTTGGGCTGCTAAGCAAGAGGTCCGGTGATGAAATCTTGGCCATGGCGGCTGCATTTTGACGGGGACGAAATGCGAAAACACCGGTGTATTTAGTTTTAAGTGCACGTTAAAGAACCCCAGGTCGTCTAAATTATTCCGGAGTCCCCACTATGGCATGCCTCATAATCAGATCATGGTTTTGGCATGTAAAACCCCAGAATATAATTTCTTTTTTTTTTTGAAATCCCTAACCAATCTGCACATATACAGTCAAACCTCAATATAACAAAGTCTGTAAAATCGGTAATTTGCTTCCTTATATCAAAATATTGTCACATTGAAATTTGAACTTTTATGCAAGTAAGCACAGTCTCCAATTAATCTTCCTTGCACAGTAAAGGCCGGATAATTAACTAACTAAATTAACAAGCATAATGTAAGCGTGCACAGGCAAACATGAACAAATCACACTGGATGAGCGCAGACACTCACTATCAAAAAACTGGCATGAGGAAGTGCCGCACCAGCAGCGAGCGATGTAACCTTCGTGCTGTCTATCGCTTAACGCAGACTAAGCGCCGAGAACACACAGCACACAGAAAGCTACGAGCCGCCGACACACCTACACTGCCTAGACTCTGCCTAGACTCTGCCCCTAACGCAGATCACTTGCAAGGTACGGCCGGCGCAGTACACAGGTGATGCCAGAGTACAACGCCGCATTGGGCACGCACTTTTTCCAAGTTGAAGATCGCTTTCAAGATAAGGCCTCTGCTGGAGTAAACCCCTCCTCCCCCCCCCCCCCCCCCCCCTTGTGCCTGGTGTGCGACAGAAGCGCGCTTCTGCCCCGCCTTTCTCCTTCGCACGTGCGAGATCGAGGCACAATCGTTGGCTGACCCTTGCACGCTTTCACTCGCACATACAGCATACGGTGCGCGGCGACGATGCTATCGCCCTTAGACTTTATACGGAACAGCTATGGGCCAAAACCAATTTTAGGGCCCCAGCGCGTCAGACACCATCTTTAGATAGCAAATAGGGATCTCAAAGGCCATGCTTTTGCTGACAGAAACTGAAAATACATCGTAGGTGTCGCCCCGGCACTTTGGGCGGCCCATCCCATCGTCAAGCCACCAATCCAAGTGACACGAAAAAGTCAACGTGGACTCTCGGGCCGGTGCTGGGTGGCAGTTTGCAACGCATGATACAAGAACGGCCCCACAGTTGCGACACAACAACGGGTTTACCAATGCATTGGGTCCTATGGGAGCTATGCCGGGACCGGCTGAAAACGATGTAACAGCCAGGAAAACGCAGCACCCGGGAATGTAACAGTGGGGTTCTACTGAACTTAAGATGTTACGAAGCAGAAGCCGTCGCTAGCCTTTTCCACAGGCTAGCGCATGTGGCATTAGCATGGCACTGGCAGCTGCCAGCTGATGACACAGAACTTCGTCCTCCTCGTTTCAGTTTGCTAGTTGTCTTCACCACAACACTAGCCCGTCAACAATGGAGCGCTGTCCCGGAGCAAACTACAGTGGGGCACTGAAGGCGGGCATGAAAAGTTCAAACAAGCAACGTTAACAATGTCCCATTTATGGTTGAACCGACGGTGCACCTGGGTCGGCAGCAGCAATCTCATACGTGACATCGGCAAGGTGTTGTAGGATCCTGTAGGGACCTGAATAATCTGACAAGAATTTTTGTGACAGGACAACATGACGAGACGGTGACCACAGGAGCACGAGAGAACCAGGTACAAACTCGACGTCCCTACGGTGCTTGTCATAGCAAGACTTTTGGCGAGTCTGTGAATCTGCAAAGGGGACGTGCACAATCCAACGAGCTTTGGCCGCCAGACAAATTGCATCACGAGCATAAGCACTTTGCAACTACAGTGCATTGGGAAGTACGATGTCTAGAGGCAAAACAGGGTGACTGCCAAGCAGCAAGTAAAACGGTGAGTAACCAGCAGTGTCATGGCAGGACGAGTTATATGCAAAAGTTGCGTAATGCAGAACGACATCCAAGCCGTAGTGGTCTTCGGAGGCTTGCATAGCACGCATGTTGGTGAGTGTTCTGTTGAGGCATTCGGTAAGGCCGTTTGTCCTGGAGTGGTCAGCAGTGGTGACTTGGTGTGCAGTACAGCATGAGTGAAGGATTTCATTAAATCCTTTTGATAAGAGGTAGCGTCCGTGATCGGTGAGGAGCTGTCAAAGAGCACCGTGATGCAGTGTAACATTGTGCAGATGTCCGTACGTCAACAGGTCGGCAGGGCTTGTGTAATGGCGTAGCAAGTGGCATAATATGTTGCAACGGCAACTCATTTGTTGTGTTACTGGCAGTTGACGTTGGGAAAGGGACAAGTAGATCAAACCCCACAGAAAAAAAAAAAGTTTGGTAGAAATGTCGGATCAGTTGCAGACGCCTGGAGAAGCCATGGAAAGGGCTTGCGGCATTGGCACAGATCACGAGTGGTGACCTATTGGCGCACAGAACGGTAAAGGTCGGGCCAGAAGAAATGGCACCGGACTTGGTCGTATGTGCAGGTAACTACAAGATGCTCAGCAGTACGTCGTGAAGTTGCTGGAGGACAGTGGACCAAAAGTGCACAGGAACGGCTAAGAGGAGTGGGGCGCCATCGGAATGCAAATTCCGTCTGTATAGGGTTCCATCGCATAGAGTGAACAGGTGAAGTGAATGATCAGGAGTTGCAGAGCGTAAACGATTCTTAATGGAGCATAGACCAGGATCGCGCGACGTTGTTCGTCTCCAATATGGAAGAAGTCAGAGAAAGATGTTACAAGGCAGAAGCAGGCACTGGTCTTTTACACAGGCTAAAGCAACACGACCAACACGAAAGGGTGAACTCTTTCTTAAAGCTTGGCACCAGCAGCTGCCAGCTTTTGGCACAGAACTTCATCCTCCTCGTTTCAGTATGCTATTCGGCTTCTTCACTGCGACACTATAATGTCTTTCAGTTCCTACGTAACAACAAATGAACAAAATAAATGAAACACTGACTGTAATGATGTGGCAGGAGTCGGTCCAACATGACACAAGATGTCCGCCGTTGCAGTTTTGGAGGGGCATAGATGTCTGTCTTCGTAGCACTTGACAGGGCTGCTGCTGCCTGCCAAGACAACGTAGCGCAGGACGTAGTCGGGGCCAGTTGTGTGTAATGCCACTGACATGGCCAGGCGGTTGCCTTCATGGCACTGGACAGTGGCTGGTGACGGATGCATAGGACTGGGCAGGTTCCATGGAGTAGTGCCACGGCACAGTAGTCAGAGCTCAGGATCTGGATCTGTTGCTGGACATCTCCAGGTTGGCCTTTCTTCGGTTCAGGTCCCCGATGGAGCTCATTATCTGGATCTGTTGCTGGCCATCTCCAGGTTGGCCCTTCTTCGGTCCAGGTCCCCAATGCTGCTCCTTCACTACCCCAAAGCACAGCTGGAGATGTGTTTGGCCTGTTCCGAGTCCACATCAGCAATTGCCAGCTCAGCAGCCTTTGCCTCCTTCTTCCTCCTGCTCTCTTGTGCCTTACACACTTTTCGCATATCATGTTTCTTGATCACGTCATTTTAATACAATTAGCATTCC
The DNA here is from genome assembly GCF_013339745.2 of Dermacentor silvarum. NCBI lineage: Eukaryota > Metazoa > Arthropoda > Arachnida > Ixodida > Ixodidae > Dermacentor > Dermacentor silvarum. Next base: position 119,727,342 of record NC_051164.1, read on the forward strand.
TTGGGAGTTTCACGCTTTCTTTTTGTGGATTTCCTTCCTATCTATCACTCTGGTTGGGTCTCAGTTTTCCCTCTAACTTGCGTCACTGGGTAGTCCATGGTCTAATATGTAGAGCATCTGGCTGCTGTGTTGAGGGCATCTGGCTGCTGTGTTGAGGGAATCAATCATTGGACCAACTTGGTCACTGGTATGTGCCAATGGGTATGTGCCGCTCTTCACTGAACCTCTCCGACGCCAGCTTGGGTCTCTGTTTATCTGCTATTGGGCATGTGCCACTTTTCAATGAACCTCTCTGACACCAACTTGGATCACTGGGTGTGTACGATTGAGTATGTGTTGCTCTTCAATGAACCTCTTTGATGCAAAGTTGCGTCTTCGGTGCTACGAAGAAGCTCCGGTGCTGGGCGGAATAAAACCTGCATTCTCTATATACAAACTATCTTGTCTGAATTTACATTCGCATGCAGGCCTCATGGTGGTGGCGCTGGATTGTGCAGCGTGTCCAGAGGGAAATGCGGGAGAGGAGCCCGGCTATATACATGCCTCAAACATGGCGTGCCTCTGCGGTGGCATTAGGATAGGTTGCTACATTGCTTCAATGCTAATTGTGTTAACATCAACATTCATTGTGCGATGGGCTCTGGGGGAATTTCTTTCTCTTCTTTTCTATTAGTTCCATGCATTCTGATTATTCGTCAACTGGTGCCTTCTTTTAAACCGAAGCTTTATATGCCTAGGCGAAATCGTATATAGCTAGGCGAACTTGCCTGTGTACAGAAAATTATCATCATCAGCATTGGCTCGAGTGTCGTCGTCTTCTTCAGTAGCTAGGCTCGTTGGTGCCGCTCGGGTTGCGCTCGTGCTCAGGACGCGCTCGTGCCACTGCTCCTGCGTTGGTCGTCGTCGTCTTCCATAGCTGGCTGTGTTGCCGCTGGGGAAGCTGCGTTTACGGGGGTATGAGCCATTCATTGTCTTACGTAATGGACACATTTAATTTTGAAGCAATTTAATTTCGAAGAATCGCAAGTGGCAATGGCGGGCGAATGCTGCTAACCACGCCGCCAAGTAAACTCGAGACATTGAACACAAGCAACAACAGGGGACTGCGAGCATACCATCAGTGACATCATTCTCTCCATCATAGCCAAACGTGTGTGTAACCTTATAAGTGAGAAATACTTTAATGAACCCTCGGGATCAACCCAGTGATAAACACTGGGGCCGCACGTTTCAGCTTCGCTGGTTAACCATCTTCACGGAATGGAAGGGCCGACAAATTTTTTCTTTTTTCTCTTTAGCCATATGCACACAAACCTCGCACCACACTCGTGATAAACGTACAGAACTGTTCCTGAAAAACTTTTTGTTACTTTTTAAGCCCTAGAAAGGCATCCAATATTTGCTGTAATTTCTTGAGTTACCACGTCGTCGGACTTGTTACCCCGCACCTCTACCAAGAATGTTGCAGGTAAGAAGTGTTTATTTAGAAGGCTCGGAATCGTAACATTGGATTGGGCAAGGCTGCAGGACTGTAAAACAAGTCGTTGTCTTCCGTTTCTTTCATGTACAGACGCGCTGCTACAATACAAAAATTTTTTTCATCAGTGCGCCTATTAGCAGTGGAGATGTTTGGAAAATGGAAGTGAGAACATAACCAAAGCTTTGACCTGGTGGTAATGGTCCTACAATGTCAATGTGGTCAATGTCGCACCGATGGTCAGGTTGGAGGAACTGCCATGTTGGGGAACGGGGTACTGATAGACATTGGCACGTTGGCCAGGTGCAGATGCGCGTAGCCAGTTGCGTAATTCGGCATTCATCCAGGGCCACACATAGCGAGAGGAAACAAGGTGCTGTGTGGCACAAACACCTGCGTGGGCAAACTGGTGCACTGCATTGAAAAGCTACCTGTGTCGCAAACGAGTGTGGTGCCATCAAGCTGCATATCCTCGAGACGCATTGATGTAGCTGATGAGTGAAGTTGAGACAGTTCGGGATGATGAGCTTGGTGCGACACAAGTGTCTGCACTTTGAGGGGTATTGGGTGTGACGAGGATGTCATGGCGTCCACGCGACGGAGAGCGTCAGCAGGCACATTTTGTTTACCGCTGACGTGTCGAATGTTGGTGGAGATTTCCGATATAAATGTGAGATGGCAGACTTCTTGCGGCATATATGTCGACAATTGTCAATCAAGCGCATACGTCAGGGGGTTGTGATCCGTAAAGATGGTAAAGGATTGGACCTCAACAGTATGGCGAAAATAACGAACGGGGAGGTAAATTCTGAGCAACTCATGACTGAAAATGCTGTAGCTGCCCTGAGTCGGGGTGGGTATTTTCGAAAAGAAAGCTAGGGACTGCTAAGAATCGGCGAGGCATTTCTGGAGAACCGTTCCCACAGCCATGCTGGACAGGTGGTCATGAGGGCCAGAGGCATAGCTATGGGGTTGGGATGTGCGAGCAGTGCAGTATAAGTGCTCTTGATTTTGTTGAAGGCATCTTTGGTGACGGCATCCCAAGGCAGCAAAGACTCCTTGCTCTTCAGCTTTGTGATGATGGTTGGTCTGGGAAAGTCGGCTACTGCTTGTACTTTTAAAGAGAGTGGGTGAATGCAACTCGAGTCAAGATGATGATCGAGGAACTCGAAGGTTGAAACATCAAACTCGTTCTTCGAGACGTTGATGACAACATCGTGTTAAAACGTGTGCTGTAGCAAAATGCATAGATGTTGCAAGTGCACTTCAATGGATGAACTTGCCACCATCAGATCATCCGTATAGACGAAGACGAAGGGCAGGCAATGCGCGACCAAGTCAATAAAAGGTTGGAATGACTGGGCGGCATTTCACTGACCAAATGGTATTCTCAGGAACTCTCAGAGGTCCAAGGGTGTCGTGATAGCTGTCTTCTGTCTATATGGCCACCAAATCGGGATTTGGTGGTATGCTCAGACAATCATTTTATTTATTTTTTAAAGTATATTGTGGTCAAAATGACCATGCAGGGGGGGTTACATAGATAATGAAATGGTCTTTGTTGTTTTGCACAACAATATTGTAATGAAGAAGAACGCCGGGACATAGTCAGCAGGATTGCCAAGAGCATCGTTTGCCGTAGAGGCTCGAGCTTGGAGACTGTGCTCAGTGAAGCGCGCTACCCGTCATCGGCCCTTCAGCGAATAAGCCTTCGTTCTCGAGGTTTCTCACAAGTGACCTCTGGCGAAAGCGGTGAGCGAGAAAGAGCGTCAGCGTCAGAATGCTTCCGCCCTGAACAATACATCACGCGTGTGTCGCACTCCTGGAGTCACAGGGCCCAGTGAGCGAGGTAGCCAGGTGGGTCTTTTAAGTTCGAAAGCCAACAAAGTGCATGGTGGTTGGTCACTACGTCAAAAGAGCAGCCATATAAATGAGGGCGAAACTTGTCAAGCACCCAGACAATGGCCAAGCACTCCTTTTCCATGACACTGTAATTGCCCTCCGCCTTGGTCAGCGTGCAGCTCTCATAAGCCACGACGTATTCTGTGTGGCCAGGATGACACTGTGCAAGCACAGCACCAAGGCCTGCACCACTTGTGTCGTTGTGTACTTCAGTAGGAGATTGAGGGTCAAATGGCACAGGATAGGCTGCATCGTAAGAAGATGGCGTAAAGTGGTGAACGCATGGTCACAGACAGGGGACCACGATGACAGGTCTTTTGCGCTACAAACAGTTGCGTCAGGAGTGATAGGATAGATGCGCAAAATTTCTAATGAAGCCCCGGAAATAAGAGCACAAGCCGATGAAGCTGCGAAGTTCTTTCATTCTAGTGGGCTTAGGAAATGCAGAGACAGCCCGTAATTTCTCGGGATCCGAAAGAATGCCATCCTTGGACACAACGTGGCCGAGGATCGTAAACTTGTGTGCGGCAAAGCGACATTTCTTGAGATTAAGCTGCAGACTGGCGTTGGTCAAGGAACTTGGCATGGGCTGAAGATGGCGCAGGTGTGTTGTGAAGTGAAATCAGGGGCGAATACCACAATGTCGTCAAGGTAACAAAGACAGATCTTTCATTTAAGGCTGCATAAAGCGTTGTCCATCATCCTTTCAAATATAGGAGGCGCGTTGCAAAGTCCGACCTTTACAACGCCTTGTCGGCCTCGGCCACCAGGACCTGCCAGTAGCCTGACCGCAAGTCTAATGAAGAGAAGAACTTGGTGCCTTGTAAGGAGTCCAGAGCATCATCAAGGTGCGGCAGTGGGTAAACATCTTTCCATGTGATCTTGTTTAAGCGCCGAAAATCTACACAGAAGTGTATAGAACGGTCTTTCTTTGTGACGAGTACCACGGGAGAAGCCCATGGCCTCTGTGAAGGTTTAATCACTCCTCGACGGAGCATGTCGTCGACCTGGTGTGCAATGACGTGGCGTTCCGTAGCGGATACGCGATACAGACGTTGGCGCAGTGGTGAGTGGGAGCCAGTGTCGATGTGGTGTTTGACTGTTGAGATGCGGCCTAACAAGGCTTGTGTGAAGTCGAAAGAAGTGCGGAAGTGCTGCAGAATGGTAAGAAGCTGGGATCGCTGTGAAAGTGTCAGATCCTCGGCGATGAATGGGCTGAAGACATCCGTAGAAGTTGGGTCAGGAGCAGAGAGGGCGCTTAGGTCCAGGATGGCCGTAGGGGACGCCTCTTTGGGGACGGAGACAATGGGCACAGAACCGTCAGTCTTGACGTGGCCAAGGCATTTGTGACGTAGCAATGGGAGTGGGACCCAAGTGGTGGCGTGGAGCAGAGGTAGAATACCTGGCCTCGAACTTACCCGGTCGTAAGTTCGAATCCTGCTCCAGTCCACTACATTTTCAGGTATGGAATGTTGCCTGACACCGGCAAGAAAAAAAATATATATTGCCGAGAGCTAGTGGGGCTATGCTAGTTGAGGTGCAACCAAACTAGGAAGGCCCACTAAGCTTCATCAAAGTCACTCCCTCACCAGAACAGGAATTGGCCTCCCTGGTGCAGTATTCGGCCACTATCTCCCTCACGACTCCGACACACTAGCGCAAGACAGGGGTAATTCGAGATCACAGGGAGAGGCCTTCGTCCTGCAGTGGACATAAAATATAGGCTGATGATGATGATGATGATGAATGGGAGTGGGAATGAAAGCGGGTTATAAACTGGCATTCTGCTGAAATCGGCATTGAGGTCAAAAGTAGCAAAAGGCAGAGGTAGGCCTTTGCGGCTCTGATGTAGAGGTGTCGTGGCGTGAAGAGTGTTATGAGCACGGCGGTTATGTTATGAGCACGGCTTCCTTGATGACAAGTTTAGCGGAATAATGGGCATCAGTGAAGGCGAGGTCACTGAGTTGGGTGAACTCAACCTCAGCCAAGCACAATCGATTGCAGCATTGTCACAAGAGAGAAAATCTCATCCTACAATAATTGCGTGGGAGCACGATGACAGGAATACAAACTCTATACAGTCATCATCATCATCAACCTATATTTATGTCGACTGCAGGACGAAGGCCTCTCCCGGCGATCTCCAATTACCCCTGTCTTGCGCTAGTTGATTCCAACTTGCGCCTGCAAATTTCCTAACTTCATCACCTCGCCTAGTTTTCTGCCGTCCCCAACACCGCTTCCCTTCTCTTCGTATCCATTCTCTAACCCTAATGGTCCACTGGTTATCCATCCTACGCATTATTAGGCCTGCCCAGCTCCATTTTTTCCTCTTAATGTCAACTAGGATATCGGCTATTCCCGTTTGCTCTCTGATCTGTACCGCTACGCTCTCTTCCTGTCTCTTAACGTTAGGCCTAACATTTTTCGTTCCATGGTGCTTTGTGCGGTCCTTAACTTGTTCTCGACCTTCTTTGTTAACCTCCAAGTTTCTGCCCCATATGTTAGCACCGGTAAAATGCAATGATTGGGCACTTTTCTTTTCAATGACAGTGGTAAGAGTAAAACATCTTTATTATTCATATTTGAACGGAGAGAGGAGCGTGGGAGGGACCCTCAGTGCTAAGCTCCCAGTCAGGATTTGGCAATGCCTGCCGTATGCACTCCAACCCAATTTTATTCTTCTGTAAATTTCTTTGTCGTGATCAGGGTCCTCTCTGAGTACTTGACCTAGATAAACGTACTCCTGTAGAGACTCCAGAGGCTGACTGGCGATCCTGAATTCTTGTTTTCTTGCCAGGCTCTTGAACATTATCTTTGTCTTCTGCATATTAATCTTCAACCCCACTCTTACACTTTCTCGGTTAAGATCCTCAATCATTTGTTGCAGTTCGTTACCATTGTTGCTGAACAGGACAATGTCATCTGCAAACCGAAGGTTGCTGAGATATTCGCCGTTGATCCTCACTCCTAAGCCTTCCCAGTCTAAGAGCTTGAATACTTCTTCTAAGCATGTAGTGAATAGCATTGGATAGATTGTCTCCACGCCTGACCCCTTTCTTGATAGGTAACTTTCAATTTGTGGAGAACCAAGGTTGCTGTGCAATCCTTGTAGATATTTGCCAATATATTCATGTATGCATCCTGTATTCCTTGGTTATGTAATGCCTTTATGACTACTGGTATCTCTACTGAATCAAATGCTTTTTCATAATACATGAAAGCCATATAGAGAGGTTGATTGTACTCCGCAGATTTTTCTATTACCTGGTTGACGACATGGATATGATCCATCGTAGAATATCCCTTCCTGAAGCCAGCCTGTTCTCTTGGTTGGTTGAAGTCAAGTGTTGCCCTGATTCTATTTCAAATTACCTTGGTGAATATTGACAATACTTGGTATTGACAAGGAGGCTATGGTCGGTGAGAAAGTCAGTACCGATTATGGCGGTATTAACAGCAAACATTAGGAGGCACCGGAAAATTCTTCTGAGGCCCCGGTTCAGCGTGAAAGACCATTGTCAAAAGACATAGATGCAGGTTCCATTCATGCTTTGCAAGTGCAGGATGGGAGTACTTGTGGTATCTGGCCTTGTAGAAGGCAGGATGCTGATCTGGGGCACGTTCGGAGATTGTTGTTCGGAGCGTGCGTCCAGTTTTACCAAGTGTGATTGGCTTAGGCTGTGTTGACGTCATCATCGCGGCGCGGCCACATCTTTGGGGACATCAAAATGACGACATGTTCCTGTCAATCATTTTGAAACCAAGCACGTCGTCTGCTAGAAGCAGAATGCAACGAGAGATGTGCAGTTCGATCGGTCATGCGCTCGCTATGAGACTGGCTTTGCATGGCACCTCTGGTGGATTGGATTAGATCCAAACGACAGCTGTGGCTACAGAATGGCACTGTGATGAGCAGGTTCTTGTTTGAAGGCAGGTCTCTGAGGCAGAGCCTCAGAGGACCGAATCAAAGGACGAAGCCGTTGGTTTTAAAGAGCAGAACAAGACATTTAATATACACGTTAAGATGGAAAGTAGGAGAAATTAAGGGAAAAGCAGAAGTAATAAATAGAAAGGAGGACACAAGAAAAAAAATCCAAGTTAAACACCACACAGAGTTAGGGCTTGGCATAGGTGATAGCGCGCGTAACACAGTTCCATGTGGAAGGGTGGCGGCAAGGCGACGAAAGAAGGCGGCGTTCGTCTCACCAACGTTTCGGCGTCGCTGAGCGATGGGCAGGAAACCCGAGTGTAGCAGCGCTGGCTTGTAGAAGGCACGCTGGCGGCGTGGCGGCCCGGACAGTTAGTTGGAGGCGGCGTCGTGGCCAGGCAGCTCGGTGCAAACTCAGGCCCGTGGCCCAACTGTTTGCGTTCTGCCTGCGGGCTCACGAGTTCACCGACCTCGGGCAGCCATCCGTGGTCGGGTGGAGTGGCGACGTCTGGGAACTGGCTGGCAGGAGGCCCCGGCCAGGTGAAGTCGTGGAGGCTCGGGTCCGGAACCCGACGGCCTGTCTTCAGCTCCCGGTCCGGTGGTCGTCCTTCGCCCGGCGCCGCTTCTCGAACTCTCCCTTCTCTTCGGTCACTGCCTCGTTTTTCTTCCCTCTGGCCCGTGTGTCCCTTTCGGATTGGTCACCTTCGGGCTCCGTGGGCATCGGTCATTGGCCCCCGTGAGCGCCGTGGTTCTTTCCAATTGGATGGCGCTTCGTTTGTTTCTTTGTTTCTTTGTGCCGCGTGTTCACGCGCCGGGCGGTCTTCGGCGTCGTCGTTTTCCAAATTCGCCTCGGCGCGCGCTCTCCTTGTCGTCTGCTCCTTGTCTCCAACCACCGCACCTTGTCGCACACTACAAATATCACCTTCGCGCACCACCGTCGCGCACCACTGCACCGTGTCGCGCACCACACATCACATAAGCCCCTTTTTTATAAAGTTTTCTGAGGGAAAACTGCCGCTTAGTGCGGGACACATTTCCCGTATGCTCGGAACACCACAGTTATTGTCCGTTCACGAGTTTGCACTATTTATGGCATAGTTCACGTAGCAAACACATTTACACATAAAGGAAAAAAAATAACGCTGATTCAGACAAAGCACAACAAAAAAAATGTGACATTAAAGACTAATTTAGACATTAAATACATTAAAGACATTTAAGAATAATTAAAGACATTAAAGGCCGTCGGGTTTCTTTATCAGCACCAAGGGCGAGTTATACGGTGAGTCGGACCGTTCAATCACCCCGAGCTGCAGCATATCTTGCACTTCCTTCTCGACCACTTCCTTCATTGCGAAGGGTAGTGGATATTGCGGAGTGTTGATAGGTTCAGAGGTTGTTAATTGAAGACGACACTCCAATAAGTTAGTTTTTCCGGGCACTTCGGAAAAGACGTCTTTGTGGTGGGCTAGAAGTCCGCGTAGCTCCTCACGTTGGCTTTCCATGAGCTCATCGCCCACCTTTATCGCTTCTGTACCACAGCCTTCATTGGCTTTGAAGACGGGTACAGGCGCGTCCGTCTCCTCCTCCTCCTCCACTACGACAAATGATGCGGACTGTGGGGACATTTCTGGTTGGCGCTCTTCATAGCGTTTGAGCATGTTGATGTGGAACAGCTTGGTGGTATGTCCCATGTCCAGCCAGTAGTCAAAGTTGCCTTTCTTTCCTGTGACCAGGAAAGGCCCCTTCCAATGCATCAGTAGTTTGTTTTCCGTCGTGGGAAGCAGGATAAGGGCACGGTCTCCAACTTTCAGATGACGAGTCCTGCTCCCGCGGTCGTAGTATTTCTTTTGGCTCGTTTTAGCTCGCGACAGGTTCTCTTGCGCCAACCGTAATGTCTTTTCCAGGCGATCTCTAAGGTCTAAGACATACCCATATGTTGTCTTGACCTCTTCGCAAAGGTGGTCTCCGGTCCACAACTCCTTAAGTAGACTGAGCGGGCCTCGGACGTGTCGACCGTAGATCAACTCGAAAGGAGAAAATCCCATGCTGGCTTGAGGCACTTCCCGATACGCAAATAGGAGGGGTGCTAGTAACCGATCCCATGATTTTGGTTCCTCTTGGCTTAGTTTGCGTAACATTTGTTTCAGTGTGCCATTAAACCTCTCCACAAGCCCGTTACAGATGGGGTGGTAAGGCGTCGAACTAAGATGTTTGATAGCCAGCAAGTCATTCACCTCCTTCATTAAATCTGATGTGAAGCACGAGGCCTGATCGCACAGTATCTGGTGCGGAAACCCAATGCGAGAAAACATCTCTATCAATCCCTCGGCCACCGTAGCCGAATCGATCGACGGTAGAGGTATTGCGTCTGGATAACGGGTGGCGAAATCCACCAAAGTCAGTATATATCGGTTACCCTTCGTTGATACGGGCTTTAAGGGTCCGATAATGTCCACGGCTACTCTTTCAAATGGTGTGTCGATTAAAGGCATCCGCCCAAGAGGTGCCTTGCCCACCTTGCTCTTAGGGTACGTCCGCTGGCATGTGTCGCAGGAGCGTACGTATCTTCTGACGGCCTCTTGGACTCCCGGCCAATAGAATGACTCTAGAACGCGATCGGTCGTTCTCTTCATTCCTTGGTGCCCCGACATGAGACTCTCGTGCGCTAAAGTGAGCACTTGGCTACGTAGTCTTTGCGGTACTACCACCTGTTGGGTGACTTTGCCTGAGGGCGGCCGGTAATAACGATATAGCACTCCCTTTTCTACTTCGAATGAGTAGGACGTCGACCTTTTCCCGTGGAAGGGTTGACCTACTTTGTTCCCGCAAGACTCTAAGGTCTTGTCCTCCTTTTGGGCTGTGCCGAGATCCTTTCGATTCATCCTCAAGGTGCTGATATCGATTTTAGATAAGTTTGGCCGTTGTTCTTGGCTCTTGATGCCGACCAGCAGAGAACCCGGGGAATCGTCTTCTCCCTTGGTTCGTTTTCCACCGGCTATACAGTGGGCGGTGGACTTTCCCATCAACCTCTCCTTCCACGTTTCATCTGGGTCATGAACTTCCCGAGCTCCTGGTACATTTCCGACGATAATGTCATACAGCGGCGCTGTCATACATTTGACGATCGATGTACCCGAAAAATAAGGAGAATGAATTTCGACCTTTGCCTCGGGAACCGTGATGTTGCTGCCATCTGCCAAGAACAGCGTAGCAGTGGTACCTGTAAGAGCTTCGTCCGGTACGAGGGAACGACGTACTACCAGGGTATTGCTCCCTGTATCTCGCAGGACTGAAGCATTCTGGCCGAAAATTATGCCCTGTAACACTGGCATCCTGTGATTTCCGGCCTTTGGGTGAGTTCTCACCGAGCCAGCAACGTCCTCCTCTTCTTTATCGCCCGGCTTGTTAGCACCTTCAGCCGGGTGCCCCTTCGGCGACAACAAGCAAGACGTCTTGTTCACTGGGCCATCTTTCTTTGTGCAGGCTTTTATATCATGGCCGGGCCTACGGCAATACCCACAATAAGGTTGCCTGGGCTTAGATCGGCATTCTGATGGCCTATGACCCAATTTGCCACATACGAAACATCTTATTGAAGCTCTCTCGGATGAACTTCCGCTTTTCTCCGGAGGGTTAATGCTTTCTGTTCTCTCACGGAACAAAAGCAAGTTGGGCTGTCTTTGAGCCTCTAAGAAATTGTCGGCAGCCTCCGCCATGTCATCAAGCTTACTATAGCTCTTCTCACGCAAGAAAAGCGCTAATCGGTGATGACAGTTATTAAAAAACTGCTCCGCCACCAGTAGGTTGCGAACTGCCAAATACTCTTTTTCGGTCTTGGACATTTCAACCCATCGATCAAAGAAGCTCAATAGCCTAGTCGCGTACTGCTTCCCAGTTTCGCCATCTTGGGGTTTACTCTGTCGGAACTTTTCTCGGTAGCCTTCCGCCGTAAAACGAAAACGTTGGAGCAGCGCCAACTTGGCTTTATCATAGTTGAGGGAATCTTCGGGCGACAGACGTCCAAAAACCTTTAGGGCTTCTCCGCTCAAGCATAAACTTAAAGCCGTGGCCCACTTCTCTCTAGGCCATTCTTGTCCGGTGGCGACACTCTCGAACCTCTTTAAATAGGCATCCAAGTCGTCCCGGGTTTCGTTGAATCCTGGTATTAGACTGTGAGGATTTATGCTGAACGGTGGACTCCATCCAGGCCCTCGGTCCACCGTCCTTGTCTCTCTGGCCGCATCCGTTTCAGCCATTCTAAGACGCAACTGAAGCATTCTTTCTTCCGCTTCCAACTGCCGCTGACTTGCCTCTCCGCGATTGCCCTCAGCTTCCGCAACTTTCAGCCGCAACTGCAGAGTTCTCTCTTCCAATTCAGTCTGCTGCTTTTTTGCTTCGCGTTCTGCAGCCCGCTCTTCTCGCGCTCGCGCCTCCTGCTCGTCGTACCACGCTTTTAACTCCGCCCCTTCAAGCCCCATGCGCTCCGCTAAAGCCAATAACTCTCGTGGGCTAGCCATGGTGTTACGCTCTTAAACTAACAACCCAAAAAAAAAGAAAAAAACAAACGGCTTCGTCCTGTCGCGGACGCCAATTTGTGATGAGCAGGTTCTTGTTTGAAGGCAGGTCTCTGAGGCAGAGCCTCAGAGGACCGAATCAAAGGACGAAGCCGTTGGTTTTAAAGAGCAGAACAAGACATTTAATATACACGTTAAGATGGAAAGTAGGAGAAATTAAGGGAAAAGCAGAAGTAATAAATAGAAAGGAGGACACAAGAAAAAAATCCAAGTTAAACACCACACAGAGTTAGGGCTTGGCATAGGTGATAGCGCGCGTAACACAGTTCCATGTGGAAGGGTGGCGGCAAGGCGACGAAAGAAGGCGGCGTTCGTCTCACCAACGTTTCGGCGTCGCTGAGCGATGGGCAGGAAACCCGAGTGTAGCAGCGCTGGCTTGTAGAAGGCACGCTGGCGGCGTGGCGGCCCGGACAGTTAGTTGGAGGCGGCGTCGTGGCCAGGCAGCTCGGTGCAAACTCAGGCCCGTGGCCCAACTGTTTGCGTTCTGCCTGCGGGCTCACGAGTTCACCGACCTCGGGCAGCCATCCGTGGTCGGGTGGAGTGGCGACGTCTGGGAACTGGCTGGCAGGAGGCCCCGGCCAGGTGAAGTCGTGGAGGCTCGGGTCCGGAACCCGACGGCCTGTCTTCAGCTCCCGGTCCGGTGGTCGTCCTTCGCCCGGCGCCGCTTCTCGAACTCTCCCTTCTCTTCGGTCACTGCCTCGTTTTTCTTCCCTCTGGCCCGTGTGTCCCTTTCGGATTGGTCACCTTCGGGCTCCGTGGGCATCGGTCATTGGCCCCCGTGAGCGCCGTGGTTCTTTCCAATTGGATGGCGCTTCGTTTGTTTCTTTGTTTCTTTGTGCCGCGTGTTCACGCGCCGGGCGGTCTTCGGCGTCGTCGTTTTCCAAATTCGCCTCGGCGCGCGCTCTCCTTGTCGTCTGCTCCTTGTCTCCAACCACCGCACCTTGTCGCACACTACAAATATCACCTTCGCGCACCACCGTCGCGCACCACTGCACCGTGTCGCGCACCACACATCACAGGCACGTTCGGATCCAATCGATAGTCTTAATTAGAGAAAATGACGCTTGAATGGGAGCTTTGGTTGTTACGTTGATGTTGCTCGAGGAGGAAGCAGGGTGGCTGGAGGTGCGAAATGTGTTGAAGATATGGCAGAAAGTGAATTCCGGGCTCGCTTTCGTTTCTCGAAACGAGCAGTGCGTTTCTTGGTGCGGCGAACTCGACCCCATCAGCGAGTGTCAGCGAGCCAGTAGAACGTTGTTGTTGCCTCTTGAAAAGCATGCAGAAAAGCTAGTAGTGATAAATTGTAGTAGTCATACGTATTACAACCTTTGTTCGTAAAGTTCCGAGGCTGAGTCCAATAAAAAATATGCGTTTAACATTGAAATCATTTGTGCAGCTCCCCTTCAAAATAGTCTCCCTTGTGCCCATGCACAGCTTCCAACTCTTCTTGAGGTCTTGGAAACAGTTGGAAAGTGCTTCTTTTGGCAGGGCTGTCAGCTCCTTTGTCGTGGCGACTTGAATGACCTCCACGCTCCCCATCCAGCGACCTTTTAGGGCTCTCTTCACACGAGGAAACAGGAAAAAATTGCATGGGGAGAGGTCATTCGAGTATGGCGGATGGGGAAGTACAGTAATGCTGTGCTTGGCGAGAAATTTTGTCACGCTGAGAGCAGTGTGAGGCCTTGCGTTATTGTGAAGAAGGCGCTGTTGTCCAGATGCCCATAAGTCAGGGTGACGGCATCACAGTGCATCACGCATGTGTTGGGGCATGCGGATATAAAACTCCTTTTTCACTGTCTGCCCTTGTGGGATGAACTCGAAAAAAACTATCAGCATCGTCTTTGTTTTGGTCTTCTGTCGCTGCACCATTACGCGTGAGCACTGCCCTCCGGCTTCTCCGCTCGCGCCATTATCTCGGCATGGCAGCTGCCGCCATCTTTACAGGCTGCGCGGTCGCGTGTTACGACAGCGGTTACGGGTTCTTCGATTTTTGTTCATTTCACCAGCCGTGAGGGGAAGGGGGACAGTTATTATCTTTGCCAATGCCTCCGCCCCGTTGTCAGACTAAACGCCGCACGCAACAGCCGCGTCACATCAGGGAGGAGCTTTGCGCCGATCCTCACTCTCTTGCAAGTCATGCGTAATCGTGCGAACGACCATTAAAATTGGAAATTGGAGTTGGATATCTCGGAACACAGACATGCTAGAAGAATTCTTCCAAGTGAAACTGTGTAGAAACACGACTGCCTCTAACTTTTGAATACAAACATACACACTTACTGCAGTCAATAAAAAGTTAATTATTCAATTTTAGTTAATTCAGCTGCTGACAGCGATAATTATCATCTCACTTTGTGTCCACCAGGCCACATAACTTATTTCCGCAGATGGTCTTCACGTGCCTCCCAGAGCCTAATTTTAAGAAAACATAAAGCTTAATTTTGAACACCCGGCATATCTAGCCTGTATTGTTTCTTAAAATAAAATTTGGGATGATCTGTTGCAGGTTCATTATAAATGCGCAAGCACGGGTCTGTTCTTGCAGTTCTGTTGGGACACCTTGATTTCCTTAAGATTCTTTGTGTTCGGCTCCCATCTGCTCCCGTTTCTCAAACCACGCGACGCCATCCTAGGCCCGCGCGCTGGCGTTTGCCGCTGACGTCACGCTCCCCCACTTCGCAGACGTGGCTCGAGGCTTCGCCCCGCTTCGCGAGAACGCCCACTCAGGTAAATGGAACCGGCGGGTTTTAGCCTCCCATGCTTAATGTACGACAATAAAACTGAGAAGTTACAATGAAAAACTTGTAGCGTACGAACAGTACTGTGCTCGTGCTGGATATTGTCAACGCGCAACTGTGATCACAATGAGTGCTACAGTTAAAAACAAAAGTGGCCTATGCATAGTTCTTAGTTTAGCTGTTAGTTGATATTATTTATATATGAACACTTCAGCGAGAGATCTCTTTCATTAAGCAGGTTGGTCGCGGAACCGATGACAGCCAATGAGGCAACCGATGACACCCCGAGGGGGAACTAGGTTAATCAGGCGCGAAGGCGCTCGCGCGCACATCGGCGTTCTTGGCAAAAGGGACGTGCCCTTGTTCATTCGACACCACCGACGGGACGAGTAAGGCACGGCCGGCGCCAGGAGGTCCAAGGTGTTCATGAGAAAAAATAACTATGGCAACTTCGCGACACCACACCCCATGCAGAATACAACTAAGCTTGTGAGCGAGCTAGCTTTACTTCTACATGACTGCTACCACTGGTACTCGCGAAAAATACTTTTGAAGAATGTTGGTGGCCATATTTTTTTGCGACAGGGCCATCCCCCTGTCAGCGAGGGGGCGATGCAGAAATCTGAGGGGGGGGTCAGGACATCCGGACATCCCCCCTGGATCCGTGCCTGCCTGCGATAATGTCTCGTTGCCGTAAGCATCACGAAGGAGCTCATACGTCTTGTGTGGCTGTCTTGCCAAGCTTCACACAGAATTTTATGTTTACACGCTGTTCGAGGTCCATCTCTCCACATTCACTCACAGTAGAATGACGACTAGTGACAACATATTTTCTACATGTAGTGCCATCTAGCGGCTGCCACAGCAATTAACATAAATAGCTCAGGTTAGCTCGAAAAGATGGCGCTACACATACGCACCAACATTTGTTTTGGAAAATCATTTCTAGAGAAGAAAATAAATCAGTCTCGAAACTTTATGGACAAAGGTTGTACGATTTGATAATGTGAAGCTTTAATAGAAAAATGCATTTCTTTTTCATATAAAGCTTTTATACATTAAAAGACGAGAAACATTTCGTTTGGTAGTACATTGTCTTCAAGCAGACAACAAACAGAGCACGTCAACTTCCAGGGAGTTCACTGCTTGCCAATTGGCTGCTCTCTCCCTCCTGTTTTCACAAATTTTGTGGACTGCTCACTTTGTGACGTTGCAGTGACTAAACGCATTCTGTTTCGAACAAAGATGAGGTCAATGAGGAAGGTGACCGATGGGCTGGTGACCTTGTCCACGACGTACAAGAGGCGATATGGAGTAGGGCCATGACCGCTCGTTGCCGTTACTGGTTGGCTGGATGATTTCTCGGCCAGGCTCAATGGAGTAGGGTTTAATGTGCCTCGACACCAAAGTGAAGATTATACCAGGAGATGGCTATCTGATTTGTGTGTTGGTAGTGTTGGCACTTGCTAGATGGGCTGCGGTGAGGTGACAATGTAGAGTGACGATGACGAGGTTGTGGAGGAGTGTGCCAACGAGTTTTTTATCACCAGGAGCTCGTCCAGTCGATCATGCAGAGCGATGCGGGATGGCATCGGCGCTGCCGAGCAAAATGGTGGTGAAGAATGCGTAGAGGGCAAAGCTGGCACTGGTCAGGTCTAGGGTGGAAGCAGTGGCCAGTGGGAAGACGCTGGAGGAACAGCTCACGTAGGAAGGCGGTGTCAGTGGTATGAGCGTCCGGCGCAGCAACTGGCTTGGACGACCAATGGCGTAGCCAGAAATTTTGTTCGGGGGGGGGGGGCTCACATTGCAGCGTGGTCTCCTCCTTATAGAATTTGTCGAAGGATCAAATACATGAATAATAACTGCATTGCCAATGTCATTGTATATTAACGTATATCATCATTACCATCATTATATATCATTAACGTATGTCATTGTATAATAACGTATATCAACGCTACGCACTGTCAAGTTAAATATCTATTTTTTCATAAAAGAATATATTCGTATGTCCCACAAATAGTGGCAGAAATAACTAATATCAATTCTTCCGCACTTTTTGTCTATTTCAAAAGTAAAGAAAATGTCGCAAGAACTTTAGAACTATATCAGCTCAAAACCAGCAAATCAGTGCGTGCAGCTGATATGAAAAACGTAAAGGCCATGAAAAGAACAAGTTGAGGACAAATATTTTTATGAATGTTTGTCATTCAAGAACCTTGTTTACATTTTTGTACATATGCAACGGCCAGGGAAAAACCTCAATGACACTGTCATTTGTTGCAATAGATTGCGCAGGAGCAGCTGTTACCGGTCGTGTATTGTAATTACACTGAAATTATAGTCGCAACAGTGAGTACATATAAAAAGCGGGAGTTCCGCAAAATATACATTATAAATTCGAAGATAGAATAGAATATACAAATGCGAAGATACAACTTGATCAAGTGCAAAAAAGTGCCACTGGAAACAGTTTACTGCTTGTATATACGACACCTCGCAACAAGATGTTTGAATATACGTATAAGTCTCCAATAAATCTACGTATTTAAGCAAACGTCACTGTATATAATGCGTTAAACAAGACAAGTAAACATGTTGCGCAGTCACAAATACTAAACTTTACGCATAAAAAGACAGACGATCCAGGCATGAACAAAACTATGATCGCAGAAATCGTGATATGTACTTGGGCCATGCGGTGGTCGTGACCGCACCATATGGGTAGAATAATAGCGGAATAATGCCGAAATCAGTACGAAAATGTGTAATTTAACTGCCTGCAGAGGGGCAACAAATATTCTGCATCCGAAATTAAAGAAGGGTATTGTTTCGGTTCAAGAAAGAAGTAAAAGTAGGTAGCTAATGAGGAAAGAAAAGACCAAACGAAAGCCACAGATGATGCGGTAAGTTGAACTACCCAATATCCGAGTGTGTTTGTTGGGAAACGCTGCGTGGTCCGGGCTTTCAATGAGCAAGGTCGGTCAAAATTGGTTATTGATGTCCTCGTAATTTTCGTATTCGCGTGATAATTTTACAATAAACAGCGAAAATTTCTGCCGTTTTAAAAGTTAATGAACCGTCATACGTTTTTATAATTACGAGTTTATCGACCTGATGAAACAGAGCTCTTTACTTGCATTGATTTTTGCTGCTTCGCTATCTAAAGGACAAACTTCACTCGGCAGGGAAGTTTAGCGAAGCAGTCAATGACTTCGGACACGTTGACGCCGACGTCTCTGTGGGTGTATAGAAGCGCCAGCCTAACCATGCGTTCCTCAGACATTATGGAGCGCAAGTATTTTTTTAGTAATCTCATGTTAAAAAATATTCTCTCTGCACTGGCAGTGCTCACTGGAAGGGTGACTAGAATCTGCAGCAGTTGGTACACATTTACATAGAACCTGCAGTCGCAATGAAAGAGGGCATCTATTCCGGTTCTGAAACCTAAAAATACTCCTTCGATATCGTTGGCATCCTTGTTTAGCTACCTTGCACAATAGGTAAGCTGCTCCATTCTAGAAATGTCCGCTGTTTCGTCAGCAAGTACGGAGAAGCAGCCTGCAGTGTTTACTTTTGCAACTAGGCTTTCTTTGATAATTTCACATAATTTGGTTTTGTACACCTGGGCAATTAAATATGAGGCATTACTGGGGCAACTTTCCAAGTGGTTTTCTAGATATGTATCTCCACAATCAGCTCGCATGCGAAGAAGCGCTCTGAAAATACCAGTATTTGCAATGGGGGCTTTGCTTAAATCTATAGGACCACTGTCCTTATGGCTACGGAGAGCCAGACCTTGTCACCCGCAAAAAAGAACTGCCTCAATGATAGGCCGTTAGCTTTCTTCTGTTTTCTTTATTTTACTATGCCTGCCCCGGTCCAGCTGATCGGTCACATTGGGTGCGCTTCCTGAAAATGTTAGGCGAAAATTATCAGCTGCCAGCTTGCAGTCACGGTGATATTTAGTATTTTCTTTTGCGTGGAAGATTGCGAGCGCGTGCTTACATTTCTGCAACGGCTTGGACACGAGGGCACCAGTGCGCGCTAGTTGGCCCAAGTATATAAGAACATTAAACCCATAAAGTTCCAGAATTGAAAATCTAAAGCACGCCTTTGGATATGTCAGTGCACTAGTCGCGTCAAAAGTTTCACAACTTTATACCCATAAAGTCTCGGAATTTAAAACCATGTGCTCTGTAGATTCCGCGGCCACTGCGAGATGCCGCAACGCGCCTGATCGCCATCGAAAAGCCCTTGAAAGTTTGTGCTCAGATGGGGCTCCCTGCGTTGTGTGACTCCAGGTGCAAGGGTGTTGCCATGAAATCCAGCTCGAGTTCGCAATGTTCGTGCCGAAACGTCTTTTCGAGCGTGAAAAAGACATTCTAGACAAAATTCAGAATAATTCCCGGCGCTGGTGGTTGTTTTGGTCGGCGGTGCATGCCAACACGAAAATATTTTGGGGGGGGGGGGGGGGCTGAAGCCCCATCAGCTCCCCCCCCCCCCTGGCTACGCCCCTGTGAACGACGGTTGCCTAGCTCATTGGATGAGAGTCGCTGCTGGGCGCGTTCCAGAATAGCCGCCTCGATTTCAACGAAGGGCAACGCTGGGCGATTGTGCGCGTACAAGACGAGAAGGTCTGTAAAACTAATCTTGACAGTTTTGGTCACGGGAGCGCTTCAACCACAAGGAGGTACTTGTGATTCTGCTATGTTATCCACGCGAGTTCGAAGCGGGCCTTCGCTTGCAGGAACCAGGCTGTGAGGTTCCGTTCCCAGAACTCTGGCACACTGACAACGTTAGAAGCAACTGCGGCGGTGGAGCAGGGGCAGCGGTGTCTGCGATTGTGGCTTGCTGACGTGCGGTCTCACTGTCAGACATGGCTTCACCTCAGTCTTTGGCTGCATGTTGAAATTGGGCACATGCTGAGACTCAATCCAGACGTCCACTGTCACCAGCCTCATGTGACACAAAGACACGGCAAGGTGTCCGTTTGGTACTAGGAATAAGTCGCTTTATTTATTTCGTGGGCTCCTGTCGGCGCACCAGCTCGAGCCCTACTCGCACTCGTGGCTTGGCCCAACACTCTCGGGTCGCCAGTCATGCTGTTGGCGATGCAGCTACATAGTGTTGTGCTCAAGTTGCTTGCATGGCATTCTATAACAATAGAAGTACGCTACATGGTGTGATGGAGCATTTGAAACAGCTGCTGCGCAGCAGCAGGAACAGCGTGTCTCAATGCTGGCACGATGAGAAACCTCTGCAAAGGTGCTACCGGCCGGAATGCACGAGGTTAAGGTGCACAATGTTAACCCTTTGCGGTCCAGTGTCGGGCAGGGCCCAACAACGCAACACGGCCGTAGCGGTCCGCTGTCGGGCACCGCCCGACAAGGGGGTTCGAGGGTTAATTTCGCGGTTTTTCTCACTGAAATTCGAGCGCATTCTTTGTATACACGATGCATCATCTCTTGAGTAATAAATAAACTTTGTTGAAGTTTACTTCTCTTTGCACTTGGGTGGAGCACAATGTTCCGCACGGCTTCTGGATACCAGAGCGTTCTCACTTGCGCGTGGAACAGCACGTTCGCCTGCAATACACACGATGCGCCATCTCTTGAGGGATAAGTAAACTTTGTTTGTTGAAGTTTACTTCTCTTTGCACTAGGGTGCAGCACAATGTTCGCACGGCTTCTGGATACCAGAGTGTTCTCACTTGCTCGCGGAACAGCACGTTCGCGCGGTTCCCTGAGAAGCATGACCACTTTTTCATCGCGTGCATTTTACAGTGGCACATTTAGTGAAAGCTTCTAGAGGTTTCCATTGTCAATAGCTTTATTTTGAGGCGCACACAGCTGCAGAATCATGTTGAGGAAGAGCAGCGACACCTGCAGTACCGCCTCTTCCAACAGCTGGTGGGTGACGTGAGGGCTAGAGCCAAAAATCGGGGCCCGTCTGCGCGGAAGGAGTGCGAGGAAAGGCTAGATGGGAGGAGCCATTTCATCTACAAGCTCCCAGGCCGAAATAGCAAAGGCTGTGCTGTTTGTAGCGATCGAAAAACAAACGGAGGCAGGAGGGAAACTGTGTTTTTCTGCAAAACCTGCAGTAACAGCCCTAGCCTGCACCCAGAAAAATGCTTCGAGCGGTATGACATGCTGCTCAAATATCGGTAGAGGAATTGCCTGCTGAATGCAAAAGAAAAAATAAATATCCTATGAGTTTTTTGTCCACAGTTTGTGGTTTTCATCGCGGCGCTATAAACTGGCAAAATTGTTTCGGACCGGGACAGCTGGAAAGTGGGTAAAAGTTTCGGACCGCAAAGGGTTAAACCAAAGAAAGACTGTGTGAACGGTCACTGACGAAGTGGGTATCAGCGTAAGATCATGGTCATGAAATTTTGAGTGACAAACTTGGGATGCGTTTCGTGTCAGTGCAAAATTCGTGCCGCATTTATTGACTGACGAACGGAAACAGACCTATGTTGAAATCAGGCAGGAACTGCTCGCCGCTGCCAATGACGATGAAAACTTTCTTAAGAACATCATAACAGGCGATGAGCAGGCGCGTAGCCAGGGGGGGGGGGGGGGGGGGGGGCTGATGGGGCTTCAGCCCCCCCCCCCCCCCCCCCCGAAATTTTTTCCTGCTGGCATGCACCGCCGACCAAAACTACCACCGACGACGGCAATCATGCTGGATTTTGTCTACAATGTCCTTTTCACGCTCGAAAAGACATTTCGGCGCGAACATTGCGAACTCGGGCTGGATTTCATGACAACGCCCTTGCACCTGGAGTCACGTAGCGCAAGGAGCCCCATCCGAGCACAACCTTTCAACGGCTTTTCGATAGCGAGCGGGCACGTTGCGGCATCTCGCAGCGGCCGCGGAATCTACGGAGCGCATGGATTTCAATTCCGAAACTTTATGGGTATAAAGTTCTCATAAACTTTTGACGCGAAAGGTGCGCTGACATTTCCAAAGGCATGCTTTAAAATATTTTCAATTCTAGAACTTTATGGGGTTAATGTTCTCATAAACTTGGGCCAACATGCGTGCACTGGAACGCTCGTGCCCAAGCCGTTCCATAAATGGAAGCGCACGCTCGCAATCTCCCACACACACGAAAATACTAAATATGTATCACCGTGACTGTCAGCTAGCAGCTGATAATTTTCTCCAAACATTTTCAGGAAGCGCGCCCAATGTGATTGATCAGCTGGACCAGGGCAGGCAAAGTAAAATATGAGAAAACAGAAGAAAGTGAATGGCCTATTATTGAGGATTTCTTTTTTTCTTTTTTTTTTTTGCGTGCGACAAGGTCTGACTCTCCGTGGCCACAGGGACAGGGGCCCTATGGATTTAAGCAATGCCCCTGCTGAAAATACAGGCATTTTCAGAGTGCTTCTTCGCATGCGAGCTGATTGTGGAGATACATATCTGAAGAACCATTTGTAAAGTTGCCCCAGTATTGCCTCGTATTTAAGCCCAGATGCACAAGACCAAATTATAGAAATTTGTGGTGAGATTATCAAAGAAAGCTTAGATTCAAAAGCAGGCTGCTTCACCATACTTCCTGACAAAACGACGGATATCGCTGGAATCAAACAGCCTACTGTTTCTGCAAGGTACCTAAACAAGTATGCCAACGACATCAAGGGAGTGTTTTAGGTTTTAGCACCGGAATAGATGCCCATCTCTCACTGCGACAGCAGGTTCTATGTAAATGTGTAAATACTGCTGCAGCTTCTAGTCACCCTTCCAGTGACCACTGCCAGCAAAGAGAGAATATTTTGTTAACAATAGTTTACAAAAAAACTACTCGCGCTCTACAATGTCTGTGGAACGCATGGTTAGGCTGGCGCTTCTATACACCCACAGAGACGTCGGCATCAGCGTGTCCGAAGTCATTGACCGCTTCGCTCAACTTTCCCGCCGTGAGAAGTTTGTCCTTTAGATAGCGAAGCAGCAAAAATCAATGCAAGTAAAAAGCACTGTTCCTTCAGGTCCATAACTTCTTAATTATTAAAACGTATGACCGTTCAATAGCTTTTAAAACCGCAGACATTTACGCCGTTTATTCTAGCAGTTAACATCATGATCACAATTATCACGCGAATACAAAAATTACGAGGATACCAATAACCAATTTTGACCGACCTTGCTCATTGAAAGCCCGGCCCACGCGCCGTTCGCCAAAAACACACTCGAATATTGGGTAGTTCAACTTACCGCATCATCTGTGGCCTTCGTTTGTCCTTTTCTTTCCTTTTCAGCTACCTGCTTTTATTTCTTTTTTGAAACGAAGGAATACCCTCCTTTAATTTTGGGTGCAGAATAATTGTTGGCGTTGCACAATTACACAAAAATTACACATTTTCGTACTGATTTATGCATTATTCCTCTATTATTCTACCCACATGGCACTGTCGCGACCACTGCATGGCCCAAGTATACATATCACGATTTCTGCGATCATAGTTATGTTCTTGCCTAGATCATCTGCCTTTCTGTGCGCAAAGTTTACTATCTGTGACTGAGCAACATGTTTATTTGTCTTATTTGACGCGTTATATACACTGACGTTTGCTTAAATACGTAGATTTATTGGAGACTCATACGTATTCTTAAATATATTGCGAGGTTTTGTGTATGCAAGCAGTGAACTTTGTTTCCAGCGACTCTTTTTTTGCCCTTTAGCGAGTTGTATCTTCGCATTTGTATATTCCATTCTATCTTCGCATTTCTAATATATATTTTGCAGAACTCCCACTTTTTATTTGTACTCACTGCTGCGAGTATTATCTCGGTGTAATTACAATACACGACCGGTAACAGCTGCTCCTGCGCAATCTATTGCAACAAATGACAGTGTCATTGAGGTTTTTCCCTGGCCGTTGCATATGTACAAAAATGTAAACAAGGTTCTTGAATGATAAAGATTCATCAAAATATTTGTCCTCAACTTATTTATTTCATGGCCTTTACGTTTTTCATATAAGCTGCATGCAGTGCTTTGCTGGTTTCGAACTGATATTGGCCCTTTTCGCGGCGAACCCGTAGGCGCTGCCATATTTTATCACGTGATGACGCGTCCATTGCATGCCTCAACTGCCTCCGTTGCCTCCTTGTTTACAATGGAAGTGTATGACGCCGGTGCGGCTTAGAAAACCTCTTTTTTCGGAGATATCGTAGACGGTGACTAGGTGGACGACACGAAGCTTTATCACCTGCAGCTTCAGAGAACATGCAAAAGCGCTTTCGGAGCTGATTAAGCTATGTCCAAACGGTGCAAGCAGTGTATATGGTGCTTCTTCTAAAAGCGGGGCTAAATATGCATTTCAAGCTTTGCGATTATGAATTCAGTCAGGATTAGTGTGTTTTGCTCTTTGTTCTTTATTCGGCAAATATTTTGAAGCAGTGGCTTGTCAGTTTCTGACTCAGTGAAGTTCCTCGTTGCGGCCACTATCTGATTATTTTCTGCCTAATCGCTCGCGGGTGTGCTCAGTTCTGAATCCGATAGATTTGTTCTTGCTGCGCACAAGGCTTGCAGCGTAGCTGTTTTGTACATTGTAATACCTTGTAGCAAATATATATTACAGCTAGTAACTTGCTTACTCTTGTGCACCGTCACGAAACATTCAGCTTCGACCATTGGTGCGCCATAGGTGTAGTCCGTCATTTATTGTGTGTATACAGTGCTCATATATTCAAGTGTCTGTCCATTCACTTATTCTTGATATGTCGGTGATAGAGTGGGCGTAAGTGTTCCTGCCATTTGGACAGATGTGTATAGATAACGTGCGCGAAATTTACTATGACAGGAAGCGGCGCTACTCCCTTTGTCATTGTTTAACGAGTGGTACTCACTCTTGCCGACGTTCTGGGGATGACGCCCTTTCTTTGAAGGTTAGCCATAGAAGGCTGGCGGATGAGTAAATTTCTGTATCCTCGAGTAAAGCCGTACATCACGAAGTGCCGGTAACACGTTCAGGACAATTGCAGCAGCGGTCAGCGAACTTCGCCACACAGATTCATTCTATTCCTTAACATGCCAGTCACTATTTTTGCAGCCAACTACTGCACACGTCTTCAATCCACATTATTCAATCTAGAATGATTGGAGCACAGTGTGTTAGTGAAAACTCAGTTGCATTTCCGACAGCTGATCGCTCAGAAGCAAGGTAGAAGCGGTAATGGTTTCGTTTTCGTGCGCGGTCGCTGAGGAGAGGTATGGCGCGCTGCCGTGAGCGCCATCTCGTCTCTCTAAAATGCTCCGCGAAAAGGGTCAATAGTTCTAAAGTTCATGTGATGTGTTCTTTACTGATTAATTAGGCAAAAAAAAAAAACGCGGAAGCAATGATAGCAGTTATTTCTGCCACAATTTTTGGGGCATACGAATATATTCTTTTATGAAAACATACATATTTTAATGGACAGTGCATAGCGTTCAATAATTCGTTTGCAGCATCTAATATACAATGAAATTGGCAATGCAGTTATTATTCATGCATTTGATCCCACGACAAATTCTATAAGAAGGAGGCCGCGCTGAAACCTGAGCCCCCCCCCCCCCCCCCCTCCCCCCGAACAAAATTTCTGGCTACGCCACTGGCGATGAGACATGGGTTTATGGCTATGATGCTGAAACGAAAGTGCAGTCATCGCAGTGGGTGGCCAAAGGTTCTCCTCATCCAAAAAAAGCACGCATGAGTTGGTCAAAAATGAAGGTGATGTTAGTTGTTTTTTTTACTGCAAAGGCATTGTCCATCAGGAATTTGTGCCACATGATCAAATGGTAAACAAAGAAGTTTACCAGGAAGCACGTTTGAGAGATTCTGTGTGCAGTAAGAGGCCTGATCTGTGGGAAAGTCAGGCTTGGATGTTGCATCATGACAATGCCCCGGTTCATGCATCACTCCCTGACCCCAGCTACTTAGCGAAACACCACACTCCTGTTGTGCCCCACCCACCATATTCTCCGGACCTAGCCCCAGCATACTTTTTTCTATTCCCCAAGCTGAAAACCACCTTGAAAGGACGTTGTTTCTAAACCGTAGAGGAGATCCGGGACAATGTGAGAAGAGACCTGTGCCCCATTCCAGGAAGTGCGTTCCAGGAGGCTTTTCAAAAGTGGAAGAAAAGATGGGAAGAGTGCATTGCTAGTAGAGGGGACTGCTTTGAAGGGGACAGCACTTAAAATGTTGTATCATAAGCAGTAAAGGTGTTATAACTAAAGTTCGGTTTCTTTTTGAAAACACCTCGTTTACATGACTCGTCGACAGTTTCAGCGTAATCGCTAGTGCTCACATACCTTCCAGGAAATGCAACACAATTTGCGCCGCACATATAATCTGGTTACACAAGTTCCCGTGACAACATAGACAGCAGATAGAATTGGCTACAAGATTTGAGAATGTTCCGATACAATTGGTGCGCCTTGTACCGAGCGATAACGTTTAACATTTCTTAGCAGGTGACAGGAAAACGATAAACATGGATGCATGTCAATTTGGTCATGCGCAAGCTAAGACTCATCTTGAAATGCAGCGCAACCGGACGGCACAACAGAGAGGAAGACGAACACAGGCGCTATGTTCGTCTTAGCGCCTGTGTTCGTCTTCCTCTCTGTTGTGCCAGTACCGTTACGCTGCATTTCAAGATGGTTCATATGTCAAAATACCAACTAGTCCAACATTCATTTCTTTTAAAGTCAAGACTCATTTTCCTTTTCTGCGTCCTTAGCTCTTTGGCACAGTGTTTGCACCCTGGGGGACAGAAATGGGGTGTCATGCTTGCAGAGTGTGAGGTGCCATATGAAGCACCATTTTGATTTTTACATGTTGTTTTGCTGCCACAGTGTCTTGCAGCCCACCAGCGACTGAAGACCCATCACCGCATCTGCTGCAGGACCTGTTCCTAGTAACTCCAGTACTGTGCAGCCACTGTGAGTTTTCTACCTCTGTGGGCTTGCTCTCACAAAACGACATGTGGCTGTACTTCGTGTGGTGCTTATCTGTAAAAATAATGGGTGCACTTCGCAAGTGCATCCCCTCCCATGGCACAGGCTGAATGCAGGGTTCCTGTAACAGCCGTATCTTTGTAGAACACACAGAAGGTGTTGCCAGCTGAGTACGTTGGTTTTGTGTAGATGCACACACGTTTACACAAACTTCTTTCACCAAGACCATACAGGGAAAGGATGAAGAAAGGTGCACTTTGTGTGGGGAAAAATATAGCAATTGCAAAAAAAGAAATCATACTATATTAAATATATTCCATCACTTGATAGCCTAACAAAGTTGCTGGTTAACTTGGATGCTTTGTTTTAAATTAATCAGTCTTGCCATTTGTCAACAGGAACCGGAAGGTTTAATTAAAACAATTGCTTTAGAAAACTAAGAGTGGGTTGGCCATGGAATGTTAAGCCTTCAAAGAAGATTCAAAGATGTGGCACAATTGGAAAAAGGTCATTAGGAATTGATTGAAGTTTCACTAATTGGAACACACGACACAGATTAGAGAGAGGCTGAAGTAAGAGTTATGGAAAGGACTATCACAATAGAGCTTGTTACACTGATATGAAGCTCGGGACATGTCAGTCTTGATGTTATTCACTGTGCTTGCAGTTTGAAAGGAAAAATGGAACCATATAATATAAAGCCACCATTGTATTATACTCTTGAAATATGACGCTAAGATTGGAAAAAAATATTCTTTTAGAAAAATAAGAATATATAGAGTATCACTCTATGTTACGGAGCACATTTTTCTAGGCAAATCGAAGTGTTATATAACCTGCAGAAATCTTGATAATCTACGATTAAAAAAAATTAACGAATGTGGGTCTCACACCAGCACTTCTAACTTAAATTGAGCTCTCCCTAACAAAGCTATCGTTTGCAGTCACAAAGGAGAGATATTGATCTTTGCAATTAACCAAGATAAACGATAACTGAAGAATTTGGGAAGTGCAACGGAACAACAACAAAAAACATGCTCCTCTGATAGGTACTCCTTGCTATAAAATACAGCCATATCATAAGTTGCACAATATTTTCTTGGAAGTTCATTGCACAGCCAACTAAGTAAGAAATTAGTGTGCAAAGTTTCATTTAAAGGGACCGACAACCAATTTTCATGGTATTCATTATTTTGAGTGCAATGGAAAGCTTACCGGTCAGAGTATCTGATCATGAAGTGATAATGCGGAAAATGCCATAGCGCATTTTTAATCGGACCTTTTCGATCTGTAGTGAGGATGTAGTCGTTCACTGGAAGCATGCTTAAAACAGTCATAGGTGAACGCAATAGCGATTATACGCCGGCATTAGTGGAATGCAGACAACAAATGCGGTCGTAGCTGTGAGAAATTATTTCGTTTATCAAGCTGATGTTCTTGCAATTCATGGTTTTCGAACTGTTAAATTATTTCTACAATAACAGCTATGTGTTTTTGTTGTTTCATGTCCAACTGCTTTGGTCATTAACCAGTCAATATGTCATTAACTAGTCAACCTTTTTGACTTTCCAAGTTTTGGCGGCCCACTGGCAGCCAGATGGCAGCCAGCTAGTTCCATTCCTGATAGGCAGTCACGTGTGCTGGGATTCCAAGACAACCCAAAGCTACCGCAGCTGCCCGAAGTTTGTGCAAAATCGAACGCCAGGACAGCTGGCCGCGGGATAAATGTAAACACGTTACCAGCATGGCAGCTGCCGGCGGCATTGGGGCACGCTCAGCGTAGGCGGCCCATTCATGCGTTGCCGGCATGAAAATATATAGTTGCGTTCGGGAATACTATAACTTTTGCAAGATTTCACGTGACTCAGTACAGGACCCGCTCTGGGTACCAAACTTTGCACAGCGCAACAAACGGCCTCCAAGACATCGATGTCAAGACGCGAACTTGCGCATAAGTTATCATATGCCCGAGACGATGACGAAGCTTCCTTTGGCTCCTGGTGATACATCGGCTTCGTCTTTTTTTGTGTGTTGTGTCCAAATTATTGCCTCGACTCTTCTGATTTTTGAACCACTGGTGCTGTAAGTCTCCCGCTGTCGAACGACACTTTTTCAGCAGAAATCGGACCTGCCATCTTAAATTCATCGCCGATTCATCACAACATTCGCACCCCCGCGCCCCTGCTGCACAACGCCGGCACTGTGCATCGGCAATCGCAGCTGCAGCAGACGTTAGCCAAAATGACGTCGTTGACGCTGTCGACATAACTCCGGAAGAGATCCTCGATTGGCGTGAGAAATTTGTTTACTCCAACACCAAGAGACTTTTGCCCACCTTGCCAAATACCCTAAAAACTTGACTGCAAGTAAGTGACATTCTGCCTCGTCTTCCTCCACTTCCTGCCGCTTAGTACAAAATAATTTTTCGTGTACATGGTGGCGTCGACTGCGCTATCATACATCCAGTCTCTCTCCGCGGCATCGTCATCAAGTCCACAGGCCTCTCCGTGGCTGCAACATCGCTTGATCGGCTTCGGGCCAACGAGATTAACAACACAATCGTCATAAGCACCCCGTGCATGGACAGAGGTTATCGCTGCTTGAAGATTGCCACCCTCACCATCATGGGGAAGAGCTACGAGGCCTCCACGCACGTGGCAGACCCCAAAAATTCATGTAGGGGTATTATCAAACTGCCGGCCTCCCTGGTAAAAAGGAATGTGTTGGTTAACCTTCCAGATTCCAATCCAACAATCAACATCATAGCTGCTCGAAGAATGGGCTCCACGGACTCCATCCTGGTCACTTTCAAAGGCTCAGAGGTCCCCTTCTACATTGATTACCTCTGCACAGACCTCTGCTGCCGACCATATCGGCAAAAAGTGGAGGCGTGTGCTAAGTGCCGGCAGCTTGGCCATCACCAAGATGTCTGCCCTAATGTGACCATATGTCTGCCCAAAATGCGGCACGGCAGATGCTCCTGAGGACCACACCTGCATCCCCATTTGCATCATCTGCAATGGAACACATGAGACTGGTTCATCAGAGTGCAGACTTCGTTACAAACCACGGACACCGTCCCTGGCACTGCCAGAAACTAAACTGACACTTCAGGGAACAGTATACAGGCCTTTAGTCAACACCCAGGACAAGAGAAGCCACAGAGCAGCTCTGGCCGCAAGAACTCTGCTACAGCGGCCCAGGTCCTATCATCGAAGCAAGCTTGGCCTCTGCTGACTCCATGCAACGAGGAGAGACCGCCCTTCAACCATACAAAGGTGAGCTGGGCAGGGGTTGTCTCCCACAATAGCAGCTCCTCACGAGATGCTGATACGTAGCTCTCTCATCAAATACTTGCTTAATCAGAACGAAATGCTCAAAACCGAAATCAAATGGCTCAAGGCAATGCTCTCCGCAGTATAAACTGTGGAGAGCGAATCTACCGCTATTTGAGAGGCGTGGGGAGCAGATGCCTACTAGCCCCTCTGGCGTGCTGTCTCCGCTCGCTGGCCACTCTATGTCCCGAGCGCAGTTGTGCCCAACATGCCACATTGGAGCCACCCCGCCTAGATGCTCGCACGCATACGCTCGCTGGCCTCCCTTTGTCCCGAGCGTCGTTCACTGCACCATGTGCCGCATCGGAGCCACCCTGCTTAGATGCCGGCACGAATACACTCGCCGGCCTCCCTTTGTCCCGAGCGTCGTTCACCGTGCCATGTGCCGCATCGGAGCCACTCTGCTTAGATGCCGGCACGAATACGCTCGCCGGCCTCCCTTTGTCCTGAGCACCTTTCTCGGACGAATACATCGCGGTGCAGCCTTCCGGCTCTGCCGTAGGCGCGAGCTCGCTTGCTGACCTTCCTTTGTCCCGATCGCAGTTCGGTGTCCCGTGCACTGCAGCTGAGCCTCCCTGCCTTGCTGTTGGTGCAAAACCGCAAGCTGGTCTCTCCTTGTCCCGAGCGCAGCTGGGAGGCAATGTCGAGCGCGAGCCACTCCGCTCAGCCGACAAAGTCGCCGCACTTTCAGACTACCACTTGCCTAATTCGCAGCTGAGCGACAGTTCCGACGTGCGTAAGCCACCCTGCTCCGCCGTCGATCCATTCGCCGGTCGCGTGAAGCCTCATGCACCTGTCGAAGTGGCAACCCAGCTCTCCTCATTGCCGTTTACTGGCCCCATTGGGTCGGTCACGCATTGAGCGGACCACGTGACCGTGGAGACGTACAATCCGGCTTAAGCGCTTGTGTGAGCCATCGGGCCGCCTCGCGCGCTGGGCGTTAACATGGCAGTTTGGTGACTCGGTTAAGCCATCTGTAGTCAACGCAGAAGCGGAGCGTGTTGTCTTTCTTTTTTACTAGTACGACAGGCGACGCCCATGGACTTGTCGACGGCTGGATGAGGTCATCATTGAGCATTTCTTCAACTTGATGCTTAATCGCCTCCCGCTCCATAGGTGACACGCGGTATGGGTGCTGACGAACAGGCCGCGCCGACTCCTCTGTAACCAGTGGCGCACCGACGGGGGGGGGGGATTCGGGGGTTGTAACCCCCCCCCTGAGGCTGACTTAACCCCCCCTTTCGTTTAACCCCTTTTCTTTCCTTACGCATTTGAGTGCTGCATCTAAGATGTAAGACGCGAAATCGTCTGCACACTCGCAAAAAGCGCATTTTTTTTTACAATTGCCCGTGAAGAAATCGAAATTAGTGCTGTTTCGATGGTATTGGCAAACTCCTGGGTGCGCTACTGTCTGCAACTATCCGGTGTTGCGTAATGGAGGTGCGCTGGACTTTAGATTCTGTGGAAAAACAGCCAGAGAATTCTTTCACTAGGCCCAGTAGCTGATCCTTCTGTACATCTGCTAAGTCAGCATTAATTTGGACGCGGGGACTCAGGCTGGCGTGAGTTGTTGCATCCGGTGAAGTCACTTGTAACGTGCCGACGTCGGAGAAGTCAGCAATGTCGTTCAGAAAGGCCACAGCTGTACCTTGAGGGACGTGCTGATACTCATGGCTGAAGTTTGTCAACAAAACTTGCGAGCACTTAATTTGTATTCAAACAAGGCCCCGGGCGATGCAGATGTGTCTTTCGAGCAACAGCGGGATATTTGCCTCGGCAATACCCTCATAGTCGTCGAATGCGTCGCAGGTTACAAGGGTCAATACGCTGCTCCTTGGCGGCACCGTGATGTTCTCGTCGACAATCCTCAAGGCGTTGACATACGTGTCATCAGTGCTGCTCCCTGCTAAGGCCTGCGCCGTTGAAAACGTTACCAGGGACTTTTGTAAGTTTATCACGCCTCCATTATCCTGCAGAAAGTCCATTCCCAGAATTAAGTCCCTCGAATGGCTTGGGAGGATAACGAAATCTCCGAGGTACGTAAACCCACGAATGCTCACTCGCGCTGTGCATCTTCCTACCGGGGTTAGCAGATGGCCTCCTGCAGTGCGAATCTGCGACCCAGTCCACTCGGTAGAAACTTTCTTCAGCTTGCAGGCAAGGTCCATGCTCATAACTGAGGTGTCCGCTCCAGTGTCGATTAACGCTGTTATTTCTTCGTCGTCTACGGTGACGGGATTGTTCGACGTTATTACCTCTTGTACGGTGTTTGACTGCGTCTGTACGTCTGCGTTGTTCTGTTTTCGTCGTTGTCGTCGTAGTGGAGGATCTTGCGCACAGTCGACGTCAGCGGCCTCACCTCCGGAGGTCGCTGAACTCAGTTTTCCTGAGCCGCCGGGCTTGGCGAGCGGCGTCTGAGAGCGCCGCGAGAGAAGGCTTGGCTTGGTGATGGTGACCTGTAACGAGCAGGAGACTACGAACGGGGCTCGTGCCATCGTTAATCACCATTGCGACGATTCGCGACGAAACTCTCTATTTCCGGCAGCCGCTCACCAGGTCGTGTACGAGGTGCATTTGGGGCGAATCCTCGGAGCCCCACATGACGATAAGGACACATTCTGTAGATGTGCCCGGCTTCGCCACAATGGTAACAAAGGGGCTTGTAGTCTGCGGTGCGCCAGACGTCGCTCTTCTTAGTTCTTGCTTTGGCGATGTGCGGTGTGCTGCGAAGCCTGAAGCTAACATCCAATTGCTGAGCGGGGTATACCATGTTATACGCACTTGAGGGTGGTGGACGGCGTACTGCTTCTGCGTTACTCATTTCAGGACACGCTCTCCGCTGTGGTGCCTCGTACTGTTCAGGAACATGCACGGCCTGTCGGACCTCGGCGCGCACCATTTCCGCAATGGAAAGTTGTCCCACAGAGGCAGCGGTCATCTGCATCTTCTGCAGTTCCTCCTTGATGACAGCCCTGATGAGTTCTCGCAAGGCGCCGACGTCGTTGCCGAGGGTAACGGCATCGCGGTTGTATTGCCTGGCCCGCTGTTGAAGGGCCTTTTCCATGGTGGTGGCTTCGTCGTGGAACTCTGCCACTGTCGTCGGCGGATTTCGAATGACGCCAGCAAAGATTTCCTTTTTGACGCCGCGCATTAGGTGGCGCACCTTCTTTGCTTCAGTCATAGAGGGGTCCGCACGTCTGAAGAGGCGATTCATGTCTTCCACGTACACCGTCACTCGCTCATTCGGGCCTTGAATTCTCGACTCCATTGCTAACTCCGCCCTCTCCTTCCTGTCCGCCCTGGCGAAGGCATTGAGGAACTGCCGACGAAATTCTTCCCATGACATCAGTGTCGCCTCGTGGTTCTCAAACCATATTTTAGCGGAATCTTCAAGAGCGAAGTACACGTAGCGAAGCTTACGCTCGTGGGTCCAGTCGTTGACGTTGGCGACCCGGTCAAAATGGTCAAGCCAGTTGTCGGCGTCCTCTGAAGCACTCCCGTGGAAATGATTCGGCGTCCAGATCTGATTGACGACCACGTGCGATGCTGCAGTAGCGGCAGGAGGTGGTTGGTTCGTCATTTACTTTGTTCAGGTAGCAGACCGTGCTGTGGCTGGAGTCCCTGGAGACGTCGGCTGGTACGTACGTGCACAGGGATAAGCTCGGCCGAACTACTCGCCGGGCTTAGGCCTGGGGTACGCTCCGGAGATCTTAACATCGACCGTACCCAGCACCTCCACCAAAAATGTCACCCAGCTAGTACAGCTAGAATAGTTGACCAGCAACAGATAGGCAAAAAAACACGTCAGCCTTTAATAATGGCTGGACCTCGAAAGCGCGCGCGCAACCACGAACTTCGTCATTCTTGCCTCAAGGGTCCAGTGTCACCACGTGCCAACTTATTTCGCGTCAATATATACCCGGTGAACCCCATTACTCCCTCTGGTATCGTCTTCAGCAGGCTAGAGCTGCTAAAGGCTCAGCAAAGCAATCCATTTTATAAATAGAAATCGTTGACAGGCTCCAAGAGCCGAGCTCCCTAGAGGAGCGGTGCGGCAAAGCCGTCAGGCGCACGCAGACAGCTAGTATTGCTGTTGGCGCCGAGTGCCACGTAGCTTGTATTGTTACAGGCACGTGGGATTCGTATTTGCTTCAGCAGAACGATCTATTTTGTAAATAGAAATTGTTGACAGGCTCAAAGTGCCGAGCTCCCTAGAGGAGCGGTGCGGCAAAGCTGTCGGGCGCACCCGGACATCTGGTATTGCTGTTGGCGCCAAGTGCGATGCAACTGGTATTGCTGCGGGCACGTTGGATACGTATCTGCTTGACGCCGATGGAGTTCTCATGTGCTATATCCAATCTGAGGAGGCTCCCCAGGAGTCTTTCAAGATGGTGATACCCCCGCAGTCTAAGGAAAGCCTCCCTGACCTATTTCCACGACTTGCAGTTGGCCGGACATGCGAGTGGCCTTAAGACTTTCCAAAAGTTGGGCCGCTCTGCTACCTGGCCAGGCATGAAGCGTGACGCTGTTCACTACACCCGCTTATGCCGCATGTACCAATGTGTGAAGCCTCGTGCGGGCAAACCCCCCCCCCCCCCCCCCTCCTCCCGGGCTCATGCAGCCAAACGACAGCCAGCTACCCCTGCAAGTCACAGCCTGTGACATTATGGGACCCTTTCCCAGAAGCTGGCAAGGCTACGTTTTTTTCCTGGCTGTCACAGATCACTTCACGAAATGGGTTGAAGTTTTTTCCCTTCGGAAGTTAACGGCACACGTAATCTGGGACAAGTTGACCGAGGTCTTTAACCGCTTTGACTTTCCGGCGGAGCTTATAACGGACAACGCATCCTACTTCACGGCCAAGGGGTTCGTGGATGTGTGTGCTGCCTTTGGCATTAAGCAGTGCAAGACAACCATGTATCACTCACAGGCCAACCCGACAGAGTAGATTAACTGGAACCTCAAGCCTTTGCTCGCGGCCTTTGCCCAGCAAAGCACGGATTGGGATGCCTGTCTTAATGAGATAGGCTTCTCCTTGCGGTCCACGGTGAACCGTTACTGGGTACACGCCCGCTTTCCTCAACTTCGAGAGAGAGCTGCCAAATCCCATGGACCGCGTTCTGCGGCCCGGCGGCAGGCCGTGCGCCACGGAAGCCGGCCTTTCCAGCTACGCGGCGGAACTGCGCTCATGGATGGACGCGGCCCTTGACCTGGCCCGTTCCTACCGGGCAAAAGCGCTATCTGGACAAAAGGCCCAAAGGACGCGCACTACGGTGTCAGCAATCTCGTCCTCAGACGCAACCATGTCTTGAGTGACGCCGCCAAAGGCATCTCTGCCTCCCTCTCGGCTAAATGGTTGGGCCCGTACCGAGTGGAGGCCAAAATGTCCCCTCTGGTATACAAGATGGCTGACTCCCAAGGGAGACCCGTCGGTGGTCTAGTTCACATCTCGGACCTAAAACCTTTCGTTGCCCATAGCAACGACTGGGGAGAGGGGGAAGCGGTCAACGAACCGCAGACAAACCATGACACGGCTAGCCCCAGGCCACGCCACCGGTACAACCTGCGGAAGCGCACCTAGTCAGCTTTCTCTCACTAACAGGTAGCTAGAATTTATTCCCTACCATGCCGGTGAATGGAGAAATGTAGCTACGGTGCGAGGGTGCACATCAAACTGGTGACAAGCCCATGTGGCTTAGTATACCCTCTTATGTGTTGCCCAAGCCTCAGCCTGGCAAACGCCCCTTTTTGGGCAGTCAGCTGGGTGGGCAGCTTTCTTGGCACGCCAGCTATGCCGGGAGGCTTTCCTGTCCTTTACCTTGCGTCGTCCAGTCTTCTTCCTGCGCCTAGCTCCAGTGTGCCTCCAGTCTTGCTGACCACGAAGCCAGCTGTCCCTGATCCTACGATGCGAGCCTGTTGCTGACCTCAAGGCCTGCTGCTCCGGGTCCTTCCACCATGACTGACTCCTGCCTTTGGGGGTCACGAACGGGTGCCACCCTTGCCTCCTGTTGCCTAGGCTGCTGCCTGCTGCGGCCTGTCCGCCCAATGAAGCGCTGACCCCTGGCCAAGGATGGTCACTCTGGCTTCCGCTGCTGACCTGGCTGCCGTTCATCCCGGCCTGCTGTTCCTGCTAGAGCCCTGTCACCTCCGCGGTGGCTGCTGCGCCAAAATGGCAACCACGCCCTGCGCGTTCCTGGCAGCTCGTGTCCGGTGGACCTCAAGCGTTGCTGGCTGAACCATGGTGCTGCCCTGCTCCGTCCTTCCTAGGGTGCGATCTTGTACGCGTTCCAAAATGGAACGGAGGCGGTCCGTTCCATCTAGCCGCAAACGATTGGTCAATTTGAACCGTGAGAAGCACATGATTGGTCAATTTGAACCGTGGCGATCAAATTGACCAATCGTGTGCGGCTCGATGGAGCGGACCGCCTCCGTTTCATTTTGGAACGTGTGCAAGAATGCACCCCTGATCTGCCAATCCTTCCTCTTGGCAGTGGGTCCTTCCAGTGCGCGGAACTTTGGTAGCCAAGGCAGGCCACTGGCCGCATATCAAGAGAAGCGACATCTTCGCCTTTTTGGACTGCTGGGGCCCCTTCTACCGGACCTGGTCCTTATGAAGACGACGACACCCTCTTGGACTTTGCCCCGTTGGCTTAGCCCTCTTTCGCTGAGTCAACCTTGCCACTTGGCCTCGGTCAGCCACCTTTGGAGGCTGGCCTCGGTCTTTAGGAGGGGTGAATGTGGGGATCGAGGCACCTTCTCGTGCCTATGCGGCCCGGCGGCAGGCCGTGCACCACGGAAGCCGGCCTTTCCAGCTACGCGGCGGAACAGCGCCGCCGTACGGGCAACATGGTGAACACGGCTGGTGTGCCGGAGCTACTTTCCCACGCAAACCGATCTTGGACGTTCTGGGCTCAGGTGGACGCTAATAAACGCCTGTCTGAGTCTCAAGTTTTTGTCGGCTGTTCCGTGTGCCACGTACTCTATCATTTGGTGCCGAAACAACCCGGGAGGCGACAGCCGGGAGCTACCATCAAGGGACTTCGCTGGTGGCTACCGACTGGAACCACTGCCACGAACCACGGAGGTACACGGATCAGCTGACCGCCATGGATAAGCTCAAGTTGAAGCGAGCCACAAGAAGGGCCCAAAACACCAGGGTCATTCAAGAGGCAAGTGGGGTGCTAGAAAGCAATGCCGCGACATTGCGACAGATCGACTGTATTTACGAGCGGCTCAAGAACAATAACGATGAATTGAAGAAGATGAATGATGAATTAGAAAGCCACATAAGTGAAGAGGCATTCGAGGCGGATTACGCAACCGTAATTGAGTATGACAACGCGACCCGCATCTTAGCCGAAGCTCCAGAGCAAACGCCGCCAGCAGTCCGAAACCACTTCATTGTCATTGCCAGTCTATGTTTGCGACATGCCGGTGGCCACGGGGCATTCTGAAAGGCCAGGAGTCAAGTTGCCGAAGCTGGTAATTAATGCTTTCGACGGTGATCTGTGCAAGTGGAACGCGTTTTGGGAGCAATTCGACCAGATCATCAACCAGAACGGAACTCTTACAGCTACCGACAAATTCAACTATCTGAGGTTATTTTTGAAAGGAGACGCGGCGACAGCTATAGCGGGGCTGCCCACCACCGAAGCGTGTTACGTTGACGCCTTGGACCTGCTAAAAAGACGTTTCAGGGACAAGAAGCGATTGGAGCTGGAGTATTTCTCAAGGCTTCGAAGGCTCACTCCTGTGCGTTCTAATGAAGTAACAAAACTTCGCAAGTTGTACGACCAGGTGCTCATTAACACGCGGGGACTGGAGGCGCTTGGCGTGAGCAAGTCGTCTTTCTCGTCGATGCTATGCGACGTTCTGCTCAGGGCACTGCCACGTGACATTGTCGTAGCATATCACAGATCTTGCGCTACACAAGCTGCAAGTTCCGCCAATGACAACGTTCAGCAAGCCACGGAGCTAGAGCGACTGCTGCAGTTTGTCTCTATTGAACTGGAAAGCCTTGAAAAGAGTGACTTTGGGGAGCAAAAAGTATACGACGAGGCGACTCATCCTAGAGATAATAAGAACCACCAGTTTGACAGTGCGATCCCAACGTCATCAGTGCGTCATAACCAATCTTCAAAAACACCTCCGGACACGGGCTGCATTTTCTGCAAGTCAACGCAGCATTTGACAGAGTCTTGCCGTACAGCCCTATCGCTGTCAGCGAAGAAGAAACATGCGGTGCTTTCGATGCACCATTAAAGTCCACCGTGCAAGGGATTGCAGACGGAGAATTGCGTGCTCCAGCTGCAGAGGTCGTCATGCGTCTAGTATTTGCGACCCAGATAAACTAAACCGAAAGGCCCATGAAGACGTGAAAGGCAGCAGCACGACTGTATGCGCAGCTACAACTAAGAGTAACGAAAGAAGTGACACTTTGACGTGCGTGCTCCTACAGACTCTCCGAGCATGGGCAGTGACAGATTATTCATGCCGTTACATCAGAGGCGTGTTCGACGGAGGAAGTGAACATACGTTCGTAACAGAAGCTCTTTCAAGGCGGTTAAAGTTGAGGTGTCTTGGCTTTGATACCATAGCAATAAACACTTTCGCCAGTGTGAGCAGTTGCACACCGAAAAGATTTCGCATCGTCGAGCTTCACCTCCGAAATCAGCATTCCGACGTTGAAGTTGCATTGAGAGCCATCAAGATACCCCACATTTGCCAAGACAGATCAGCCAACACGATGACTTCTTCGTTCGTCACATCATTCAAGGGAACCGGCCACGATATCGCCGATGAACTGATCCACCCGTCCATTGAAAGAGAAAACGGAGCAAGTGTACTAATTGGCTCAGACCAGATGTGGGCGGTGATGACAGGTGAACTCTCCAGACCGGGAAACGAGGAAACATTCATCGCTATGAACTCAAAGTTCGGATGGATCTTTCAAGGGAGCATTCCCACCTCCTGCAAGAAAACCAGAGGCTTCATGAGAACTTTACACTTGTGGCGAAAGAGCACAAGAACATGGCATCTGACTTGGAGAATGCTGTACAACAGAAGAAAGACTTTGAACTTCAAATCCAGGAGTATGTGAATAAAGTGGCCAAAATAGAAGAGCTCCTGCGTACAAGGTATCGAGAGAGGGAAGATATTTTGGACCAGTACCCCGGTCCCTTATCTCGGCCAATGCTGATCTGCTGACTCAGGCCGAGCAGAGCCAGAAAGAACAAGACAGCAGTGATGCCACACTCAATAGCCTGCGTCAGCACCTTGCACGACACATGAGTGTGACGACAGAGCAGGAGCAGAAGCTGGCTTCACTGGGAGCAACTATGGCAGCCTTGCAAGAGTCCCTGCAGCACAGCGCTGCCGAGGGAAGTCGGCTGAAGGAGGAACTTCAGAAGAGCTCAGACATGCGCGCAAGGCTCGTCGAGCAAGTGGAATCGTTTCAGGACCAGCTCGCCAAAGAACCAACTGTCAACAATCAGATTTCTGGGCACTTGAGGC
Organism: Dermacentor silvarum; assembly: GCF_013339745.2. Taxonomy (NCBI): domain Eukaryota; kingdom Metazoa; phylum Arthropoda; class Arachnida; order Ixodida; family Ixodidae; genus Dermacentor; species Dermacentor silvarum. The sequence continues at coordinate 119,766,768 of NC_051164.1, forward strand.
GCGTAGGGGATGATATTTCTTTGGCACGTACCGAAACAGCTACGGCTCGCTCCGATGCAACCAGTCTGGAGCGCTTGCTTGCCACATCTCGGGAGCAGCGCTGCCAGACAGACATGGCCCTCGAAAGGCTCTCTACCGAGATGGAAAACATGAAGCAGGAGGTGCAAGCAGGAGCCACGAGCAGGGCAGCCCAAAATGAAGAGCACAGTTTTCTCAGAAGCAAGCTGTCAGAGTTTGAGCATGCAGTGGAGCAACTAAAGCAACAAGTCATCAGTGAGCAATATGCAAGGGTGATTGAAGTCTACGCAGGAGAAGATGGACACGTTCGCTCTTGCAAGATAAAGCGACAAGACGGCCTCGTGACAAGGGCCATCCAAAAACTGTTTCCGCTTGAACTGCAGGCATGACCGCACTTCGCGGCCGGGAATGTGTTGAATTTCCCGCGTCCTTCCTACAAGAAAGAAGAGGACGAGGATCGGGCCATAGAGCGCGTGAGCGCGTTCGAAGGCACTAGCCTGTATCTTGGACGTTCTAGGCTCAGGTGGACGCTAATAAACGCCTGTCTGAGTCTCGAGTTTTTGTCGGTTGTTCCGTGTGCCACGTACTCTATCACGCACTACAGTTGCACGTCGCTGCAGTCTACTACGTAGCATAGATAACACGGCCGCCGCAGGTTGCCACAATGAGCCCATTTGCTGAGCGTGCTGCAGCTTGCCGAGGACAATCGTGTTTGGTGCGTCATATGCACCAAAATCGGAGATAGTCGCATCCACGTGAACATCCAGAATCAAATTTGAACTGCATGCCAGGGGGATGTTCAGTAGGCTGAGCGTTGTGGACATGCCCCGCTCCCTATAGTCTTCACAGTGCGAGGCATTGAAGAAGGAGCGGGAGCACCGCAAAGGGGGATCATAGGCAATTTTTGATTACCAATAACTCTGCTTCCGCTGAACGCATTGAAGTAATTTTTGCAGCAAAGTATTTATGAAATGGTCTATTTTAATTTCAAATGCATTTTTTGACTTCAATAAAAAGTGATTCAGTATACAAAAAACAAATTTGTTAAAGCTTTCTGTCCATTAGCTTGAACATTCTTTGTGCATTTTCACATTTAAGTGACACCTCACCTTGAATGTTTACCTTTGGACTGGCATACTAAATCCTGTGAGTTTGTCTGTTTGCTAACAAAGTAAACACTAGATACATAAACAACCATAAAATTTTTCTTTCTGTACTCTCATATATAATAATTTGGAATGCTTTCACTTGTGAGCTGTTGAATGTCATTATGTCCTACACAGGTTCCTGTCATGAACAAGGTTCGATATTTCACAATAAAATGGTAAAGTGACACCCATTACTGTTGATTACTTAGCACAAGGAAGTGTTACTGTGGCAATTGCAGCCAAAAAAATATGAATAAGTTCTTTGGTGTACGTGCCAAAAACACGATATAATTGTGAGGCACGCTGCAGTGGTGGGCTCAAAATAAATTTAACCACCTGGGCTTCTCTTATGTGCACCTAAATCTAAGTACACCAGCAACTGCAGCATGCTTGTGTGGGCGAATCATGCTACATCTTGCTTCACGCCCTCTCACGAAGGCAAAATGAACAGACAAAGGCAAGCGCCGACACCAGCAGGCGACTCGTTCAAAGCTTTGAAAACGGCTTACAAAATGATGAACATGCTTATAACCTGCAAATTCTGAACTGTGGTGCATTTCTAGCACATGAGAAACTCTTGCAGATATATTCCACTTCGTATCAATGTGAATGTAGTGGGAGTATGTGTGTGGGAACAAATAAGATCATTTGAGAATAAACAGGCATCAGCATGCACTTTGCCCCTCGTAGACAATCGGCTGTCATTTCCGAAGGGATCACTATAGCAGTGCAAAAGCGCTTTTCTCTCGCCTCATTTAAGCTGCAGCAACAGTACCGAAGCATCCAAATGCCTCATCTATGCCTGAAAAGCCCTCGGTCGCGAGCGCCGCATTGCGGAGAAGGAGCCAGTCACACCCACCATTGAACTTCTGTCCGTGCGAGTGGGACAGCCGGAAAAAACCTGCCAGTGCGTGCAGTCTCGAAGGCCATGCTATGTCATATACCCACCACAACGTAGGATTGGCCAAGAAACGGGCGGTACATTTAAAGTATATGAGAAGAAATGAAAAAAATACAAGACAATAGTGTAAGAGTTGTTTCATTGCGTAGCATGGGTGTGCAAGAGCGCAAGTGCGCACGTCAGTTTCATTTACAGCAGAGACACAGGAATCAAAAGGGCAAATTTATAGCATTTTATTACCCTCTTTACAGAAACTTTGGTTCACACAAATTCCAAAATGGGCATCAGATCTCCATAATTTATAATCATCATCATCAGCCTATATTTTATGTCCACTGCAGGACGAAGGACTCTCCCTGCGATCTCCAATTACCCCTGTCTTGCGCTAGCGTATTCCAACATGCGCCTGCAAATTTGCTAACTTCACCCCATCTGGTTTTCTGCCGACCTCGACTGCGCTTCCCTTCTCTTGGTATCCATTCTGTAACCCTAATCGTCATCGGTTATCCATCCTACGCATTACATGGCCTGCCCAGCTCCATTTCTTCCGCTTAATTAATGTCAACTAGAATATCGGCTATCCCCGTTCTCTGATCCACACCGCTCTCTTCCTGTATCTTTACGTTAGTCCTAAGATTTTTCGTTCCATCGCTCTTTGTGCGGTCCTTAACTTGTTCTCGAGCTTCTTTGTTGACTTCCCAAGTTTCTGCCCCATATGTTAGCACTGGTAGAATGCAATGATTGTACACTTTTCTTTTCAACGACAGTGGTAAGCTTCCAGTCAGGATTTGGCAATGCCTGCCGCATGCACTCCAACCCAATTTTATTCGAAGAATAAATTTTTATAAGAATAATTTAAAATATATATTCGTAAACATTTATGTAGTGCTACAATACTAAATTTTTCTATCTGGAATATAAACGATGCCGAAGCATGAAGCTACATTCTATTGCGTATTGTGCAATTAATGTTGTGCACATATTAGTGCCTTAGGACTCCTCTTAGCTTTTGCTGCACAGCATGTTGTATTAGGCCGGAGTATAAAGAAATGTGTTTGGGAAAAAAGAAAAAAAAAAAGCTACGTCACGAGCATTTACTCGAATAAGGTGTAATGATGGAAGCCGCAAGGACAAGAAATCCAGTTGCATAACCAGAGAGCGCGATGTCAGGTTGCACTGTACAAGCAATTTTTAAAGTACCATTTCTATTTTTTTTTTTTTAGTGCAACGAAAAGTTTACAGTCGGATTGTCCAAACATACAGTGGTAACACGACAAATGCCGTGGAACATTTTTATCGTAAATTTTAAGATTTGCATAAAGATGTAGTCGTGCACTGGAAACATGCTGGAAACAGTTATAGGTCAGTGCGATAGCAATTATATGCTGCCATTGGTGAGAAGCAGACATGTGCAACCCTAATTATAAGAAAGTAAGATTTTGTTTGTCAATCCACTTTTCCCTCGATTCATCTTTTCTGATGTGTTGAATTATTTATACTAATAGCCACGGGCTTTGTGGTTTCCTGTCTAACAGCATTGGTCATACACATGTCAAGGCTTTTTGAATCTGAATCTGAACCAATCTGGATCTGCCAGCGGAGAACTAAAATGCTCCATGGTGGATCATACTGGAAGTATCTGCTGACATGTCACACAAAACGTCTTCTGCTCTGTAAGTTTCCGTGACAACCAAAGTGTGTCCCACAGGAGGCGGAAGTGACATACGCTTCTCGTTCTATTTCCGCCATAATTTGTGCCTCAGCCACTGAGCAAGTGAGCGCAATGCGGCACAGAGTGAGTTAATCTGAAACAACCAATGAAAAGCGTGCACCCACTCCAGATTGACTAGTAAAATCTGGATTCACCGCCGCGGAGCAAATCCTGCTCCAGTTTTACCAGTGAAAAACACCATATGCTAGGATATGCCAGCAGTGGTATTATGGTCCCTAAAATTTCTCGGTACCATAGTGCTGTTATTAAATTCTATTCACTTCAACCAAGTTTCTTTGCACCTTCTGCACCTGTTTAGGGTGGGATGCACCTAGACCTTGATTGTCTGAGGTAAAGCTGTGCACCCTGCAACCCCATCCTTGATTGCACGGGATGCAAGGCAAGGTGCCGCCGCGGTGCAGTGCACCCTTGAACCTTGCAGCCCGGTGCACCATGGGTGCACCAGGTGGTGCACCATGGCGGTGCACCACCTGCACATTTTCGTTTGTGGTGCCATGCACCTTTTCTGAATCAAACAAACCTATTGTAGTGCTTGCTGCCATCTATGGCACAGTTAGTCGTCGTCTTTCATTTCACAGGGAGACCACTCAACTTGGGGGACTCCTTTGCTAATTCGCGTGCATACAAAAGCACTCTTGTGCGCCGCCATGTAATGAGGGACACCATGGTTCTGCTAGCTCTACTGCTCCACTCGGTGTGAACTTTTTTACTTTGTAATACGCATAGAATAAAGTACAAATGCATATGTAATATAAAGACTGCTATTTTAACATCCCAAGGTCCAAGGTCTATGTGCGAAAAGTGATTTTTTTTTACCAAATTGAAAAAAGTCACTGCCCAAGCACTTTGTACAAATGGTTAACCAGCGAAGCTGAAACGTGCGTCCCCGGTGTTTATGACTGGGTTAATGCCGACGGTACATTGAAGTCTTTCACAATTATTGGTTACGTCTTTGTGTTTCTTAATGAGGTTACCCACACGTTCGGCTGTGACTGAGAAAACGACGCAGCTGACGGTATGCCCGCAGTCCGCCATTGTCGCATTGCCACTTGCGATTTTTCAAAGTTAGATTGCTTCAAAATAAATCTGTCCTTCACGTAAGACAATGAATGTCTCACACCCTCGTAAACGCGGCCTCCCTATTACGACGACAGAAGAGAAGTGAAATTTTACGCTGGAATGGGCGGCAACGGAGCCAGTTGTGGAAGAAGACGACGACGAACTCAGAGCAGTGGCACTCGCGCGATTGTGCCGAGAGGCACCAATGAGCCAGCTGTGGAAGACGATGACAACAATCGAGCGATTTCTGATGATAGTTTCAGCATACAAGTGACAGACGGACGAATCGGCTAGCCATATACAGCTTTGCTGTAAAATACGAATCAAATTGTGCCAGAAGCGAATCGTATGAAATATTGAATAGTGTTCTGATAGCTTTTGAATAATACACAGGCCATTATCACAATTAATATAACACAATTTTGACATCCTAGTATTCTTAAAAGTTATCAAATTTCTGTCATTACATAGTACTTTATGAAGTGTTTATTAGAAGCACAAATGGGGCACGAGGTGCAAACAAGGAGTTTCTTCGCATGCACAGGAATTTTCAGAGAGCACGAATGATAGCTGTACAGCCTTAAATGTATGGCTACTTAAGCCATGTAGCCTGTTCCCCTATAAGCATGTTCTCATGTTTCATGTCTATGCTGTGCCCGCGGGGGTAAAAATTTACCGTACTATTGCTCCAATTTTATCTTTAATTGGGTGAAATTGACATTTTGAAATATTCGAAAGGTATTCAAAAAATATTCTCAATTACCAATAGTGACTGTTCAAATCGAAGACCTTATCAATACTTAAATTGCAAACAGCATGCTCGATTCTGTTTCTATAAATCGTCTTTTCATTTCCACCAACACCTCATAACACATTCTAGGCGGTCGCCAGTCCCTTTAAGGAATCAAGCTGCACAATTAGACATATCTTAGATGTTCACCAAGACAGAGAGAGAAAGAGAAAGCTTTATTCACCCCTGTCCCCTATCATCCTATGTCCAGCCCTCAAACAAAGTTTAGGCCGCACTGTTTAAGCGAGTCGGACCTTGTTTGAGAGTCCCTGACACTTGCGGCGCGCTTCTGCTTTCTGATGCTTCAATTTTCTGTCATCAACTTTTTTGAAGACGTTTCCTGAGCCAGGCAAATTCACATGGGTTTAGCATGCGTAGGATTTGGGTATCTATGTGGCCTCATGGGCAAAAAACGGCCCTTTCACGCCTCCAGAGCATCGTAGCGAGTCGCAAAAGGTATCGGAATGTATGGGGAACCAGCACTGGAGGTTGATGATGATGATGTATTGGCATCCTCTTTGAAACTAGGCGCTGACAAATAGTCACCTAGCTTGCTCGAGCAACTCAGGTATGCTATCATGGTTTTCATTCTAGCATTTGTATATGCATCTTTCATCTTTTTTCTCTTCCTCAAAACTTGTCAATCTACCTTATACCGTTACCTATGCCTGTAACGGGTCCAGTCGTATCAATCTCTTCCCTGCTTTTTTTTCTGTCAATACTCCAAACGTCTCTTGCTTATCTCGACTGCTGACCAGTTGATGCTTCCTTCCACTTTAAATACAAGTGCTTCTGGAAGGTGCATGTTACTTACGGGTCTCACTGAGTGAATAACCTCGCATTCTATTAGGATGGTCTGAATGGTCTCCGGATTTTTGATGCAGCATACACATGCCTCATCTAGCTGCGAATATTTGCACTGGTATGTTTTTGTCCTTAGGCAACCAGATCGCGCCTCAAATAGCAACGCACCACCCTTTGTGTTATCGTACAGATTTTCCCGTTTAATTTCTTTCTTTACATTCTTTGCATCCAATTCACTGTCTCTGTTTCTTTAACTTTTTTTTATGATGACTCCTGGTTGTCTATTTAGAGTTTCAATTACCCTGTACTTGGTTGCCAACTTTCTTGACCTCTTCCTCCATTCTTTGTCTATGCTTTTCAGGTACAGATACTTCTGCACTTTAGCTGCCCATTTCTTTTCATCCATGTTCCTGAGTCTTTCCGCAAAACTGATCTTGCTCTGTGCTTCTCCGATTTCAAAAGAAGCCCAACCCATGCCACTCAGCACTCCCTCATTTGTGGTTTTACCATGGGTTCACCAAACCAAATGGCCTACCGATTACGGTTAACTTCCAACCCCCACAAGTTATCCGATTTTAAGCATGGAATGGCATTTTAAGCATAGAATGATGGGCAGCGGTGAGCACCATCTGGATGGTGTTGCAAGGGACCTGGCGGGCCCCACTGCTCCATGAATGGTAGAAATGCTGGAAAAGGGGTTTCTGTTTGAGTTTCCGCGTAACATAATTATGTTTTCTCGTATATTGAAATTACAATCCGACGCTACCATGTCTGTAGCTTGTGTTTAGGTCGTACTCGGAGCTCCAACTAAAAAGTTGGAAGGCGCTTAAGCTTCAGTGACTCCAAGCCTGCAGTCTACAACTACGCAGTTGGACAGGTGGCACCCTTGGCCTCCGGTATCTTGCGTTCCGACACTGATCCCTCTCGCCTAATCCAAATCATCTGGGTTATCACCCACGCGGCCCATTCTGGCAACAAGGCGGCCAATTCCATCGCTCGCGATTCGACTGACCGAGCAAGCCCACCCTCGCCGGAAATGGATATGCATGACGCGCTCCTCACTACGGCCACCTGGATTGGCGCGCGTGGTGGGGTTGCTACGGCCGTCCCATTCGACGCGCGCCCCATTGAAAAAATGTAATTGAGGAAGTTCTTCCGCGTGCCGCATGGCGGCGCTGTGCTCCTACCCCCCTTAAAGTCCCTATATAAGAAAAGTACAGCCATCTACTCTTTCCTTTGTTGTCTCCTCTCCTAAAGCGCTTGCTTTTTTCTTTATTTTTTGCTTGCGAAAGCAAGTCGACGGTGGCGGCCCTAGAAAGTCCACATTGAAACTTTCAGGCCGGGCGCGCGCCGCCGCCGGAGACTGCAGCTGCGCAGAGGTACTTTCAACATGGCTCTGAGGCGAAAAAAAGCAAAATATAAAGAAGTCAATGCGCACGCTATCATCATCCAATCGGAGATACAGGAGAGAGCGAAGCAGCGTTGATCAAAGGATGGCGGTACTTTTCTTATATAGGGACTTTAACCCCCCTGCTGACGAACTCGCGGATGTGGAGATGCTTGTAGAGATGCGCATTTGACATCGTGCACGTGGTGAAGATGGCTTGATCGTTGGCCCAGAAGTGTATTGACAGCTTCAGGAAACTGCACGAGAATCAAGGTACGTGGTGATATATTTTTCAGTCAGTTTTACACAGCGAGGGTGTGTCTCTGTAGCATAATACGATTGAGACGCATAGGCAGGGTGCTTACACGACTGGTGTGGCGTCTTGCATCTGCCTTGAGACATGTATTCTGGCGAGTGAGTTTTTGCTTTGCCTAAGCGCTTCCGCTGACCATACTTGTCATTCTTTTCTTGCGCTCGCTTTTCGATCGATCCAAATAAAAAAGTATTTCATCATCATGGTCACTATATGGCTACGTTCTTCGGTCGAGCGCTGTTTTCACAGAAGTCTTCATATACAGACATCACGGTGGTAATAATAATTTTGCAGTACGTTTTCTCCGGCCTGATCTACCGGCCAAATCAATTATTCGGGGCCCTTGCACATACACGCATCACATTTACATGGTGAAGTTCCCGTGATACATCAGTGCTGCTGAAGCGGCTTCTTTCTTTCTGGGGTTTTCACGTGCCAAAACCATATGCCTCAATTAGGCATCTGATGTGAACATTGCCTTTTCTTTTTCTTTTTCAGTGCTACCACCACCTTCAACTGTGGAAAATTCTGCAATAGCAGACATCGCTGGTTTCATTGTGAAGGCAGTCGAAGAACGGAGAACATGCAGCGCCTGTCCAAGTCTACACAAATCAACATCAGCATCAACAGTAATGGGACTCATTATTCGCAAAACAAGGGATGGTTTGGTGCTCCCGAAGCCCGAGTTTGCTGCTGACCTCGTTAACGTAAAAAGGCCGTTGACATCGCAGAGCCACATATTGGCAAGGATGATGTGTGCAAAAAATTGGCAGGGGGATTTGATTTGTTCACACTTAGAGAGCTGCCCTCTTTTTACTTGCCAGGCAAACGAAGAGCATCCACCAGTGACTTCTTCAATAGTTGCAAGCAAATTTATAAAGGCCCTACTGTCAAACATCGGCGCAGCCTTTAGAGACACAGCGGCTTACCACACAAAAAACTAATGAATAAGGCACTGAGCCGCAAAGTTCTGCACGGTTGAAGAGAGCACTACGAGTGCGCAAGGGCTGTGAGTTTGCCGTTGTAAATAAATTATTGTATGCGTTGTGAATGTGTTATGCTGGCAATTTCACCTTGAATACAAACATGGCATGCACGTACATACAGATGGCTCAGAAAGTTGCTGAAAGATGTCTGTCCGTGGCTGTCGCCTCTAAGTAAGCAGCTTGATACTTTGTGCAGGAAGACACGCGATGAGTTCGCCTTTTGATGAACAAAATAAAATAAAACATGAGCCCATTAGCATGCACAGATACAAGACTGCCGCGACTTCGGCGCTCCATTACCAAGTTTAGAGTTCTATTTTTTGCTTTAAGAAGCGTATTTTACACTTAATTACACTTAGTCATTTGGTAAAACTACAGTGTAAGTCATAATAAACAAAAGTTTGCGCGCTGCGGATTTGCAAGAAAAAAGAAGCATATCTCCGTTGCTTCGTCAGTCAGGTGGCATTCCTGCTAGCAGACAGACCTCGAATGCCTTCTCTCGCTTGTAGGCTTTCCATTGGCATGCTGCGCTTGAGCGCGTGGAAATAATTTTCCCGCAAACTTTGGCTCACGAGTGTACTCGCTTCGGGCAGCATCATCCCGACAGAGCCTAGAGCGCAAAGCAAAAAAAAAAAAAAAACGCACGCACGCGTGCACTCACACACACACACAAACAAAATAGCGACAGGGGGCATCGGTGCTTTTTCGTGCCTTTTTGTTCAGCACAACTTTTCGCAGTTTCTTATAATGCGCTATTTTCAAGGTTGCGCAAATTGTCTCGCGCGTAGCGGTAGCGAGGGAGTAGAGGGGTGGACGGCCGGAGCAACCCCGCGGGTGCCGCGCGCGCCGATCCAGGCGGCCGTGTTCCACGTACCACGATATAACCTTGCACTACCGCCTCTCTCGTCTCACCTAAAGCCCCTCCATACGGTGGCGCGTGGATGGAGGGGCTTTAGTCTCGCCTCCCCCCGCACAAATCTCTTTCCCAGCACCACCAACACTTGTGGCGCCACCTTCAGGCCCACACCTTTCTTACTCCCGCACGTCTTGCCCTCTTCCACCCCGGGATGGATTCGCCGGCCTGCCGCTTATGTGACAGCTCCCACGCCGATTACGATCACATCTTATTCTCCTGCCCGACACACTTGCCTGCCTCTTGGCACCTAACCAGTCCGCAGCAGTGGGAGGCTGCTTTGTCCAGCACCGAGCCGGATCTCTAACTCTGGCTGGTGACCTGGGCAGAGGACGTCACAACTAGGCTCGGCCTGGACGCCACAACCGGCAGCCTGAAGGCCGCCCACAACGCTGCTTTTTAGTTTTCTTTATTTCGGGCCTTCTCAATAAAAGTTTTCCACCACCTCCTTAAGCTTCGCCTTCAAGAGTAGAACGCGATAGCGTTATCGGGCCCCGTCCGCATCGCATTTTTCTTTCACTGGGCTTCACTGTAACACAGAACATGGGAAAGCCAGCTTACAAAGACCAAGCTTACACCGACCCCCTTAAAGTCGGCTTCACTTTTAACTGTAGTAGGGTTTCCACTTGGGCTTGTTGGTCTTCCATTAAGACCGTGTATCATTGCGCACAAACATGGACAAAAGAGGGAACACGTATAACACACACGAAGCGCAAACTATCAGCAGTTTATTGCGAGAACGCTGAAACACTTTTAAACAGCAGTGTATTGCTGGGAAGACGTTCTTCAGGGGCAATATAAGTCTTACGTTAAAATGTGAAGGCCCTAGCACCTTTTTACAGCGAAGCTGTTATTGGCATACGGACACAAAATCTGAAAATTTTACGAAAATGCTGAAAATGAATCCTCAGTGTGTGATTACACCGAAAAGAAGTAGTCACTTAGCCCATCTTTGAGCCGATGGCTTTATTTTTGCCGTTTTTGTGAGCGCGCGCCTTGCCGCCCGACCCGCGGGAGTTGGAAGGCGTGACGTCACGACAGACTCGTCGGATAGCCTGCCGGCCGGCCGGCCGGGGTCATTCGAAGCGCACCGCCATCGCGAGCATGGATTCGAGTTCTGGTGCCTCTACCAGCGATGAGTACACGTCTGAAGACAAGGACCATTCCAATTTGGCAAGAAATATTACCGCTTACGGTTACGAACCTTCCGCGTCAAGCTACGAAGAACAGGCGGCTGTATAAGTGCCGGTCAGGTTTTCGCAAACCGTAGCGTGAAGATTTCGCTCTGCACCAGACACTTGTGCAAGAATTATTTGTTATTTCCTCTGTAAACTTGCTTTTTCAAGAGCACACGCAGGCGAGGCAGCTGCGGGGTACTTCAGCACTGCGTGGATGACTGTTTATGCCGTCGGCGTGAGCAACTGCTGTGAGGTATCAGCAGGCCCCGGAAACTCTCGAGTTCACCAAATGGCCACAGAGGGCGAAAAATCAACCGCGGCGCGTTCCAGCATAAGCGCGCAAGTGGAGCTACTGTAATTTGGTCGAATACTTTAGTTTGTATTTTTTCTGCTAGGGGCGCTCAACACGACTCAATATTTGAGCTATTAATGTACATTTAATAACCGACAAACACAGTTACAGTGTCATTTTTTACAAAATAAGCAGTCTATTGTTTTTATTGGACTTCTGTTATTAAAGTCCGTGCTTTGTTACTTGAATAAAGGTTTTGAGGCCTCACTTACATGTGATCAGCGGCAGCCTACTGGTATCGATTGCAGTACGTGCTGTTTATCGATTCAAATTGTACGGCGGTTATATTTGCGAACGGGGTGGTCGTTTCCTTTGAGCAGCATCACGCAGGTTCATTTTAATTAGATATCAATAATACCTTGGCCAGTTTATGCGTCCAACATTCGATAGCTGCCACCAAGCGAACGTGTTTAAAGACGGTGAACTTTATCAGCTGCGGCGTTTCACTGGCGGCTGCATGCACGGCTTCTGCCGTTTGTTATCTGCCGCGTCTGGCCGCGTTGCATCTGGTTTCTCGAAAAAAAAAAAGTGCTGGCCAGCACGAACATTCATCGCTGGAACCAAGCACAGTCTGCTTGAAGACTACCCACGAAAGCGGATTAACCTTGCAGCCCCTGGGCTTGTGCACCGGTGAGTAAAAAAGCAGTGCTTCGCATTTTCAACTTTGAATTTCTTTGCGTGCGAGGCGGATAAAGCAGATTCCTGTCGTCATTTCTTAAAAGTAGAAAATAGTAATAATGATAAAGTTATTGCCCTTCCAAAGCAATTCAAACGAGGCTCTTGCTACTTTGCCAAGTTGCTGAAATTGCTAACATGAGTACAGCATAAATAATAAAGTTTTGGCTGTTTCTGCATAAATGATACACCGCGATAAATTCACTGCACATTAGTGACAAGTGCACTTCCGGTGATACGGTTAGATTAACTGAATTTGAGACATAATAAAATGACTGTGTTTATTACTAGTATCTGGCAGAAACAATTGTCATCTAATCGAGACTTGACTAAGCACAGCCCACACAAGGACGCCACTGAAAGAAATGCACACTCAAAACAGTGTTGTGTGTGTGTGTTTGTGCGTTTTTCTGTCATGCAGCGTTTTGTGCACTGTTCTCTGTCATACATGAATCACAAACTCACGCACACTTCCACCATAGTAATTGAGGCTCTTTTTTCTTTCGACTCCAGCCTCCAAGACACTGCTCATATTTGGACTCATCCCTTTGGACTCTATTGTCTCTGGACATAGAAGTCAACCGTGAACGTGTCTCCACTGGAAGTAACGTCAAGGGCCAGAATCCTCACAGGGTATATTTCTGAACACTTCAACTAGAACCGTGATTTTTCTTCATTTATGGGACTAACTTTTGTTTCACCATTTTTTGCTTGCATGTGTGTCATGGCTTTGTCATTTCTCTTTTCAGGAAGACGGACAAAAGAGAGATTATTGGTCTGCAAGCTGCCCACGCTAAGCCACAAGATGCTCAACTGTCACCACAATGACAACAGGTCCTTTTGAACTACGTGCCTCACTATGAAATGGTTGGAAGTTTACCAGATAGAGAGGTGTGAGCCCTATTAGGAAAACAGCAGTCTACATTTCTGTATCATACTGAGCGGCAATGAGAAATTTGACATACAAGCTTAGTTGCTTTTAAGAGCGCTTTATTACAATCGGAGAAGTAACATGTTGAGTCCCAACTTGTTTCTTTTGCAGTCATTATAGCCATGACGACCAGAACAGAAACAATGTAGCAAGCTCCTACTTGCTAATGCACAAACTCTGTCATCTGCTCTTTGCAAATCAATTTGACGGGCATTAGTACCACAAAGTATCACATGCTCCCTCACAACGATAATTTGTTACATGAAAATGCAAAGAATTTTAAAATGATCAAAAGCGCTTAATGCAATTTTAAGGGAATGACACTTCATGTTGACTGAAACTCATTTTATTTTTTACGTAAAGTACCCTCAGGGCCACAGGCATTAAAGAATGGAGTGGTTACAAAGTAGTAGAGTAAAACAAACAAGTGCAGTGAGTTCTTGTAACATAATGATTTTCCTGATTATACAATGTTAGCTAATGTTTTGCAAAAAAGTTTGTTATCTGTGATGGCTACGATACTTGGTGGTTCCATTTCTGAGATGTACGGGGCATGAAAGAAAGACTTTGTGTTACATGAATCAATTCCTGCCTTACTGCGATGATCGATGCAGTTTGAAATGCACTGAGGCCGCAGTATGAAGTCGTCATGAAGTGTGGTGTGATAGAAAATTTTATGAAATAGCAAAAGATGGCCGACTTTGCGGCAATTAGCTAGCGGAATGAGTGCTATATAGGCCAGTTTACATTGAAGTTATACTCGCGGTACGGTTATAATTAGAAATAATGAAGCGAGTATAGTTATTTTGTACTAGTTCAAGTGAAGTAATAAGATTAACGCGACTGGGATCCCGTATTGCAGATGCATATTCAAGTTTCCAGCGAATTAATCTTGTAAAGCTGTAGTTCTAAAGTAGACGGTGCTTTGGAAAAGTTGCGCCATAAGTACCCGAGCATGTGATTAGCACTGCTAATGACGTACTCTATATTATTGCTCCAATTTAAGTTATTGATATGACATGACAAAATCTAAGGGAAAGTTAGCATGGCAAGTGCTAGGATTAGAATTAGATCTGGAAATGCGCATGATTTTACATTTGTTTACTACAAGAGGCTCATATACAGTTTTCATGAAATCAATAACTAGGCTAGTACTGCACCATAAGAGATAGCTAGAAAAGGCAAGCTCACACAACTGGCCAGCCTATTTCACATTTCATAAACTTGAGAAATCACTAAAAGCAAATTTTCTTTCTCTTCAAACAGCAGATGACAAAACCTGCGCACAGTGTGCTCCCAAAAATATTTTGAAATGTACTCGCAGAATAAGTTCAGCTTAACATTTAGCCAGCAATTTAGCATCGGGCCAGCAATGGCCCCGGTGGATCCTTACAGGTGAGCTGGGCGAACGCAGTCTCCGGGGTGCGCGCGGGGGCCGAGGCTGCTTCTCAAAGTAAAATAAGGGAGCTAGAAAAAGAATTAGCACAGATTAGGCAGATGATGGTACAGTATAATCAAAGTAACGCCGCATTAAAAGAGGAGAACAGAAAGCTCAAAGAGGAGTATAACAGAATTAGGAAAGGAATGGCAGAAAACCGAGAAGTGACACAAGTTGTAGCAGAGGAAAGAGAAATAGATATGGAGGAGGATGTAGCTACTCCGGCTAAACGTAAAGCCACGGAAGATACAGTGGGAAACAGTGAGAAAAATACCAAACCGCTTAGTGCACTTCCAGAGCGTCAGGAAGAAGTCGAGCAAAGAATCGAGGCAAAAATAGAGGAAATGGGCGCAAGAATCATGCAACAAATACAGCAGCAGCTTAATTCGATAGTGACCCACAACGCGGATATAGAAACAAGAATATAGCGGCGTGGGGACCACAATCCAGTGGGGGTGGTCCCATCAAAACTACAGGCAAGCCCTACATCAAACCCCCGGTACTAACCGAGGGAGCAGGAAAACTGTAATGCCGCCACGATACAGACACGATACATACAGGATCTGGCAATGGAATTGTAGGGGATACCGCAGAAAAAGATTCAATCTACTGCAGCATCTGATTAACAAAGAAAGCCCAGATATCATAATGATACAAGAAACACACGGAATAGCAAAATTATCAGGCTACAAACCATTTAGTGGTGCCGAAGGAGAGACGAAGGCCATAACCACTCTTGTAAAGCGAAACCTTACGGTTGTGCAACACGATACGGAAATAGGGGATATTGACAATATCTTAATAGAGGTTATACCCACACGGAAATTAGCAGATAGCCTTTTTATCCTCAACGTTTACAGTAACCCGCGGTGTAAAAAACAAATTCCGAACACTATTTCGTAAAACGCTCGCCATAGCGGGTAATCGTGCGGTGGTAATCGGAGGAGATTTTAATGCTGCACACGTGGCATGGGAGAGTCCCAAAGGCAGAAACCTCTGGCTAGACGCGCAACAGGAGGGCCTAACCCTCGTAACCGATCCTTCAACTCCTACCAGGAGAGGCAACAGTGTTTGCGTCGACACTACGCCAGACCTTACTTTCACAAAAAACATAAGCAACACGCAGTGGATAAATACACAGCAAGATCTGGGTAGCGACCACACTATAATAGAAATAACAGTCAGGGCAGGACCGCGCAAACACAAAGGCAAGAAGCTCAAAATTGTCGACTGGGATAAATTCCGGAACATTAGAAAGAATACCAGCGGGGAAATTAAAAACATCGCAGATTGGACTGAACAGTTAACGAAGGACGTAACCGCGGCTACACAAATAGTTCCACCAGAAGCACACTTAGTCATAGACAGTAGGCTCCTGCACATGTGGGAGGCTAAGGAAGGGTTGCAAAGGAGATGGAGGAGTCAGAGACACAACCGGGCAGTCAGAAGGAGGATAGCCAGATTAAACAGAGACATAGAGCAGCATGCACAACAGCTATGTAAGCAGTAATGGGAGGAGACATGTAGTAACATGGACAATCAATTAGGGCTAGCAAAGACATGGAACCTTCTCAGGTACCTGCTACACCCAGAGGAAACTAAGGCGGTATGCAAGCAAAATATTAACAAGGTAATTCATGCCTATCGAGGTTCAGAAAAAGACTTTCTAGAGGAGATTAAAGAGAAATATATCTCCCAGGCTAGACCGGTTATACACCCAGACTACACAGGAGTAGCAAACAACGAACTTGACAGGGAAATTAGTGAAGCAAGAGTAAGGGCAGCCTCGCAAAAACTTAATACTAAATCAGCACCCGGACCAGACGGAATCACAAATAAGACACTCAGGAACCTAGATGATGAGTCTATAACAAAATTGACAGAATATATCAATGAATGCTGGAAAACCGGCAAAATACCACAACAATGGAAGACGGCACACGTCATCTTAATACCTAAACCAGGCAGGCGCTTACAGCTGGAGAATCTGAGACCTATATATCTCACATCTTGCGTTGGAAAGCTGATGGAGCATGCAGTCCTAGCGAGACGAACTAACTATCTCGAGGACAGGGACCTATTTCCCTCCACGATGCTGGGTTTCAGAAGGAATCTTTCCACGCAGGATGCGATGCTCCAGCTTAAACACCAAATCATAGACAACCCAGGCAGATTCACTAGAGCCATCCTCGGCTTAGACTTAAAGAAAGCATTTGACAGTGTAACACATCAGACAATACTCAGCAGCCTTGAAGAGCTAGGATTAGGAAGGAGAACATACAATAATGTTCGAGACTTCCTAACCGGCAGAAAGGCAAAGATCACCGTGGGAGACCTCGTCTCGGAAGAGATTGATATTGGTAGCGATATTGGATTACCAGCGAAACTAGAGGAAATTGAGGGCCTTAACCACACTATATATGCCGATGACATTACCTTATGGGTAAAGGAGGGTAATGATGGGCAGATAGAACAGACACTCCAAAGTGCGATTGAAACAGTCGAACAATACCTAGAGGGAACCGGATTGGTTTGCTCGGCGGAAAAATCGGAATTATTATTGTACCGGCCAACTCGCAGGGGCCGTAAACCAAACAGCTACAGGGGGGCAGACAATGTAGAAACGGACATACAATTGAATACTGCCAATGATAAACCCATATATAAGGTTGATAAAATCAGAGTTTTAGGGCTGCTCATTGAAGCAAAAGGCAACAATGGAGAAACCATTAGGAAGTTAGAAGGGGCAGTATCTCAAGTTATGAGGTTGATCAAAAGGATAGCCAACAGACACAGTGGAATGAAGGAAGGAAACATGATCAGACTGGTACAGGCGTTCGTTATCAGCAGGATCGTATACGTCGTACCCTACCTTAGATTGTACGCTGCAGAAAAGATTAAATTAGAATGCCTCATTAGGAAAATTTATAAACAAGCCGTAGGACTACCAATCAGCACTAGTACCGACAGGCTAT